>NC_135383.1:10513864-11123507 GCF_049243985.1 Paroedura picta | reverse complement strand
TATTTTATTTTATTTTATTTTATTTTATTTTATTTTATTTTATTTTATTTTTTTATTTAGATTTATATACCGCCCTCCCCGAAGGCTCAGGATTGTCTACATAAAATCATTGTTTTATATCAATGTATGGTTTTATAATGCTCTTAGCTGCCATGAGACACTGAGTGAGGGGTAGGATATGAATTTTTTAAAAGCTTCCAACAAGGATTTTCGTGTCTTACGTGGAACACACACACATAAGGAGGAGGACGGCCACCACACACACACAGAGAAATATTCCTCCACCGTTGGAGGGAGGGCCTTGGAGCTCTGCTGGCAGTGGCCACCATCTATTAGCACACTCCCTAAGGCGGAACAATGGATGTCACGTCCATTATCATTTCCGTTTGATGGAACATGCTAGTAGATGTGTTCCACAAACAAACAAGCCAAAGCAACAGCAATTGACCGTCTTGCTTTGATCCCTTCCTGAGACTCACCTGCTGAAGTCGTTACGAAGTGGATCTCTGCCCACAATGGCTGTTCCTGCCTCTCATGCGTCGGTTCCCAGAGAGCTTCCAGAAGCTGGACTTCCACCCTGGCGACGTAGGAAGTGCTCGGGTTCAAGTGGCGGAAGGTGTGCCAGTAGACCCCTGCCTTTGTCACGTCACGCTCCTCCCCGTTGAGGGAGACGACGTGCGAGGAGTTGCTGTTGCTCGGTAGCCAGGAGATCTCTGCCGAGGTGGTCGTGAGATTCCGTATCTGGAGCTGTGTGGGAGCCTGGGTGGCCCCGTACCCCACCAGGATCGTGCACCGCAGCTGATCTGAGCTCCCTTTCTCTGAGACGCTTTGCACTGAGATGCGGTAGGCTTTCGCCTTCAAGTCCAGCTTCTCCAGCACGGCTTTCGTCGGGGACCCAGCTTTCGTGCTTTGCCATAGCTCGGAGTCCACGTAAACGTTGTAGCCTTGGATGTTTGGGCAGCCGGCAGGCAAGAGGGGAGGCTCCCAGCCAACCAGGATGCTGCTGCAGCTGAACTGTTTGATGAGCATCAGCTTCCTGGGGTAAGGCACTGCTGTGGGATCGCCAAGCTCTTCCTGGTCCCCTTCTAGCCTGGACAGCGCTGTGCTGGTGCTGAGCTCCCCGGCTGAATAATCGCTTCTCTCCCCGCTGCTGATGCTCGTGCTGAGGAAACTTCGCTCGAGAGGGGAGCTCCGAGAGAGGTCATTGAGCTCCTGAGGCAGGAAGGTGACCAGGTCTTCGTCTGAAACGCGTTCCACAAAGTTGGAAGGGACCAGGCCTCTCCGGCCATCCATCAGCTCTCCTGAAGCGGGTGAAGAGAAGATTGGTAGATTGTCATCATGGATTTGTGACTGTATATAACAGGGGGTGGGGCAAAATGTGGCTCTCCAGATGTCCATGGACTACAATTCCCATGAGCCCTTGCCAGCAGGGTGGAACTGTAGCCCATGGACATCTGGAGAACCACAGTTTGGTCACCCCTGTTATATAACAACGAGACACGTTCATTGTCAAGGAACATCACGAGTGTCATCCCCAGGTATGTTCTATGAGCTTGTTTGGTTCCACAAACCTTCAAAGAAGCCATCTTCGTCCATTTCCCCGTAAATATAAATGTACTCGCCAGCCGTCAGTGGGAGCTCGGCCTCAGGGTTCTCGTTGGGACCGTCAAAAGGGTTGTAGCTAAAACAGAAGCAAGAACCGCCAAGTTTACACCGAAAGGTCGAAAAGCCGCACAACGGTGTTACACCATGTAAAGTCACTTATTTATTTCATTCGCTTCCACTCACTTTCTCCCCAGTAGGGACCTGGAGCAGTTTCTATCCTTCCCCACTCTTCCATTTTATCCTCCCAACAACCCTGTGAGGTAGGTGAGGCTGAGAGAGCGTGACTGGCCTGAAGTCACCCCAACAAGCTTCTATGGACAGAGTGGGGATTCGAATCTGGGTGTCTTAGATTCTAGTCTGACCAGTATTGTCGATTATCACCCAGGGTATAACCAGACTGGGTCAATGGAACATCCAAGGAGAAGCAGCAGAGCAATCTGGGTCTCCAAAAGCAGACTGAGCGAACAATGGATGTAATAGCAGAGAGAAGTTAAACTGGCCTTGACCAGAACTTTTTCAGCCGGCCTGGTGGAACAGTGTCCCAAGTGAGGCCACAGTCACTAGCCAATTCCACCTGGGGAAAGACAACTACTGCACAGTCACTAGCCAATACCTCCTGGGACAAGGCAACTACCTTACAGTCACTAGCCAATTCCACCAGGCAAAAGATATCTACCGCACAATCAGTAGCCAATACCGCCTGGGGCAAGACAACTATTGCACAGTCACTAGCCAGTACCACTTGGGGATAGACAACTACTTCACAGTCACTAGCCAATACCACCTAGGGAAACATCCCTTCCCAGACCTGAATAGGGAGATGGAGAGATGCTGGGAGGAAGCAAAGCTTATTCGTAGAGCCGTGCCAATTATTTAGAGCAGGGGTAGTCAAACCCATGAACCCCTGCCAGCAGGGCTCGTACGAATTGTAGTCCATGGACATCTGGAGGGCCGCAGTTTGACTACCCCTGATGTTGAGCAACCACCTGCTCTTCTCCAGTACAGCCTCCCCAAAAGTCAGGGAAAACTATGTGCCCCATCGGCCTTGACAACTGTACCTGTAGCGCACCAGGAAGACGTGGAGCTTCACTGGGCTCTGGTGCTCCAGCTCTGGGATCAGCGAGACGCTATCAATGTCCAGCTCTTCCATCTCACTGGCCGTGTCCAGCTAAGGAAAGGCGGCAGAAACGGAAGGGGGACGTGGGGATGAAAAACCAAAAAGGCTTAGCCCAACATGGGGACAATAGGAACTCTCCTAGGCTACAGCTGATCCTTGTTCTTCTTGCTCTGGAGCTTCTACACTAGCAGCAGCTTCCCTTCGATCCACTGTTTCTAAAAGGGAAGCTAGTGAAGAGCAGAAAGCACTCTGTGCATGATTGGTGCCTCTACTATCCTTAAACCGCTTTCTCTGGATGGCCCATTAAATGCAGAGTGGGCGCTAAGGCCAGAGATCTCTGCATGTTTCAGGTGAGATGCCCATCTTTTAAAAAATACATTATTAAGTGATGTGGACATTCGCCCTGACCTGGACAGTCCAGGCAAGTCTGAAGAAGAGTTGTTTTTATATGCCACTTTTCTCTACCCAAAGGAGGCTCAAAGCGGCTTACAGTTGCCTTCCCATTCCTCTCCCCACAACAGACACCCTGTGAGGTGGGTGAGACTGAGAAAGCCCTGATATTATTGCTCAGTCAGAACAGTTTTCTCAGTGCCGTGGCGAGCCCAAGGTCACCCAGCTGGCTGCATGTGGGAGGAGCGGGGAATCAAACCCGGCTTGGTAGATTAGAAGTCCGCACTCCTAACCACTACACCAAACGGGCTCTCAAAAGCTAGGCAACATCGGTCCTGGCTAGGACTTGTATGGAGGATCAGCCAAGAGGTCCAGGGTTGCTCTGCAGAGGCAAGCAATGGCCACCCACCTCTGTCTGCCTCTTGCTGTGCAAACCCCATGGGGTCACCATCATTTGGCTATGACCAGATGGCACCTTCTGCTACCATATACATATTGACGAGTCAAGAGTGCTCTGCCAGGGCTCAAGTCCCCGGGGTGCCATGAATGTTCTTACAAGCTGGACCTCCCCATCTGCACCCACAACTAACCTCGGGCGTGGCGCAGGATTTGGAACTGTTGTGCATGGACTCCGATTTCGAGGAGCTGGACTGGGACTTCTTGGAGGAGGCGGGAGGGGTGCTTGAATCCGGACTCCTGGAGACAGCGGGTGCCAAGGCATGGGCATGTCGAGGTGGCAAAGGCGAGGATTCTTCAGTCCCTTCATTGGGACCCTTCCTGCCACACTGGGGGGCCACAGGAACAATTTCTGGATCTGAAACCAAGCGCCGTTGCGTGACTCTGGGCCAAAAGGCCAAGCCAACAGGTGGGAATCGGCAAGAGTATCCCACGGTGGATTTAACCGCAGGACTGAGATGCAAAATTGCTCTCCCAGGCCAGCCAGCCCCCCTCCCCCAAAAGGCAGAAAGAGGCAGGTGCTACCAGCGACTAAAAATCAGCGATCCGTCATTTGGGAAGACAAGCAGATTTCTAACTTTTGCCTCCTACTTTGGGATTCTTTTATTTACACCAAGGGAAGAGAAAGCTGAGCCTCGGGGGACTCCACTCCATCCCACAAGTTGCGGGGGGGGGGGGTGCTCACGTTGGCAGGAAGTCAGGAAACAACAACGATTGAACAGAGCTAGATGGCCCAGGCCAGCCCAAGTTCATTGGAACTCAGAAGCATTAGGATTTTTGGTCAATGAAAAAGACAAAAAATGCGGAGAGATATTTTGATCCTTGATGACAACAGCAAGGGTTGTCTGGGTGAAAAAATGGAAGTTCAAGGCGATATGCACTATATTTGATTGGCAGATTAAATTTTTTATTTATTTGTTTGTAATTATAGACGGTCACTCTCGGACCAAGCCGGCTCGTGGCGGTTTACATTAAAAAGATAAAATACTAAAATACAATCCTCAGATGGCAAAATTGACAAGGCAGGTCCAAGATGAACGAATCTTGTACTTTAAGGCAAAATGGAATCTTCGGATTGAGGACATTAGAAAAAAGTATAATTGTGGATTCATGACTATCGGTTATGACTTATGATTTCTAAGGGGAAATAAGATTTGAGTAGGACATTTAGTGTTTTTTAAATATATATATTCTTTAACAGAATAGGAAGCTATTGTTTGTAAACATAACTTAATAATCTATAAACAGGTCCTTTGGGGAGATTGTTAAATGCTACGTTTTGATGAAATGGACTATAAATAAAATTTGAAATTGAAAAAAAAAGAACTCTTATGTATTAGTAAAGCTACCGCTTTGATCTCTCACCTCTCTCTTTGTAGCCGTCGGGGGGCTGCGGGGACGTGGGGCAGGTGGTGAGGGGGACTTCGGAAGCCACCAAAGGGGGGGACGGACGAAGGCCACTTTTCCCGGTGTGCAGCTGGAAACGCCGGAGCTCTTGAGTAAGGAAGTTAAACTGTTCCGTGTGGCTACGGCACTGATCCTCCAGCTCTCTCACCCGGTCCTGAGGAGTCCGGCAGGGGGATGGCAGGAGGAGGAAAGAAGCAATACGGAAAGGTGGGTCTTGGATCATGCGTTCGGAAGGGGGACTTGAAGGTTCTCTTGTTCACATTCACAGACCAAGGTTATGTTTGGAGGTCACCCACGCCACCCTTGGGAACCATCAAGTTCTGTTCATTTTTATCGTTCTCTTTGTTCTCCCTCCTGTCTTCTGTAAATCTCAGCACAACACAGCTCATTCTCCTGCCTTCCCACTTTACAACCCGGTGAGGTAGGCCGGGCTGAGAGAGTGATGTATCCAACACCAAGAGCTTCATGGCAAAGTGGGGATATGAACCCAGGTTTCCCCGCTCCAGGTAAAGGTAAAGGTAAAGGTTTCCCCTGTGCAAGCACCGAGTCATGTCTGACCCTTGGGGTGACGCCCTCCAGCGTTTTCATGGCAGACTCAATACGGGGTGGTTTGCCAGTGCCTTCCCCAGTCATTACCATTTACCCCCCAGCAAGCTGGATACTCATTTTACCCACCTCGGAAGGATGGAAGGCTGAGTCAACCTTGAGCCGGCTGCTGGGATTGAACTCCCAGCCTCATGGGCAGAGCTTTCAGACTGCATGTCTGCTGCCTTACCACTCTGCGCCACAAGAGACTCATTCTAAATACTATATTTCATTGGATGTCATGAGTCATGTGATTTACACGTGGCATCCTGTTTAAAGGGCACATGATGGGGATCAAAATCCGCTAACCCCAAGAAGTGTGCAGCGGGACCTCTCAAAAATTGAGGGGGGGGGAGCAGGGGAGAGACACCTTTAAAAGATGCCTCTTTTCAAGCTGTGACTTCTCCGGAAGACTGAACTGGAAGATGCGCATATGAGCCGGCTGAAATTTTACAAGCCTGGAAAAAGGTGAGAGGATTGTGCAAAGGACAGAGACCGGGATGAGAAAAAACAAGTGATGGTTGCCCATAAAACCAGTGATAGGACAAAATAACCGCTTTCCAAAAAAAGCAAGTGTAGATCTCGTAAGGTTTTAATGTTCAACACACAGACGGCACAGAAACTGTTCATGTCAAGTACTGAGAAAGAGGGAGGACAAACTGACGGCTGCCATCACGTCGTAAGTCCTTCCACACAGACCCACGTTCACACAGCAATTCGGTCGCCCTACTAAAGGAACAGACGCCCACTTCATTTGCACATGACACACCGAGCAAGGGCAAGCATGACGTCCCAGGCCAGAGCTGCCTGGCTAAGGCACGGAATATCAGAGAAAGCCCAACAGGTAGCTCAAGCCAGTCAGCCAATCTGCATGTCACCAAACGACACATTAAAAAGAAAGCTCTAGTGTGGCTCTTCTCCTCCGCTTAATTTTTCTGATCCCCAAATGACTTCCCGATTGCTTTACACATGCATATACACATGAGAGTTTTTATTTTAATCCACGCAAAATCTGTTTGTTTTATATATTATTATCTCTAAATTGAAACAGATGAGTTTTGAATACTAGCTTCTTCGCTGGAATTTTTTAATATAGCTTTCAACCACTTTCAGAAAGAGGTTTAACCAATAAAACAAAACAGTGTAGCAGTTTTGTAGCACTTTGTTGCTTTTTTTAAACATCTCGCTTGAAGAACAAACCTGTTGGTCTTGAAAGCTTGCTCTTGCTCTGCAGGACTCATGCCTCTGTTACGTCTGGAAGTGAGAAATCCAGGAGGCGAGAAACCCTTACTGAATTTTATTTCCTACCCTACCCCCGTCCCGGTTCCTTCAACCTTTCTAGGGATTGGACATTTCTCTGTTCCATATCCCATCGTGGCTAGTCCTACAGACAGGATTTGGAGCACAGGGGGAAAGGAAAAGTTCACTGCAGGGTAAAATCAGCAATACCTGCATGCAATCCAAGGTACTCTGTTGGAAACAATAAAAAATAATCAAGCAGAGAAATATCGCCAACCACAAAAAAGCATTTTCTGTCTCCCCCGAAGCCTGACAACTCTTCCACGGGAGGACTCTGCTGAAGGACAGAAGAGCCTTGGGCAGCCTCGTGGCTGATCTACTCCAGTGTCCCACTCCCAAAACTGTCCAGCAGGTACCCCCAGGAGGCCAATACGCAAAGTGCTGAGGTCACAGCCTCTCCCAGTCCTTCCCCCAGCAATGGTATTCAGAGCTGCCCTTCTTGATGTTGGTTTATTGCCCTAGCATGTTTTTATTTCTCTGTCTCTCTCTCTCTCTGTCTCTGTCTCTCTCTGTCTCTGTCTCTCTCTGTCTCTGTCTCTCTCTCTCGCTCACTCACTCTCTCTCTCTCTCTCTCCCCTTTGGCTTCACTTGTTTTTGTTGTACTTGTTGGGGTTGTATTACAACTTCAGTTGCAACAATCCCAATGCCTTTCTAATTATTGGTCAGAACAAAGGAGGGCAGAATCAGACTTATTAGTCCATAAAGTAGAGGACAACCTGCCAATTCCCCCCTAGATCTTCAAAGGGACTACAGGTGTAACTTGAATGAAGGCTGAAAATTCCGGGAAGGCACTGGAATATACCTTGGGGATGAACAACTCCTCAAACCGCCTGTGGTTATGGTCCGGATTCCATGGTAGACCACATTCCTTTACAGTTGGCACAACTCTATAAAGCCCCCACTCCGAAGTGGGGAATCCGCCTAGAAATCGGAGCCCTACTCATTTCAGCATCACAAGTTCAAGGAAGATCATAGAATCACAGAACCATAGAGTTGGAAGGGGCCAGACAGGTCATCTAGTCCAACCCTCTGCTCAATGCAGGATCATAGAATCCTAGAGTTGGAAGGGGCCAGACAGGCTGTCTAGTCCAACCCTCTGCTCAATGTAGGATCATAGAATCCTAGAGATGGAAGGGGCCAGACAGGCCATCTAGTCCAACCCCCTGCTCAATGCAGATGAGGGGTTTGACACCCCTTGTGTCCAGTTTCGTGTCTGACCCTCTTTCCCCCCTGCTCGTCTTACCTCTAAGAGCTGCACTGCTCCCTCATGCTGCTTCCGCGCTTCAGCCTGGGCCTGGATCCAAGAGCAAACAAGGGACAGGCTCAACGTGATGCGATGGTTGTGTGATAAACACCATATGGAACAACAACTCCTAAACCTTTGAAATCTCCCAACCTGTGAAGGACAGTAGTCTTCACAATGGCCACATGGCAGAAGGTGGGGTGGTCAGAAGGTGGTGTCTGTGCTCAATCCCAAAGAACAGGAAAGTTCATGGCATGCTCACCAGTCAGGCACTGCAGTGTGCCCTTGAGGTAGTGAGCCTCAGCCAGTCCCCACAGGCAAAACGCCCCTGTTTACCTCAGGAAGCTCTCCATCAGCCCCGCCCCTCCCCCCCAGGGCTCACACCTTCAAGTTTGGGGACAAGGAATCCCCTGTCCCACTTCCCAGCTGAGTGGTGGAGGGGAAAAATAAAACGAAAAAGGGCCATTGGGTTTGAAGCATGATGTCATTACTGGGGAAAACCCAGAAGTGACCTCAGGCCTCTCTACGCACTGCCAGAAACTCTATGGTAAAAGCAGGTTCTCCCAGAAGTGATGTCACACTGTTGCTGAAGGCTGCAACTGGCTAGCAGGCCATAGAGCCAAGTGAGTGATGGGAGGATCGTGTATGTGCATGCCACCTGCTAGAAGCAGAAGGACTTCCCTTGGCCAGGTGTCCTCACCTGCTGGAGTTGTCGAACTTCATCCTGCTTCTTCTGCAAGTTCTGCAGGGCCTTCTCGTGTTCCACCTCCAGGTGCTGCCTCCGTTCTGCGACATCTCTCATGTGCTGGAGAAAGAAAGAAGTCACACCCCCCAACCACGTCATGGGGACTTGCTCCCAGGAACGGAGCACCCGACGGAGCTCTCCCAGAGCTCACCCTACAGAGCAACTCTAGTCCCTGAAATCTGGAAACCGGTGCAGTTGGTGTGCTGTTTCCATTGGAGGGGTGAGGCTTTCAGCCAGTGAGGTAAAGAACAAGGTAGAGGCTGTGGCCACTCTCAAACTATTTCCAAGTCTTTATAAACTCTTTAGTTTTAAGTGAGTCATTCGGGGCATATAAAATCTGCATTTGCACATGCTTCTTCCTTCCTCGTGCGTTTGGAATGCAGTCCTCTCCAGAGCTGCCGGGGAGGGAAGAACATTGAACTCAAGGGTGTTTACTTCTGAGTAAACGTGCCCAGGAACACACTGTTGCTTGCATACTAGTACTGAAGGTCTGCTTCACTACGGATGCTTTTCCCCAGCTGAAACAACAGATCTTTAAGGTGAAAGGCTCCTACAACGGGAGTTTTGGGGAATAATCTGAGAATCTGGACACTGTTTCCCTCCCCTCCCCTCCCCTCCCCTCCCCTCCCCTCCCCTCCCCTCCCCTCCCCCAGCTGCTCGGATTCTACCAACCTTCAACGCCTGCCCAAGACTCTCCAGCCTGTTTTGGAGCTCCTGAGATTTCCGAAGAGCCGAATCCCGTTGCTCCGTCACCGCGGACACCTGCAGCCTCAAGTCAGCATTTTCCGACTCGATCTGCATAAGATGAGAAGCCCAGTGTTTGCACTGATTGGTTGACTTGCATTTATTCATGTCCTGCTTTGTGTCCCCACTTGGGGCTCAGAATAGTTTAGAACACTGTTCTCCCCTCCCTCATTCTCTCTTGCAACAACGACCCTGCAAGGGAGGCCAAGCCAAGTCTTTGTGAGTAGTCATCTGAGATTCATATTGGACAGTCTGAAAAGTACCCGAATCAACATTGATTCAGATGCTTTTTGAACAAATCTGGCCCAATGGCGATTTCCCTTAAACTGCCCGAATCGGCTTTGGCTGAATTACTGAACTATGATTCGGGCACGATTCGGCCATGCAAAGATGCAGGCAGTTTAAAGGGATCCAAATTTTTCCTTTTCTGTCTATTTCATTGTCTGGGAGTGCAGGGGTTTGAGGTAGAGGCAGCAAGCTTCCAGCACAGCTGCAGAAGCCTCTCCTCAAAAGAACTCACAAGCTTCAGAAGGATAGGACCAGGGGTACAATTCTACAGGCATCGTTTCCGATGGCAAGAAGGAGAAAAGACAAAAATAGATAATTTTTTCCCCCGGGGGTGGGGGGGGGGGTGGGGAGAAGGATAGCAACTCAGCCATTGAAAGCCAAGATAAATAAAAACAGTTTTAACTCAGAATCAACTACATGAGACTTAAATATTTATATATGAGTCACATCCCTGGACCTGACTCATTTTCCCTGCAGCAGTTGCCAGAAACCTCCATATAAAAGTCTGCAGCGGCCTGACATGGAGCAGGACAGCAACACTGGGGAGGGTGGGTCACTGCTTTCCTCTGTGCTGTTTTCCGTGAGCCTAAAAGACGGGGGGGGGGGATAACTCTTTGGAGTGTGCATGTAACATTCCATGCATATGCAGCCGCACCAAGGGGGAATTCGCCCCTCTTGGGGCAGTTTCAGACCCAACTCGTAAAATAAAATGCATCTAGTTTGGCACAGGGTCCATTACCATATCCCTGGAGACAAAATAATAATAATAATAATAATAATAATAATAATAATAATAATAATAATAATAATAATAATAATAATAATAATAATAATAATAATAATAATAATAATAATAATTTATTATCATCATAATTCCATAAGCAACTTCCGTCCAGATGCATTTAATGTGCCTTCTCATCCTAGCTTGGGACCATCCCATAATCTCCCAGGCATTCTCTAAATGGGCATTCCAAACTCTCAAGCCTTCCCTCTTCCAAATCAAATCCCTCATATCTATTTTTTTTAAAGACGCAACCTGCAAACATCTGGCTTTTCTCAGCCGGAATGTGGCTTTCAGTCACACCGAACGTCGCAAAGTGTCAACATTTTCTTTTTTTAGCGTCGGGCTGACACAGGTCATGTCATGCTCTGATGATGGATGGGCAGGTGATGGGCATATGAAAAACCATCCCTTACCTTCTCTGCCCATTCCACTTGCCTATGAAGGACAATGTTCTCCTCAGACAACCGGGCATTATCGCTCTGCACTTCCTGCAGCTGAATTTCCTGCCACAGGGAGAAAAAAAATAAAACAGCAGGAAGTTGTTGCTGTTGGGGTTTTTTTTGGGGGGGGGGACAGGACAGACAGACAAGAAAAAGTATTCTCCTTGACTCAAAGGACAGGATGTGTGTGTGTGTGTGGGGGGGGGGAGAATAGATTACAACCATGCCAGGATTCAGTCATACCCCAAAACGCTTCCAGGTTGACCCAATTTCATATTCATGCCAAAAGGATAAAGTATACTGCACTGGAAACTAGCAGGAGTCTGGCGGTGCTCCTTAAAGACTCATACGACTGTATCACAATCTTTAACATTGTGAAAGGTTCAATCTTATGGCTATGGAGCAGATCTCTTTAATGGTTAATCCTACATCTTCAGATTACAATGCTTCTCTTCCACTTGACACCTGCAGAGGTGCTGGCAGAAAGGATACCTCCCTTTCCTACATTTAAATTCGTAACCTTGTTGTCCATAAAATAGGCGCGAAGCAGCTTGAAATGATATAAAGGTAAAGATAAAGGTATCCCCTGTGCAAGCACCAAGTCATGTCTGACCCTTATGGTGACGCCCTCTAGTGTTTTCATGGCAGACTCAATACGGGGTGGTTTGCCAGTGCCTTCCCCAGTCATTACCGTTTACCCCCCAGCAAGCTGGGTACTCATTTTACCGACCTCAGAAGGATGGAAGGCTGAGTCAACCTTGAGCCGGCTGCTGGGATTGAACTCCCAGACTCATGGGCAGAGCTTCAGACTGCATGTCTGCTGCCTTACCACCCTGCGCCACAAGAGGCTCTTATTGAAATGATATAATGCTCTTTAAAAACAAGCACAATTGGTAACCATCAATATAACAAGAGAAGAGGTGGACTGCTCCACTTTTGGCTCTATGGCCCAAGAGCTCTGTGTCAAGAAGCCACTCCGGGGCACCCCTCCAGGAGCATTGAGTGGGGATCACTCACAAGTTCCGCGTATCTCTTGTGTTTCTTCCTCACTTCATGTTCGAGGTTCTCACACTGTTTCCGCTTCTTCGTGAGCTCAGACTCCTACCGGGAAAAGAAATGGGTTGTGCCTGGTAGTCGCAAGACCAGCTCTGCAATTGCCCACCATCCGTTTGAGATGATAGCTCCCAGGTCTCTCGCTTTTTAGAAATTAATCTCAGCCTTTCTAGATTTGCCCGAACCTTTTTGCACAACCTAGGGTTGCTAGTGCCCAGGCAGGGTCTGGCCATCTCCTCGAAAGACAATTGATCTCCGAATGACAGCAATCAGTTCCCTGGAGAGAACGGCTGCTTTGGAGGGTGGCCTCTTAGGACATTTGACCCAACTGATGCTGCTTGCCCTTCCCCAAATCCTGCCTTTTCCAGATTCTGTTGGGAGTGAAGGAATCATAGAATCATAGAATCATAGAGTTGGACGGGGCCATACAGGCCATCTAGTCCACTCTCCTGTTCAATGCAAGATCAGCCTCAAGCACCCAAGAAGGACTTTTGCAATGTCTCTTAGCCTCAGACTCCAGAATAGGGCGATCAGAAAGTCAGAAAGATAGGCTAGGGCATCGAATAATCCTTCCTGTCTTACTTTATTGCTATCTCGTTGATCTCAGATAGAATCCTGGAAGGATCCATACAGGTCATGTAGTCTACCCTCCTGCTCAATGCAAGATCAGCCTAAAGCACCCAGGATATGTATCTGTCCAACTGCTGCTTAGGATCATAGAGTTGGAAGGGGCCAGACAGGCCATCTAGTCCACCCTCCTGTTCAATGTAAGATCAGCCTAAAGCACCCAGGATATGTATCTGTCCAACTACTGCTTAGAATCATAGAGTTGGAAGGGGCCAGACAGGCCATCTAGTCCACCCTCCTGTTCAATGTAAGATCAGCCTAAAGCACCCAGGATATGTATCTGTCCAACTACTGCTTAGAATCATAGAGTTGGAAGGGGCCAGACAGGCCATCTAGTCCACCCTCCTGCTCAATGTAAGATCAGCCTAAAGCACCCAGGACAACTATCTGTCCAGCTGCTGCTTAGGATCATAGAGTTGGAAGGGGCCAGACAGGCCATCTAGTCCCACCCGTTACTCAGTGCAGGGTCAGCCTAAAGCATAGGATCATAGGATCGTAGAGCTGGAAGGGGCCACACGGGCCATCTAGTCCACCCTCCTGTTCAATGCAAGATCAGCATCAAGCACCCAGGTTAAGTCCCTGTCCAGCCACTGCTTGAAGACTGCCAGGGAGGGGGGAGCTCACCTCCTTAGGCTGCCAATTCCCCTGCTGAACTACTCTGGCTGAATATGTGCTTCCTGATATCTAGCCAGTATCATTCTCCAAGTAGTTAAAATCCATTATACACTCTTTTTAGAAATCTATAAATATAACTGTATGCAAAAGGCATCCTGGTCCGTAATTCAGTCCGTAAAGTAGCATCTAAATAAAAAGTGCCAGATTGCCAGTTTCTTATAATATAAGCCATGTGTTTTCCTTGCCATATAAATGGAAAGAGAATCTACTAACAAGGTCACATCGACATAAAGAATAAATATATCCTAGTACTATTCATGCTGTTTCAAGAAGTAAACAGTGATTTAGAACCTTTGTTCTGTAGTTCCTTAGGATATAAACACTACACAGACAAGGAGAAATTCCCTCAATGGCTTTATAATTCCAGAACATTCCAAGCACAGCCCAATGGCCCAGGAACTCATGGGAAAAATCAGAAGCATTTCTTAAGTTTCTCTGATCATGAATTAACAGAGTGAGCAAGACAGTTCCTCACACAGAATTCTGATACTGATATTATTTTTATATTTTTCTTATTTTGGTGCCCTCAGGCTTGACAAAACTGCATGGAGGGAAGGGGGGGGAAATCATAAAATAAAAACCATCTTTGTCGTAGAATTTCCATTTCAAAGACACTGTCTTTTCCCAGAATCCCAACCGTACTCTTTTTATCTCTGGGAAAACGTGGTTCCTCCCACTTAACCCATCCAGCTAGCATTCCTGATGCAAGAAATAATGTAAAAATCTAGAATGTTCAGCTCCCCAAAAAACATGTATTAATCACTGCAAGGCAATATCCCACAAAGGCAAATTTCAGGGGTAGTCAAACTGCAGCCCTCCAGATGTCCATGGACAACAATCCATGGACATCTGGAGGGCCACAGTTTGACTACCTCTAGGCAGACCTGGGAAAACAGAATGCACAGCAAGGGTGGGCAGGCTGCCCTAGAGAATGCATAATTAAGCCAACGGCAGATAAACGATAGACACGCTGCTTGCACATCGTCATGCTGCTGCTCAGAACTGCTTCTGAACATGGAGCATGAGGCGCAATTCACTGGATAAGGCTGCAGGGTGCAAGAAACGGTGAACTAGACCTTGAAAACAGCACAGCGCATGAACGTATGAGGCTGCCTTGTACCGAGTCAGACTGCTGGTCCATCCAGAACCATACAGTCTACGCTAAACAGCAGCTTTACTGAGTCTCCAGCCAAAAAAGGCTTCCCCGACAACTGCTACCTTCAGCCAGAGGTGCCAAGGGGAGTCATCCTGCAGCCGATACACATGCTGTGCCACTGAGCCATGGATCGTCCCCACAGCATCTCTGAAGAGCCTACTGGAGTAAAGTCTTTCTGCAGATAAAAGGTCCAGTTGTTCACTTTAAGATGTGTGGGTTTTTTAAAAAGCTCACCAGCTGTTGGATCTGCTGTTTGATCTCAGGAGAGGCAGCAATCAACTTCTTGAGAGGGAGGGTCTCCTCTCCATCACGCGCCGGTGCTCCTGGGTCTGCCTGGAAAGGAGAGAAATCTCAGCTGAGCTCCAGAGAGCAAAGGTCTTGCAGCCGAAGGATTGAGCACCCTTGCCTTCAGAATGCCAAGAGCCCAGCAGTCCAGCTTGAATTATGCATGTCTGTCCTTTCCAGGGAAGAAGCCTTGAGGTCTCTCTTGGGGTTGGAGAAAACAGGCTGGGAATTTATAAACAAAAGGGAGGGCCCACCAGATCTCAGCCTCAGAACCTACCCTGAGTGTCAGAATTTAGTCCTGGATCACGTTCAAAAACAAAACCCTAGCAGGACATTCAGAAGAGTCTGTAAAACACATTCCAGGAGGGAAAGGTGTAGGCCTAAATATATATATATATATATCCATTGCAACCTAAAGGATTTACTTCCAAGCAAACACGTTTTTAAAAAGGGGAAGAGGAAGAGAACTTGACGACAGACCTTCTGTGCTCTGGAAATATACTGAAAATCAAAACGGCACAAAGGGAAAACACATCACAAGGAAATGAATAGCTGTAACTATATTGGCCTGAAACATTTACACTCTGTCTCTTTGTCCTTTCAGAGGCCGCAGGGCACCTTAGCGCTACGAGCCCAATAAAAATAAAACCACGTCAGCAAAACTGCCAGGGAAAGCAAGTGATTATCCCCTGTCCCCACGTGTCCTCTCCAAATTAGCTGGGTTTTTCACCTCCATCCCGGGAAGCCAGCAGCAAGCGGTGAGCTCTGTTAGAAGAAGCGGACCCTGACTCCGTTGGGGAGGAAGCTAAACCTTACTATGCCTTTCCTGGCCGGGAGCAACTCAAGAGCCAGAGAGGCACCCTGCGCTTGGTACGATGAGGCCTAAAGAGAATGCATCAGCCCACCTTTCCATCCTCCCTCCCTCCCTCCCAGCAGGTTGTGGGACTCAGGCCTACCTGGGGACTCTTTGGCTTGCAACCCTTTAATGTGGGCAGTGCAAGCAGAAAGGCACTTTGCACATGCTCCTGGGTCCACTCAAACAAAGGCTTTCTTCCCCCTCCCCAGATGAACATGACATGGAGTCTTCTCCCGGGGGCCCTTCTCAGCACAAGTACAGCTGCCCTCCACCCTCAATACTAGTTAAAACCAGGATGGGGGTGGCTGCAGGTCTCTGTCCCCCACTCCTTGCACCTTATACCTCTCCCCCCCCCTCCCCCCATGTCAAGGCCTGCAGGGGAGTCTTTGCCCTGGCCGGGCTCCTACCCGTTTCAGCACCACGGACAGCTCTGATCTGGCAAGGGCCCAACCAGACAGCTTTGCCGGGCTGAACCATTAGGCGCTGCCCAGGAGGGGAGGACCGATATGCACAAAAGGCGGAGGGGGGAGGGAGCGGAAGGAAGGAAGGAAGCAAACCCTCTGCAGACTTTGGGGCCTCCCCGGTTTTCCAGCCGCCAAGAGCAAAGGGGATCCCCAGGCTGGGAACGGCCGGCCGAAAACCCAAAAGGACCAGCAGCTCGATGCAAAATAAGGAAGGATGGCAAATGTAGGTGCTGTCCATGTAAACGTTCAAGCAACTGCATAGTGTTAGCTGCGAGGTTCTGTATGGGAAACACTTCCCGGTTGCAATGTACAAGCGTTCCTACTAACAATCATTGAGATTTTCTTGTACAGTTCATCTCAAGCTTAGGTCTACGTGTGCCTCAACAGCAGACACTGTTGAGCAGACACTTTGACACTTTGACACTTTGACACTGCAGTTGGGGAAAGCTGCATTTCTGAATGCTCCTCAACCAGCAGCTCTTTGTCTGCTCTGCTGGTTTTTCTACTTGGGGAGGCAGACTGGAATGGGGAAGCCCTCTCCTTCTGCTCCGGTCTGCTCCTGCCCACTAGCCTCCCAGTGCCTTCCTGCAGCCGGCAGGGTTGCCAACCTCGAGGCAGGGAGCTGTGCATTAGCGGCTCTAAAGATCAACAAAACTGCAAGATAAAGGATCATTAGACAGACACGAGCAAGATACTAATACATTTGTAAGTTTGCATGCAAAAATCCCACAGGTGTGGAACAAAAGATTATTCCAAACAGAAGGTGTCGTACAACTGTTAATTCAAACTGGTTTTGGGCTTCAGTTTGAATTAACTGTGGTTCTACACCTGTTGGACTTCTGTTTGGACTAATCTTTTGTACTACACCTGTGGGATTTTCGTATATAAAATTATTAGTTGTATGGCTTATGTTTGCCTAATTATACTTTATAATACAATTTTGTCACAATTTGGGAGCCACTGTTATTTGATTTTCTGAGCCACTATTACACAACTCCCTTTCTTTTTGTTCCCCCCCCCATTTACTGTGTGCCCCATTTACTGTTTTTTTGTAACTTCTAGGTGGGGCCTGGAGATCTCCCACTGTTACCGCTGATCTCCAGACAAATGAGCTCTATTTCCCTGGGGAAAATGGCTGCTTTGGAGGGTGGTCCCTTTAATATTATCCCCCACTGAGGTCCCGCCCCTTCCCAAACTCTGCCCTCCCCAAATCTCCACAAATTTCCCAACCGGGAGTTGGCAAACCCAGCAGCCCACGAGGAATAAGATTCATTTATCTGGTTGGCCATTGATAGGAAAGTACTGAAACAGCCATCCTGGCCTCTTACCTTGCAGGGTGCTTCTGTGGCCAAGGGCAACTCTTCTCTCCACTGCAGCTGGAGGGAGGCAGAAAACCCCCCAGGACAAGAGGGCCCAGCTGTCTCAGGCAGCGCCATCTGGGCAGCCGAGGAAACGTCACCTGGATCTCGGCTCCTGGGACTCAGGGAGGCCTTGAAATTCTTCAGCGCAATCTGCCTCTGCAGACGCAACACCTCCTTCTGAGACTCCCGGAGCAGGCGGTGGAAGTCCGGGAGAGGGAGGCAAGGCCGACCATCCTAGGGGAAAGCAAAAGGAAAGCTCTGAAGATCAGTTAGCGATGAAGTACAGATGCCCTCAACGGATGCCGACTCTGCTGGCATTCCTACAAGCGTCCCAGCATCGATCCATATATGATTTAGTACCCTGCTCGAGATGTGAAAGCTCCTCCATCCATCCAGTCTCTCAGTCCTTCTACTAAGAAATCTAACCTAGCAGGATGGCTGTAGCCCATCTCCCTGAGCTGCTAGTTTACCACATACAGGGACTTGTATTTTTATTCTTCTGTTGTAGCAATAAGTCTCATGATCCCACCCACCGCCCTTGCTGCAGGATAATTCAGGCATCTGTCAGCTGCCTGATCTGCTGTTCAGGAACAAGAGATTTGGGAGGTCAGGGCTCACCTTTCTGGCCACGAGTTTTGCTTGCAGCTCTTGGCATTCCTGCTGCAGGGCGCAGATCTGCTTGTCTTTTGCCAGGAGCACGCCGGCTTGCTCTCTCAGGTCTGTCACACGCTGGCGGGCCAGTGCCTTCTTGCACAGCCCAGCACAGGAGGCCTTCATGGCTACTGGGGCATTTACCTGCATCAGGATGAGAATAAGAAAGGAGAGGGGACGGATTTTGCTTTTCAAAGATTCCCGCTCAGGCCCCTCTTCAATTTTGCACTTGCTGCCCTTATGCATGTTGAACCAAGAGGCTCACGAAACCAGAACGTGTAAACATTTTTTTTCACAGATGTCTTTTGATAGATCATTCTGAGAACTTTTAAAGGACATTTCTGTGCTGCTTCTTAAAAGGACCTGTTCGAGGCAGTTATTCCATAAGAGGTCCCTTCTGTTCAGAGAAACAGCTCTGCCCAAATGCAACAGGCAGTTTCTTTGGAACGTGGGCAATCTGTAAGCGTGTCTCTCCATGAGTAGCGAGACAATGATCCCAAAGGCAGAAATACAACAGCAGTACCCACCCCTAGCAGAGGCAACACCAGGGCACCCCTAGCACCCCTAGCAGAGGCAACACAATCATGCAGCAATAAAATGGCAAGCCTCCTATAAAGTCATTGGTGTTGTATTTCAGTAATCCAAACACGCCCCATGTCGATTGTATGGCAGCACTGGAAAGATAAATGCCCACCTCCTATAATTCAGACGGTTTCACAACCTTCTCAGTATCGGAACCTACGACATACGGATGGCAATTGTGTATGGACTCATTTTTAGATATTTAGATAGAAGCTTGTGTGTACTGTTGCCCCATCTTTATGTTTCTCCTACATGGAGTTTGTATGATGAATGAATGAATGAATGAATGAATGAATGAATGAATGAATGAATGAATGAATGAATGAATGAATGAATAAATGAATGAATTTTTAGAAAATACTCCATGCTCTAGTTGTAACAGATTTCTTGCTCGCAATAGCAGCTGATTCAAAGGAAGAGAGGTGAATCATACAGAGATGCTTTGGGTTTCCAGTATTCCAATTATTTTACTGCACATATATACTGGCAGTCTTCAAGCAAAGGTTGGATACACACTGTTTTTGGATGCTTTAGGATGCTTTGGGATGATGCTGCGTTGAGCAGAGGGTTGGACTAGATGGCCTGTGCGGCCCCTTCCAACTCTATGATTCTATTCTATGATTCTATACCACGGCACATGATGCAAGGCTTCTATAGGGCTTCTACAGAGTCTTCTCCACTGTGATAGATAAAGGGTCTCCAGGGTCTCAGGCAGAAGTCTTCCACGTCCCCCACAACCTAACCCTTCTAACTGAAGAGGCCAGGGAATTGAACCTGTGTGCCAAGCAGGTGCTCTGCCACTGAGCCAGAAGAGAGTTGGGGCCAGGATCCTCCTGCCATACTTACAACTCTGAGGTTGGCCTCCTGCAGCTTCCGGGCTCTCTCTTCCAGGCGCTTGGCTATGACAGCCAGCTCGGCGTTCTTCCTCTTCAGGTGCCTCACTTTCTCCTGTGTCTCCGGGAAGCTGCTCTTGCGCTTGGGGGAGGGGAGAAAAAAAAGAGGGGGAACGTGGGCGGGCTGGGCAAGCTCTTTGGCGTGCTTCTCGCTCGAGTCCGGCTGTGTCTCTTGGCCATCACGCGCACCAGCCAGGCTGGCCAGAGATGCTGCTGCCTTCTCCCTCAAGGCCCAGAGGAGCCTGGTGGAGTCAGCAGAAGGACAATCAATGGAGACGATCGGCTGCCTGGAACCAGGGCAAAACCTCTTGAACCTGGAGGGATATATCCCTGGAAGTCCCTGCAAGTCATAGTCAGCCATGGGGCGGGATAAGGAGGCATCCGCAGAAGCAGCTTTGCATGGGCATGACGTGCCGTCAAAGAACTTACGGCTTAAGGCGATCCTATAAACCAATGCACTCCAAAATGGCCTATTGTTAACATCCTTGCTTCGGTCTTGTAAATGGAAGATTGAGGGTTCCTGGAGGGCAGAGCAGCTTTCCCAGAACACAGAGAAAGATGCTCTTGGCTGAATCAGCACGTTGGTCCATCCAGCCCTGGGCCGTCTCTGTCGGCCAGTGGCTCTGCTGGGTCTTAGGCAAAGAAAGCTCTTTCCTCACTCCTTGAACTGAAAATGACAGGGATTGAACTTGGGGACTTCTGCACGAAGCACGTTATCTGCCTCTAAGCGGCCGACTTACGGCCACCCTGTAGGGCAGGGGTGCTTGCAGGGGCTCATGGGAATTGTAGTCCATGGGCATCTGGGGTGCCACAGTTTGGCCAACCCTACCATAGGGTTTTCGAGGCAAGAGACTAACAGGGGGGAGTCTGCTGCTTGCCTACATTTGTGCAGTGACCTGAAAGTCCTTGGCGGTCTCCCACTGAAGGACTAACCAGGGCCGACCCTGCTTAGCTTCTGAGATGGGGCTAGCCTTCAACGGGTTCCACCTCTCAGGTCTATTTATTTCAGCTTACCAGAAGGTTGTTTTCCTTCTTCAGGCTGGCGCAGCGCGACTGCAGCTCCTCCAGGGCAGTGAGCAGGACTTGGTTTTGCCGCAAAAGACACCGATAGCTCACACCATACTGGAAAGAGAGAGAGAGAGAGAGAGAGAGAGAGAGAGAGAGAGAGAGAGAGAGAGAGAGAGAGAGAGAGAGAGAGAGAGAGAGAGAGAGAGAGAGAGAGAGAGAGAGAGAGAGAGAGAGAGAGAGAGAGAGAGAGAGAGAGAGAGAGAGAGAGAGAGAGAGAGAGAGAGAGAGAGATGTGAATTCCCTCTCCTGCCTGCATATGCATATGCATGCATATGGCATGCATTCTCTGCAATATTGGCCCTCATCCTTCTGCCACACCCGTTCATTTTTCTGCATTTAATTCCATTGTGCCACGCCTTTCTACCTGACAGGCACCTGAAGCTGTTTCCACTGTTCTCCTCTCCTGCATTTAATCATTGCAACAAACCTAAAGGTTGGGTTAGGGCTGAGAGAACATGACTGAAGGGAAGAGGCTGTGGCTCACTAGCAGAGCATATGCTTGGCATGCAGAAGGTCCCAGGTTCAATCCCCGACATCTCCACTTAAAAGGACCAGGCAGGAGGAGGTGTGAGACCTCTGCCAGGAGAACTTGGAGAGCTGCTACCAGCCTGAGTAAGCAATACTGACATTAATGGACCAAAGTTCTGATTCGTGATATGGCAGCTTTTGACTGGCCCAAGGTGACAGTGAGCTCCCATGGCATGAGTAGGGATCTGAACACAGATCTCTCTAACCCAGGCTTTTGCAACCAGGGTTTCATGAAGCCCTGGGGTTTCTTGGTGGCCCTGGATGGGTTTCCCAAATGAGTGGGATGTAATTAAGTTTTAATATAGTTTTTAAATTTGTTGTTTATTGGGTGATAGAACCATATATGGTCATGTTGACCCACCCACCCCTCCCAAAATGGCCAATGATTGGCCTGAAGGGGGTGAGAAGGGGAGGGGCCTAGGTGGGTGTGTCCACAGCTTTGCTTCCCAACCCTATTCCGCACGGTCACGCCCCTTCTGGGGTTTCTCGAAGCCTGAAGAATGTTTCCGGGGCTTCTTAAAGGTAAACAAGTTGAGAAAGGCTGCTCTAACCACTACCCTACATTGCCCCCCCCCCACACTCCCACCTTCAGCCACACACTCATTTTATGTAGATACCAAAGGGCTCTCCCTCTCATCCAGGTTTTGAATAGTATGTTTACATCTGGTCTTTTCTCCTCAAGGTAGCTTCTCCTTTCTCCATTTTAGCTTCACAACCACCTTGCGAGGTAGACCCAGATATGATCCACCCACACACTGTGTCCAGAAGCAGTCTCCCTTTGAATGCCATTAATGGAGGACCACAACCAGGAAAGATTTTGGCCTCCATGACCCGCTTGTAAACCTTCAGGAGCACGGTGGGCAACAGACTAGACTAGCCGAAACTCAATCTGATCCAACAGTGGTCAAGCTCACCTCATATTAGCTGTGACAATTCAAAATGGAACCTCCATGTATCAAGGCAGTCTATCTGGATACATCGCAGAAAGCCACGCACAGCTTGTGGGCTTCCCAGAAACATCTAACCAGCTGTTCCCTCCTCCCCCCAAATAGGATACTCGCCCTAGATGGCCTTGCGATATTTTCTCACAGGCTTTCTCTAATATAATTACAGATGAACATGCTCTTGCAATCCAGCAGCAATCCAAAGAGTCTCAGCAGGGCCACTCCTCCAAAACACCATCCCTTCCATGACAAAAGAAATTCCATCTGCACAGCTGGAAGAAGTTCCTGACAGTCAGAGCGATTTCTCAGTGGAACAGGCTTCCTCGGGAGGTGGGGAGTTCTCCATCTTTGGAAATGTTTAAACAGAGGCTGGAGAGCCATCTGACGGAGAGGCTGATTCCGTGAAGGTTCAAGGGGGTGGCAGGTGACAGTGGATGAGCAAGAGGGGTGTGAGTGTCTTGCATAGTGCAGGGGGTTGGACTAGATGGCCCAGGAGGTCCCTTCCAACTCTATGATTCCGTGATCCCATGATTCTATGACTATCTCCATGCGTACGCAGGCCCCAGCTTCAGTAAGCACGGCTCCACACCGTTGCAGGAGAGGGTATCAGATCGTGGCCAGTTCCTTCCATCTCTCTTCTCATCTGCCTGTTTCGATTTGGAGAGGCAGCCAGAGATACTCCCCCTTGAAATGACAGGCCCTGGGAGAAGCTTCGCTGGCATTCAAGGTCAAACCACGCATAACAAGAACTAATTGGCCAAGGCTTCTGTGACAGGAACGGGCCATTTGATTCCGGAAAGCGGTGACAGAGGGGAGCGTCCTGAGGATAATGACTCAATCCGACACATCCAGACTACAAATCTAGCACAGACGTTTAATGAGGAGAGCGAGGTAACCTTCAGGACTAGCAGGGAGGCCTCCTCCATGCGGAAGCCAGCCGCTTTCCAGGGGCCCAGGCTGGATTCTCAAATTGTTTACTATTCCAGGCAGGATATGCCAACCCGCAAATGCAACCTTAACCTCCTGACCGTGAGATGTCCCCGTGGCTACTTTAGGCAAGGATGCGGAAATGAATTTGCAGAGGGCCGGTCTCTTGGTGCCGAACAGCCGTGGCAGCACTTCCCACACCGAGATGACCCAGTAAACACGGACCCTAGAACTCAGATCCTGCAACCCCGCCAGACCCTACAGCTCAGCACTGTTTCCAGGGCCTGACCTCAGGCAGGAAAAGATCTCTTCTCATATCTGCTCCCTGAGATTTTTCTTTTAAAACCTGCAAGTGCCGGGGATCGAACCTGCGACCCTGTGCCTGCAAGCAAAGTCAGAAGCTGCTGAGCTACGGTCTCTCTCCAGACGGAAACCAGCCTTGCAGTATGGACCACCTAAAGCACGGCTTGGTGAGTTTCCCAATGTTTCCAGGAGAGCATTTACTTTATTTGCTTCCGCCTCAGAGGGGGGGCATGACCCCACGGCTCTGAGGAAATCGGTCTCTGGGAGATGTCGCAGCATCTCCCCCAGTTGCTTATTTGATTGCCTCATTCAGGGAAGGGGAGGGAGGGAGGTTTAGATTCCTTTCGCCTGTTTGGAGACACAAACTGGTCGAACCGGCAAGCGGGCATGAATGCCGGGCAAACAGCACAGATACTATCCTCGCAGTGGCTCTGTCTGTGCTTGAGGCCATGGAACGGGGACAAAAAAGCTATTGATGAGAACATTGTTGACTGTACGCTGCTCAATTGACTTCGACGCTGCTTTCGGTTCTCTTTTAATTTGCGTGGTTTGTCTCACTGGTCGTTGGGCACGGCCTACGGAATATCCGTCAATTTTTTTCCCCCCTGCCCTCCCTCGGAAGGGAGTTCTCCCTCCTCCCTCTCAACCTCACAACAAACAACCCTCTGAGGTCAATTAGGCTGAGAGAGAGAGAGCAAGGCACCATGCTCCCTCTTTCTTAGTCTGATAGAGCTCACCAGGCACTGGGATGCCAGGTCCTGCCCCCAGCAGGATGGGAGGAAGGGAAGGCTGATAAATCCATGTTGGAAAAGTCTTGGAGGTTTGGGGATGGAGCGTGGGGAGGACGGGGATTTCAGTGGGGGACAAGGCCACAGAATCCATGCTCCAAAGAAGCCATTTTCTCCAGGGGAACTGATGTCTGAAGTCTGGAGAGGAGCTGTAATTCCAGGGGATCTCCAGGTCCTGCCTGGAAGTTGGCATCCCTACAATGAGTGGCATAACAGAGTGGGGATTCAGAAGGGGTGGGGGGCTCGCCATGCCTAGTCCAATGCACTAACCGCTATGCTGAACTGGCTCTGAAACAAAGTTAGTTGACTATTTCAAATCCCTCAAAATCTCCTTGAATCATAGAGTTGGAAGGGACCTCCTGGGTCATCTAGTCCAACCCCCACACTATGCAGGACACTCACAACCCTCTCGCTCATTCACTGTCACCTGCCACCCCCTTGAGCCTTCACAGAATCAGCCTCTCCATCAGATGGCTATCCAGCATCTGTTAAAAAATTTCCAAAGGTGGAGTACCCACCACCTCCCGAGGAAGCCTGTTCCACCAAGAAACCACTTTGACTGTCAGGAACTTCTTCTGGATGTTTAATCGGAATCACACAGAGCTGGAAGACACCACAAAGGGCCATCCAGTCCAGCCCCCACAGCTTCTTGGGGACTTACAAATCACACAGCCCTCAACCCGAAAAGAGATCAAGGATAGCTCATTGAAAACCTACCCTAAATAGGGCAATCTTGGACTCACAGTTCTTAGCAACGAATGACTGTTCTTGGGACCCTTTGCAAGAAACCGGGCAAAACGATTCAGACCCAGACAGTTCCGTTTGTTCAAGCATCTGGTTAGAGCGGCAGCCTAGCAACCGTCGAATTTCAAATCTGTAGCACCAATGTGACCCAGGAGAAACTTCCATGTTCACAAGCAGTGTATCTGTTCCTTAAGAAACGCTAAGCAGAAACGTTCTTTCCTAACCTTGTCGTTTGACTGCTGCTAAATAAGAAATATGGGCTGGGTAGACCTTTGGCCTTACCCAGAAAGGCAGCTCTGTGTTTCTATTTCTGGGAGAGGCCAGAGCTGGCACCATCTCTCTTTCGCACACAATTTCCCATTCTCCTAAAAACCAGGCCAAGCACTGTCCTTCCTTCTCTGCTCTTACTCAGAACAGGCAGTCCTAGAAACACAGGAGAGGAGCCCCAGGGGCACCGCCTCCAGATCCAGGCTACAAACCCACCCCATATAACAAAGCTTAAAGCATCTAAAGACCCACATTAATCCTGACTTCGGTGATTCTGCTGAGTTCAACCGAGCGTAGATAGCATTACATAACAAAAAGAAAGAAAGGGACCGGTCTAATGCAACCCCAGGTTGCCAGGAGAAGAAGCAATTCCTCTCGAACTGGCTCTGACAAAACCTGGAAAATATATTTAGTAAAAAATGGAAAACAGTATTTCTGATCGCGCGGTCCTGTGCATACGAGAATTCCTATCTGTGTGCCATTCCCGTGATGCGCATGCAGGTTTTCTTTCAAAAAGCCGGCTAAGCCATGGCTAGGAAAGCATGAAAGCGCACTGCACATGCTCTGAGATTCTCTCTTCCTTTTGCTTTACAAAACCCTGGAGCCCAGGTAGGGTTGCCAGCTGCCAGCTAGGGCCTGGAGGTTTACCAAAATGACAACAGGCCTCCAGCCAGCAGACTTCCCCGGAAGGAAATGGCAGCTTCGGCCGATTGGGAGGGGCTCTGGCATCACGTTGCTGCCCCAAATTGTGCCCTCTCTAGGCTCTACCCCCCAAATTCTAGGAATTTCCGGCACCAGAGTTGGCAAGCCCACCCAAACCCAGATGACCCCGCCCGCGTTCCTTTATTCTGTAAGTCCAGAAACACGTTTGGGATCTCAGTTTCCTGCAACTGGAAGCATCCAGTAGGTGGATCTTCTTGAACAGGCATCTTCTTGAACAACAAGGCATCTTCTTGAACAGCCTCCCCAACAGCACCCTGGGGCACTGGGATTAAAAATGCCCTCCCACCCAAGGAAACACCCAATTTCCCCCCTCTTGCCCTCGACACCATTCAAAGAAGATCCCTCCGTTCTGGACAAAGGTCAGAAGTCAATATAGTTCCACCACGCAGAAGGAAGCAGCCCAGAGTTCCCCAAAACAAGGCCCGCTTTCATTCAGAGATTCCCCAGCTGACGGGGGCAACGACTCAGCTGCCTGAATCTCTACCGAAAATGACATCTGTCCTTTTCCAAAACTAGAGGTGCAAAGAGCTCAAGATTTTAGCCTCTTGAGGCCCTTTCTTGGGTCATCTGATGGTCAGGACCCTGTCAGGCTGAGCCAGCTAGGAGGAGAAAGGCCTTCAGTCTCCCAGAAACCTCCTGGAACTCACTTTGACCGTTTATGCACTGGAGGTTTCATGCCGGGCTGCAGGCTGGAGTTTTAGTTGTGGCAGATTGCCCTACCTCTTCCTGCACCAACACGGGGGAGCATTTGGCCCAGTGTGCCTCATCTGCCCCCGATTTGTGTTCCTTGCACGGGGGCTGGAGCAGTGAAGTTCCCAGTGCATAAACGGTCTTTGGCATGCAAACCCAGGCTTCTGTTCCTCCTATATCAAAATTGGGGGGAGGCCATCGATTCGATACTGGTCTCTCAAGCCTCTCCTTCCTTCTCAGGGGTCAGGAGGGAGAGCAACATCGAGCAGCAGTTAGACTGCAAGAAACCACGTGGTGTTCAAGCCCTCCTTCAGCCACGGTCCTTGAGGCAGTTGTTCTTCCTCTGCTTCCCTCCCTCAAAGGGCTGTTGTAAGGGAGAAATTAGGATGACACAATTCCCAGACACGTAACGGCCACACCCTAGCTCAGGGCTTCCGGAAACAACCCCAGAAAACGTGGGGTCAATGTGCGATCCATGAACAGAGGAATCTCTGATCTGACAGCTGAGCACTCCTATGGGGGAAATTACTGCAGCCTGTTTTGCAGGCCTGGAGATGATCATTATTGAACGAAGGCAGGCAAAAAAACCCCATCAAATGAGATCTCCAAATGAGGCAACAACCTTCACCGGTGAGCCCCCAAAAGAGAAATTCACTCGCCTTCCTGCCCAAACAGACCACCTTGTAAAATCAAAACCCTGTTCGCCTGGAATTAATTCTTGTTCGCTGTAGGCGAGCCACAATTTACAAGTCTATTAAAACACTGGAAACATGTAATGTGAAAGCCGAGGATGATTCACTGCAGCAGGTTCCTCTCCGTTTGCTGATACGAAAAGGAAACAACCCCCATGCACCCCACATAGACACCCCCTTTATCCACCAGCTTTTTTTTCTGCTGCAACCCAACAGAGAGGGGTGCCTACAGACCAAGTTTAATTTTTTCCCAGATAGTACTGCAGCTCAAATACAGAATGGAGGAAATAAAAATGGTTCCTTCTTCAAGCCAGCCTCCAAGAAGACTTACTGCATCTCTTCCTATAGCTACAGGTTTGCTGTACTGGCTAAGACGAGTTTGCAGTAAACGAAAAAAAAATACGTAGCTGAAATCAGGCAGCGAGGGAGGGAATCTCGGTAATGCCGGGTTTAAAACGGCTTTATTGGGCGAGATCGTTGGTGCGGCTGGCAAAGGAGAGCAGATTAAGAGTGAAGGCGAATCAGGAATTCAAGAGGGGCCCTGCTGGATCAGACCACCCAGTGTGTGCATGGGTGTGTATTTGGGGGGGGGGGAGGGAGAGGTTAGTCCTGCATTTCATGGCTCCAGCCAGATCCTTCCAGGAAGCCCACAAGCGGCTTAGGAAGGCAGCTCCCTTGTAGCTTGTCCCTTCCATCTGGCCCATGAAGGTAGACTGCCTCTGGGCATGCAGGTTCCACTTAGCCCCTCCAGCTAATAGCCGTCACCAGACCTCCCCTTCAGGAATCCATCAGGAAAGAGATGTAGCTGTCATCCCCACCTTCGGTTTTTGCCCAGCATTCCCCACAGCCAGCCACACCTGGCTTTTCCCAGAGCCATTTTTGCAGGCACCCAAACGTGCATGCCACTGGGCAGTGTGCTTGTGCCCCCCAGCCACGGGATTTTGCTGGCTTGCCACGGAGAGAAAGGGCAGCCTAGCCTCGCCGCGGGGGTCCTCTGCAGAGTCCCTCCACTCCCAGCCCCTTGAGCGCAATGGGCTTGCTCGGGAGTAAGCGCTGCACAGGGCTGCCCTGGCACTGGGCGGCTGGGTTCATTTCTAGTTCCCAAGGAGACCGGTCCGATGCCACCGCCAGGCGACAGACTTCCACCCCCCCCCCCAAAAAAAAAGCCTCCTGCATGCGGCAAGAGAGACTGCCGCTGACCATGGAGGCTCGGGCCGGGGCCCGCGGGGCATTACCTGTCTCGCCCCATCCGCCGCGCCCGGCGCCCGGGCGCCCTCCGTCTCTTGGTGTCCGGCGACGGCGGGGCTCTGCGTGCCGGGCTCGGGCGGGCAGCTCCTGCGTTTCTCCATCATCGTCGCGCCGCGGTGGCTGCTGCTGCTGCTGCTGCCGCTCTCGGTGCCTGGCGGGCGGCGGCGGCGGCGGGGCTCGGGGGGTCTCCTTCGGCGGGACTCTGCAGCAGCAGCAGCAGCAGCAGCAGCAGCCGCCGCCGCAGCCCGGCCAGCATCACAGCGCCCGCCGCCGGGGCGGCACGGCGGCCTGCACTGCAGGGGCGGCCGGAGGGGGCGGGCGGCGGGGCGGGCCTCGCCCCCCGCACATGCTGGACGGCCGCGGCGCCGGGCCCTGCCTTCTGCCTGGCACGCAAGACGGACGCCCCTCGGCACCGGGGAAAGGGGGGGGGGGAGAGGGAGGACGCGCCGGCGAGACGGTCGGGGGCTCAGCCGGTTGCCATGGGAACGGTGCGGGGACGGAGGAGGGGGGAGGGGGGAGGAGGAAGAAGGGGGCGGCGCGCCCCTGCACGTGTTTCTCGTCCCAGCAGACCCCCCCTTTCTTCTCCCACCCCCCTTCTCTGGGAGACCCTACACCTCGGGGCCGAGATCCACCATGCCTCCCCCTCCCCGGACTTGAACTCGCGACCTTCTGGCTGCAAAGCGAGCGGCCGCGCGAAGGAGAGGGCTGCTCGAAGGGTCTTTCGCACCCGGGAACCCCGCGGGGATCGAACCGGGGACTTCGTGCGTGCGAAGCGTAGGTGTGACCCCTTAACACCCACCCACCTCCCCCCTCGGGTGCTGTCCTCCTTCTCGTCCTCCAGAAGCGTCGTCGGGCATCGCGGCAGAGGAGGCTTCGAGCAAGGGCGCCGGGCTGGCCTTGGCTGCAGAGAAACGTCCCGGGGGGGGGGGGAGAGGAGGACGTTGATTTTTGTGTTTCGTTTCTATCTCTCCAACCCCCCAGAATGGCATGGGGGGCTCTCCCTCGCCTCTTCCCTTTCAGCCCGTGGAAAGCTGAGAGAGAGAGGGGGTAGGCCAGTTCCGTCAGTTTCACTTTACTGTTGGGAAACTGAGGCCCACAGGGAAACAGTGAGCTTTAAGTCCCTGTTAGACACAACTAAGGTTGCTGATATTTGCCGGCTTACTTGTAGAGGAGCCCCAGCAAATCAGGTGGGATTTACCCCTGAGAAACCCTGAAAAAGCAGCCTGCGACACCCCCCCCCCCCCCATTGAATGGGACTTTGTGAAAAGGGTTCCTGGGCGTTTGGAAATGGAGCAGGGTTTGGGGAGGGGGGCTGAGTATAGCACAATGCCAGAGTCCCCCCTCCAAGGCGACCCTTTTTCTCCAGGGGAGCTGATCTCCGTAGTCAGGGGTGAGATGCAGTTCCGGTATTGGCAACCCTTAGAACAGGGGTAGTCAAACTGCGGCCCTCCAGATGTCCATGGACTACAATTCCCAGGAGCCCCTGCCAGCAAATGCTGGCAGGGGCTCCTGGGAATTGTAGTCCATGGACATCTGGAGGGCCGCAGTTTGACTACCCCTGCCTTAGAAGGTGCAAATTGTGGCCTATTTGCCGGATGGCTCCACCAGCAAGTTCCTGGCGGCGGGCGAAATTTGTCCCAGGGGGACTCCTTGCCTCTTGACCACTGGCTTGCTCTGATTGTCAAGACTTCTAAAGGTGTGCGTCTCTTCGGCCAGACATAGGCTTGTGAAGGATTCGAATCCAACACCTCTGCAACAGCAGAAGCCGTTTTTGGCCCCGGGTGAACAAGGTTGAGATTCAGATATCTGGAGGACTGGCAGCAAACAAAAGGCCACCAAATCCCAGCCACCTGCTTCACCCCCACAGCCCTGCAGAAAAATGCAGCTGGGAAAAAAAGGACACGACTTGGGTGAAAGATGGCAGACGCTGAGAGAGAGAGAGAAAGACACTTTGCACATGCTCAGAAAGACTCTCTTGGGCTTTATTGCAGTGTGTGTTTTGGAGAAGTGAGATGCAGCTTTCCAAACAGGTCCTGGGGCTAAGCCCTGGAAGGGGAAGGGTCTGCTGGCAGGATAGGATGACCCTTCTGAGCCCTCTACTGCCCAAACATTCAGTCTGATAAAGAACTAGGCTCTGATGCAGGAATGGTGCCCGGGCAGTGCCCGGGCGGTGCCATCGGCTGAGGTTCTAGCGAAATGCTTCTCAACAGCCAGGCGTTTCTGCTTGGAGCTGCTTTCCGCAGACAGACAGCTCTGCCGATGAGCTTTGATCTCGAGTGGGAAATGCCGCACCCCTCCCGCCCCCCTCTTTCTCATTCACAATCTAGGGCAACCAAATTATCATTTGTTCACGTCTGCGAAGCATATCAAGCTTTCTTGCTCGGAAGCCCAGATGGGTAGGCCGCGATTTGTTGTTGGGGAGGAGGAAGGGGCCTGCTTCCCCTCGCCCACCGACGCTCCCATGTCAGAGGCAATTCAAAGGCTGCTTCCAAACTTGGTAAACCTGAGAGTCCGTCTCTGCTTCTGACTGCTTCCCTGAGTCCTCAAACAGAGCCACCAGGAGACGACTGAGAGGGGATCTGATAGCCATCTTCAAGTATCTAAAAGAGTGCCATGTAGAGGACGGAGCAGAATTGTTCTCTCTTGCCCCAGAGGGACGGACCAGAACCAATGGGATGAAATTAATTCAAAGGAAATTTGGCTGTCAGGAAGAAGTTCCTGACAGCCAGAGCAGTTTCTCAATGGAACAGGCTTCCTTGGGAGGTGGTGGGTTCTCCATCTTTGGAAATGTTTAAACAGAGGCTGGATAGCCATCTGACCGGGAGGCCGATTCTGTGAAGGCTCAAGGGGGTAGCAGGTGACAGTGGAGGAGCGAGAGGGAGTGTCCTGCCTAGTGCAGGGGGTTGGACTAGATGACCAAGCACGCTTCCAACTCTATGATTCTAGGAGACCTCCTGGTTTTGCAGCCAACCGTATGTCAAGAGACGACCCAGGCAAGGACGGTGTTCCAGGGAGATGTGGGACTGTCTCCCACTGCAGCCTTACCAAAGAGTTCAGTGCAGGGGATTTGCACCTGAGAGACTTCTCAGCCCCTCCCAAGATCCTCTCTGGAGAAGTCCTGATGGTTAAGCCATCTTCTTGCTAACTTAAATGGGATGCATTCACAGGAAAGCGATTCGGGCCACCCTGACAGCTGAAGGGAGTATCCTAGGACTCCCCAAAACATTCATCGAGTGAGGAAAGTCCCGCTGGATGGGATCTAGGGGCCTTCTGGTCCGGCACCTTTTCCCCCACAATGCGTCAAACCCTCTTCCAAAGCCTTTTTCACCGGTGGCCCCCGCTGCAGCCTAGTGGCAAAGAATTCCACAAGGCCTGTCTTCTGCCTTCGACTGTCGGCTGCTTAGCTGCAGCCGCCCAGGTGTTCGCAGCCCCATCGTCCCCCCTCCTTTGATCATGCCTTTAGGGAGCTGTCAGATCTGGTTAGAGAGCTGGGCTGGGCTTGGTGGATAACCCTTTGCGTCGGCCTGTTGGGCCTGCTGTGCTAGTTTCCCTGCAAACAAAAGGACAGCCCTCTATGTATGTCTGCCTACAGGTTGAGATCCGCACAGAAAGGACACCTCCTGCTGCCCCTGGCTTTGGAGAAGAGGCAGACAGCAACCGAGGAGACAGGCCATGCAAGTGGAGGTGATCCCCTGACAGGCTGAAGACCGGTTGGTGTCTTTTTGGAGACAGGCTAAAACGCCTGCTTTGTTTGAACGGCTGATTGCTATCTCACCTGGTTTCTAATATTCTAATATGGCTGGTTTCTGTCATTTATTTGTATTTATTTACTTAATTTATCCCCCACTCTTCTCCAACTCACCCAGCAAGCTTCCATGGCAGAGCATGGGACCTGAACCTTCCAAATTCTAGACCCAACACTGCAAGCACCACCAAACCCTACTGGCTCTGGGTCTCTTCTGTTTTCAGCTGCCATTTTAGTTCGTGGCTTTAAATCGATCGGGGAACTCTTCAAATTCATGCCCCACAGGAATATTTCTGCCTAAATCACAATGTGCCCCTTTTGAGTACTGATCTAAATAATAATAATAAATATAATAACAATAAATAAAGAAGACGGTTATCATCGTGTATCCTTTTCCCGCTGCTTTGCTTTTAATAAGATGCCCAACAGGATGAAAATTAGCCAGATGGACTTCCCATTTTTTCTCTGACCTCGGACTGGGTAAATATGTAGAGTTGCCACTGGATCCAGGGACACCGGGACACCTGAGCAGATCCTGTGAAGAGCAGCCTTCTGAACCACAGTAATGAAGAGAAGGAACTTTTAAAATGGCTTCACCTGTGTGTCAAGCGGCTGTCAAAGGTACAAGAGCAAGACTGGATTAATAAAGGTGCCAACGTGCGCCCACAACCCACCCACCCCAGCTGCCATCTCATAGCCAAGGGGCTGTCTTCAGTCAGGATAATATCATATAAGAGTATAAGAAGGACGGTCTAATAATTAAACCAAACAGAGAGAACCAGACCTATCCAATGGCAATACAATAAATATATTCATAAAAGAAAGAGAAGTGTCCCATTTTTGTAGTTATTTCTTTATTCTGTAGGACTTTATTCTGTAGGACTCAAAACGGAATCCAGGTAATATCCGTTTTCAATGAGAATCTTTCTTTCACGGAACATGTCAATACAGACCGGTATCCCCATACCTATGTGAGCCTGTGGCCAGTATTATATTATTATTATATATAATCCTCAATACTAATAAAATTGATAAATATACTGAAGATTCAGAGGACTTGTCACTGATGAAAGAATCTCACAGAAAACGGGTATTACTTGGATTCCATTTTGACAGAAGTCCTACAGGATAAAGAAATAAGGAAAACTACAAAAAAGGACACTTTTCTTTCTTTTATGAAGATATTTATTGTATTGCCATTGGATAGGTCTGGTTCTCTCTGTTTGGTTCAGTCAGGAGAATCACAAGACTGAAGCTGCAAGGAATATCAGGCCAGCTGAAGGAGCTGGCAGCACAAGGCAGCCGTAATTAGGTCATGCTATTTCTAAATGCACGTGCAAAGGGGTTGCTTTGAAAACATGACACTTCCCTCCCTCCCTCCAGCTCAACAAAGAAAGGGGGGGGGGCTTTATATTCAGAATGCCGCATTTGAAACAGCGTACCTCGCCAGAGCTTCCCCCACTACAGAGCGGTTTCACTGCCAACTGGAAGCCTGCAGACCGCACGACGACGGGTTATTATAAAACCGGAACGCCCTGTGCTGTGAGGACACCCGTCACCTTATGACATTTCAACAATCGCGCAAGGAGGGCCATGTGATGCCGACAAAATACCTTGATGGCAAATGTACTAAAGCAGATGACCCAACTGAGCCAAGGGGAGTTTGCCAGAAAGTGAGTTTGACGACCTGCCCCCCTTTTTCACGCATCCTACACTGGATGCAAATACCAAATTGCTGAGCTTTTGCAGAGAGCTGGTGGCCGCGTTCAATTTCGGCTCTGCAGGGGAGCCCTCCGTGTGGAACTGGGTGCAATTAGGGTGAACGGGTGCTGATGAAGACTGCAGAGAAGGGGGGGTATTAGAAAATGTAGTTTGTGGTGCCGAGGAAAGAGCAGCTCGCTTGCCAGAACACCATCTCCTGTGCTACACAGGAGCCTCACCGGTCTGTGCACTAGAAAGGGAATTTCCCGCCCACCTCGTCACGATCGTCCCAGTTCTGTCACCTTGGCATGCATGGAAAAAACCCGCCAACGATCGCCAGGCCAGTGACTCTGCAAGCAAACACCCAGCGTCATCAAATCCAAGAAGTTACTGTGTGCTTCAAGGACGCAACTTGGCTCGCTTGCTTGAGTCTTGCACCGGCAGACTCTGAAGGCGTCAAAAGCAGGGCATATCCGACGCTAAGTCATGACCCCTGCCTGCAAGCCAATAGACTGCGTAGATCCTGTTTTGGATGCACTTATTGAGAGGCTGCACTGCTCAGATGACCTCTAGGTCCTCTTATAAGGACAGGTTCTTATTTTTACTCCTCGTGAATATCCCTTCCTTTTTTTGCGTTGGGGTTCATATTGTCCAGCTTCCGACTCCCATCTTGGAGCGCCAGATTCTCTCTCTAGCTGTCAGCCTGGTTCTCATAAGCGGCAAATGAGGCGGAAGAAACTGTTGTAGGGATGTACCATTTCAGGGCGCAGGGAGGGCCTTGTGCCTGATTCTATATAGACTCTATTAAAGGGAGGGACTGTGGCTCAGGGGAAGGGCATCTTCTTGTCAGTTAATGAGGTCAGGCAGTAGGTGATGTCAAAGACCTCCGCTTTAGATCCTGAAGTGTCACTGCCGATCGAAGCAAACAACAGTCCCCTTGATGGAGGAATGGTTCGATTCATTATGGTGGCTTCATGTGTTCATGTGACTCCCTGCATATAGAAAACTGCATCTTCAGGGCGTATTCTAGCAATCTTCGCCCTGGCTGGCTGGCTAACTTTCTGCATGCAAGGAATTCTTTTGTAGGGAACTGAATTCACCCCGTCTTCTCGTTTCCTCTGTTGCTTAAGAACTGGACGGCTGATAGATCTAATTAGAAGTTTATATCTTTTGCATTATGGGATATGCTTGGGCTTTGGTCTCAAAACGCCCACCTTCCTAACAATTACTCACTAATACGCCTACCTTCCTAGCAGTTAATTCACTAATATGGCGGACTCCCCTGGGCATCTAAACAGAGGAGACCCTCTTCTGTGGCAAATATATTGATGTGATGTGGCAGAATTAGAAACGGTGGGGGAGGAGGGGGCAGAGAAAGAAGCATCGCCTTTGCCGGTCCACAGAGAAGTCAAGAGTGGACAGAACCGTCAGCTGGAAAGATTTGTGGTCCCTCCAGCCCTGACTCTCCCAAGGCTGCTCTTGGGAGCTGTGCCCGTTTCTTCTTCCCTCTCTTTAAATAGAAGCATGCATTCAGAGCTTCCTCAATGCCAGCCTCAGCTAGCCCTCCGGAGAAAGAGAGTGCACAGGGAAGGGCTTTGGAGCAGAATTTTAGTACCCATATGGAAAAAGGGCAGCCAACAAGTGAGAGCAAGGATGGAGTATGGTTTCACCTATAGGCTCTGTTGAGCCCAAGTCACTCAAAGCCTCAGGGTGCCACTCATAAAGGGGAAACTAGGGTGATGCACCCATCAATCTAGACTCTTGTGAATCCAAATAAACTGGACGAAGCATTCTGCAACTCAGAAATCCTGTAGAACTGATCCTACAGAACTGCCAGCATTTTAAAGGAAACGGGGACCTTGAGGTATTTGAGAGAGGCAGAAGGAGCAAGTCTCCCAGGAGGAGTTATGCATGCCACCAGGCCAAGACACAGAGTTGCACTGCCCCCATGTGGCAGCTTGAAATAAGCCTCCACTGTGGAATGAGCTATTATTACTAGCATGCAACTCAAGGCACATGGTGGCCTTTCTCAGCTTCTGATGCCAGGGACTGAACCAGGGGTAGTCAAACTGTGGCCCTCCAGATGTCCATGGACTACAATTCCCAGGAGCCCCTGCCAGCATTTGCTGGCAGGGGCTCCTGGGAATTGTAGTCCATGGACATCTGGAGGGCCGCAGTTTGACTACCCCTGGACTGAACATTCAGGCAAAGCTGAGACCTCTAAACCTCTTGAGTCACACACACACTCTCCCCCAAAACAGGAAACCCTACCAAAGGCCACCCTGGAACAAAACCTGCAATTACAGTCCACAGGCTGAGCAAACCCCCTAATCTTTCAAGGCAAAAGGGCAAAAAGAAGAAAAAGAAAAGCAGATTGCAGTCTTTTGATCCCACAAAACAATTTATTCACGATATTTACAGCAACGGCTTCCCGTCCATTCCCTCGGGAGCTTCTCTCGCTTATGGATGCTCAAAGAAACCCTTGTCCAGCTCAGCTGCCCAAGCTGGGATGAAGTCACCTTGTAGAGTCCCACTTGTTCCTGCTGAGTCCCTTTCGCAAGGAGATTCTCCCTTCCCCTCCGTAATGCTAGGGCAGCTCTACGCAGCGGTCTCTATGGAAACGGACATCCGTGAGGAGCGGGATGTCAGGAGCAAGCGGCTTCCTTAGGTCTTTATGGCTGTGTCGCGAGACTTGTAGGCCACCCCGCGGCTCTTCAGCTCTCGCACAATCCCTGTGAGCAAAGAAAAGCAAGCATTTGTAAGGGCAGGGGTGGAGGGCTGAGTTTGCTGGCCCTTGGTTCAAAGGTGGGTGAGCAAGCACCATTTGGAAGGGTCTTGCTAGTTCAAACTGAAAGGTCCCTCCAGCCAGCATTGTTTCAATGGCAGCTAGCTAGAAGACCACAAGCGTGGCAAGAAAGCAACAGCCAGCAGAAGGCATCCAGTGGGGCGTTGCCTCTGAACAGGGATGTCCCATTTCCCTATAACTTCCTCCTCCAAGAAACCAATCCACCCCCTTTTACAGCCATCTAAGGCAGCGTCTACCTTGTGCCAGCGAAATCTGCACTCAGTTCATCAGTGCTGTTCAAGCTTCCTTTTCCCCAGGTCTAAATTCTCACATTGCCTCCCCACCCCCACCCCATAAATACATCCAAACGCTTCCCCTTCAAGAATTATAGCCCAGGCATGCACTGGATTTGTAGCAAATGGGCCCCAAATGCTCATTCATCTGACAGCCAGGGGAGATTTCCAGCTCCCTGGTCCTTCCAACGACAGCCACACAGATTACCTTGGGGCAGACGGCCCGTCACGGACACTGCGTAGACGCCTGGCTTGAAGTTACCTGAGAGGGGAGGACATTTTGAGTTACTGTTGGAAAGCAGGGACCAGCGTAATGAGATGGACTGGGTTGGGAAGAGAGTGATCCAGCCATCCTACATAGCCATGAAGCAACAGAGACAATCTAGCTGGCAGAGATGCTCCAAGGCTAAATGAGAAGCTGCACCTCTCAGAAAGCAGAAGAGCTACAGAAATTAATCAAGTTAGGTAAGTTAGAGCAAGCACAGTTCCACAGGGCCTGCAAAATGGAGCTCTTCTACCAAGCATTCGGTTGAGGTCAGTAACTGACAATATCTATTGGGCCCCCAGAATCCCCATCCAACTCAGATTCAGCCACCAATTTTGTCATGGACTATCCAGTTCTGCAAAAAAAACCCCAAAAGAACATGTTGGGTTATGCTCATTTGTTGACAGTTGAATAGTTCTACTGTTGATACAATTACTGAATTTACATCGTATCAGTAAATGGTTTCACGTTCTCTGTAAGCCACCTTGAGCCAAAAGGGAGAGCGGTATAGAAATGTAAGAAATAAAAAAAAAAAGTGAAGAAGTCACCCCCACCCTGAGATGGTGTTAAAACAGACAGAAAGAGGCTGTTTCAAGGGGAGACATGAAACCAAAGATGACAAAAAAATCACCTCTAAGGTTTAGCAAGCACCTATTAGCACGGCATCTCAAGTCCGGAATATGACAAAACGTACTCAGAAGTACATTGGCGTGCATGCAGATATACAAAACTCAAAATCTGTGTGACTTCAAGAAGCCTCGTTATGGAGTCTCAGGAGCTGGCAAGCAAGCTGTGAAGACTGAATATACCTTTTCAAACAGCAGACCTGCCCCTAAGACGAAGAATTGCAGAATCCTTTCCCAGATAGGTGCTGAGGCTTCAAGAACCTGCCAAGCTGCCACAAGTTAATACAACCCCTTTGAAGGCAACTGACATGTATAAGGTAGGGCTTGGCTACTTCCCAAAAGACAGGTAAAAAAAAACATCTTGAATAGAAGCAGAAAGCAAGGGGGGACTTACTGATCCGCTGCCACTTGGAGACCCAGCTGTCTTCAGGGCTCATCATCGCAATGATGCTGCAGGAAGACGAAAAAACATTCAGGAATGAACATGGGCAATGGGGAACATGCCCAAACTGAATCATAACAGTTATGAGTTCTGGAAGAAAGGCAGGAGAGATCCAGGTTCAAGTTTCTGAAGCCAACTGGGTGACCACAGGGCCAGTTAGCTTAACCTACCTTGTGGGTGGTGTCGAGAAGATAAAATGAAGGGAAAAGCAACAAAACTCACGTGCACAATGGGGAGGAAGGCGTAGGATAAAAATGAGACAGGGAAGCAGCTCAGTCCAGCATCTTATGCGTGTCCCTCATTGGTGCATGAAGCTGATGGACAATTTAAGACAACTCTGTAAGCTTCATACCAACGTAAGCCTAAGCCCAAGACCGCCTACTCTGACCAGCAGCTGATCCTGAAGATCTCTGGAAGAGTGGCCTTTTCCGTCCATTGCAAGAAATCTGTTCCACTGGATGTTCCGCAGAGCTCCTGTGCTTTGGCCCTTCCTCCCGGGCCACCAAATGGCTTTCTGCCATTCTTTCCCACCGTTCATGTAGCTCAGGAAGCTCATACATCTCATCCTTCATGCAGCTCACGAAGGGGCTTGCCACTGTGATATCGCCTGCCAGGCATCCAGATCACTGGGATTATGCGCTCCACATGGTGCCAGAACAGCACAGAAAGTCCAAGGGGAAACTGCCTCGGAAATTACTGAGGAAACAGCCTGGCAGGTGTAGCCAATGCAAACCTCAGCCTAGGGAAATGCAGAGCCGCTGCTGTAGTCAGTGCAGAGTGTCCTGATTTTCTTTTCTCAGTGTGCACCGAAGAAAGAGGCTCTACTGAAATCACCTATGCCTCTAAGCATCTGTGGAAGGTCAAGTGAACATGGCACCTGAGAACATTCTCACAGCTGTCAAGATGACAAAGTCTACTCTGTTGTACATGCCCATTGCTCTCCAGAATTTGGACAATGTTTTCAGGAATGTTCACCTGGAATACTTAAAAACCAAGGAGAGAAGCGGGGATGCGTTCTGCCAGTTACTAATCCAGAGGCAGATAACTGTTGGTTACAGCCTGCCTGTATTACTGCATTGTCAGAGCACTGGTCTATTGAGGTCACTAAAATCTTGTCTGACTCTCCAGGGTCTCTGGCAATAGTCTTCTGCATCATCCACTACCCAATCCCTTTAATGGGCAATGCCAGAGATTGAACATGGGACATTCTGCGAGCAAAGCAGATGCCCTACCAGTGAGCTGCGGGTCTTGCCCAGCTTGATCCCCCAGCAGGGCTAATTGACTGTGTCACGTGTGAATTTGGCCATGTCCAGGTGTAAGTATGAAGCTGATGGATGAAGGAGCTGGAACTGTTGCTGCTCGCCATTACAAGACCAACATAGTCACTGTTAACTTTCCTAAGAAGGTTTCTCAAAACTGTGACTCAGATTTTGGGGCACGTGGCTTCACAATCATGAAGTCCATGGAGACTAAGATTTTTGTCAACAGCAACCTTTTTTTGTGGATGAGCCTGACGAACCGTGCCAGGCTGCCAACGCACTCTTCATCTAAGGAAGGGAAGCCACCCTGTCTCACAGCTTGTGGCAGAGCTGAGAGGTGGTGCGTGACACAGAGTCTATTAAGAATGCTGCTTCTCTTTGAGGTTTGTTTCCCTTTCCCCCTCAACTACACCCAGGGAGATAATCTAACTCTATTTCCATTACATTCATGTTGACCCCATCTGCTTCTCTTGGCTGCTCTGCTAACCAAGCCTTTTCAAGGCTTGTTCTCTTAGCTGTTAATGTTTCCTTCGCACTTTTCTCCTACTCCTTCTTTTCGCCCAGCTGCTTCAGACTGACAGACTCTAACTGATCAGTCTTCCTGTGCTTGGAATGTTTGCAGATCCACCAATCCAGCGGCAGCTTCCCAGCCTAGCCAACCACAGGTAAGCCAAGCAGTGGCCAATCATATTCCAGATCCAATTGCCTTCTTTTAAAATCACTCTTTCCCCTGATTTCCCCTCAGGTTGTCACAAGCCACCCTCACCAGGCTCTACCTGCAAAGCCAAGCCAAGGGACAGACACACACACACAGGTGTTGATACTGCAGTGGCCCTCACGTCCAGGAGTGAACTTCTAGTTAGAATTCAACAATTATAGTACAGAATTCGACACCTGAGCTAGCTCTGCACGCCAGGGTACCTCCCTGCTATCGTTCCCATGATAGCTAGCCATGAGTCTGTGACTTTCAAATGACCAGGGACAAATAATAAGATGGTTATTTGTGATCTAGCCACCAGTTCAGATTCCCTACCCCCCACCCCATATAATTCAGTATGTCTTTTATCCCTTTCTTAATTCTGTATATGATTTTTTATTGCAAAGATTAAGAGAGGATTGCTGTGAAATGGGACAGAATGCTATTTTTTATTATATTATTTGTGCTTTAATGAGTCTTTGAATCCACTAGGATTCCCCTTCACAAGGCAGCTTACATAATACAGTTATATTCAAGATGCTTCCTTCTCTTTCAGACAGGGTGAGTCTCTGTCAGCACCCCCAGTCTTTCGTTCAGTCACCGTAATTGTGCCAGTCTGCATGTGCCTTACTTCCTCTCCCTTCTCCCCCCCTCCCCTTGACCAAGACTACAGGTTTCCCCTCTGCCCAGGAGCACAGAGAGAAGAGCTGAGTAGTTCAGCTGTGCTTCCACTGTTGCAATGAAGAGGGGTTTTTTATGCCCTGCTTTTTACTACCCGAAGGATGTAGGTGAGGCTGAGTGAGCTCTGAGAGAACTGAGACTGGTCCAAGATCATGCAGCTAGCTGTATATGGAAAAATGGAGAATCAAACCCAGTTCTCCAGACTAGAGGTCACCAGTCTTAACTACTATAACAAGCTGGCGTGAGAGTTGGATATATATCAGAGAATCCTGCGCTTTAGGTCCTGTACTAGCAAAAGACACAAGAGTTCCCAGCATTGTCAGGAAGGTCAAAGACCCATGACTACATGCTCTAATGCAGCCATGTTACCCTAGGCACACTTACCCATCAAAGGATGAGCTGGTGCAGTCGTAAACCATCTCACGGTTCCCTTTCATCTGTAGGTAAGAGTCGCAGTTATCACAGCCATCAAACTCAAACTGGTCAATGGTCTGGAGAGGAGGAAGGCATGGAGAATCTCAGACAATAGAATTGGAATGACAACTATCCCTGCCCCTACAACACAGCCACTGAAACAAAGAAAACAGCCAAGGCACAACCAGTCCCATCCCTGTCCCACCCAGCAGCTAGAACTGCGCCCATTCAAAAATGGCAAAGTTAGTTCTGATCCTCTCAAAAGGAATTTAGTCACATCCTATGCAATGTAAAACAGATCTTTTGAAAAGAGCATTTGAAGGTACATTGTGCGGGGAGCAGGGTTTTTTGATAAACACATCACATACCCAAATCAGTGAGTTAAGCCATGAGTCTCCTTTCAAAATAATTAACAATACTAGAAAAAACTTTCAATAACAATCCTCCAATCAAAAATACTTAATCTTCTATCTTAGCGCTCTTATTTAACACTAAGCCGTCTGCTGCCCAGTGGCAGGTGTTCTGTATGTGGTAGAATTGTTTTTCTGCAAACCCCAGTTTTTGTATTGATGTTTTATTTAATGGGGTTTTATTATTTTGGGATTTTTTTTAATGCTGTAACCCGCCACGATCCGGCATACCAAGAGTGGGGGTAGGGGGTAAGAAATGTAAAGAATAAGAATAAGAATGAGGATCATTGTCCATGGGGTCGCGATGGGTCGATCACAACTTTGCACCTAACAACAACAAAAGTGCATTACACAAATAAGCCTTAAGAATGTGCTTTGTTTCCACTCAGCTGAATACAAACATAAATTTCATCCATAATAATACTTTACCAGCACTTCCGTAGCCACAATTCTGTATTTGGTATCATATAACTATAGACTTGGAAGGGACCTCCAGGGTCATCTAGTCCAGGGGTAGTCAATCTGCGGTCCTCCAGATGTTCATGGAGTACAATTCCCAGGAGCCCCTGCCAGCTTTTGCTGGCAGGGGCTCATTGGAATTGTAGTCCATGAACATCTGGAGGACCACAGGTTGACTACCGCTGGTCTAGTCCAATCCCCTGCCGAATGCAGGAAACTCACAATTATCTTAGTTTGCATCTCCCGCGCCCCCCCCCAAAAAGCAACCCTGCCACTACTATCCGGTTTCTGATTAACCAACGTCTAACCTCTGCTTTCCTCCAAGATTTCCCCCCTATTTGATGAAACCGAATTAAGACTGAATCACACCACTGATCTTTTACCCCAAAGGCTAACTCTGCCTCGGACGGGACAGCATTATCTTTGTTTTTGATACGCTGGGTCTCATTGGTGGGAGAAACTGCGACTGGGAGTATTTTAAATGCACAAATATTTCGAAAGTGGCCCCAGGGAGCGAAATCTCCCCCTTCACAGTACCATAGAGTTGGAAGGGACCTCCAGGGTCATCTAGTCCACCCCCCTTCACAATGCAGGAACCCACAACCTTTCACTATTAACAACATCCCTGTAAGAGGGTCGTAGTCCCAGCACGAGAGTAGTGCCCCCCTCCCTCACCTTGACAAGAGAGCAAAGCAAGCAGGCCCGCAAGTGCTGCAGGTCCTTGGGCACCGTGTCCATCGACATGCCAATCATCCCCTGGAGACCCACACGAAAAGTGAGAAACGAGTGGGGTTTTTTTACAACCCTTCGCTATTACTTCCGGTTCCGTCTAGTTCCGGCAAACATCACTTCCGGGTCACCACCCGCTCAGTCCTTCTCCTTGCGTAGGTCTGTTCTTCCGCAGTCGTTCGCGCGCCCGACTGTGATCACGCATGCGCGTCTTCTATGGCGCGTTTAACGTTCCTTCGGGGCACGGCGCCTAGCAACGCGGTGTGATTGGCGTCAGCCGTCCTGTTGTAGACACGCCCCCCTAGTGGGACTGCTTTTTCTTTGCTTTGTAAGTGGGTGGGATTTAAAGGGGTCTTGCCTCCACCCCAAAAACGGAATTAATTATCCAAAAAAGTTTCTCCACTCCAACTGAAAGGTCTATTTTTTTTTTTTGCGGGATGCCAAAAATCCAAAACACAAGAGGCCAAATGGTCAAGCTGGAGTTCCCAGATAGAGCAGAAAACAGAAAGGATATATTTGTAAATATGGGGAGATCTCAAAAACCAGGGAAGACATAGCTAGAGTGGAAAAAAAATATGTTGGAATGATTTAAAGGGCTTTTTCTAGATTGGGGAAATGCGAATTATGAAAACCCAACAAGGCAAGGGAAAACACATCTGCAGAATAGGCCTTTGAAACAGAGGCCCCGTTTTTTCAAATGTATACTTGAAGATTTTTGTAAAAGGGTTGGATGAGGGTGGGGGCTGATTCACGTTTGTGGTTCTGCAGAGGACCCAGCTTGAAGTCCAGGGCAGGATCCAAACAGGCATGAAATTGACCAGTGCCTGGTCCAGTGGGTTTAAACCCGAAACTGACCAATAGATCGCACTGATGGGAAGATCCACTGTCCTGTGTGCATATGTTTTCTGGGAGGGGGGGTTGGTTCAGTTTTGTCTCTTCTTGTCCCACCATGCTAAGTTCCTATTAAAGAGCTGATTGAACTCCCAGTGTCCTGCCTTCCTTTGAACCCAGGGAACTACCAGTCACCATGTCGGTCTGAAGCAGCAGAACAGAGTCTGAGTTCAGGGGCACCATTAAGGGCAATAAAGTTTGATTCAGGGGTGGGGGGATTCAATACCGATTTTTTAAAAAAATTATGTGTCTAAAATATGCTTTATCAAAGCAACTGCCTTAACTTGTTTCAATTCTGAGTAATAACATGGGATCCAGTATAACCCCTTGGTTATACCTGGACCCAACAGAGTCACCGTCAGCTGGGCCCAGTCATGTGTGGGAAGCATAATATCCTTCAAGCCCCCCCCCTGCTTTCCTAGCTAATTTCACTTCTTATCAGTACGCATTCTGACCATTTAATTGCAGTACAGTTATATTTACCTGTTCAAAATAACCTCGTGAATACTTCCATGTTGCACAGTTTGCAGAAAGCCAGGGGAGTAAGAACCTTCCTTCCATCCCAACCTTCCTCATCTTTCTTACCATTGAGAAACCCCGGAAACATTCTTCATGCTTTGAGAACGTGCAGAATGTGGCTGGGAAGCATGGCTGTGTACATGCCTACCTGGGGCCCCTCCCCTTCCCACCTCCTCCGGGCCCATCACTGGCCATTGGGGGGTGCTAGTTGACATGACCACATATGGACAGTGCAGTCAAGAAACCCCACATTTTACTACCCAAAGGAGTCTCAAAGCAGCTTATAATCACCTACCCGTCCTCTCCCTACGACAGACACCCTGTGAGGTCGTTGAGGCCGGGAGAGCTCTGTAAGATTTGTGACTGGCCCAAGGTCACCCAGCTGGCTGCATGTGGAGTGGAGGAATCAAACCCGTTTCCTCAGATTAGAGGCCACCACTCTTAAACACTACACCACACTGGCTCTGAACTCAGGACCTGGACTTGTATATCATGCAGGACTAGCCCAGCCTACTTTGAACAGCCGTGGTTTTATTGTGGGGGGGGGGGGAGGAACATCAATGAAGAACTGCACCTCAGGATTCTCTGAAATGCTACCAAATGCCTTGTGGCCTTTTTCCTACTCAGAGTAGCGTCACATGCAATCCCTGGGTAACTCTTCCTGCCCTAGCGTCTTTTGCAGTGCTGGCAACTAAACCATTTGAGGTCAAACCCATCCTTGGAAGCTCTGCGAGTTGGGCACTGGTTTATAAAGGTCGAATTAAGCTGTTATAGCACCAAGTTTTACTCTTTGCAGTAAACATATTTGAAATCTAAGCCATTATGACAAACGTGCAGTGTGAAATAACCCTCTTGTCTTCCCTCGGGAGTACCATCTAACCACATTTCGTCCTTCCCATTTCTTTCTTTCAAAGACCTCAGAGTCTCCCGGCTCCAGGATGAAGAGAGTCTAAAAACTCCTCCATTGTAGTGGGAGACCACCAGGAAGCAGAGGCAAGCGAGGCTGGGTTTTTGAGTGAATGGCAGCAGCGTTAGAGCACTACAATCAAAGGGAAAGCTCTTCTGTGCAAGACTCATGGAGAGGAACGGGGGTGGCTACATAACGCTAATGGCAGCCTAATAGCCCAACCTAGCTTGATTTTGTCCACACTTGGAAGCTAAACAGAGTGATACAGAATCTTCATTGGATGGGAGACCGCTGAGGAGAACTCGGGTCGGCGTGCTGAGGAAGGCAAACCAGCTTTGCTCTTCTCTTGCCTTGAAAACTCCATGGTACTGGGGTGCCGTGAGCCAGTTGTGACTTGGAAGCACATGGTTATCATTATTATTATGTAAGATACTCTTTTCCTTCCTTCCAAAACACAAACAGAGGTTGGGGGCGTTCATAGCAGCAAAAGGCAGGCATCCAGAGAAAGAAACCCCTGTCAATTCTGCCCCGCCTCTAAACCCGAACTGAGCTCCCCCAGCCTCCTTTGTCCTCTAACCAGCCAACGTACAATGTCATAATTTATTTCTGGTGGATGAGGAAGCAGCTCCTCTTGCACACAGGCAGCCAACGACTGGGTACAGAAAAACAAAACAGCCATCTTTACACGTGGATAAATATATTAGCAAAATAAATAGGTTCCGAGCTTGCGCTCACATTTGGACAATCTCGATCTCTCAGATATAAATATAGTTTTGCATATGTATACACATAAAGATTATTCCTCTCTCTCTTTTTTTTTAATTCTTCTTTTTCTTTCTTTTTTGGTTTTACAAAACGTACCGCAAGTGCCGCCACAGTAGACTCAGGAAATAAAAAGTACAAAAATAAAATCCTTGTTCACATTTCAAAGGGTTGTCGGGAGGAAGGAGCAGAGAGAGAAAGAGGGGGAGGGAAGGAAGAGGGGAGGGAAAGAGGCACCAGCTGAAGGTATTTGGTGGAAAGACGCCTAAGGAAGCAGAGTTGTGACTCATTAACATTCGGGCCTTTGACCGAAATGGTGGTTTTTTTTTTTTTTGCTTGCTGGTTACGAATGTTGCCATTTGGAATAACTTCCTTGGGACGCAAGTGAATGCGTTTGGGGTAGATCCAAACGCCTGCGTTCTCCTCTCCTTTCGCATGGGTTTGTGTGTTTGGACTCCAAGGGAAACAAAACCGAAGCCAAACTCACACTCACATTTCCTTTGAGAGATGGCTTTAAAAAAATCCCACTGAACGCTGCATTTTTTAAAAATATATATATATATATATATTGGCATGTTTCCCCTCCTGAAATATTTTTCCAGTGCTAGAAGTCTGAAAGAAAGCAGAATGAGAATGTTCATGCTGTAAATACGATGCCGTTCGGCAAGTACCACCGGCGTAGCAGGAGCAGAAGGCAGCGATCCCCACAGAACCTTCTCATGAAGGCGTTGGTTGCACCACAGAAAATATGCGCCATAACCCTAGTGCTCTCTGCTTTCCAGGATGCTTGCTTCATTGCTTCTTAAGCAGGACCTCCATGTCCTGATTATAGCCCTAGGAGAGCTTCATGTTTAAGGCTGAGTCCAGCCTATGCTTGCATCTCTGGAAAGGAAACTTGTGTTCCCTCTTTCTCCTGGCTGCCCGCTGAACTCAAGAAAGGCTGCTCCTGGGAGATGGGGAGGGACGAGATGACAGGGTTTGTGGAAGGGGTGGGGGATCAGTGGAAACTGCTGTTTTTATTCCAGATCCCCCACCCCTGCATGTGGAGGAGAAGCGGGGAATCAAACCTGGTTCTCTGGATCCAAGGCCACTGCTCTTAACCACTACGTCACATCGGTGTCAGCACCTGAAGAAATCGGACCAAATCCAGGGTTGTTTTTTTTTTTTTAAGCTACTGCCTGGCTAGGGGGGTGGATGGGGATGGGGAGAAAGGGATACCTGTGGCAAAAGAACAGGTAACACAAAGAGCATATCCGTCTGCTGCCACTCCTTCCTGCCTCAAAGAAGTCCTTCTGAAAACCACCCCCTGTGTAGGAAGAGAGAGGTCAGCCAGTACGTTGGGTGTCTGCAGTTCACACAAGCTGGTAGCAGAGACCAGGCCAGTCTGTTGTTCGTGGGCCCAAAGCAAAGCTTAAGAGTCGACCGGCCAAAAGTACAATGTAGACATGGAATTCTTGCATACCTCACTATACCTGGAACGACATTCCTTAACATACAGGGGCAGGGTCTCACCTGAGGGTATTGTGGGGTCGAGGGATTGTGTCTGATTCCATCAAGCCATCTGATTCTTGAACCCAAATCAGGACCTGGGTGGCAAAAGAGACCTCAGCACAGACCCACATGTCTATGGGACCTCAACCGCACAGTTCTCCTGCTTCGTATCTTGTCTACTTTTAGCGGCGGCTTCTCCCGAACGTCTGCTTTTGTGGTCAGGGGTGCAAGGGGCAGCCAGAGGGATCACGATAGGTTACATGACATTGTGAAGCGAGAAGAAACGGGCAGCTTTGAATGTCGTGCCTTTCTGCTCCCTTCCGGAAAAGCTGGACAGTTTTGCTCCTTCCTCCAGGAGCGAGAGTAGCAAGGACCCGACACCCCCCATAACTGGAACCACCTTCAAGGGGGCGACTCCTGACAACTGGCAAGCGATACTGGCAGCTTATGTTTGGCAAACAAGTCACGGGCCGGGCGAGTGGTAAGAACTGAACGTGGCCGTGATGTAACAGCGAGCTCGGGAGGACTAGGGAGGGGACGACTGGACCGGGTACTCCTTAAGACTGACTGTCACTCCATCAGAGCTGGATTCATGGAGAACTTGCTAGTCCTTTCTCGTGGAATTCCCAAATGGCATGAGTCTCTTTCCAGATCCCAAGAAGCAGATCGGTTGGCCTCCTGTTAAACCGAATGTTCGTATATATCTGGGATGTCTTCTTTCGACCCTGCAATTAGAAAAGTCATGTCAGTAGCCTGGTCTCTATCTGTGACGAAGAGAGGCTATCATTATCTTTGACAGATATATTTTGTGGGTCATTTATAAAACTGCAGTGCAATTGTGCTGTTGCCCCGGCAATGGACCTTACTTTTGTACGACGACAGAAGGTGGGAAGGGGAGGGGACCCAGGGGGGTGCATCCACAGCAATGCTTCCCAACCATATTGTGCACAATGACACCACTTCTGGGGTTCCTTGAAGCCTGAAGAACATTTCAAGGTTTTTTCAGTGGTAAAAAAAAGTTGAGAAAGGCTGGTCTATGCTACATACACCTGTGCCTAAAGGTAAAGGTATCCCCTGTGCAAGCACCGAGTCATGTCTGACCCTTGGGGTGACGCCCTCTAGCGTTTTCTTGGCAGACTCAGTACGGGGTGGTTTGCCAGTGCCTTCCCCAGTCATTACCGTTTACCCTCCAGCAAGCTGGGTACTCACTTTACCGACCTCGGAAGGATGGAAGGCTGAGTCGACCTTGAGCTGGCTGCTGGGATCGAACTCCGAGCCTCATGGGCAGAGCTTTCAGACTGCATGTCTGCTGCCTTACCACTCCACGCCACAAGAGGCTCTCCCACCCACCCGTGCCTAGGGATAGCCATATCGATTTACAGAGAATTGTCAATTGACCCTAGCGGCTGTGGCTTACCCGGGTGGTGTGGCGGAATTTGGCAGCTGAGGTAAAAACTGGCACTGTTCCCTGTGGCGTCCACCCCCGAAGCTTCCCCTGTTGATTCGCAGTCCCGTTCCCTCGTCCTGTTCCCCTTCTCCCAAGGCTTTACACCGGAATAGGGAGCTAAGCGCTTTGAAATCTGCTGACAACCGGGAAAGCTATGCGTCGAGGAACCGCCGGGCACGAGAGGCTGGATCTCTGCGGGGCAGCAGTGTCCAGAGCTTCGGCCACAACGAGCTGGAGAGCCGCAGTCCGTGGGCGTGCCAGAATTCTCTGGCAAAGGGGTCTGGGGAGAGACAAGGGGGGGCTTCCATTTCCGCCTGCCCGGATGAAGCGGTAAGCAGGGCCGCTGGGATGTCTGCGGCCCAGCGGCTCCCAGCGGCCTGCTGGCTGCCGCACTGAATTCGGGTCCGTCGGGCAAAGCGGGGGGGTGTCCTTGGGGCAAACAAGACGGCTGTCCGAGCAGAGTCGCCTCCTGGGAGGCGGATCCAGAGACGTTGTCCGGCGGCGGTACCCTCTCGGTCCTTTTGTGAGCCTGAGCGCTAAGCAGCCCGACCTTGGCCCGGAGGGATTTGGGCTTCCGCTGAGTGGGGTCTTGGGCCGGCCTGCCGCTCGGGCACTCCGGGGGGCTCCGTCCGTAATGATGGTGCCGGTGGTGGTGGTGGTGGTAGTGGACGTGGTTACTGGACAGCTGCGCCCTGCCGTCCGCCGGCCCGTCCGCCGACTGGAGCCTGGGCCGCGGGTCCCTCCAAGGCGGCGACGGCTCCGGCCTGCTCTCCGCGGCCGGCTGCTCCGAACCGCAGAAGGCGAAAGGGTCATAATCGCTGCTGAGGGAGCTGCGGAAGGTGGAGCAGCTCCCGTGGATGGCCTGTAGGCTGACGTCGGTGCAATTCAGCACGGAGTCGCTGGAGGAGCCGTGGCAAGGGCCCGAACTGGTGTCGCTCCCGGGGCCGTCTGGGAGGTACCCGCTGGGTTCCGTGAGGTAACTCTCCCCTGAGCCGCTGCTGTGGAGATGGTGCCTCCCGTGGCGGATCCCTCTCTGGGGAGGGGCGGCCCGGTTGAGCCTGTCGGACAGGGGAGCCCTCGGCCCTCCTCGGCAGGGGGGCTGGCGTTGGAGCAGGCAGGGCCTGTGAGGGGGAGGGCCCTGCTCACGCGGCAGAGGCTCCTGGGGCAGGGGAGCCAAGGGTCCTCGGGAAGGAGGGGGCTGGTGAGCACACCGAGGCTCTGAACTGGCCGGCCCGTAGCGCAAGTAATGCATGCTCCCGAATCCCGCCTGGGAGAGCTGGGGAGAGTGGAAGAAAGGGTAGCCGTGGCAGTTCCTGGGGGGCATCGGGGGGAGAGTCCGTGGGAAGTGGTACAGGGCGTGTCCCGGATGCTGCCGGACGAACGGGTGCCTCTGGCCCTGCCCTGGCTGATGTCCTTCCTCCCGGAAGCGCAGGGGCAAAGCAGAGGGGTCTTGATCTGCAAAAAGGAAGAAGCCAGACCGGTCAGAGACTGCAAGCAGCGGGTAAAACGAGCCGTCCTTCACCCTCCTCCGGCTTCCCCGCTCTTACCGATGATGTTGAACATGCACAGAGGACAGGTTTGGTGCTGCTGGAGCCAGGGGTCGACGCACCACCGGTGGAACTCGTGGAAGCAGGTGATGATGCGCAGCTCCTGGGAAGACAGGCGAGATGGTGAGAGGAGAAGGGAGCAGAATTGGGAGTGAAAGACCCGACGTTTCTCCCCAGCGTCACTCTCCCCTTCCCCATCTTGCTTTTGCAGCAGGGCCCAGTGAGCTGAGTGAGGCCGAGAGGGAGCCTCAAGGCAGCGTTTTCTCCCCTCGTCCATTTTCTCATCACAACAACCCTGTGAGGTAGGTCAGGGCGAGAGAGAGTGACTGGCCCACAGCTCCCCCCACCCCAGGGAAACTTGCATCTGGTTCTCAGACACTCTCACCCAGGCTTTCTCAGTCGTGAAACCCGGGGGCTTCTGGATGGCCAGGGAAGGGTTTCCCGTTAGTTTTTAAAAAATTGTTAAACACTTATTGGGTGATAGGACCATATATGGCCATGTTGGCCCGCCCATCCCCTCCCAAAATGGCCAATGATGGGCCTGGAGGGGGTGAGAAGGGGAGGAGCCTCGGGTGGGCGTGTCCACAGCTCTGCTTCCCAATCACATTCTGTAGGATGGCGCCATTTCTGGGGTTTCTCGAAGCTGTTTCAGGGGATTCTCAGTGGTCAAAAAGGCTGCCACTCCACCAAGCTGCCCTCCCAATGACAGGTCTTGTTTACAAAGTGGAGATAACATTTGACTTTTGTAGGGCTCCTGGAGTGGTGCTCAGGAGTGAAACGTGTACCTGTGATGGGGAGAGAGAGAGAGCTGGGGGGGGGGGGAGAAGAGGGAATACCAGGCACTGGGGAAACATGGCGAGCCAAGTAAGCATAAAGGCCCTGAGCGTGTGGAGTCCTCCCCAGCTAAGCCACTCAACCACAAGTAGGCGAGACACACGATCCTTATCTGTGTAGGTGTTTAATTCCCAGCAGCTCAACTCCTTCCTTCCTTTGAAGCTCCCTTCTGCCGCAATGCTCCTTCCACCTGAGGTGTGATCATGACTGAAGGAAAACTGGCTCGTCTTTAAGGAGCCACGGGGACTCCTGCTCGGGGTTGCTTGGCGGCAGGCAAACAGGGGCGACCATCTCGAATCGCTCACGGGATGTCCCGCTCTCTATTGCAGGCTGTGACATCGAGCTGACTACCCTTTTCCTTCCTTCCTGGCCGATCCAGATTCAAATCGCCGCTCTGCTTCGGAAGCTTACTGGGGCAGAGTCTGCACTTACTTTCTTTATTCCATTGTCAATCCTGTTGGATTCAGATCGCTTTGAACTCCGTTCTTCCTCTCTGCCCCCCACCCCAATGGAAACAGGAAAGTCTTCTGCACATGGTTAGGGGAGTTCAGAAGGGGGTGGGAGCCAAGCCTCTTTCTTTATTTTCTTGAAGGGGGGGGAGAGGAGCCAAGCAGGGAGCCTCTTTCTTTTCTTGGAGGGGTGGGGGAGAGGATCGAAAAAGGCAGAGAAGGGAGAAAAAATCCAGGACCGACAGAAGTTGAGAGAAATTAGGGGCTTCTCCTTTAAGGCAAGCGCGTCACATGACCAGGTGTAGCCTCAGAGGTTCTCTACCACGGAGCTTTCTTTCCCAAATGGATATTGAGCATTAAAAGCACTCCAAGATATTGCACAATAAAGGTAGGGTCACTCCGGATCGATCCTTCTTGCTGCAGAAGGAAAATTTAAATCGCCCCAAATCCAAACGGAAATCGCAATCTGTGTAGAGGGCAGGGACTGAATCGACCTGGGGTTGGAATAAAAGCTCCGTGCAGTTTACACCTAGGTGACATTCTCGGACTAACCTACCTCACAGGGTTGTTGTGAACATAACACGGGCAAAGGGAGAATAACGTATGCCACCCTGAGCTTCTGGGCGGGAGAGATAAAAATGTAAAAGTGCCCCCATTTGACTGTGTCAAGGGAAAAATGGAACCGCGGTGCCAAAAGAATGACTTGCTGATTGTTGAGTACTGACTGCTAAGCTATAAGCTGTAAGAGACAAGTTCACTGTGCAAGATTGTTGTTTATATCGAATCAAGATGTTTATTGCGCTGCATTGCTTGGCGAAAGTTACAACGCAAACTGCCCTGAGCCAAAAGGGATATGATCAATAAAATAAAATGAATTTAAGAATATTTGAACATATATAGCTTCCAGACCAGGGTGCTGGTTGTGTGTGTCTCTGTGTGTGTGCGCGCACGCATGTGTACGCACGTGAAACGGTGTGTACATCCATGTGATAGTTCCCCTCCCCACGTTAATTGGTTCTGCCTTCTGATTTATGGAGGCTCAGAACTGGAGGAACCAAATCCAAAAGGATTAATGCTTTGAGTGTGTGAACAGCTGCTGATCTTACTCATGCTAAACTGCCTGTCTCTGCACGTGCCCAGCCAAGCTGACGGAGGCCGCTAGGTGGGGTCTCTCCACAAACAGCAATGCCGAAACCAGTCTGTCTCCGACGGAATCCGTCCTCCTGTGTGTTTCTCTCCTGTGTGACAAGATGGGGGAGCCCTAGAGGCAGCACCTGTAAGGGGCATGTGGGCCAATCTGGCAAGGTCATTCGTCATGAAGGCTTACCTGGCCCTCGCTGAACTCCTCCAGGCAGATGGCGCAGACCGGAGCGGAGCTGCAGGTGCTGGCAGTGTCCCCCGTCGGGGCTTGCCGACAGCGGGCCTGGTACCTCCGGGTGGCCAGCTGGTTGATTGCTCGCAGGGTCTCTTCCTGGACGTTCGTCTGCAGGAAAATGAGAAAGTGGAAGGATCTAGAGAGGCTCCAACAGCCAGGTGGTGGTGCCGGAGGCGTAGGGGCGACAAATCCACTGGCAGTCTTCAAGCAAAGGTTGGATGCACACTTTTCTTGGATGCTTTAGGATGCTCTGGGCTGATCCTGCGTTGAGCAGGGGGTTGGACTAGATGGCCTGCATGGCCCCTCCCAACTCTATGGTTCTATGATTCTAACTCCTGCAACTTTTGGGGATGGAGCTTGGGGAGAACAGAATCCTGGCGGGGCGCGGTGATAACAATAAAGAACAAGAGCATTTGTTCTTTATATATTTTGTTTATAAGTCGCATTTCCCCAAAGGCTCAGGGCGGGTAACGACAATAATAGTAGTTCAATATAAACGTCATACATTAAATATGAACATTAAAGTCATCACAAGTCAGGGCCTTTTCGCACAGGGATCTTTGTTGCAAATTGTTTGCGGAATGAAAAATCGCCATTTAAAATAGTGGAATTCGTCGTTATGCATACCTGCCTTTGTAGTGGAATCAGTTGCGTTTTTTAGCGTTTCCCACAGGCTTCCGGTCTCGGCAGAAATCGCTAGAAAGGAAGCGCTATTGCCAAGCTCGTCCCGCCCCTGGCCGTCAAGCAGCCAATGGGCAGCCGTTAGCATGCTCCCAAACAGCCCCTTTCCCTTTAAGAAAGGTTTAAAAAAAAAAAAAAACGACCCATAGCAATGAATCTAGGTAGATTCGTTGCTACGGAGAGACCCATCCAGCTGCCTAATGTGAGCTGTCGTTTGATTGTATGATCATTTGCACGCTGCCTCGAGTGATAAAAAAAAAAATCCCCCCCCCCTCTCACGGGCACGATTTTCGGCTGAATTTATTTGTAAAAAATAAAGGGACTTTATTTCAGCAAACGGGCTTTTCAGTTGTTTGTGCTTAGTGACTAAAGGTGAAGGTCTGAAGCCAGGGAAGCCTCTAAACAGAAAGAGGCTCGCCGGTGCGTTTATCCCCGCTCGCTCGGAGAAAAAAAAATGGCGATCGCTTCGCTGGAAGTTTGGAGGAGAGAGCCAGGGGGAGGGACTTTGAAGAACCAGCAACAATGGTAACGCACAGATCTTTAGCGCTACTGTTGCAGATTGGTTGCAGGAGTGTATCGCTATCCGGAGGGTGAATCCACTTTTCTGGATTCCCCTGAAAGCGCCACAACGAAGCGCTTTTTGCTGATTGGTTTCAGGATTGTTGCAGATTGTCTACGACGTCGTGGGTTATGTCAAATTAGTAGCGTTTCCAAATAGCAACCATTCTGCTACTTTGAAGCCGTGCGAAATGGCCCTCAGTGTTAAAGGTAAAGGTATCCCCTGTGCAAGCACCGAGTCATGTCTGACCCTTGGGGTGACGCCCTCCAGCGTTTTCTTGGCAGACTCAATACGGGGTGGTTTGCCAGTGCCTTCCCCAGTCATGACCGTTTACCCCCCAGCAAGCTGGGTACTCATTTTACCGACCTCGGAAGGATGGAAGGCTGAGTCAACCTTGAGCCGGCTGCTGGGATCGAACTCCCAGCCTCATGGGCAAAGCTTTCAGACGGCTGCCTTACCACTCTGCGCCACAAGAGGCTCTTATAAGTCAGGGCCATTTCGCACGGGGATCTTTGTTGCAAATTGGTCACTGAATGAAAAATCGCCATTTAAAATAGTGGAATTCGTCGTTTTGCATACCTGGCTTTGTAGTGGAATCAGTTGCGTTTTTTAGCGTTTCCCACAGGCTTCCGGTCTCGGCAGAAATCGCTAGAAAGGAAGCGCTATTGCCAAGCTCGTCCCGCCCCTGGCCGTCAAGCAGCCAATGGGCAGCCGTTAGCATGCTCCCAAACAGCCCCTTTCCCTTTAAGAAAGGTTTTTTTTAAAAAAAAACACACACATTGTAATGAATCTGAGTAGATTCGTTGCAATGGAGAGACCCATCCAGCTGCCTGGGGTGTTTGAGCTGTAGTTTGATTGTTTGATCGTTAACACGCTGGCTCCGTTTGATTGTTTGATCGTTAACACGCTGGCTCCGAGTGAAAAAAAAAAATCCCCCCCCTCTCACGGCCCGATTTTCGGCTGAATGGAATGTGTGAAACTGAAGGTCACTTAGTGACTGAAGGGGAGGGACTGAAGCCGGGGAAGCCTCTGTTTGAGCTGTCATTTGATCGTGGCCATGCTGCCTCCGAGTGGAAAACCGGGCGCGATTTTCAGCCGAAACAGTGTGAAAAATAAAGGGAAAATACATCAGCAAACGGGCTTCTGCGGGCTTCTTGTGCTTAGTGACTAAACTGCTCTGAGGAGGGACTGCAGCCTGGGAAGCCTCACTGGCTAAACGGAGGCTCGCCGGTGCGTTGATCTCCACTCGCTCGGGGAAAAAAAAATGGCGATCGCTTCGCCGGAAGTTTGGAGTACAGGCTCAGGAGGAGGGACTTTGAAGAACCCACAACAATGGTAACGCACAGGTCTTTATCGCTATTGTTGCAGATTGGTTGCAGGAGTGTATCGCTATCCGGAGGGTGAATCCACTTTTCTGGATTCCCCTGAAAGCGCCACAACGAAGCCCTTTTGGCGGGTCGGTTTCAGGATTGTTGCAGATTGTCTACGACGTCGTGGGTTATGGCAAATTAGTAGCGTTTCCAATTAGCAACCATTGTGCTATTTTGAAGCCGTGCGAAATGGCCCTCAGTGTTAGATTAAGACAAATCTTCTAAGCTGCCGCCTCTCTTTCTAACAAGAGCCGTGATGGCAACAGAAGCATCCACGTTCCAAAGCATCCATCTTCTCGGTAGTCTGGACATGGGCTGGAATTCCGGGGGATCTCCAGGTCCCACCTGGAGGCTGGCATCCCTAATGGAGGTAGACCTTGCCAGGCTGCACAGCTGATTCCAGAGCCGATGGATTTCACATTTCCTTATTGTTTAAGCCAGGGGTAGTCAAACTGCGGCCCTCCAGATGTCCATGGACTACAATTCCCAGAAGCCCCTGCCAGCATTCACTGGCAGGGGCTTCTGGGAATTGTAGTCCATGGACATCTGGAGGGCCGCAGTTTGACTACCCCTGGCTTAAGCGCACCAGCTTTGAAAGAAGCAGGCAGCCGGCTCTTGCCTCCCCAATGCCCCTCGTGATCATGTCCCGTCTCACTTTGTGCCCTGATTTCCAGGCCTGATGCAAGAGCTACCATCTCGGGCTGCTTCCACATGTGGAGTGCCGCACACGCTGGCATCTTTCGGGAACCTCCGCGCAACTCCATGCTCTTCCCAAGCATGACTCATGAGGCTCCCGGGGGCCTTCTTAGAGCGAGAGCAAAGTAAAAAATTCCTTGGCTCCGGATCAAAGGAGGAAAGGCAGGGAAGTGGCTGGACTCGAAGTACCTTGGGCTGATACAGCAGAGCACTTCTGAGGATTTGAGCTCTTCCATAGGATGGGTGTGTTGTAACTTTTCTTCTCTCTACGAGTTTACCCCGCAAGCGTGCCCTTGGGGACTGAGAGGGCCTCAAACTGGAAATAAGACCCTGTGACTGGGAGTGGAGGTGGGGGGGGGGGTGGAATGGCCTGGGGAGGGATTTGGGAGAGAGCTGGCAGGAAACTTCAGCCCCCTACCAAACCCCATGGCTTCTCCCCTGCTAGTGTCCCCACCGGCATTTCGATTCTTTCAGCCCATGGGTTAGGTACGGGACAATGTGTTTGCCAACACAATGCGTCGCTCTGCTCTGAGAACCTGGCCGAGCACAGATTTGGCACTCTCCAAAATCGGGAACTGGCTCGAAAGGAAGAACGCTGAGGGCCATTTCGCACGGCTTCAAAATAGCACAATGGTTGCTAATTGGAAACGCTACTAATTTGCCATAACCCACGACATCGTAGACAATCTTCAACAATCCTGAAACCGACCCGCAAAAAGCGCTTCGTTGTAGCGCTTTCAGGGGAATCCAGAAAAGTGGATTCACCCTCCGGATAGCGATACACTCCTGCAACCAATCTGCAACAGTAGCGCTAAAGACCTGTGCGTTACCATTGTTGCTGGTTCTTCAAAGTCCCTCCCCCTGGCTCTCTCCTCCAAACTTCCGGCTAAGCGATCGCCATTTTTTTTTCTCCGAGCGAGCGGGGATAAACGCACCAGCGAGCCTCTTTCTGTTTAGAGGCTTCCCTGGCTTCAGTCCTTCACCTTTAGTCACTAAGCACAAACCACATAAAAGCCCGTTTGCTGAAATAAAGTCCCTTTATTTTTTACACATAAATTCAGCCGAAAATCGGGCCCGTGAGAGGGGGGGGGGATTTTTTTTTTATCACTCGAGGCAGCGTGCCAAAGATCATACAATCAAACGACAGCTCACATTAGGCAGCTGGATGGGTCTCTCCGTAGCAACGAATCTACCTAGATTCGTTGCTATGGGTCTGTTTTTTTTTTTTAAAAACCTTTCTTAAAGGGAAAGGGGCTGTTTGGGAGCATGCTAACGGCTGCCCATTGGCTGCTTGACGGCCAGGGGCGGGACGAGCTTGGCAATAGCGCTTCCTTTCTAGCAATTTCTGCCGAGACCGGAAGCCTGTGGGAAACGCTAAAAAACGCAACTGATTCCACTACAAAGGCAGGTATGCATAACGACGAATTCCACTATTTTAAATGGCGATTTTTCATTCTGCAAACAATTTGCAACAAAGATCCCCGTGCGAAAAGGCCCTGAGTGTAAGTCAGCCGTCTTCGCAATGCTAGATGCCTCCTCCCACATTCTATTGGACATCATGAACTTCCACGAGAATGTTAGATGACCCCGCCCTCCCTTTTCTTGATGGCACACCTGTGAAAAAAGCCTGATCTTGTATTGGAGTAAATACAGTAGCAAACCCACCTATACCCTAGCCTACCCTCCAGTGAAGGATGACTGCTTCGGTGGGAATATTCCAAGGGCGAACTGAGAAGCAAAAACAGCCCAGGAGCAAGCTGGCAGCAGCTTCTTGGCTCAGACGGAGACGGATCCACCCGTAAGCTCTTACCTGAATTCTGCTTGGCTGACACCGAGAGCGCACGATGAAGATCAAGACGATGACCAGGACTGTGCTGACCACAGTGAGCAATATCCAGACGTCATAGTCCGGCTGTTGGAGAGAGGCAGGAGGTTAGGAAGACAAGAGATGCTTAGAAGAAGACTTGGTTCTTATATGCCACTTCTCTCTACCAGAAGTGGCTCAAAATCGCCTTCCCTTTCCTCTCCTCTTTCCTTGAAAGCACTGGGTATTTTTGGGGTGGGGTATTGTCCCACATCTGGGATGACGTAGTTCCGACCCAGATGTTTGTTGTTCATTTCGTTTCACTGTAGGACTTTGCTGATTATTAATCATGGGTGGGATTTAGCGATAGGTCAAAAAAATTCCCAGTTTCACATATCGGCTAAAGGGATCTGAACCCCGCTGAGACTGAGAGGGGAAAAGATCTCGGCATCATGGTGGACAGCTCAACGGAAGCGGCAAGCCAGTGTGCTGCAGCAGTGAAAAAGTCACACTATTGTGCATATTATTGATATTTTTTGGTATTGATATTGTATTTTCTAGGGTTTTAATGTTTTAAGGGGTTTTATGGGGATTCTGTGATCGTGTTTTATATTGTAAGCTACCATGAGGTGACATTGTCATGAGTGGAGGGGGATAAAATAAAGCATAAACAAACAAAGAAATGAGTTCCGGGTTATTTGGGAAAGAATTGAGCCTAAAATGACCGATATTGTAATGTCCCTGTATAGATTCAGGGTGCGACCTCATTTGGAATACAAGCTAGGGCAATTTCTGGGGTGATGCAGAAGAAAGGCAGGTTGATCAGAATCTATGACAGGGATGCCCAATCTTTTCGAGATGGTGGGCACCTTTGGAATTCTCACACAGGGCAGTGGGCATAATCAGAGCATGGCTGCCACAAGAGGTAGAGCCGGCCACGAATTTCCAGAGCGCAAGGTTATATATGTTGCATCTGTTGACCCACTGAGGACCAAGCCTGAGGACGGATCACAAGCCTGCAATGTAATTGACCAATGTGTGCCTAGATCTTCCCCCCAGATCCAATCAGTTTAAAGTGAAACTGACCAATAGCATGAGCTGGCGAGAAGATCTATTGTGGGGCTTGTGTATATAACAGTGGTTCTCAACCTTCCTAATGGCCCATTATGCACGGAGTGGAAAGTCTGCATTCGGGGTGGAATGGCGGCGGCTAAAATCACCAATTATGCACGCTGCAGGCGGCAACCGGGTGCAGAGTCAACGTATGCCGCCGAAAAAGCCACATTAGCGAGATGCGGAAGAAAGTGGAGCTTCCTGGGAACAGGGCGAAACCAGAAGCGACTCTGGAGTATCTGCGTGCATAATCGGATACTCTGGATTTTGCCGCCATTGTGTTCCGTCCCGTGCATAATTGGTTTGCTTCGCTTCTTCCTCCTCCTCGTTCTCCATGCCACCGTTTCAGCGGCCGTGCATAATAGGCCAATGCCACGACCCTTTAATACAGTTCCTCCTGTTATGGTGACCCCCAGCCATATAATTACGCAAGGGTTCTTTCACAGAAATTAAGCCGAAACCGACCAATGGCGTGAAGATCCATGGTTCACGATTGTATAGAAATTGTTTTTTTTTCCCCCTGGGGTTTCTCAGTTCAGCTCTGCCTCTTGTCCCACCATGCCGATCTCGCTCTTTTCCCCTGCTCCAGACAGACAAATGCTCTATCTCACTGTTGTGTAGATGGCGCCCCCCCCCCAAGCTGCTTGCCCTGCAGCAACCCCTGTGAAAGGGTCATTGGACCCCCAAAGGGGTCCCGACCCCCAGATTGAGAACCACTGGTATATAAGTTGGGATTGGTTGCGGGTTTCTTCAGTTCAGTTCTGGTTCCTGATCTATCGTGCTGGGTTCACAATAAAGAGCGGAAACAAACTCCCAATGTCCTGGTCTATGAACCCATGTAATCTAATCTAACAATATATAAACTCTTCAACATTGCCGGTAGAAGCTCTGTTCAACAGGATGTCTTTAATCTGCATAGCTAATAAGAAGCCCTGCTGGGCGAAAGCCGCCAGCCAGCCCTGCCGACTTTTGAAAAGCGGCCGGTGAGCACAAGGGAAGGGGTCTGGGTCCCACAGACACCCTCTTGGGAACCACGGATTTAAGAATTAGGTATCAGGACTGTAAGTCTGCATGAGGGGGTGACGCTTAAAGCAAGATAGGAGGAGGGGAAGGATCATTCGAGAAGAAAGAGAGAAAGAGAGAGAGAGAGAGAGAGAGAGAGGGAGGGAGAGAGAGAGAGAGAGAGAGAGAGAGAGAGAGAGAGAAAGAAAGAAAGAAAGAAAGAAAGAAAGAAAGAAAGAGAGAGAGAGAGAAAAAGAGAGAGAGAGAGAGAAAGAGAAAGAAAGAAAGAAAGAAAGAAAGAAAGAAAGAAAGAAAGAAAGAAAGAAAGAAAGAAAGAAAGAAAGAAAGAAAGAAAGAAAGAAAGAAAGAAAGAAAGAAAGAAAGAAAGAAAGAAAGAAAGAAAGAAAGAAAGAAAAGGGCCAGCCAAGAGAGAGAGATTAGAGATATCAGGTAAGGCCATGAAGCAAGACATGAAAAGCCAAGCGGAAACTGGATCCAGAGCACAAGTCAAAGCATTAGAGAACTTTTATCAAAGAGGTTCCACTGCACAGTTCTGTGTTTATTTTAAAAAGAACGCGTTCTCTCTTTGTAAGTGCGGCCTCCCCTCCCAGACTGTTTACCAAGAAGGAGAATGGCACAGAGAGAGAGAGAGGGAGGGAGGGAGGGAGGGAGAGGGAGACTCTAACCCTTTCCTCCCCTGCTGTTTCTCACGGATAAAGGATCATTCGTTGGCTCCCCCCCTCCCTCCCAAAAAACTTGCTCATATAATTTTTCCCCCCAGCAGGAGTAAAAAAGCAACTCAGCTATGGCTTTTGCTACTGAGAAGGGCGATATCCCTCTCTCTGACTGTTCCCCTCTCGAAGGCAAAAGAAATAAAAAAACGTTCCCAATGAACACAGACACAGACAATTAGTAACAGGCAAGAATGAGGAATGAGGGCCGCCATAGGGATGCCAGCCTCCAGGTGAGCCCTGGGGAATCTCCAGACTGCACAGATCAGTACCCCTGGAGAAAAATAGATGCCTTGGAGGATGGGCATCTACGGTACCGTACCCCACTGGGGTCCCTGTCCTGGGGTCACCCAGCTGGCTGCATGTGGAGGAGCAGGGAATCCAACCCAGTTCTCCAGATTAAAGGCCGCTGCTCTTCTTAACCACTACGCCATTGTCGCCTTTCATCACTGTCTTCCACCAGCAGGTGATTTTTCTTTTTGGGGGGGGGGCAGGGGGTTTGTCTGGTGTTCCCTGAGTGACTCCCTCCTTCCTTTCCTAGCACAGGAAGAGAGAGAGAGAGAGGGAGGGAGGGAGAGAGAGAGAGAGAGAAACAGACTAAGTGATGATAGAGAGAGACAGAGAGACAGAGAGATACAAAGAGACAGAGAGACAGAGAGAGACAGAGAGATAGGGGAGAGAGAGAGAGAGACTAAGTAATGATTGAGAGAAAGAGACAGAGAGAGACAGAGAGAAGAGACAGAGAGAGGGGCAGAGAGGCAGAGAGACAGAGATACAAAGAGACAGAGAGGCAGAGAGAGACAGAGAGAGACTGAGAGAGAGACTAAGTGATTGAGAGAGAGACAGAGAGAGACAGAGAAACAGAGAGGCAGAGAGAGGCAGAGACAGAGAGAGACAGAAAGGCAGAGAGAGGCAGACAGGCAGATAATTTCACTTGGTTGGATGATGTGTTTGCCAATGTTCTGCCACAGTGGCTCTGATTGAGCAGAAAGGCAGGACATAAACACATCCTGGGTCAGGTACAGAAATGCATGGATCCTCACGAGTGTTTTGGTGACACGCTGAGGGCTTGGGCCGAACACTCACCCAAGCCGGCATCTCCTTCACCTCAATCTTCACATGGGCCTCTCGGTTATTGTTGACCACCCCCATCAGCAGCTCGGCATCATGGCCCCAGATGAGAACCACGGGGTGGCTGAGCCCCCGGGGCTTCCGCAGCTGTGGGAAGAGAACGTCAAGACTTAGGCTGTGCCACTGGAGGCCAGGAATTCTTCTTCTTCTGGTCTTCTCCATTACCCCGTCTTTCTCAAGGCAGATCGCAAAATATGGAGCAGCAGGTCAATCGCACTGCAAGGACGGACCTCCAGTAAACAATGCAGCAGGACTAGGATTACAGGCAGCGGGAAGCAAAGGGAGTCAAGGAGAAGACGGAGAAGAGTTCTTCGCCAAAACCCACCATCTGTTTCACTGAGGTCTTCCCTCCTCCCTGGCCTGGAACGGCTTCCCAGGACAATTCCCATGAAGACCTGGGTTCCCTGTCATGGCGTTACCCAAAGCTTGCATTCCTCATTTGTTGCAACGCCACAACCAAGACTGTGTACCGCTTGGCAAACAGGGCACCCTTCCAAGGAACTGAAACAGGAGGCATTCCGCCAGGATGTCTCTAAGCCAGGGGTAGTCAAACTGCAGCCCTCCAGATGTCCATGGACTACAATTCCCAGGAGCCCCCTGCCAGCGAATGCTGGCAGGGGGCTCTTGGGAATTGTAGTCCATGGACATCTGGAGGGTTGCAGTTTGACTACCCCTGCTCTAAGCCTTTAAATCGCCCCCTCTGAGCATGCACGGGCAGGGCACCCTCCTCTCCTTCCAGGGGCACTGCAACTATTTTTGCATTTAAAACGTCTATCGCACTCCCGGGGTGGTTTATGGAAAGCCCAAAACTGCATCGTTGTGTAACATATTTGAGATAACGAAAGCTCGTGTAAACCGAAAGCAGATACCCGGTCTCCGGAACTGATGCCATGATGACTGGCGACACCATAAACAACTTTTTTAAAAAAATGGTCAGTAACATCTTATCCTGCACATCCACCAGACCAAAGGGCCTTCACCCACCCCTGGGTGGTTCCATAGGAGTGATTTGCCTTGAATTTGTTGTTGCTGAGAAGTTTTCTCCCCCTGCTTCGCCACAGTGTTTGGGTGTCTTTGCGTCCCTCCTAGGCTGCCCCAACCCAGCTTTGCTCTGAAGTTTTGGGTAAGATGGACGGCTGCTGTGTGGTTGGGAAACTTCAGATTGTTCTGGTCCTTCCCATACAGCAGCCATTTCCCCTGCAACAGCCGTATCTTCTACTTGCTACTGGGATTTGTATCCATATATTAGTTATAGCTACGCAAGAAGAAGATTGGTTCCCCCGCTTTTCACACCTCAAAGCGGCTTACAATCCCCTTCCCTTTCTCTCCCCAAAAACAGGCATCCTGTGAGGGAGGTGGGGTGGAGAGAGCTCTGACAGAACTGCTCAGTGAGAACAGCTCTAACAAGACTGAGACTGGCCATAAGTCACCTAGCTGGCTGCCTGTGGAGGAGCAGGGAATCAAGCCTGGCTCTTCAGATTAGAAGCTGCTGCTTCTCTCCCCACCCCAAATTCTGCCCTCCCCAGCCCCAAATCTCCAAGAAACAGGGAGGGGGGTGCTCACCATCTCGATGGCTCCATTTCTATGCACATCTGTTCATGAACGTCTTGCTAAGAAGTCAATAAGTATCCCAATTCATGGAATGGAAGGGGGGTGTGTTTTTTTGGGGGGAGGTGAGACAAGTTGAACCAGCTGGAAAGGGAGTTTCTTCTTACCTGGTCGGCGGCACCCTGGTCATCGGTGATGTCAAAGAGGACAGCCCGTGCCCCTCTCTCCCCTGCCAGTTTGGCCTGTCCAAACAGAAGAAAAGGGAGGTATTCATGAGCACACACATCTCTGTGCTGGCCCTGCTCATCTTCTGCACCTGCCTCAAGCTGCTAGTCCTCAACGTTCCTTCTTTGCTACCCTCTCCCTCGGGGTCATCGTCTCATCCCTATTTCATTCCTCCCATCCCTTCAGCGTATGGCCATCTGCTGTCGCCTCTCCCCAAGTTCTCAACTTCTCTCTCTCTCTTTCTTGGGAGAAGCCCCCTCCCCTTGCGAAGCGGAAATCTCTGGCTGGGCACCCTTGGGACAGAATGCTGGACTGACCGGACAAGGCAGCTCTGACAGCAGTTCTTAGCCCGCTTGCTCCACACTGTGAGGCATGAGGGATGCTTGGGATGAGGGATGCTCACTTTGGGTTGGGTTGGAGGCTTTGGGGGCGGGATTTGGGGCAGGGGGGGACCTCAGTGGAGCACAATGCTCTGGAGTCCGCCCCCCCCCCAAAGCGGCCATTTCCTCCAGAGGGACTGGCCTCTTTAGTCCATAGATGAGCTATAATTCCAGGGGATCCCCAGACCCCACCTGGAGGCTGGCATCCCTATGTGAATACGATGCCCTAGGACCGCCCTCTGGCGCGTTTCCCAGCGCCGTCTCTTCTGCTCCTGGAGTTGCCAGGGTGGGTTCCCGACAGATGCTCCGTGCTAGCAGAAAAAGGGGAAGGGGCGGGAGCTCAGTGGCAGCACGTGGGAAACGCTCCGGTTCCGTCCTGGGCCTCCTGGACCTTACAGGTAGCCAGTGGTGGGAAAGACTTCTGCTCTGGCTAAGGCAGCTGGCTTGATTTGCAGGGTTGACTGTCTCCCTCTCCTCCCCCCGCTGCGAGGTTAGGGCCGACCCCCGGGCAAGAGAAGGGGAGGGGGCAAGCCAGCCCTGCTTGGACGCTGCAGCGTGCAGGACAACCGGGGAGGGGGCGCCCCCCAGCCCTGCTCGCCCTCTCTCTCTCGGCCCAGCAGCCCGGGAGCCTCGGGCGCCCCCCTCCCGCCTGTTGGAACAAGGCTCCGCTGTGCGTCTCCCGGGCCTCGACGGGGCGGCCGGGCCACCAAAGCGCCGGCCCGGTGCGCCCGTCCCTTCCCTTCGCATCGCTACCTCCCTCCCGCCGCCCTTCCGCCCTGGCCGGCTGGCTCGCCTGCCTGCCTGCCTGCCTCCCTCCCTGCCCCGCAGCCCATTGGCACTGGCGCCCGGCCCGGCCCTTGCTCCGCAGCCGCCCGCGGGCACCACTTCAAAGGGCCGGACGGCACCCGCCGCCTGGCCTCGCCCGTTGCACCCCTCCCCCGGAGCCGCCGCCGAGGCCAGCAGCGCTCCTCCGGCCCCCTTCTTGCGTGCCCAGAGCGGAACCCTTCCCAGCAAGGGGGGAGAGGGGACCCCCCCCCCCAGTTAGAATGGAAGGGTAGCCTGCCACAGTCCCCTCTCCAAAGCAGCCTGGAGATCAGTTGGTCCGGTGGGAGTTCTCCAGACGCTACCTGGAAGTTGGCAACCCTAGAACACGCCCCCCCCATGTCCTTCCATGTGGCCTCATGCCAAAAGGCTGCCCGCCCTAGAACGGAGGGGTTGGGTGCTGTGGTTATCCCCAGCCATGTGAAGCTGCCCCAGAGAAGAAGTTCGCTCTGCACATGTTCAGAGGCAACGGAGGTGACGTCAGTGGGGTAACCGTGCCAGTCTTATTGGAAGCAAAGCGAAAAAGCAGCTCAGGATTGACAACATGTGCTCAGAAGTGAACGGGGGACCGCTCGCAGGCACACGCACTCCGCACATGCTCAGGAACAGAAGGGGGAGCGGGCTGCAGGCTCAAAAGCATGAAGGAGGCAGGCCAGCTACAGATGCTGCAGAGGCGAATGCCCCACTTTTTTGTAGGCCCTTGGCCCTTTCTTTCACTGCTGAAGGAGCCTTGAAGCTGGGGATTCTCCGGCAGGAATCTGAGGCCAGGCATGCCTCTTTCGGAGCAGCTTGAGCCTGGGGACTTTTGTCCTCTGGGGCAGGGGTAGTCAACCCTGCTCTGGGGGACTTGGGATGAGGCCTCCTGCCCCCTCCTTCTCCCCCCACCCCTGCCCTGACAGGGAACTCTGATGCAAAGGCACCCTGTAATCATCTTCTCCTGCAGGAGGGGCTGGGGCTGGGGGGGAGAGGAGAGCTGCCTAGCTCGGTTGCTAAGATCTGCTGGCAGAGCCAAGACTCCCTCCACCAGCCCCATCCGAGCGCCACACGCTGGCATCCCTGCCAAAGCCCAGGCTTTCCTTTCTCCTTCCCCTACTCCCGGGAGTGCACTCTCCCCCCCCCCCCCCGCGACCACCCACAGAGGCGGCAAGACCAGCTTTGCCCAGGAGTCTGGATAGCCCTCTGGATTTGCAGACATCCCCCCCCTGCCTCTCCGCTCCGGATTTCTTCTCCCCACCCACGCACCCTGATCCCCAGAAACCCATCAGCGGGCCTGGGCCAGCACGTCTCTCTGGAGTGGGTTTTGCAGCCGCTTTTCCTGCGGGGGCGCAAGGGGGAGCAGGCGGCACTTCTGAGTCCTCCTGGGCCCCCCCACAGTCCCCTGCAGCAGTATAGGGAACGTAAGAATGCAACATCTGGATCTCCAGCCTGGACACAGGGTTGCCAGCTTCCAGGTGAGGGCTGGAGATTGTCTGGAAACGCAGCTGGTATCCAGGTGGTGTATGTTTCTTGCTTATTTTTTTAAACAATGGAGGAAAATGGATGCTTTGGAACAGGGGTAGTCAACCTGTGGTCCTCCAGATGTTTGTGGACTACAATTCCCATGAGCCCCTGCCAGTAAACACTGGCAGGGGCCCATGGGAATTGTAGTCCATGAACATCTGGAGGACCACAGGTTGACTACCCCTGCTTTGGAAAATGGGCAATATGGCATGATGCCCTACCAGGGACCCCCCCTTTCCCCCAGCTCCCCCCTCAAATCTCCTGGCTATTTTCAAATGTGGAGTTGTCAATCTTGTTAGGGCAAGGGGAGAGGGGGAAGGGGAAGAATGCCCCATGCCAGTCTGTGTGTCCCCTTTTCCTTCTCTGTCCATAGTCTGGGAGCTGTGTGCATCATCCCATTGTTATAGAATCATAGAGTCAGAAGGGACCTCCAGGGTCATGCAGTCCAACCCCCTGCACAATGCAGGAAACTCACAGCTATCTGCCCACCCACAGTGGCTCCGATCCCATGTCCAGATCTGCAAAGGGTAGTTGGCATATCCAAATTAACATTGATCCCCAGCCATGTGGAGCAGCAATAAAGAAGCAGTTCACTCTGCACATGTTCAGAGGCATCAAAGAAACAAAAAAATATTTCGGGATGGAGGATTCTGGAGGTGCCAGCAGATAGATAGATAGATAGATAGATAGATAGATAGATAGATAGATAGATAGATAGATAGATAGATAGATAGATAGATAGATAGATAGATAGATAGATAGATAGATAGATAGATAGATAGATCTATTAAAATTATATTTACTCGGGTTCCTGTGTAGAATATTCCTATAGAAGGGGAATCCAGTACAATACAGTGGCTATTATTTGTTCAGTGAATATTTATGCCACCAAAAGAGGTAGATATGGTTCTTCCATCCTCCCTTTTGTCCTCAGAACAACCCAGAAAGGTTGACAGTGTCAGATTCGGATCTGGGAAACCCAGAATCAAATCTCCACCCTGCCATGGAAGTTTGCTGCGTGATCCGGCATTCAGTCACTCCCTGGCAGCAGAACTTGCCTCGCAGGGTTGTTATAAATATGGACTAAGGAAAGGGGAAATTATCTCAAGCTCCTTGGAGCATAGATAGGATGAAACTACACCAAACAGACAGACAGAAGAAGAGCTGTGTTTTTGTAGCTCACTTTCTACCATCTGAAGGACTCTCAAAGCGTCTGACAACCGCCTCCCCTTTCTCTCCCCACAGCAGACACCCTGTGAGGTAGGTGAGGCTGAGAGAGCCCCGAGAGAACTGTTACTGGCCCAAGGTCACCCTGGTGGCTGCATGTGGAGGGGTGGGGGAACAAACCTGGCTGCTGCTCTTAAGCAGTGTACCACCCTGGCTCAAAGACAGCTACTTGGGTCGCTGGAGCTGTGCCATGGCCATTTCAAAAGCTGAAACGGCTGCAAAGCACGCGGAGAAATTTCTGGCTCAATCCCCTTAGTCTTCCCTTCCGCTGAAATTAAGCCCAAGTTATGTATTAACTGCTTTTGAACACATTTCCACCTTCTGTCGCCTCCCTTTCTTAATGTAAACTCCTTTTGGCAGAAGCCCCTTTTTTTTTACATTGCTTGGCAAAGTTCCATGTGCAACAGACGTTATTTTAAAAAAAAATTAGTTACGAAGGGCAAACTGATGTTCTGGTCTTTAATTCCTTTGCTCCTCGGAATGTCTCTCTTTACGGCCTTCTGCTCCTTCCCTTTGGCTGAGCGAGGAGCCTTTCTGACATCCGTTCTGAACCTGGATCATGCACCGTTTGCCCCAATTTAACTTCGTAACCTTCCTGGGCATCTTTTCTCTCTCTTGCATAGCTAGTGCATGCATGGGCATTGATAAAAGGTAAAGGTATCCCCCGTGCAAGCACCGGGTCATGTCTGACCCTTGGGGTGACGCCCTCCAGCGTTTTCATGGCAGACTCAATACAGGGTGGTTTGCGAGTGCCTTCCCCAGTCATTACCGTTTACCCCCCAGCAAGCTGGGTACTCATTTTACCGACCTCGGAAGGATGGAAGGCTGAGTCGACCTTGAACCGGCTGCTGGGATCGAACTCCCAGCCTCATGGGCAGAGCTTTCAGACTGCATGTTGCTGCCTTACCACTCTGCGCCACAAGAGGCTCACATGGGCATTGGTACCCCACTGCAAAAAAAGGGATTTGTGATACCATCAAATCTACAGGGATGCCAATTTCCAGGTGAGGGCGGGAGATCTCCCAGAAATACGACCGATCTCCAGACAACATAGATAACTACACTTCTTCTCTAGACATTAAAACTTCCTGAGGTCTCCCCAAGGACTCAGGAGGCCCCTACTTCTACGTGGCCATTTCAAGATTCTTTTAATGCTCTGTTGGAGCGAAGGACATATGCGCTCCTGCACATTAGTAAAACATTGCAGTGAAAGAACTCTGATATGCCTTGCGTGCTATCAGATCAAGAGGCAGGGTTGCCAGGTTCCCCGGGCCACCGGCAGGAGACGGTGGGTAGGGTTGCCATCTCCAGGTCTAGAATCTCCTGGAGATTGGGGGGCAGGAGCCTGAGAAGGATAGGGGAATCAGTGGGGTACAAGGCCGGAGTGCACACTCCAAACCAGATATTTTCCCCAGGGGAACTGATCTCTGCAGTCTGGAGATGAGCCGTAATTCTTGGGGCTCCTCAGGTCGCCCCTGGAGGCTGGCATCCCTATTGAGAAGCTGGGCTAGGGGGCGGGAGACAGGGGACATGAACGATCTGAAGGAACTGAAAGACGTAGCAAGATCTGGGAACGGGAAGGGGAATAGCGGCGCATAATGACAGGGTCCAGCAGCTCTTTAAACACTAACTAAATTTATTCCTGCCCAAGCGTTCTTGAGTCAGAGCTCACTTCATCAAACGCAGCAGGGTGCGCATCCACGAGGTAGACTTGCCTGATGAAATGAGCTCTGGCCCAGGAATGCTTACGGTGCAATGAATTTCGTAAGTCTTTCTTCTTGCATTTTCTTACTGCAGACTAACAGGGTACTTGGAAATCGTTTTCTGCTGGGAGCTTAGCGACATCCTGCGGGAACAGCAATGTATAGAAGTAACCTGGCTTCATTTTGAAGAAATAACACTCTATTCCAGGGGCAGTCAAAATGTCACTTTCCAGAGGTAGACCCTGGACTACAATCACCATGAGCCCCTGCCAGCACCATGCCAGCAGGGGCTCATGGTAATTGTAGTTCATGGACAACTGGAGAGGCCACCCCTGTGTATACACTGACGACGTCTTAAGCAATGAACCACAGGGGAAAGGAATCGCTGGGGGGGGGGGAAATAATCTCCCAAAGAAGGTTACCACCCAGTCTATGCTTCTGCAGCATCCGGAGCTGAAAGGGAAGAGGCGACTCCTCCCCTTTGGGCATACTCAGGCCAAGCTGTGACCAGGGCGCACTAAAAATCTAGCTCCAGAAGTCTCCATATCCTCGCTCTTCAAATCCCACCCATGTGAAGCACAAAGACCACAAAGGAGGATTTCTGATCTGGCCGGAGGACTCCTAAACTGGAACATCAAAAAGGTGGGCTACCTGAGCAAGCCTCCACCCCCCCCAAATCCTCGCGTGTCGGCTCCTTCCCCCACCTGCACTGCCCTCTTGGGTCTCTCAACCCAGGGCTGGCGCCCCTCGGCCTTTCGACGGTTCCGGGGCCGGGCTGCAACTCAGCACGGAAGATTCCCGGGAGGAGGTGGCTCTTGGCAGGGAAGAGGTTAACGCCTCCCTCTTTCGGAAGGAAGGAAGGAAAGAAGAGAGGAAGTCTGATGAGCAAAGTGCGGAGCTGGAATGATCTTACTCATGCCTGCCGCTGCCTTTGATCTGGGCGTCCTTGGAGAGAGCCTGTGCAAGCAGGTACCTGCCGGGGCTGCTCCATCGGGCGGGCTCCACAATTACAGAGCCTGCCTCAAGCGGAGGGTTCAGAGGTCAGAGCCAGAGTTTCCCAGCTGTGCGATCAAAGGCGGCGAAGCTCTCTGAGGCTCTGGGGCTGCCCTCGGAGGAGAGCCGCCACCACCACCAGCATCGCAAAGGCTGAGGGCTCCAGCCTGCCGTCGAGGTTCTGCTCTCAGCCTCGGAGCCAGGACAACCTTCTGCCAGTTCCTGAGAATCCCACACAAGGAGAATCCAACGCTCTTCCACGGCCCAGAATATCGCTGCTCCCCGTTTGTCCGATTTGATCTGTTTTTTAGAAGGGCAGAGAGAGGAGGATCCAGCCCAGAGATTTTAAAAGGGGATTAGTTAAGATCCTGCCGAAAGCAGCACTTGGAGGCGGCTGAATTAAACGTTGGCGTCCATCCCCAATTTGCAATGCCTTAGAGCACGGGTAGTCAACCTGTGGCCATCCAGATGTTCATGGACTACAATTCCCATGAGCCCCTCCCAGCTGGGGAATTGTAGTCCATGAACATCTGGAGGACCACAGGTTGACTACCCCTGCCTTAGAGCTCAGCCACCTGGTAATCAGAGCTGCCAACTCTGGCCTGAGAAATTCCTGGAGTGTTGGGGGGGGGGGGGGGGGCGGCACCAGCAAAGGGGGAAATTCGCAGACTGATTTCTCCTAGAGTCTACGACAGGGGTAGTCAAACTGCGGCCCTCCAGATGTCCATGGACTACAATTCCCAGGAGCCCCTGCCACCATTCGCTGGCAGGGGCTCCTGGGAATTGCAGTCCATGGACATCTGGAGGGCCGCAGTTTGACTACCCCTGGTCTACGATGTGCCATCGGGTCTGCCGTCCGGCGACCATTTGTTCCCAGGGAACCGATCTCTGTGGTTCGGAGATCAGCGGTAATTGTGGAAGAACTCCGGGCCCCACCTGGAAGTTGGTAACCCTCCTGGACAGGCCAGCTGAGCAAAGGTTTTGCAATTCGTACAACTTTGCAGAACCAGTTGCTCACACACCTTCTCGCTCTCCCTCTCTACCTCTCTCTGTCTCTATGTCTCTGTCTCTGTCTCCCTCCCTCCCTCTCTCTCCCCCCCCCCCCTTGGATCAAAAGGCACGTGAACACGCAGTGGAACAGGAGGTGCAGCTTTGAGCCGCCACCCAAACCCTGTGTCACGACGCAGGGCAATCAGTTTTGCGAAGGATCCAGAGCTCTGTTGCAAAATGAAAGGTAATTAGCACTCTCCTTTGATCTGACAAACCCGACTCTTCCACCCGGACGAGGAGAAGAAGGAACCGGCCTCCCCGCCAAAGCAGCAGAAGAGCCACCCCTGCGGCGGATTCTTACTCATGTCTGAGTTGGACTCTCTGGCGAGGAACCCTTTGAAGGCTGCAGATCCAATGTTCCCACCAAGGAAGGCTGCAGGACTTTTCGGGGGAAGTGGGTACTTTTTCTGTAAGACGATCGCAAGGCCCCGGGACACTCCCCCCAAGATTGGCTACAAACTCTGTCCATGGACTACAGTGACCGTGAGCCAATGCTAACATGGCCAATGGGCAGGGGCTTTTGGTCATTGGAGTCCATGGAGAGGCCTGGTTTGGCCACCCCTGAGTGTATGACCCAACGGCAGGGCACAGCCTGGCTGGAACACCTCACCCAGTAGGGAAATTTAATTTTTAAAAAATTTTGATGACTTTAACAATACACAATACCTTTACTGGCATAAAGCAGATTAGCCAAATGAACAGAGAGAGTCAGGATACATCAATCAGTTTAAGTTTTAAAACCGAAGACAAAAATTCAGCCATAATAAAGGTGACATTGGCATCCTTATCGCTCAACAAAAATTGGCAGATCAAGTCTTTTGAATGATTTCTCCATTTGGTTATAAGAGGTATAACATGCCTTCGCTGGGCAATAAACAAGGGACAATCCAGTAAGATATGTTGCATGGTGTCAGGAGTGTTTAATTCACAGGGACATAGTCTATTTTCGAAAGGAATCTTGGCAAATCTCCCTTGTAATACTTTGGATGGAAAGGTGTTGAGCCGCGCAAGTGAAAACGCTCTGCGATAAAGGGGATTTGCCAAGTTATAGAAATAAGCCGGCATTATCCCATGCTTCACTTGACTGAGAAACTGGCCAGGGTATTTTCCAAAACGTGAGGCAGGGGATTGGGCACCTCTGGCTCCTGCGCGTGAGACACCTACCTTATTGGCCAGCGACAGACACGGATGGAGATCCCGCTCGGGGCGTTCCAATTTGACGATGGAGACAAACCCGGGGACGGTGTGCTCGTCTTCGCTGGTGTTGCACAGAGACAGGGGGTGGAACTGGGGAGAAAAAGGGAGAGTTCAGCTCAGAGATGGCGGCATTACAACACTCTCTGCAGGAAACCGATTGAAATATGCTTTGCGGGAAACCCAGCGTTAGGTCTCAGGGGAGTGGCTGCTGTCGCTTTGTCAGTTCATGATTGACCCCTCTTGGGACTTGAGCGCCCAACGGTATGGCACATTGGTTCAGAGGCATCTCCGTCTAAGTCGCTCCACTGCAAACCCAAGCTTCATAAAAACATTGCAACGATTACACTCGGGGCCCGTTCCAGGTTTGGGGAAGGAGGAGGGCAGAGGGTTCTCATGATTCCCCCATCCTCCGCCCAGGGGTCCCTCTAAGCTGCGTGCGAGAGCGGCCGCTTATGAACACAGGAAGCCCAACTCAATCTGAAGCTGTGCAGAGTCTTGCTCTGCCCATGGCCCTTTTAAAGATTACAACACTTCTATTCTGCTCAGGAGGTAACCTGCTCCACTCAGCGGTGGTGAGGGAATTGAGGGAACATTGACTCTATCCCCAGCCTCATGTCCTCATTCCCTCCCGCTCACCTGGATGCGCTTCCATTCTCTGCTCACAAGCGGTCCCACTACTCCTGCTCACAGCTGCCTGGAGCCCTTTTCCTAGTGGCCCTGGGCAGTGCTTGCTACACATGAGTGGCACAGTGCTAAGAAGGAATTGTGCAGGGGACATCGGCAGCAGGGAGCCCTGGCAGCTGCCCCATCTTACGGGATGTTGACACCGGCCCTAGTTGTATCGGGTCAGGATCTGGGTCCATCTAGCCAATATTTGGGCAATCAGGAGCAGGCAGCTAAACGCAAACAGAGAGATCTCCAGTAGGGTGGCCAGCCTCAGCATGGAGCCTGGAGTTGTCACAGGATTACAGCTGAATTCCAGATGACAGAGACCAGTTTGCCGCAGGAAATGGCAGCTTTGGAGAGCAGACTCTCTGACATCCGTCTCCTCTTCCGGCTCCACCCCTGAGTTCTTGGGATTTCCCAGCATGGCGTTTGCAAGCCTACCTCCCAAAGTCAAGCTGGACCTACTTATTTTACGATCAGCTTGCCGAGCAGCTGTGTGATTAAGAATTGGTGAGGAAGGAGAAGAGCTGGTTTAGCCCAGAAAAAGTCTCAAGGCGGCTTACGATTGCCTTCCCTGCCTCTCCCCACAACAGACACCCTGTGAGGTAGGTGAGGCTGAAAGAGCCCTGATATTAGTGCCCTGAGAGAACAGCACTATGAGGGCTGAGACTAACCCCAAGTCACCCAGCTGACTGCATGTGGAGGAGCAGGGAATCAAACCCAGCTCGTCAGATTAGAAGCCGCCACTCTTAATCACACCACCATGTTGGCTGGATCTCTTTTGCGTCCTAATATCTTCTCTAGTGACTTGATGGTTAAGACAGGGATTCCTAACAGGGCTTATTGGACGTAGCCACAAGCTATTCCCTGTACTGCCATGAAAGCAGGGAATTGGCTGCTTCCGTTGACCTGCGGGTGGCATTCTCATATGGTCACCACACCTGGGAAAGGGGGAGGTGCCTGGACACCTATTCCTGCCTCAGCTTAACACCATTCTCTCCCCCCTCAATCCTCAGCTTGGCCAGCTGATATCATTTCCGGCCTGGTTCCGGGACTCCGGAAAAAAATGTTTCAGGGATTCCTCCAAGGTCAAAGGGTTGGAAAAGGCTAGTTAAAGGGTGGCAAACAGAGTAGGGGCCCTTTGACTCAGACGGGGTGCCTTAATGCCTAAGTTTGTAAAATGTTACCTACCTTTTTTAATCTTCCCAAGCATTGTGTTTACTTTTTCTTTTCAGTGTTCCGTTTTTTAAAACTCTGCTGGTATTTCACCATTTTTTAAAAAATTACTCCTTAGTCTAATGTTTTTGGGGGAAAACTCTGTTTTAATTCTCCACTATGCTTTCAGGGTCCAGAATGTTGTTCTAAGAGGAAACCAGGCAGCCCGTGGCGGTTAATCTTTTCTCCTGGTTCTTATCTGCTTGGTGCTCTTAGAAGGCGATTGTAGACTTTTTCAATTCTTGTCGAGGGCTGCCTTTCTAACAAAGAATGCGGATCATACGGCCAACGTTTTAAATAAATAAAGTACAGATCCGAGCGGAGGCGAAGACGAAGAGACCAGAAGTTTGGGTGTCTCTAGCATAAAGAGGACAGTGAGCCGGTTCGGGATAGAGCAAGGGAAAAGATGACTTTCACAGGGAATTTTCCAGAGCGGGAGTTCCTTCCCGGCCGTGGTTTGTGTGTTTGGATTGCCGGGCCCATGGGATTTTGCCTCGGTTTAAATCCGCCTGGCAAATGTCCTTTAAACCAGAGATAGTCAACCTGTGGTCCTCCAGATGTCCATGGACTACAATTCCCATGAGCCCCTGCCAGCATGGACATCTGGAGGACCACAGGTTGACTACCCCTGCTTTAAACCATGGCTTGTCCACAGCATTTCTGCCCTATTCTACCTCGCATGCACCTGGAATAAGATTGTCTGCTCAGGGCTGGGAGCTTGGGGGGGTGGAGTCTAAGGAGGGCGGGGTTTGGGAAGCGGAGGGACCTCAATGGGGTATAATACCATAGAGCAGGTGTGGCCAAACTGGAGCATTCCAAATGTCCATGAACTACAAGTCCCATGAGCCCCCGCCAGCGTTTGCTGGCAGGAGCTCATGGGAATTGTAGTCTATGAACATCTGGATGACCACAGGTTGACTACCCCTGCCATAGAGCAGGAGTGGTCAAAATGGAGCATTCCAGATGTCCATGAACTACAAGTCCCTTGAGCCTCTGCCAGCACTGGCAGGGGCTCATAGGAACTAAAGTCCATCGACATCTGGAATGCTACATCTGGCCATTTTTCCCAGGTGTACTATTCTCTGTCCAATCCCTGTTTTAATCCCAGGAGAGCTCTGTCTACCACCTGAAGGCTGGCAGCACTAATGCTGAAAGGAGGAAGGATGAACCAGGCAAGCAGCTGCTTGCAATCTGTTGGTGGCTGTACATCAGGACTGGTTCCAGGTTTCAGGAGGCCCTGGCCCGAGTGCACAGGGGCTTCCTCTCCCTCTCTGACCCCCACCAGGACCCCCACTCATGCCTTCCATCCACCCTGTCCATCCTTCCCTCTCCCATTCATGAGCGTTCCTACTGACTGTACGCCTTAGCGAATGCTGGCAGGGGGCTCCTGGGAATTGTAGTCCATGGACATCTGGAGGGCCGCAGTTTGACTACTCCTGCCTTAGATGGTATGTGCAAACAGGTTGGGGTTCCCAACCTCCAGGGACTGGCTGGAAATCTGGGCTCAAAACTGCCCTCCAGGCCACATTCATCTGAAGAAAATGGCCACTTTGGAAGGTGGACTCTACAGCACCGGACCCCATTGAAGTCCCTCCCTCCCCAAACCCCACCTTTCTCAGGCTTCACCCCAGAATCTCCAGTTATTTCCTGACTCAGAGTTGGCAACCTTAAGACAGGAACACCAACACTCCACCTACCCAAAGTACCTCTGTTGTCCTTTGGAGGGGGGGCTCTGTTGGCCTTGATCCCTCCCCTTCCCAACCTCCAGAAACTTCCCAACATGGAGCTGCCAACTCCAGCAACTGGAGCATCGCAGCAAAAACTCAGGCGTTGAGCAACGCCATTTCGTTGGCGGCGATGAGCTCTTGTCTCAAACGGGGACACCCCTTGCGTTCAGCAGGGCTGGCGTCAGCACGTCCAGAGGTGGGGCAGCGGCCAGGACCCATGGCTGTAGTGCAGAGCCCCCCCACCAAGCACATGGGGCCCATAGAAGGACTGGCAACGGGAGCGAGGGGTGCAGCATGGGTACAGACATTTCCTCCAAGGGGACGGAACGCCGTTGTCCGAAGGTCAGTTTCCATTCCAGGAGACTTCCAAGGCAGCCTTCCCCGCTGCTTCTTCAAAGGAAGATAATGTGCCTGCCACGCTTGAAGATAAAAATACGCTTCCCCCTTTCAAAGAAAGACTTTGTGGCCTGGATGATGAAGGGTATCCCAGAGCGAAAACAAGCCACAGATTTGTAGACAAGGGGCGGGGGCGGGTGGGAAATGTCACTGCCTCAGTCGGTCGCCATCAGAGCCTGCGATGCCATATTTGCAGCCCGGCCCTCTTGGGCAGGGGCCGGATCGCCATCTGTGCCGCATCTGCTCCGATGGGTCCTGGCGTCTGTTAGACCGAAGGTGAGCGTGCACCTGCTGCCCTTGGCAAAGGTTTGAGGAGTCGCTTTGCTGGAAGCTTCAGAGCATCCCTCCCCCCTTCCCCTGTGATGCTGGGAAATGGAAAACAGGCACCTTTGTTTTCACAAAGTGGCTCCTTGGATAGGGAACCCTGGGGACACAGGAGAAGCGACCATCTGGGGCTGGGGGCTGGTTGCAACTGGAGTAGCAACTCTACCATGTAGGACAGGGATCCTCAACCTGTGGTCCTCCAGATGTTCATGGACTACAATTCCCATGAGCCCCTGCCAGCAAATGCTGGCAGGGGCTCATGGGAATTGTAGTCCATGAACATCTGGAGGACCGCAGGTTGAGGATCCCTGATGTAGGAGATGCGTACACCACCCCCACCACCCCTTTCCCTGTGCTTCATGAGGTCAGGAAATGTGCTACGTGTCGGTGACAACGTCAGTCTTGGAGATGCGCATGGGCACTCGTAGCAGCGTGAAACTTCAGGATTTTACATTTCTCCACTGCTTACAGATATAGAGAACGATACAGCCTATATTGTTACCAAGTTCTGTGCAGCAGTGATGAAAATTCGTAATAGAATGGTCTGTGTCGAGGGAACTGGGCAGCTGTGTTTATGTACCCTCTTATTATGTATTCTATTTTGTATGACTGTGTTTTAAGATGTTTTAATTCCTGGTTTTATTGGATGTTTTGCATCATCTTGTGCTGGTCTAGGACCGTAATAAAACTAAACTTAACGAACTCTGCCTCGTGGTCCCGTTCAACTTCCGGTGGATGCAGGAAATAGCCTCCCCCCCCCCTCAGTTAAGGATGTGAGTGTCCTGCATAGTGCATGGGGTTGGACTAGATGACCCCTGAGGTCCCTTCCAACTCTATGATTCTATGTCTGGAGAAGTAAGGCCACTTCTCATACTGGGGGTTGCTCTGGGTCAAGCATGACCAAGGCAGAGCCAAGAGACTGCCCATCTGGGGGTGAGGGAGAGGAATTTGCGATGCACAATGTAGGGATACCAACTCTCGGTTCTGAAATTCTTGGAGCTTTGGGGGTAAAGCATGGAGAAGACAGGGTTTGGGCAGGGGAAGGAGTTGAGTGAGATAGATTCCACCTTTGAAAGCTGTTCATTTTCTCTAATAGTTGTAGGTTGGGGGGGAGAAAAGGGGGGGGAGAGACAGAAAACAAAATCCAGAAGGTACTCCAAAGTAGCCTCTGGGCGTGAAGGAAACCGATGTAAATGGATGAGTTGTTCAAACTGAATATATTAGAGAAGAGCTGGATGCATCTAAAGTTCTACAAGAAGGGCGCTCATCTCATATACATACTTTTTATCATATATATGAGCGAATGCAAGATGAAAATGAGAACCCATTATGCATTTATTTATATAATAATAAATAACGTTGAATGAAAACCATTATCGAAAAAAGGCCAAGTTTGATAGCAAACTATGAAAATACAAGTAAATCACCCTGGCATTGAAGTCATAAACAATCCACCCCAAGCCTGACTTTTAAAGAGACATTTAGCTAATTCTCTAATTAATCCATTCCGTTTGAACAACTCATCTGTTTACATTGGTTTCCTTTGTGCACACAGGCTACCGTGGAGCACCATCTGTATTTTGTCTCACCTGCAAGCTCAGTGGCCGTCCATCTGTGATCTGGTGGCCTTGGGAGGCAGGAAATTGACAGGCCTTCCTCTTCCTTCCTTCCCTCTCTCAGCTCAGAATAGCCACATACACACACCCCTGGTTGAGCACATCTAGAGAATGAAGGTGACTTCTCACATTGAGGTTGGCCTTGGGTCAAGGATGACCAAGTCCAAGCCGAGAGGATGCCCTTCCGGGGCTGGGGGAGAGGAATGTCAAAGACATTGAGGTAGAAATAACCATAGGAGGCCAACAGAGTAGGGCTCTTGGTCCACAGAAGGATAGAGCTGGAAGGGATCTCCAGGGACATCTAGTCCAACCCCCTGCAGAATGCAGGTAATTCACAACTACCTGCCCATCCACAGTGACCCCAATTCCATGCCCAGATTATGCCCCCCTCTCCCTGGCCTGCCTGGTCTGGAGGAAATTCACCTTCCGACCCCGATGTGGCGATTGGCATTTCCCTGGGCATGCAAGAAAGGGCCACAAGAGCCAAGCACCGACACGATCCCTTCTGCCCACAGACTCACAATCTGCCTAACATTTCTGTCCGATGGATCTCTATACTCTGCTTAAAAACTTCCCGGGAAGGAGAACCCACCACCTCCCGAGGAAGCCTGTTCCACTGAGGAACCGCTCTCACTGTCGGGAACTTCTTCCGGATAATTAGCTGAATGTGTCGCTTGCTGCGTACGTTTCATGGCTGTACCTCGTCCACTTCTTGTCTCCCCTCGTATCCTTGGTATGGATGTGAGTGGCCAGTTGCAATTGGGTGTTCCCGTCCTCTCCCTTGATATTTATCCCCTTAGAAACGAAGCTAAATAAAATCAAAGTCTGCAACCCGACTGTGCAGAGGAGAAGAGGAAGCAGGACTTTGGTGTGGCACACCTAAATTTAGAACTCGACCTCCCTGGCTATTTTGAGGAGGCCTGGAGGGCCCTTGCTAGCTTTGACAAAGGGAGGGCTTTGAAGTCCTCTGCTGTCAAGAGGGTCACACGTACGGGGGTTCGAGGCCTGCTTCTAATCAACGGCTCATAACGGCTTCTTGCCACAACCCATGCGGGATCATTTGGCACTGTCCCTCTGCAGGATCACGGATGGGGCATGCGCGCCCTGAGTCAGGAGCTCTGACTGTGCTTGCAGTAGCCATAACGGGGAGGGAGCATGCCTGTGGCATATTCGCTAGCACATAAGCACTGTGCTCACAAACTGGCGATCTCATGGACAGGGCAAGGACAGGGCCAGGGTGCCACTGTTTGCTCTCCACAGGACATCTGGGAATATGGGGAGGGCTTTTGTGCTGAAACCTTCTGTGGTAGGGGGATTCAAAGGGGATTCAGACCCGAGCGGTCACGCTCTGCTTTCTGCACAAATACACACAGAACTCATGAAACTGCTCCGATGCTAAAGTATTAACAGGTGCCTAAATCTGAGGCTCCCTTTGAGTTTGAGGAGCAGGGCCAATGGCTGTTCTGCTCCACTGTTGGTCCCGATGGGTTGAGACAAAACGCATTTCCACCGCCCCTAACCGGACCGTCATGTGGACTTGCAGAGAAATTCAACTGGCCATTGAATGAGAAGCGCGGGCCTTCACGTTCACCCAGCGCCCTCCCCGACCAACGGCTTCCACGTTGGAGCCCCGGCGCTGGAAACCGCTCCGGGACCGAGTCCGTTCCGTCCCCAAAAGGCTCGGCTGTGGCCCTCCCCGCCAGCCACTCCAGCCTGCTTCCCTCGACCTCGTCCAGGTGCAGAACAAAAGGCACCTCCCGCTTTCATTCCAGTACGGCGGCTTTGAAGGTCAGCGCTGGCTTGTTGCTTTGTTTGGCCAAGCAGGCCCTGCCTTCCGCCCGCCCTGCCTGCAGGCCCTCCGCGCCAAACGCTGCGGCAGGAGAAGCCCTTCGCAAAGGCCGCCTTGGGAGCGGGAAGATGAAAAAAGAGTCACCCGGCTAATGTAATAGCTGATGGCCTCTCCAGTGCCGTTTGAACTGTTTACAGACTGAGTTAACGATTACAGGCAATGTGTACCTTGGCCGCCTGCCCGAAATTCTTACCCGCCTGTCAGATATTATCAAAGAAACCTTCCTTGCTCGCCTGGAGTCCTTCCAACACACCTCAGAGAGATGCCGACACCAAAGGCGGAGCCAGGGTTGGCACTAGGGCTACGGAGGCCCAAGCAAGAGTGACTCTCTCCGCCGGGGAAGGGCCAGTCCCATTCGGCTGGCTTGGGGGCTCCAGGCGGCTTAGGCACGCTTGGAAGGAAGAGAGGGTTCTGCGGGATCCCGTTCCAGGGCCCAGAAAGGTAGAAAGGATGGCCGGCGGAAGGAAGACTAGGAGGAGCTTGGGTTCAAGTCTTCCTTCTATCCTGGTCCCATGCAGACTTGAGTGGCCTCTCTCAGCCTCGCCCACCTCACAGGGTGTCTGTTGTGGGGAGAGGAATGGGAAGGCGATTGTAAGCTGCTTTGAGCCTCCTTTGGGTGGAGAAAAGTGGCATATAAGAACCAACTCTTCCTCTTCTTCGTCTGACCCTGGGGTTAGATGGCTTTCCAAGGAAAGCAGGCAGCTCTGTCCATCAGCAGTGGCTCGCAACAACAGTTTAAATAATCCCAGAGACAGTTATAAGGAGGCCAAGAGACTTCCCATAATCCCTGGGAATCATGAGAGAGAAAGAGAGAGAGAGCAGATACCGCCATGATCTCCCCTCGCGTGCAAAACTGGAAGGGACTGCATCGCATTGTTGTGACGCTCTAGGAATCCTCCTCACTATGCTGTGATGATGTCACTTCTGCTTTGTGCTGCAAGCAACGGTGCGGCGTTCCGCCAACGCTTGTTTCCCACCATTTGCATGTTTCCATGCCCCCGCAAAACATCTTGCCGGTTGCCAGCTTTCGGCTGGGAAACCTCGTTGCAGCAGAATTAAACCGGAATCCGGGGGCACCTTTAAAGACTAACGGAATGTATACCCGTGTAAACTTTTGGGGGAGTCAGAGTGCACATCCTCAAATACACACAGAGTGTCCGGAGTAAAATTGTGTTTGTCTCGACGGTTCCCCCTGGACAGTATACCCCCACCCTGCTTTGTTGGCTCTCTATTGGCATTGATTGCTCCAGGAAAACGGGTTGTTGGCCTTTTGGTGCGATACGGCAAACTGCTTTATTATTGTTGTTGTCGTTGTGATGCAGCAGTCATAAGTGTTTCTAAAAGCACAGGACAAGTGTGCACACTTCTTGCACCCATGGTCCCCGGAATCTCACAGCCGCCCTCCATCATGATCGTGGACGGAGGGGTGAAGCGCTTCCTACGCGCTCAGAGGCACAACGCTCCTTTATCGCTTTCTCTGTCTCTCTCAGGGTCGTCTTTTCCAGAAACTCAGCCTGGAGACAGTCTCTTGAAGCAGCCCGCCCTTGCCCATCGCTAGCCAACCAGCATGCGGTCCTCAAATCACTCGCACCGCCCGTGAAGGATGCTGTGCCACAATCCCAAGGCGCCTTCCGGGATCTGGCGACAGGATCCCGGGATGGCCCGACTCTTGGCTTCCTTGACGCTTCTCGAAACTAAAAACTTTGGGATGGCTCGTGAAGCCCCTGGTCTCTCAGAGGGTCCCTCTCCCCTTAATACAGGCCCTCAAATACAGAGCAAATGCAGATGGACACACAGTGTGCCTGGTGCAGAGAAACAGAGAAGCTGGGGGGGGCATCTCTGTGACCCTGTGCCGCTTGGATTGGGGGTGGGGGTGGGCAGCTTCCCCCAACAGGTGCGCTGAGTCGAGCCGATGGTGCTCTCTCTAGAAGTCCTGAGAGCCTGCTGTTGGCAGAGGCCCTGAGCCTCCTGCGCCGTGGCTGTGGGCCATTTGCTTGCTCCTTCAGCTCCCGCAGCTTGTACAGACAGGCCTGCCTCGCTCGGGAGAGGGAGGAATCGGATTCTCACCCCCAGGGGCTTGCTAAGTAACTTGCCTGCACTTCAAAGGAGCCCTTTATTTTGCCTTGGTGATCACACCCTGCAAAAATTTCCCACCAACAAAAGAAATCATTTTATAGGCAAACGGGGGATTGGAATGTCTCTCCGCAACCCTGATGAAGGAAGGAAGGCCCAGAGCACGCCCAGGAGGAGCCGGGGAGCGGAGGCCTCCCTCTGTCTCTGCACAGGGGCTACCTTTCAGCCACACCTCCCACCCTCCAAAGCCCTGACCCAAATCCCAGTTGTGTTTCTTCAGTGCAGAGGGAGAGATAAGGCGGTTCTTCGCAGGCTTCGGGGTTCTGCTTTATTGCATTGTACGTTTTGGGGACGGCTCCGGAATCCAAGCCCAGCCCATATGGCTTGGTCAAGTTGAGCACCTTCCAGTTGCCTACACAGACCACCGTGGCTTCTGCATGCAGGGGGGGCGGGCAACCGAGATCAGATCCAGTCTCTTCCGCGATTGTGCTTAGTTAACAGACTACAGCAGGGGAGGCCAAACTGTAGCTCTCCAGACGTCCACGGACTACAACTACCATGAGCCCCTGCCAGTGATGGTACTTGTAATCCGTGGACATCTGGAGAGCCCAGTTTGGTCACCCCGGACTACAATGCCTGGTTTGGTATAGGCTGGGCCACATCGGCGTGTGATCCAAGCAGCGCATCCCAGGGTCCCTTGCAACGATCACAGAGCGAGGGTAATGTCAAAAGGTTGCGCCAATAAGGCAGTGAGTCTTTTTCTTTTGTAGACTGAATGGCACCAATGACGCCAACAGAAAGGTGCATTTCGCTCCCTGTGAAGTAGCCATGATTTCTGGAAGAAGGGAGCTGTGATCTAGGGGAGCAGTGCTGTTGAGTGGTGAGGAGAATAGGGCTGGAGGGGATTTGCCCGCAATGGGGAGGAGAGTTAGGAAGCTGTGAAAAGGAGGGACCCTAGATCTTGCTTCTTTTCGTTATCCTGAGAACAGAGATAGAGATAGAGAGAGGTTTATTTTCAAGGCTGTGAATTAACCTCTACTGAAATGCCATCTTTAACATCAAAATCTTCCACTCTGCCCCTTACTGGTCCCCATTACGCCAACTTTTTTACAGACAGGGAACTGTAAGAGACTATGGGGTATGGTGAAAAGTGCCCTCAAGCCACAGCTGGCTTATGGAGAACCTGTAGAGTTGTCAAGGCAAGAGACGGTTTCTCAGTGAAACAGGCTTCCTTAGGAGGTGGTGGGTTCTCCATCTTTGGACATTTTTAAACAGAGGTTGGATAGCCATCTGATGGAGAGGCTGATTCTGTGAAGGTTCAAGGGGGTGGCAGGTGACAGTGGATGAGCGATTGGGATGTGAGTGTCCTGCATAGTGCAGGGGGTTGGACTAGATGACCCAGGAGGTCCTTTCCAACTCTATGATTCTATGATTCTATGACGTTCAGAGGGGGTTGCAATTGCCTGCCTCTGCCTCAAGGTATTCATTAAAGGTATTCATATCCACGTGGGTACTGTTCTGGCAGTGGCTCTCAAGGGTCTGTCACTTGCTGCCTCCTTCTTCTAGTGGGAGATGGTGGGGTTTGAACCTGGACCTTCTCACCCTCAGGATCTCAAAGAGCTCCAGAAACCTGTTGGGCATGACGTTCCATTGGGTGGCCACATTCCAGTATTCCAAGAGAAGACAGCAAGAGTTCTCCCTGTCCACTTTTTGACAAACGCAATTTTAGAATCTATGCCAGTCTTTTGTTTTGTTCCGAAACTGAGAAGCCCCAAATGCTTTAGACTTTTTCCAGTAGGGAAAGGGCTGTAATCCCTTGATCTTTTCAGCTGCCCTTTTCTATACCCCTTCAGGAATAGTAAAAAACAAACAAACAAAAAACACACAACCCCAACTCATTTGGAGCCAGCTTGGTGTTCTAATCTGGTGAGCCGGGTTTGATTCCCCGCTCGTCCTCCACGTGCAGCCAGCTAGGTGACCTTGGGCTCGCCACAGAACTGATAAAGCTGTTCTGACCGGGCAGTGATATCAGGGCTCTCTCAGCCTCACCCACCTCACAGGGTGTCTGTTGTGGGGAGAGGAAAGGGAAGGCGATTGTAAGCTGCTTTGAGACTCCTTTGGATAGAGAAAAGCGGCATATAAGAACCAACTCTTCTTCTTCTTCAACATAAGTCTCACCGGATTCAGGGGCATTTACATCTCAGAAACCTCCCAGACCGGCCCCGTGTATGAACTAACTGGGGCTGGCCCTCAAGGAAGTAGGCCCAGGGCAGGGAAGTGTCATCAAGTTGCAGTCGATTAATGTTCACCCCACAGGGAGGGTTGCCAGGTCCAAGCTGGGAAATCCCTGGGGATTCTGAGGGTGGCGCCTGAGGACGAAGGACTTCAGTGGGGCATGCCATGGAGTCTGCCTTCTGAGCACCCATTTTGTCCAGGGGAACTGATCCCTGTCGTAGGGAGATCAGTTGTAATCCTAGGAGATCCCCAGCCACCACCTAGGGCTAGCAGCCCTACCCAGAGACGAGAGGCCAACGGAGGTGGTTTGCCACTGCCTGTCTCTTTGCAGTGACCCTCGCTGTGCTCAGCCTCCTGATGGGCAAGCACATTCCATTTCTTGCCACACTTGCAAAACGCAAACACGTCACTTTTTCAGACATTCTTTGTCCCTTTGGTTTTCTGTGCACTTCGGTGTTTTCAAAACCAGCTGGGACTCTAAGCTGGAGCCACAGTCCCTAGTTTTGAAAGAAGAATTGTTACGGGGGAGTGAGGAATATTTGCACCTGCCTGTTCATGCTTTTCCACGGGCTGCTCTGCTTCCCTTTGAAAATGGGCTCCGGTGTTCCGTGGCGAGGCGTGAGTTGCACGCCTGGCCAAACCGCTCCTCCTGCTGCATTTTTGGTTTGACCTCCTGCTTTACGGCAAGCCAAGGGAAGTGGCGGTGTTGCTGGAGGTGGTTTTGCTTTGGGCAGGCGTGCAGAGGTGAGGAGCAAACCGGAAGCGGCCAGTCCGGTGCGGCTTTGAACAGCGCAAGGGTGGGAGGGAGGCAACGGGCTGCGATGGAGTTTTGGGCATTGTGTGGAAAGCAAAGATAAGGACATCGGGTCACGCGTATCTGCCGGCGACGGGTGCTTGGTTTTTATGGCCGAGGAGAACACATTTGGGCAAGTGGCAGAAGCACTGGCATGCGAGGGAGACAGCCCAAACCGGATGTCTCGGTTAGGGAGCTCAGGGTCACGATCCGCACTGTCCCGCATAATCGTGTCCTTGCTCACGTTGCTAACCAGGCCCTTGTCATGACCCTTTCTCGCGGTCTTTGACCAAAACCAATCATAATATGGAAAAAGAAAAAATTTCATCTCCTGAGACAGTCTCGTTCAACGTTCTTTTGGGGTGTCATTTTCACATAGTATGGAGGGCATGCTTCCTTCCCCCAGTGGGGTTCCTGTTATAGTCATTGCTGACCGTCGGGGGCCTACAGACAACTGGGTCCATGCACTCTCACAACGGGAATGAGCATGCCAAGAAAAGCAGAGCAGAGAAACCCAAGCTAGACTCAAACCTGAATCGTCAAAGTGAGTTTAGCAGCATGTCTGGTTTAGCCTAGGTTGGTGGTAACAGAGGTATACAATGCCACAACCAGGCGCCATATTGCTTGGGAAACTGAAGATTTAGGGGAGGATCCTGGGGTAGACAAAGTTGGGGCTGATTAGGGACCTCAGCAGAGATTTGGCACCCTAGAGCAGGGGTAGTCAAACTGCGGCCCTCCAGATGTCCATGGACTTCAACTCCCAGGAGCCCCTGCCAGCATTCGCTGGCAGGGGCTCCTGGGAATTGTAGTCCATGGACATCTGGAGGGCCGCAGTTTGACTACCCCTGCCCTAGAGTCTATCCTCCAAACCTGCCGTTTCCTGCACAGGAACTGTAGTCTGAAGATCAGCTGAAATTGTGAGAGAACATTCTACCTGGAGGATGGCAACACTCAATCCAGACGTTCCCGGCTGGCTCCATTGCCTGTCTGCACCAGGCCCATGGAGGAGACAGGACACTGGATTCTGGGGATAATCAAATTCCATCACCTCCCACTTTTTAATTTAACGGATACCAAGACTATTGTCATAAGTAGCTTTGGATTAAGAGCGCTTAGCCGGGTATGAGGCTCCGAGACCGGTAGAGGCCTCCGTTGTTATGTCAGTGCAACCTGAGAGTGAATGGCAAGCCAAAGAAACTCAAGGGGCCATTTTGGGGACCTCCCAAGGATAGCCCTGCTGCATCCGCCCCCTCCAGCAGCTTTGCTTTAGTTTTTAACCCATTGTTTCTGATTTATCTTTTCATAACCCTCTTTCTACTCCCATAGTCCGACCTCTCTTCTTTACATGACCACAGGCCTCTTTGTATCTCCATTTCTCAGTCACCCCCCCCTCCCCTATTTCTTCTCTCCTTTTTATTCCTCTGTGCTGGGTTCTCTTGCAGCGGCATACAAGTCTTTCACTTTCCCAGCAATCTGCACACCAAGGCATGAGTGTGCCATGAACCGTTGCTGAGTGGCTGCAAGAGGTTGTGAAAGAAGTGGTGTCACTGCTACCAGTAGGACTGCCAATCTCCAGATAGGACCTGGAGTTCTCCCAGGATTACAACTGATCTTCCAGCTACAGAGATCTGTCCCCTTGTTAGAAATGGCAGTTTTGGAAGGTGAACTCTTTTGACTTCACATTCCTGCCACGCTCCATCTTCTCCTCAAGCACTGTCCATAAATGTCCAGGAACTTCCTGAGCCAGATTTGGCAGTCCTAGTTACCAAGTTCCTCTGAATCCAGGGATTCTGCCATCTCCGTTGCTGATGGGCCTGTGAGGGGTACACGTGGACGCACAAAGAGGAGGGAATGGGCTGAAAACAAGAAAGGATTGTAAATCTCAAGGAGGGCATGGATAGTTAGCGGATTGGCCTGTGGATTTTTCATGGTATCTTTTCACTAGAAGCTATCATTGTGCAGATTTGACCTGAATTAACCATCATTTTGCCCCCCCCCCCTCCGACGAGGGAAGGAATTAAACTTCATACGGATCAACATTCCTGAGCAGCAAACTGGATCTGGAGCCATGAAGGAAGTAAAGTGTTCGCCAGGCTCTTGAATTTCTTGCTAACCATTTCAAACTGAAAGCAAGCTTGAGCGGATTGAGTGTCTCTCTCTCGGATCCAAGATCTGTGCAGTGGGGTGGCAGAGCAGAGCCCTGAAGTCTCCATGGACTATTGTGGATCCAGACAGGCAGGGAGCTGATGGAGGGCTTGAACCAAACGTACCAAAATGAGATGGTAGTGTCCTCAGGTGGGCACTGCGCTTCTTCAGCATTTACCGTCAAAGCCTTCTAACTAAATTCTTTTCCTTTCTTTGACGTAATATTTTAAAATGTGTGTGTGTGTTCAAATTGTATGAATGTCAACCATGTTAAATACTGGCACACAGCCGCCATTTTGAATTGAGAGAAAGGAGCGGTAGGGAACAACCGCAACTTTTTTCCTTGCCTGCAGAAGAAATGTGCCATCTCTCCAGTGTGGGGGTCAGGATCCACAGGCGCAGGTCACAGAGCTCCACCTGCTAGGCCAGAGCTGCCATATTTCTGTTGCCTTTTAAGAGGTCCTGCTGCTAACAGACTTGAGGCGAGGTCACTCAGTGATGGAGAGCAGTGGTCCCCAACCCCCGGTCCAGTAGCGGTCCGCAGATCAGTCGGTACCGGCCCACTGCTCCTCCTCATCCTCCCAGCTGCTGCCTCGGGGGCTGCCTTGCCACTCTGCCGCCGGCTCACCTTTGGTGCTCTCCAGTGGCCACCATGTCTGGGGCTCCCCCTCGGCGTGGCACTGCGCAGCTGCTGCTGACAGCACCCCCTAGAGGGCAGCGGGAAGTCAGGGGCGCTGGCAGGAAAGCAACTGGAGCAGGGGCTCAGGCGGTGGCAGCGGCAACATCCCTCGGCAAAAGACTACCTCCCCCCGGGCCTCAGTAAAATTGTCAAGTGTTGACTGGTCCCCGGTGATAAAAAGGTTGGGGACCACTGATGGAGAGGATTCCTCCGCCACTCTGACCCTCGGGCTAGCTTGGCACTATAGCATACCTTCCTGAGACTCAGTTTGCCAGTCCTGTCCTCAGCTCTCTTGGTCTCATGGCTTGCCCACGGCCCCTTCCTTGAAAGGGCTGAGTTCAGAACTCCGGCTTTCGCTCTTGTGTCATGCAACTTTAATGCCGTATGACATTATATGCTTGCCGCTTAGGGGGCCATTGAAGGCCACCGGTTTATTTGACAGGCTCATCCTTTCTTCCCTTACCATCTAATTACCAGCATCTCCGCTTTGATGAATCGCTTGCTCCCATTGATCTGTTTTATCACTCCTCTTATTAAAACAGTGTTCAGAGAATGGTTACTTTGAAGTGGTGTATCATCAGTTGATGCTGCTGGATAAGACTGAGAGGGGATCTGATAACCATCTTCAAGTATTTAAAAGGGAGCCATATGGAGGATGGAGCAGGATTGTTCTCTCTTGCCCCGGAGGGATGGACCAGTACCAATGGGATGAAATTAATTCAAAAGAAATTCAGTCTAAACATCAGGAAGAGGTTCCTGACAGTCAGAGAGGTTTCTCAGTGGAACAGGCTTCCTCGGGAGGTGGTGAATTCTCCATCTTTGGAAATTTTTAAACAGAGGCCGGATAGCCATCTGATGGAGAGGCTGATTCTGTGAAGGCTCAAGGGGGTGGCAGGTTACAGTGGATGAGCGATAGGGTTGTGAGTGTCCTGCATAGTGCAGGGGGTTGGACTAGATGACCCATGAGGTACCTTCCAACTCTATTACTCTATGATTCTATGATTCTAATTTGGCTCCTTCTTTCTTTCTTTTTTTTAAAGTTCTTAACTCATAGTTTGACTGACTAACAAGGAAAGCCATCTCATAAAAGGTTGCTCGCCTGATCTATAGATACCAAGAATGAATAAGGTGAATTAGGCTCTTCCACCGCAGAGTCCCTAGGAGTCTGATGATACCAGTCTCCAAACCTATTATTATTATTATTATTATTATTATTATTATTATTATTATTATTATTATTATTATTATTATTATTATTGTCGTTGTCATCATCATCATTATCATCTTCCACAGGGGCCAATTATACAGATTAAACAAAACCAAGGACAAAGTATGATCCTGCAGAATAATTCCCAGGCACATGAGACCAGTCCGACAAGGCTTTGCTCTAGAACTGCCCTGTCCAGAAGAAACCAGAACCAGTGAAAAACAGTACCCCCACATCTCTTGAGATGATCTAGAAAGATACCCAACACAGCACCATCCTCTACCCGTAGACCCAGGGAACCAAGGGTCATCTTCTGTTCGCTTCTAGATGTCTGCGGCCAACGGTGAACCCCCAACTGACCCATGTTTCAGAATGCCTGGAATACATTCACCACTGCCACACGCTTAACTATCATACAAATGGGTAACCACCATCTCCTTGGTAGAGAAGCTTGGAGACTAGACTACCAAGCTCTCCCCTTCATCTGTTCCAGCGACTGCAAAGTTTTTTCCATTGATCAGCCCCACTTATGGCTGGGGCCTCATTCAGCATGACACCATAAATAACCATTTATAGCGCCTAACTATTACTGCTGATCACACATGCTGGTATAGAAAAGAGGACATTCTCCACCAGACTAGCCACACGGCAATAAAGATGCGTGATCCTTAAAAAAATCCACAGATGTCCCAGATTTTGACCGCTACTGTTCTGGAGTACCCCATTGTTTTTCTTTAATATGTTCTGGACTGGTTACACAGTTGGAGGAACACCATTTTGATTCGTTTTTCTCCTTTCCAGGTGGTGCTTTACTAAGGTGTCCTTAATATGCCTTGCTAAAATAGTAGGGCTACTATTAAATCATGGTGAACTCACAATACTAAGAGAATACCAATTGAGCAACTGACCTCTGCTGTCACTAAGATTTCATTTGACCTGAGATTTAAATACCTCCTGATTGTCCCGAACCCAACGGGTCATAAACTTTAAAATGGATATCTTTCACTTCCCGTGTCCATTGTCTGCATTTCCTTACTGCCAGCCTGTATAATTATTAACCTGTAAGTGGGTTTTCTGGCACAAAGTACAACTGGCCTTCGGAACCCTTTCAAACGGACATTGTGAAGGCCGGCCAATTGTCCAGTCTTAAACTCGCGTACAGATATTGTACGGGCTAATCCAGCAGGATTGCAAAACTCTCCGAGGCCACACAAAGACTATGGGCTGCAAGGAATAGCAGCCATCAAGTGGTCACCCCCATTTACGCTGGGAACAGAACAGGAGCGTAACTATGAGAAGTATGGAATTCTGGAGGTATCCTTGTAACATGATATGTAGGTGCAAAAGACTGCATGTGTTTCAAGACGGTAGTATAATTTTTTATAAACGGCAATGTAGTCGTTCTCTGCTAGTAGGGAAACCATACCACTTAGTTATGGGGTCCATCAGAATCAGGAAGCTCCTCTGCCACCTTTCCCAATTCCTCAGCTCTGAAGAGGAGATTCTCACCCCAGCAAGAGGCATAGAGGCAACACCAAATGGATGGAGATGGAAAAAAATGTCAGCATCACCAGCATGCTTGGATCGCTTACTTGAGCCATCTACATTTCTTTGATCTGCTGAGTCCTTCCTGCAGCATACCTCCTTTTTCCTTCCTCTGCACCAGAGGCCTGGTTTGTTTTGGCTGTTTTATGGTTGACTTTCCCCTCCACAGCTCAAACATTACACAGGAACCCTGGACTCAACCTGCGCACTCCGCAGTGCATGAATTCGTGAATTCTTGCTTTTGATGATCAGGCAAAATTCAGGGGCATACACATTTATTTACCTCTACCAGCTAACTGCATCATAAAACCTGTTTTAGATCTTGGAAGTGATTTCTCCAAAACAACCTCATGAGTCCATGGGCAACGATCTGAATCCAGGACCAATACGTTAAACACTAGGTGCCATGTTGGCGCGATATTTCTGATTTCCAGAAATCAGCATGAGATCTCCATCCAGCATAGATTGTGAACAAGGAAGAAATGTGCCAAAGCTTCACCATCTTTTCCATCCTCCTCATATTGTCAAATAAAATAACCAAATATCTGAAGATGCCTTATGCTGAGAGGGTTCATGTAGGCCAGGGGTGACCAAACTGTGGCTCCCTAGATCCCATGAACTACAAGTACCACGAGTCCTTGCCAATTGGCCATGCTGGAAGAGGCTCATGTTAATTGTAGTCCTTGGTCATCTGGAGAGCCACAGTTTGGCCACCCCTGATATAGGCCAATATTGTCCACCCTGACAGGAGGAAGGGTCTCAGACCCACGAACACATGAAGCTGCCTTATACAGAATCAGACCAATGGTCCATCAAGGTCAGCATGGCCTACCCAGACTGGCAGTGGCTCTCCAGGATTTCCAACAGAGATCTTTCATATCACCTACTACCTGATTTATTTATTAACAATGGAGGTTCCATGGATTGTATCTGGGACTTTCTGTATGCCAAGGAGATGTTCTTCTCCCACTCCCTGCTACTTAAGCCTTACATGGGAAATGGCCCTGTGCCCTTCTTCAAGCAAAGCACATGGTTCAATCAGTGAGTCATGGCTTCTCTTCAAAAGAAAAGACCATCAACCATACAGGCCTAAGAAGAGCTGCACTCTTCTAAGTCTACTAAAGTCTACTTCCCAAGACCGACTTAAATCTTTGGAAGTAACCCCGACAGAATACATCCACTTTCACCTGCTCTTGGTGAGTTGCAGTCTTAGTCCTGCTCAACCCCTAGATTCCAATGCTCACCCATGGTGCCATGTAGCAAGACCTCATGACTAACATTCCCCACCCCTCAAAGATTTGAATTGCTCCAAATGAGCTACCCTTTCAGTTCAACCAACATGGCTATTGCAGGCCATCTGCAACTCGAAAAGAGTTCCAAACTGAAATTGGGTTTAAAAAAAAAATTGTATTGATTGGGCTTTGTGTTTCTCGGCTGGGGAACAATTAACCTGAGTCATGTGAGGACCCTGAGAGATGAGTCACAGGGTGCAAAGCAAGATGGCACACGTAGACAACCCAATAAATTGAACTTCACAAACAATGTTGAATGGCATCGAATTACCTGATTGGCTCTCGCTCTTATGGCCTGTGGGAAGCTCACTGGAGCAACTTTCTCTGTCTCAGCTCATAAGTGAAGGACCCAAGAGCCGAAGTTTATCTCTTGTGGAAATGGAAGACAGATAGCTGCTTGACCACCAACTATGGAAAATAGCTCTTGGGGTAAACATGAAGCTGACTTCTACAGAGTATCAAAGCCAGTGATTGTCTACTCTGGCAGGCAGCAGCTCTCCAGGATCTGAGACAGGGACATGGAACATCACCTACTATCGGACCATTCTACATGGAGATGCCAGGCATTGAACCTGGGACCTTCTGCATGCAAAGCAGATGCTCTGCCACTGAGCCACGATCCCACAACATATATGTATATGGGGCAGAGAGAAATTAATAAGATTCAAAGTGAGAATTTGGGCACATTTTTTACATCTTAAAAAACCCAAGGAGAAAAGTGATGTCTGGAAATGACGAGCAGGAACGGGGACCAAAACAAATGGTTGAACAGTTCTTCGGCGCCTTGACCTTTTCTTAACAATCACCTTGGGACCCCCTGTGCCAATGGATGCTCACCCAGCAGACGCAAGAGCAATACTTTAAAGAGGCAATGCATATATTTTAAATACTCTCAGAAACGATCCAGGCGAGCAGCTCCTGGTGAAAGCAAAGCCTTCGACATTTCATTACCCATGTGCAGTCTGGAGGCCAAGCCCAGCAGAGAATAAAGCGTTTCTTACCTGCAGAAGCTTCCCTTCTGCGGGGGTCACGTCCGCAACGCTGGCGAAGACTCCTTCCAGCATGAGGGGCTCCAGCTTGAAAGGGACCACCCGAATGATTGCCTTCTGGGCCAGCGATCGGTCAGCTTCCACGGCGGCCGCCAGCGCCAGTCCAGAGTAGCCCAGTTGTATCTGCAGCGTAGCCATAAGCAGCCAAGGCCAGAGGACTGCCAACTGTAGCTGGGGGCCAACACTCATGCTCCCAGCTGCAGCAGTGCGCTCCGGCCACACATACTGCTCAGGAATGCGTCCTCACCCAGACAGCAGGTTCCAACAACAGGCAAAAGGGTTGAAAATTAAAGCCCTCCTTGCAACGGCAGGTAATGGGGCCGACGAGAAGCAAGGCAGAGTCACCCGGATTCCCTTCCTCCAGGTTCGCCTCGCTTCCTCTCACAGTTTGTTTGTGCCACGTGCGAACCTTACGATCAGAAGCCACACTAGATTAAGTCCTTCTCCTCCTCCAGATGAATTCAGACATTGTTAGTGGAACGAAGGGGGCGCAAACAGCATACGGGGCTAAAAGCTCTTTGGTCCTTCTGGGAAGAGTGCCGGAGATGTGTGGAGGGAGACAGTTCCCCATGGAAGATTGTTTTCCCCTGTCCACTCCAGTGTTTATATCCACGGTGAGTGAGAAGACAGTCCCATTTAGTTATTATAACAAGCCAGTTTGTTTTCTTAAAAAAAAAAAATTAGACAATAGTCTTCAGATTAAAAACAAAATTCTGCCCCCTCCAAATGCCAATATTGCACTCACCTGGTTGCAGACGTTAAAATATATTTTCTAGGACTGGAATTTTCCATCCATGTGTCACTTTACATACAACTTGTAACTCCCAAAATTCATTACCCTAACAAGACGTTCTTTTTTAAAGGATTTCTCTGAAGTTAAAAAGGCCCAAACAGGAAAAACCACTACAGATGTACACCTGTGTGTGTCATTCCATTCCCGTGCAAAACAATGGAAATCATATCTCTGTTTTTAGAGGCGCGTTACTGAAAATGTAAGTGGAGGGTATTCCCGATCATCAAGCAGAAAATACATTTCGCAGCGGATTTCCGTAATCATAGAAAAATCACCACCAGTTATCAGCCGAAGTGGTCGTTGGATCGAGGAAGGAAAAAAAGGTCGTTTTCAAGCGGCCTGCCAAACTGCAGGAGGTAGTTTAACAGCTGGATGTTTCCTTGCAAATGCTAACTAAAAAAAAAATCGTTCAGAAATCAATCGAAATGTGGGCTGAATCTTATCTATGGGTTACTGAGGGAAGGGGATAGACTCACAGAAACCCTCTGTACAGGTAAACGTGAAATCCCACAGTCTAAATCAGAAAAAAAAAAAGTACTCCAGACTGAAGGCTTGTGGGCCAGGCGTGGCTGAAATAGTTTCTCCAAGCAACCTAGAAAGGTTTGCTAGGAATCCAGGAGCTTTGCTGAGAGCTCCTTTCAAGTTGAAGCAGAACGCTCTCCCTTTCTCCCAGCAGAGACAAGCGGCAAGCCATCTGAGCAGGGAGTGGGAGAGAAGTTGTTTGAAAACCGCAAATCTCCAGCAGCTGCAGCGGCAAACTCAGAAGCAAACCTTGGAAGCCTGCTTCAACGGGGAACGCAAACGTCCTTCAGGGACCAGGGTGCTGAAGTGGCCTTGGAAGGTTCTGCAGATGCCGTGGAAGAGCTCTCTTTCCAGAAAAGCACTTCTAGAGCAGCTCCTGGGAGGCAAAGAAAACACTCCCTCTCTAAAACCTGTGAGTAGTGGACGCCTGTGCTCTCTGCCTCCCTCCCCTGGGACTGCAAGCTCTTTCTACCTGCTGACAAAAGTGAGGGTGGAGCTGCCCAAGGCAACCACCCCACCCCCTCAGTCTGGTTCTCAGAGCTCCTAGTCTCCCTCTCCTGAGCCATGGCTAAACTGCATTTTAGCGCACAGCCCTCCCTTCGCTTCTGTCTCGGATGCAAATCAGGGTCCCAAACAGATCCTGCAAAACAATGGGGCAGAACGCAGTGAGGGATGGAAACGAAAAGCAAAAGAGAGCTGAAAGGGGGAAAAAGGAAACCGAGGATCGCGGTCTTGGCCTTTATCCCAGTCTGGCGGTGGCACTTTAGGTGGCACCGAGCCAGTATCTAAAAGTAACTTCCCCACTGGGGCAGGGACTGATTCACTGCCGTGTTATGTGTTGGGCTGCGGTGAGGACAATGTGCCTCCATGGCTTGACTTCAGCTTGTGCGCCTTTAGATTTAGGAGGGCTTCCCCCCCCCCGCCCCGTCCCCAGTCGTCACTGCAAGAAAGGTTTCGAGTCAGGCTGATGTCAGAGACCTGGAATTCAGCTATCAATCCTCCTCTGACATCACTTAGGTGAGTAACGCTCCCAGGCCAGACTTCAGAGAACAAGACAGCAAGCTGAGGTTGCAACTAGGCATGCGGTGGATCGATAACACATGGAGCTCGTGCCTCATGCGTGTTTGCTTGGAAGCAAGCCCCACTTGTTTCAGTGGGTTTACTCCCAAGTATGGGCGCTTAGGACTGCACCTCAGATCCTTAGACAGTGTGTTCTGTGATGTGCAGAAACTCTATGGCAACATCCCAATATTCCGGTATAATTCAGGTCTTCAGAGGATTGCTTCATCTAGGATAACAGAAGGAACTTGCCATCAAAAACTCGCTAAACGCCAAACATTCAGCCATCTCCCCTGCACTATGTCAGCGGGTCTGTTACAGATTGGTTGACTATAAAGGCTCTTTCATTATGCCCACTGCAACTGAAATTTGAGGGCATCCTGTAAGACGTTTTAACGTGTTTCGCATGTCGCTTTGCGCTTTTTCTTTGCTGGAGTAGAAAATATCAAGCTGCGTGAAATATTCACAATTCCGTTTCAGCAGAACTGCACTTGGCGTAAATGAAACGCGTCCCCTACCTTGGGACTGACACATGAGACAAACAATGTGCTTGGATGGAGCAGTCTCTTTATTGTGTACTGACGACATACATACATTTGGGCTCAAACTGCAGAAAACGAAGAAGGTGCATCCATTTCATGCAATACCTGTACAGATCCCTTTAGCTAGTGTGAATGTCTGGTGAATATCCTTTCCCTTTCTCTGCGGCTCTAAATGCTCAAGAGTCAAGTCACTACGGCAGGAGATCCAGCTCCTAGGCCTCTTATTTTATGGAAAGCTAATAAATGCTGCCGTTTCCTATGAAGCTTTAAAACTGCCGGCCTAGTCCCCAAACACTTGTTTATCATTCAGAAAGGACTCCGCTGGTATAGCCCTGGGCAAGAATGACCAAGAAGAAACTTCTCTGCATTTCAATTTTGGTGGATAATGCTCAGTTGCAGGTTCGAATCTTTTGTGAACCTGTTTTGAGGCAGGACAGCACTCCATCTGACCCTTTCAGAGACACTGCAAAAGAACATTGTCTCTAAATGTGGCAACGTATTTTAAATTGAGCACATGCTGAATGTCTGCCTTTTCTAGAGGGGCAAACAAAGTCTTGGGAGATTGACTGATAAATACCTGGCAACCTTCAGAAATGCCAGCACTGAAAAAGGTGGTGCATCATTAATGTCCTGAGGTCTGACAGCGGATGTCTGGTCCAGCTCTCCTGCATGGGGCTATGGCCAAATTTGCAGCTGTGACTTTGGTTCATCCTACCATTCATGGATTTGCTGGGAATAATGAATGTAACAGAACTCTAAGAAAGATGACAGGGATAACATTTCTGACCATGCTCTCCATTTTTGCCAGTGTCCCCTTATCCATTTTCCCCCCACAGTTGTGGCAATCTGACTCTGAAAAGATGGAAGCACATTCTCATCAGGCTACGTCATTCACACGTATCCTTGCCATACAAATAAATAGGAATACAAAACTATTGCTCTGTAAATTCTATTGTCAATAAATACAGTTATAACCAACAAGTTAAAAGAGCCCGTGAAAACTTATTTAAGCTAAGAGAGTAAACAAGAAATGCCTTAATTTCTTATTAAGCATCTCTAGGGTTAGAAAATTATTAAAACACAAGAATGCTCCATTAACGTAAAATATCCAGCAGTGGTTTTCTTAGATGGGATAATATCTATCGTGGGGAGGGGGGGGAGAGAATAAATACAAGAACGAAGCTAATTTTCTCTGTAAACTCATCTTTCCCAGGGGGTCTTTCCCAGAACCGATGAACCATTCAAACCACAGATCTTGTGACCTCCCAATGAATTTGTTTCTGTACAGATGGTCCCCAAATGAACAGTCCCCACTCCTGGCTGCTGCTTGCGGTGCCAGACAAGAAACATCCTACAGTTGGGACATCTTCCTAACAAAGTTAGAACTTCTCGTTTGCCAGGTTCCACACTTTTGAATGATTTGGGCAAATTAATTATTATTCCTTGACCAGAAAAAAGAGTATAAACCTATTAAAAGAGGAGCAGTAAAAACAACGGGTGGGACTGATATCGGTGGAACACAAAGGAGCAGAGGTGAAGAGCGTTTGGTTAACAAGAACGGAAGAGTCCCCAAAGTGCTCCTGGCAGGAGAGGCACTGCTCGCTGTTTGAAAAGGCCGGTCACCAAGCTCTCACTCCCTTAATTCTTCTTCCTTTGGAAAGTGCTCTTGTTTGCAAGCCACATCCACTAGCAGGTGGAGATCTAGGAAGAATGGAAAGGGCATTTCAGTATTCTAAACAACCTTCCAAAGGGGGCCAAGGGACAGGAAGGATTATTTGGAGTTGAGCAAATAACGCCAACCAAGCCAAATACCTGGAACTCCATTTCCAAATCCAATGTTTTTGATATCACCGATACCTGTATTTCTACTTTGGTTGGCAGTTCAAACTGAAGAATCAGGGGGAAAAGATTTAGAGCTGGAAAAACAGTGGTGAGGAAAAGTTTACAACCCCATCTCCCAGCACGAGGATCCAGATCCAATTCTGAGACCTCTGCAGCTGCTTGTAATTAAAATTAAAGGTGTCAATAGATCTGTTTTTGGCTTTCCTACATCCTCTGTCAACTTGCATCCTCGGGGCAATTGTACACACTATCGGAGCATCCAACAAAAATAAACGAGCATTAGCAGACTCAGAAAACCTGCCATTCTTACCAGGAGATTTGCCCTTCTGCGAGTTGCTCCTTCTTTCTCGGCATTTGCTTTGCACGGAGGAAATGGAATCTTTGACCGATTTGCTGAGGGGACCCACCTCCGAAATGAGGAATCCTATCTGTTCTGAAGACACAACCGTTGCTGATGGGCCTGTCTGACACTTCAAGTCGGGATTGTCCTTAAAAAACAAACCATGACAGAAATGAGTTTTAGGGCAATGTGGAATTTTAATTTCGTAAGGAGTTGATGCAAAGGCCTGTTCCGATATTCCTTTGAAGACTTTACTGTTCAGGAAGGAATGTCTCTCAGCCAAGTCCAAGCGGTGGTCTACAGACTTGACTGGAACCTCATGAGGGAAGTGATGAAATATTTTAAAACCATGCATGTTTTACTTCAAGCTCCTGGAGAACAACGATGGGACAGCGCTGTAAAATATGCTAATATATATTAAAGTTGAATCTTATACTAATTAAAGCGCAGGCTTAAACAAAAGAACCTTTAGATGTGGCTTTCCTTGCGGAATGCTCTATAGCTATATATTCATCTCACTCCATACCTGCTGGTGACAGAAGGGCAGTTCCTCCTGTACAAACACCACGGATGATTGTGCCGAAGTTTGGCTCAGCTGTTCCTTCAGTTTCACTTGTGTTTGGTGAGTGGCTACAGGTTGTGGCATCATCTGGGTAGAAGTATTCTCCACTGGTTCAGTGGTGTGGATTGTGTAAATGAACTCTGGAGACTGTGGTAAAGAGCAGGCTATCGCTTGGTCGGATTCCACCACAAAGGACGTAATATCAGAGCCGACGGGAGTTAGGGGTTCAAGGTGGCTGGCTTGACTCGAGGGTACCTCACTGTTCCCTGGATTGATCAGCAACTGCTGGCCTCGATTGGGCTGTGAGGCTGGGCCATGGTTCTCCACCGGCTCCACCTTTACCATTTCCAGTTTGGGAGATGAATGCATCTCATCCACAATCTGGAAGACAGCCTCCAAGTTGACTTCTGTCTTCTTGGTTTCATCAGAAGGGTTGCAGGGCCAATTTGAAGGCAAAAATTCAACTGGGTATGAAGACTGCATGGGTGGAGTCTGGAGAGGCAAAAGACAGCAGCATGGAATAACAGTCATAACACTTTTTTTACTCGGTTCTTCAAAAGCCTGCATTTTCCCAGCAACCAGTTTGTCTGAGTTGGTCTTATCCATTTTCGAACACCTGAAATCCTCACAATAAAAGAGGCAGCTGAGTCATTCTTTATTTCTTACTTTAAAGCACTCTTTCCCCTGTATTTTACCCCTACTAGGTGTTGTGTATAAGTTTCTACCCCAGAACCTGAACTTGAGGTCAAAGATAGGATCGTAATTCCCTGCCACTGATTGGCTCATGCCTGACTTGTCTCCTTGCAGGAGCCAGTGGATTCAAAGATATTTGCCACATCTTGATTGGACAGATGCAGACCGTTCCATTCGGGATCCAATCACTTTAAACCATGCTGGCATCCAAACGCCTGCAAGCAAAGGAATTCATTTTGTTCTTGGTTTGTATATTTTTAGGGGGGTTGTTCAGGAGTTTTCTAGTTCAGTTTTGCCTCCTATAACAACATGCTAAGATCACAATAAAGAGCTGGCTTCCTTGAACCCATGAATTTAAAACTGTATTTTTTAATTAAATAAAACTAGAGGAGGAACCATAAGGACTTTGGGGGAAGGGATATCCTAATCACATCCCCCTCCCCACACACCATGCCCTACTTTCTTCCTCTCTTGTTGTGGTTTTGACTGCACACTCCACATGCCCAGCCACCAAACCACTGTTACCTTCATTCCTCAATTAATCACCAAGTTTCCCACCCCCTTCTCAGTGTCTGTCTTTCCTGTCCATTTTCCAGCCCACCCAATCTCCTATTTTCTTCTTCCTTCTCCTTGACCAATTCCTACCGTTTAAAAATGTATCTGTGTTTTTCTCTCACACACATCTGTGCATGCACAAAGGCTATTTTTCTGGGTCTCAAGCCTTCAGTGAGTTTTTTAAATTAGCTTTCGTATTTTTCTGCAAACTTGGGGATTAGCCCAGGATTGCAGAAATATATACTCCGTTATGCTAGTTTCCCCTTCCTACTGTTACATATTTTTTGGTGATCCACATGGAGCGGCCACCCATTGCTATCAGCTATGATTCATCAGTAGGGTGGAGGAGAAAAGGAGGGGATCAAAGGGAGCCTGTGGGATTCTCTGACATTCCTCAAGATCAGCACTGTTTTGTGTATTAAAGCCATGAACAAATTTGTTTTCTTACAAGCCTGCATTCGACGTTATGTATACGGCCTTGCTCTTTCAAGGCTTAGCTGAACAATGTCTAATTTTTATGTTGAAAGGAATATCTCTTACTTTGTTTTCAGCTGTTTTATTCTTTAAACAGAAAAAGAAGCACACTGTGGATTACCAATCCTTTAAATGTTGCAACATTGTCCTTCCCCCAGCGATATGAGCATCAGTCAATAAAAAGGAGGTTGTTCATTCGTTTGACTTTTTGCATTTTTATATTAGCTGTGCTACTTCAATCGGTACTGCTGTGGCAGAGATTCCATTTGCCCGGGACTGCACCTTGGCCATTTTACTCTCCTACGAGGGTATAACAAACTGTGCACATAAAATGGCTGCCATTGCTCCTAACGTCCCATCCTCCTTGATAAGGAGGTGAAACTGCTCTTGAAAGGGGAAGTTCTCTAACAGCTTTCCTGGCCTCATTCTCCAGCGAATTGATGGCTGCGACTGACATTTGTTAAGGCAGCACATGCCGATCCTTGTGTGGCACTGTGCCCTCCTGCACACAAGCCACTGAGGAAACCCTTGGAGAACCTTCTGCCATGTCCTCCTTTCTTGGAGGACAGCCTGCTTTTCCTCAGTAGTGACAGCTACAACAGTCTGGTCAAATGGCATTTTGCCACAGCTAGCCACCACCATATGTAAATACATCCAAGGTATACTGTTGTTGGGAGATATCTGCAGACATAATTTTCGGAATGACACTGAAGCAACATCTCATCTTTTCTCCTAATGAAGGAAGAATGGGGATAATTGGAAAGGATGGGGAGTGGTTGAGGAGAAAGTGAAGAAAGAACAAAGTAAGTGAGTTGAGAGAGGAGGAAAGAAGGAAATTAGACTATGGAAGTATCTTTTTAAAAAGGAAGAAATCCTTGATAATAAGGGTTGGGCCCAAAGAGCTATGGTGGAGCATAAAGCCTAGTGTTCTGCAGAGCAGGTAGGAAGAAAACTGAGAGAAGGTTTGACCTGCAGTAAGAGACTGATTAAACTTCAGTTAAGAATTTTAAGCCCTGCCTGCCACAAGCATATGAGAGGAGTAACTAGCTTAAAGGATATCCTCCTTTACTGGTGGAACATATTTTCATTAACCGAATTATGGACCTTTATGAAATAAGAAGTCAAAAACAACCATTCTTTACAGTTGCAAATTAATGCTTTAAAATCCCTTTGCCAAAGAAATACTCCGAGGATCTATTTATACTGTTCTGTAACTTGCAAGCAGGAAAACACAAATGACTTTTGATTCATTCATTGATTTTTTTTCTTCGTTTTTCCATAGTTTGTTTCTAATGTATTACTGCAAAATGGTGTGAAGGGAAATTCTGAGTCATGATCTGTGCAGCTTGTTCCGTGCGTCCAAGGAAGCTTTGGCCTTATGCTTCTCAATCTGTACTCCCACCTTCCATGTCAGATGGCAAACTGCTTCTGAATGGGGGGGGGGATCTCCAAAAATAGTTTGAGATGGCGGCACCCTGTGCTTTTGAAAGGGGAAAGCCGTGGTTCAGTGGCAGAACTTGGCTTGCAGAAAGTCATTTGCCATTCAGAATAGACAGTACTTACCTTGATGGACCAGTGGTTGGATTCAGCATAAGGCAGCTTCGTGTACATGTCATGTAAAAGGAGGAACCCCACTTAGCACACTGAAAATGGTTGCTGGATCCCAGCCTTGGGTTCTACTTGCCAGACTTACCTGGAAATAGCTGCAGTGTGTATAGGTTGAGGCTGTAGGGCTGGCACAACCACTTAAGGGATCCATGTGGGTAGGCGGAGAGCAACACTGTAATACAGCTGAAAAGAAAGAAAAATATTAAAAAGTCAATGGCTTTCCCAGATGTAACACATTTCTGGATTTATTTTCTTGATCACTGTATCTATTCTAGTACTTGTGCAGCATGGAATACAATCCACCCTGCTTGTGATACTGCCTTTAAAAAAAATCACAGAGATGCATGCTACAACATGGGACTGAGGGAGCTTGCAAAGCAAAAAGCAAATTAAAAAAAATTGTTACTGTGGAAAAGGGTAGGCTTGCTGATGTTTGCTGCAATGTTCATTGGTCAAGGGCTCGATGTTTGGTGCTTCTGTCAGGGGAGTGCTGACCACTAAAAAATTACAAAATTCTACTGGTGTGTGTATGTGTGAGCACTGCTTGTGAAGTTGTGGTAATCCTGACAAAAAGGGTCTGCAACATTACACGTTTGCAGAGGTGGTGGCTACCTGAAAGAAAGAAAGAAAGAAAGAAAGAAAGAAAGAAAGAAAGAAAGAAAGAAAGAAAGAAAGAAAGAAAGAAAGAAAGAAAGAAAGAAAGAAAGAAAGAAAGAAAGAAAGAAAGAAATCTCAGCTTCTGAAACAAATTAGTGATTACTATATAGTTTGCCATAAACTAGTTTTTCGGAAAATGAAATAATGGCTTAACACTGGAAAACACTTCACTACTGGAAAATCACACTGTGATATGCTCCAAATAAAACAGCCGCTTGAAGACTGCCAGTGAGGGGGAGCTCACTACATAAAATCCATGCAGGCCATCTTATCCAACCCCCTGCTCAATGCATGATCAGCCTAAAGCATCCAGGAGAAGTCTCTGTCCAGCCGCTGCTTGAAGACCGCCAGTGAGGGGGAGCTCACTGAGCCATATGGAAGGGTAGTATAAAAATCTAATAAATAATAAACAAATCATAGAATCATAGAGTTGGAAGGGGCCATCCAGGCCATCTAGTCCAGCTGCCTGCTCAGTGCAGGATCAGCCTCAAGCGTCCAGGATACGTCTCTGTCCAGTCGCTGCTTGAAGACCACCAGTGCTTGCTCTCCATATCTCCCAACTCTGGCTGTGCTCTACAAATATATCCTAACATATTTCTAAGTTGTAACTAGTTTTTCCCCCCTGCTGTTAAAGATGTGCAAGCGCAGGGTCACCTTGCACTAAATTGTGGAAGGCTGGAAATAAGGCTTGCAGCCAAGAATTTCAGTGTAACTGGGTTCTGGAGACAGCCAAACAGATGCTCCTGGTACACTATCACCCACTTCTTTCCTATCTGTGGTAATTTCTTGCTGGAATGTATGGCATTAGCAAAGTCCATTGGCGACAGCTTTTTATAGACAAAAACTTGCCCATGAAAGGTTTTTTTTTTTTAATTCTCTTTTCCGTGAAAAGGTTACTTTACTTCAGTAGACAGTCGCCGTCTCATAATACTAAGGATGCAACAACACCTAGGTTGTTTTTTGTTTTTGTTTTTTTAAAGAAAAACTGTTTTATAAAAACAGTTAAGATTATGGTGGCTCCAAAAACCGAAACCCTTTGAAATAAGACATGAAACGGTAACATTTAAAAAACAAAACAAAAACAGAGTCGCAGGCCGAAAAACAGCCAAGTCCACACAACTACTCTCATTCAAGAAAACAGCCTGATTGCATGTTTTCTGTACTTCGTCACTACAATGTATAATTTGTTTGCTTCACAGGTTCTGGGAATAATCATGTCTACAATGAAGGATTCCCAGACCAACTCTGAACATTTCTGGCCAGGTGCCTGCTTGGGATTGGTAAAATAGCCCAGTGTTTGATTCTGGGCGAATGCTTTGTCCATAGAGGGTTTATTTGCTAAGGCAAAAGGTCTCAGGCCTGCAAGTTAAGCGAGTACATGTGAAAGATTCATGTTGTATACCTAGGGTTGCCACTCTCCAGGTGGGGCCTGGCGATCTCCTGGAAATGACAAGTAATCCCCAGATGCCAGATATCACTTCTCTTTGAGAAAATGGGTGGCCTCTATGGCCTCATGCCACAAACCATATATATTTTAGTGGTTATTTCGTGTGGGCCTGTCCAAAATAGACCTTAGGCATAAACCCTTAATTTTAAACACAGTAATCTTCCTATACAATTTAACATCATTAAAGTTATGTTCCAGTTTATCAGGTATCATATTCAAGATCATCTAATGGCAAATATGCTGTAAGTCTACAAGTAGGTCACAATTACCACTGTCATTCTACAATGAAGAGATCACCTCTATGGAGGGAGCACAGTCCTATAATAGGACACCTGCTGTGTACACAGAGAACCCCAAGTTTAATCCCTGACATCTCTCTGCTTAAAATATAGGATTTCTGTAAGCCTGAGAAAGATCTTCCTCCTCAGGTGTCTGAGACCCTAGCAGCTACTGCCAATGGACAACTGGATGGGCAACTTCATAACTTCCCTTCGAAAAAATATAAAATGCAAGCACTGAGAGCTATTACAAATGGAACTTCTACCCCCAAAAAATCCAGACAAAGCAGCCCAACCTAACAGAAAGAAAATATGCTTAAGGCAACTGAAAGTTGTGAGGATCAGAATGCAACCATAAAGCCTAGTACAAAAATGGCCATTCCTTTTGTCCTTTTCAAACTGGGTACTTGTTTTAGGCTTCTGGCCAGCGTGTTAAAGGACACCCCCTTCTGCTCTTTTAAATGTAATTTTCTTGTTTTCATATACACTATATCATCAACTAATCACACTGTGATCATGGGGGGGGGGGTTCTGCTGAACAATACTATTACCTGTTGGGTAGTAGGCTTGGGAGTAGGGTGCCGAAGCTGCATAGCTGCTGTACTTCTGAGAAGAGGTGGCCATTGTCTGGGGCCCTTGCTGTATGTGCACAGATGTAGCGCTGGGCTGCAGAGTGTAAGTAACCTCTGTCGGAAACCTCTGGAGCACCGGGAAGGGAACCCCTTTGTCTGAAAAAGTAGATGCCTCCACCTGCCCTGGGAGCATCCCAAGGGAGTTCGGCCATGTTCTGGGAGGAAGAGGAGTCCGATCTGAACCTTTCAAGGGGAAAGCATTTTGGCTGTGCGACGGCGACAAGTAGGAGTACGGAGATAAGGTGTCCCGCCGAAAAGACCGGTGAAACTGCCCTAGAGTCAGTGATGCTGCACAAAGAAACAGAGAGAGGGGAGGAAAGTGGTTCAGCAGGCTATGCGATATGAAGGCCAGGGGCATCAACTCAGCCCTGTCCCACCACTGGATCTGAGCACTGTGGTCTGAAACACGGTGACTTCATTTTATAGCAAGCAACTCCTAAAAATACAACTCTCTAGTTGTGGGCTGTGAAGGGAAAATTACCCCCTTTGAGTCAGCAAGCACATTCTCCCAAGCTTATGGCCCTGGGCAGGATGTCCTTAATTGCCAGCCCTTTCCTGGTTTTGGCATCAGATAACCCCCCCAGATATAACCACAGAGCTAAGAAAAGTCTCAAGTGGCACACAGCCTGAAACTCCAGTACAAAATCCCAAGATGCCATTTGATTGTCAGAGCTGTAGATATACAAAAGAGAGGCAACTCTACCCTGTATTTATGGGGCAAGCCTTCTTGATTTACCGCTCAATGGGCTGTATTCAAATTGATACCAGAAGGACCCAGTCAGCCAGGGACTGGGAACTAGTGGATCAGTGTGCTGTGGATGGAGCGTACCACACAAGAGGGATCGCCTCCTGAGAGCAAAGGGTCTGTTCACACAATATTGTTTCTGTGCAGGGGAACTACTCTGCTTGTGCCAAGTGTGACACGCTATTTTGCCACATTTCTTGGATTCCTGTCAAGGCTTCACAGAGCAAAACAGACATGTCTGCATTTATCCCGCATTCAAATATGCGTGGTAGTTTCCCACAGGAAGTGACATTTGTGTATGAAAATCATCTTATGCAAAGAGACCCAGAGCTGCTCAAGGCAAGCATGTTGCTCTTCTACAGTGGGGGGACAGCCTTTCTCTCCCCAGTTTCACGGCCAGCTCTGCCAGGCATCCTGGAAATGTCTACCTTGGCTCCCTAACCACACATACAAAAAAATTTGGAGTGAGGGAACATGCTTGGGGAATGGTATACAAAGTGACAATGCAGGAAGGGGTTGGAGACCTGCCCTGGTGTTTCATTTTCATTTTATGTGCCTGCCCTGGTGTTAACTAGCACATGTCTTCCTTACATACAGGCACTGCTTCTCCTCAGGATTGTGGGATTTTTTTTTCTGGGAGCTGGGCAACTACAAAACAGCACTGACTTTTGCATATTCCCTTGTGTGCCATCCATGAATGGGTGAGTGCAGAAGTGAAAACCTTAAGTCTCGCATGCTGCATTTATTCTAGTTGGATTGTGAACCTGCCAGCCAGACTTGTGCCTTTTAATTATTTCTGTCTAGTGCTATTGTAGATACTTTCCAGTAAATAAATATTAATGATTGTAATTGGGACAGCGAGGAACTGGCCTGAATGAATAGGAGCTGATGAGTGGGGTGAGAAATCTGTTGATCCAGAGTTGTTTTCTATGAGATATTGCAGCTGAATGCTTCTTTAAAAAAAGGGTGGGAGGGTTTTAAAAATGTTTATGCTGATCTTTTTGTTTTATGGTTAACTGATGGAAGGTGCTGAGGGCTGGCTGCCCTAGGAGCGGCAGCATAAAAGTTAAATCAATAAATACAGTTGCATTACACTTTTGCTGAGAAAAACCTTGCACTCATCTCTGTGATGGGACACTGGCTTGCAGTATGTCATTGGTGCAGGTATACTCAAAATGAAAGAGAAGACATTGTATTCTGGTGTATTGGAAATTTCAGCTGATTTAACTATCGATTCCTTTCCAAAAGAACACGTGTGTGTGTTTCTGATTCTTCAATAAACTACAATTCCCAGTGTACTTTGAAAGACAGCCGAAGGCGGGGCACAGAGATGTCATGCAAACTGATAGGAAGGACAGCATCGAGACAGGGTGATTCTGGGCTGATAGCTCACTTGCTAGAGCAAATCAGAGATGGAGGGGTGGGAACATGTTAATAACGGCGAGTCCCACCTCCTTTTTTCCACATCAGTGACATGGGTGTGAGTGGGAGGAGACTCTTAGCCAAGATGTGCTTAAACATAGGGAACATAGGTGGAGGAGGAGCATTCCTTTCCTGCTTTGAGTGCAGCGTTTAGGTTTGCTTTTTGTATGGTATGTGCTTAAAATCACTTAGGAAGATGGTTCTTCTAGTTTACTCTGGAGGGAAGTTGTATATCCATGTATATGGAAACTCACGGCATGCCTTATTTCTGAATGTATTTATTTGTCGAGATTTTCAGCATGATGTTTTCAGACCACAGAAACTGGGGGTGGAGACTGTGTAGGTGACAGTTATGTATATATAAGGTGTCAGATGCTGTCTCCAAAGTTGCTTAAAAGGAAGAAATCTACAGCAACAGCCTGCCTTAATCTCTGCCTGAATTCAGCAATGGAACACGGGGAGGAGAGGAACCAGTGCAGGGCAAGATGCCAGGAAACCTACACAGCTTAAAGGTGGAACACAAAAGAACTATCTAAAGAGGGACAGTGCAAACTTATATTGTTGTATGATCGCTCTGAGCCGTGCTGTAATCTCTCTGAGTTTGTTCTACTGATAAAAATGTTCCTTGTAATCTGCAATGTATGAACTAGTGGAAATAAGCATGCATACAAGAAAGGAACTGGCAATGAAATGTATCCTGTACATGTTCAGGGCCCCCCAGTGTTCGGCTCTGATTGCATCAGTCCAGCGATATACAGAAGGTCCCTGGTTCAATCCCTGTTAGATGCCAGGCAGACCTCAGAGAGCTGCAACTGGTCAGATCAAACAAGACTGAGCTAGATAGGTTTAAGGAAGACAGGAGAAGCCACGGATCACTGCTTAGTGACAGAGCACTTATTTGTGTGCAGACAATCCCTGGCATCTCTCTTTAAAATGCTTTTAAACCGGATGGTAAAAGGACTCTCTGTACCTAAGACTGTGAAAAGCCGGTGCCATTCAGAAGAGGACACTGAGCTTGATGAATGGTCTGACTCAAAAGGCAGCATATTCCCAACCCAGAGGGCCACTGCCACTCGTAGTATGCAGCACTGGACTGGGTGAACCCATCACCTGAACACTTTCCTATTTTTGCTTTCCCTCTATTTTGCTCTTTTCTACTGGCCATCCATTTGTTCTTTGGAAGATTACTGGGAACTCGTGCAGTACACCGGTTAAGACCAGAGAGTGGACTTGGACCAGGGAGAGTGGGACTCAATGGCAGCCTGTTTCTCAGCCCATCCGGGGCACTGTGGTAAAGATTAAATGCCCGGGAAAGGAGAGCCACGTATGCTGCTTTGAATGTTCTGGAGAAACGTGATGCATGTTTTGGCTTTTTTGGATAACCTCAGCGCTCAGTCACAGAAGGCGCAAGGGGGCGGCCAAGGCGGCAACGGTCAGTCGCTTTGGTTCCTCGGCAACATGTCACTCTGTGCACGTGCAGAGGTGCCACCGGCGGTCCACACTTGACTGTAGAGCAGGGGTAGTCAACCTGAGGTCCTCCAGATGTCCATGGACTACAATTCCCATGCAAACGCTGGCAGGGGCTCATGGGAATCGTAGTCCATGGACATCTGGAGGACCACAGGTTGACTACCCCTGCTGTAGAGGAAAGAGGTCACGTTTTGGCACAGGGCTGGGAGACTCCCTGCAAGCCAAAGGGGCCTGGCCTGGGGCCTGTGGGTGGGTGGGCGGCAGGTCCACACTTGACTGCAGAGCAAGGGTAGTCAACCTGTGGTCCTCCAGATGTCCATGGACTACAATTCCCATGCAAATGCTGGCAGGAGCTCATGGGAATCGTAGTCCATGGACATCTGGAGCACCACAGGTTCACTACCCCTGCTGTAGAGGAAAGAGGTCACGTTTTGGCATAGGGCTGGGAGACTCCGTGCAAGCCAAAGGGGCCTGGCCTGGTGCTCCTCCGTCCATGCCCGTGCGTGGGTGGGTGGGTGGGCGACAGGCTGCGTGCCCCCCGCCGCCACAGGCGCCACCCCGTGGGCCTCTCACCGGGCTTGCTGTCGCTGCTTCTGGCGGCGGCCGAGGCGGGCGGCTGGCCCTGCGGGGCGGGCTGGGGCGGGTGCTGGGGGGCCAGCAGGGCCTCGGAGGAGGGGGCGGCGGCGCCCCCCGCCCCGCCCCCGCCTCCTCCTCCTCCGCCGCCGCCCCCTCCTCCGCCGGCGTGCAGGGAGGTGCTGAGCAGGCGCTGGAAGCGGTTGGGCGGGCGGCTGGTGACTTCCAGGCCGGCGGCCAGCTTGGCCTTGTTGGCGCTGGTGAGGCGCTTGAGGTGGACCAGCAGGTCGGGCCGGTCGCGGCGGAAGTGGGGGCTGTGGAAGTGGTGCAGCGGCCCGCCGGGCGACGGCGACGACGACGACGACGAGCACGACGACGAGGGCGACAGCGACGGGCCGCAGCCTCCGCCTCCCGCGCCGCCGCCGCCGCCGCCGCCTCCCCCGGGCGGGCCCAGCACCACCTTGCGGAAGCCGTAGAGGTTGAGCTGGCGGATGAAGCTGGTGAAGTTGGTCGTCTTGAACAGCTCCGGCGACGACGGCGACGGGCAGGCCGCGGCGGGCGGAGGGGCGGCGGCGGCGGCGGCGGTGGGGACAGCCTCGCCGCCCGCCGCCACCAGCGCCGCGCCGCCTCCTCCGCCTCCGCCTCCGCCTGCTCCGCCGGCGCCCAGCAGCTCGGCCTCGAAGAGGGGCTGGTCGATGAGGAGGCCTTCGCCGCGGGCGTCCCAGCGGATGGAGCGGAAGCGCGGGCTGTTGACCAGGCGCCACAGCTTGGCGGGGAAGTTGTTGGGGTTGATGGGCGCCGCCGACAGCAGCGGGTCCTCCATGGCTCAGGCCGGCGCCGACGCCCCCGCCCCCCCGCGCCGCCCCCCGCGACCGTTGAGGCCCAACCGACGCGCACGTCAATCAGCGCGCGCGCCGGCCGAGGCGGACGCGAACGGCAAGGAGTCGGAGCAAGACCCCCCCCCTTCCCCATAGTCAAGCTGTGGTCCTCCAGATGTCCATGGACTACAATCCCCGTGAGCCCCTGCCAGCGAATGCTGGCAGGGGCTCACGGGAATTGTAGTCCATGGACATCTGGAGGACCACAGCTTGAGTAATCGTTTTAAAAGGCGCTTGGGCGCCGCCACCCCTGCAGCTTCGGCCTTTTTCCGTATATATATATTGATTATATTTGGTTCGATTTCTGCCCAGCCGCCCTTGGAGGTTTGGCGTTGGAGTCCTCCTCCGGGCTCTGATGGGAGACGCGAAAATCCCATCAACCCCGACCCCATCAGAACAGAAAAGGGCAGTGGCAAGGATGGGAGAGGACCTGGCCTAAAAAAGAATTAAAGGATGAAGGGAGATCTTCATACAGCTCAGACTGGATTCAAAGGGGTAGCCGTGTTGGTCTGAAGGAGCACAATAAAACCAGAGTCCAGTAGCACCTTTAAGACCAACAAAGATTTATTCAGGGCGTGAGCTTTTGAGCAGGCACTCTTCCTGGGACTCTAGTTTTAGGTGGCTGTGATAAAGCTGGCTATCTCCGCAAACATCTTGGCCTTAACACGCACCTCCTAATCTTATACCTGTTTATTGTCTTGTTTAGCATACGGCAGGTGTGTAATATAGCCAGGAGATTCTAAAGCTGCTTGGCTGCCAGGCAAGAGACATTAGGAGGTGGTTTGCCATTTATTTATTTAATTGCCTGACACTGTTGTCACAACCCTCGTATTCCTCGGAGGTGGCCCTTCCAAGTGCTAGCCAAGCTGACGCCGAGTTTCTGAGCTCTGCGAGGATTGGGTCTGAGTAAACTGCAGATTGGGATTCAGAATAAAAAAATCCACACATGCACCTTTATTACGATTATTCCCTGCCAGTCTTGCAGTCGATAAATCCCTTTTAACACTGTACATTTTTTTAAAAAAAGATCTGACTTCTCCAGCTTTGTAATTACAAAATTATTTGAAGTTTATGTACTTTGATATATAATAAACATACCTCTGAAGACAGACACACCTCTCTTTCCTGCTAGCACGAAGTAGGATGTGCAAGTGTTAATCTCACCCCTTTTGAATCAACAATTATTAAAGCACCTCAGATACTTGTGGTTTTCTCCGTTTATACACATTGCTGGAAAAGGTAATTTGAAATATCTTGCTGTGGAAGCTTAGTGGGAGATGGTGGAGCAGTTACTTTCAGCCTAACCTACCTCACCAGGGTTATTGTGCAGATGTAAAGGAGGAGAGGAGAACAATGTGATCTGTTCCGAGACCCACTGTGGAGAAAGAACATAATTATGCTAGGTAGCAGCTGCAGAGGCTGGGTGAAGAGACAGAAAGCTGAAGTAATGGGAAAATAAAGGTAGGGAAAATAAAGACCAGCTCCAGGTGGGAAAACTGCTAGAGATTTGAGGTGTGGTCTGGGAGAGGGGTTTGAGGAGGGGATAGGCCTCAGACAGAAATAATGACAGAGTCCACCGTTCAAAGCAGGCATTTCGTCCACCAGAACAAACACCGCCAACCTCCAGTTCACAAAGGAGATGAAACTGACAAATACTTCTGATAGTCACCAACTGTTCGTCAGTTTCATCTCTTCTGCTTACAATTGACTGACGGGTCATTTCTAAGCAACCTCCAGATCCCAACTGGAGGTAAAATCTGGAATGACAGCTGATCTCCAGATGACAGCTCAGTTCCCCGGTATAAAAATAAAACAAATTTTAAAATAGCCTGTCATGGCACCATTTTGTGTTTTAACCGTATATAACTGGAAGTCCACCAAGTTGAATAGGGTTTCCTCCCAAGGAAATGCACACATGCCTGTAGCCCTGGTATCAAGGTACATGGCTTCCTTCGTAGACAAGACGTTGAGTAGTCTGGAACAGTCTGCAAAATTACACTGGCCTTGGCCTTGAAATGAACACCCAGAAACCACTACATTCCTTTAAACTATGTTAAATTGTTTAAGAATATGGTAATGTTCCACATTCTAAGAATACAGCCATGAAAGGAAGGCAGGGCAGGCCTGCCCTTCTCAGATGTTGTGAATAAAATATTCGGAATGACAAGAAGAGTTTGCTTATATATCCTTGGGCTTTTCCTCTCTGGGCTCCATAGCCTTGCATCTAAGAGATGCTTTCTAGTGTTGCAATACAAATTGGGTTTTTGGAACAGCATCCTGAAGGCTGGCAGGATAAAAATCCCTTGCCCGGTTTTCCCTGTGTGGCCACACAAGTATACATGTAATGACTTCCCAAAGGGCACAGGAAGCAGGCTAGCCCAAACAGGTATTCGAATTTGTGCAGCTGCTCGCGTCCAGTGGCAATGCTGACCTCAATTCAAGATGGGAGACGGGATGCCAGGGACATTTTTCACTGCAGAAAGGTGGAGGGGAAAGAGGAAGTGAGAGCAGAAGCTCTCCCAGAATGGGGACTGCCAATTAATCAAATCCACTCCCAAATAGTTATTGTTCTTGACATTGGGGACTTAAAATAAGGAGAGCGCATTTCAGACCAAGTTTGGCCTGCGAAACAATCATGGCATCATCAGCGTACGTAAGGATTGAAATTTTCTTGGAATCTATCTTGGGGGCACGCACATCAACATTCTGGAGGTGTTTGATCGAGGAGCCAACATACATATTGAATAAGAAGGGGGCTAAGATACACCCCTCTCTCATGCCTTTCTGGGTACTGGTTCTGTGCAAACTAAGAGGGAAAACCTGGGGATGATGGCAGCGGCTGTCAGAAGCCCAGCAAGAACTGGAGACAGAGGAGGAAGTGAGGCGTGTGCATGCCTGAAGCTGCGTTGGTACGGTGGCTGGCCCTTGCCTGCCTTGATGCTGAATTAACTCAGCGTTCTGGATGATCCAAGCGCCAATAACAAAGCTTTGACTGTAGAGGCTTCTGCTAGCTTTCCAAATGCCCAACCACTGTCCTATCCTTCTGAGTTGTATTTATCGAAAGCTGCAATTCGCAGAAGTCATTTTTGTGCCTAGAAAAGAACACAGCCCTAGTTATAAAGGAAGGCCCAGCAGCAGCCAGCTATGAACGGAAGCGGGAGAAGCATTCAGTCACAACTCAGGAATACAACTCAACAAAGCAGCACTAATATAGAGATTTTATTCAATTGAATTTCTTACAGCACATTGTTTTGTCACAAAGCTATTGATCTGATTTTGGAGGGTGGGGTTTTTTTGTTTGTTTGTTTTTTTGCCTGAAGACAGTGACACAAATTCATGAGAGCTGAAAGGAGTTCTGATTAACCATGGCTGACTTCTTTTCTCTCTTTCTCTCCAGGTTTCTGTTGTTGTAATTTGTGCAAATGAGCTGAAAATCAAACCAGATCTGAACATTCCTTCTTTCATACATATACACTTTTGTACAGGTAAAAGTTCAGAGCATGGCAAATTAAAAGATCTCACCATTTACCAATAAGAAGTGACTTGCTCCCTAAAAGGGGCCGTGGGAGCAATTCAGGGAGAGATCCAGTGCCTAGAGGACAGAACTGGCTTTTAGGATCGAGACCGAAAGCAGGCTGAAATGTGGAAGGTAGTGAAATAATAGAGAGAAACACTGACTCTGCTGACAATTGAAAAATCCAGCCAAGAGTGAGATGCTGGCATGAATTCCTGCCTGGCTATGGAGAGGAGATAATTTTCAAGTGCCTTTCGAGACAAGGAACCTTGCACACCCTTCCAACATGGAGGGGGTCTAGGGACCTTTGAGTTAGCTAGTGAAAATGTCAGCAGAATCTCTTTCTCTCCCCCCCCCCTTTCAGAAAGTGCCGGTTGATACCTGTTTGGGTGGAAGTGAAAGTCTCCATAGGGGAGTATTCAGAGCTCAGGAGACCTACTTCCAAACAAAGAATTTACTGACCTCAGAATAAGCCAAAGAACATTTTTGTGGTGATGGTTATGGTCTTTTTAAAATCCCCTGCACCTTCTTGAGTGACAGGGACAGGGTCCCCTGTTAGCAAGTGTTCTGTGTCTCCTATTTATGAGATTGGCATTCCCTTCCCACCCCTTCCCCTCATTTATTTTCCAGACTATGTTTTTTTTTTAAGTGCAGAGAAATAACATTAGCAGCATTTTGGACTGAAACCCTCAAGCACACTAAACAGCACGTTCCAGGAGGAAAAGAAAACCACATTGTCCGCCTGCCCTCCAGGCGTCAGGTTTTCAGGATAAAGAGCAACTGGAAAGAGGGAGACACAAGTGCAGCAATAAGGGAGGGGAGAATACACCTGGTGGTGCAGATCCAGGGGAGCTCCAGTAAAAACACCAGACTGGAACCAGCTGCCCGGCACCTACCGTGGGCAGACGGGAAGAGCAGCAATGCACACTTGAATCTGCTTCCCACATACAACAGCCCGGCTGCTGGGGCAAAGAGTCTGTTCCCTGGAAGATGGCCGGGAATGTGCAGAGAGGCACTCTGCTTGACAAGAGAGTCCTTCCTCCTGCTTTTGGTATGAGTGCTGGCCTTGAGCTCTCCGGGGAAGCAGCTGGCAAGCCAAACACTATGGAAATATTACTACTGCAGCTAGAGCTCTCCCGTCGAAAGACCACCCTGAAGCTGCCTTCTGTCTTGCACAATTCAGCCTGCCTGCCTTGGTAGGGTGGGGCAAAGAGGGTCTCATTCTGATCATGCCTTCCTATTGCTTTGGGGGGGACAAGGCAGAATCTGCACCACATCCCCTGCCAGCCCTCTGAAGAAAGACACTGCGGTCTCCGGTTCAGCCTCAGGTCTTCAGAACCATACAGAATGCCATGACGTGGGCCGTGTCACGCTCTTTAATCCAATTTTCCTCATCTCCAATACATGGGGCACCAAGTGGGTAAAAAAATCGCCAACAGTGCATACAAGGCTTGGTGGTCAAGCGCTGCGTTACCGACCTCATCAGCTGCAGCCGAGGCAGCCCCTTCCTCCCAGTCTGCAGGTTGAAAAAGGCCAGGCTTGGACAGGCTCCCTCTTTGAGCATTCAGCTAGAAGCTGTGGCTATGGGCTTCTTCAGATGCTGGCTCATCAGTTCCCTGGCCCGGGATACCTGGATGTGATCGTAACAGGAATTGCAGACAAGGACCGGATCGTAGAGCTGTTGATCGGGAATGGGCAGCTTCAGGTGGCAGCAGCTGGCACAGAACACATTCCCGCAGTTCCTGTGCGAGGGGCAGAAGACAGGTAAGGTCACACACGGTTAAGCGTGGGCACAGCGAGGCTGGCGTGCGGAGGATCTTGCCTTAGGGCGGGAGACTGGATTTGACCACTGCTCGCTCAGGGATGGATCGGTTGCTATTGTGCATTTGGTTGTGCTGCAGTACGGGAGACCTAAGAAGTGAAACTGCCTAGGGGACAGAGGAGCCCAGGATGAATAAATGTAGTTTCCTCATCTCTGCTAGGGACTGATTTTGCTTGCAAGTTAGAATGGCGTCCTGTCTGTGATCTCCTTCTACGCAAGTTGAGCCTCTGTTTGGTTCTATCAGACCATCTTTCCCCCTACTCCTGCCCCAGCACTTCCATCTTAACCCTGTTTTCCTGCACAGTTCAGTTCCTGTCCCATCTTTGTGCCCGCTTGTAACCTGAGGCTGATTCTGTGAAGAGAGGCTGATTCTGTGAAGGGTCAAGGGGGTGGCAGGTGACAGTGGATGAGCGAGAGGGTTGTGAGCGTCCTGCATAGTGCAGGGGGTTGGATTAGCTGACCCAGGAAGTCCCTTCCAACTCTATGATTCTATGATTCCTTCCACAATGCTATGACTTCTACTAACTCTCTTAGCAATTTTCTTTTGGCTGATATCAGCTACCCAAATGCCATCCCATATGCTCGTTTTATATGCATTGCTATATTCTTATTCTCCATACTTCTCCTCTCAATCTTTGACGATCTCAACGGTATTCTAAGGCAAGTGATCTACAGACCACCAATGTCACAGGGAGCTCTTCCAAGGAAATACTGTGAGCTTCCTTCCGTCATAAAACACTGTTTCCCCATACAATCCAATTTAATTCTTGCTGTTCTAGAGACAGACCGCGTCCCGACTTTCCCCCCTTTGAAATTCCAAGTTTCCTCTGTAAATGTGCAACAACAGGGAACAGCAGCGAAATATTTTATTTTAAAAAGTGATGTTTGGAACACCTTTACTTTTCTGACTGTATTCTAAATGGGGAATACTACATTACCAGTCTTTTTCAACCTTTCGATCATGAAGGACCCCCTGAAATAATTGTTCAGGCTTTGAGGACCCCCAGAAGTGGTCAGCTGCCCCCTTCCCCATCACGCCCCTGGAAATGCCATGTCACCAGAAGTGACATCACTACCTGCGTTAGCAGGCAGGTTTGAAGGCGCCTGAGGGGGGAGAGACAGGAAGTGGTTTAAGCTGGGAGTAAGCGTGCAGGCTCCGCCCCTCCCAAGCACAGAAATCACGAGAGAACTCACTTGTGCTTGGGAAAAGGAGTAATGGAAGCGGCTGGTTCCTAGCTTGTGGCCAAGTCCATTAAGGCAGGAGGGGAAAGGTCGCGGACCCCCCCCCCCTCCGTTGGTCCTGCAGACCCTCACGGGTCCACAGAGCCCTGGTTGGGAATCCCTGACCTAAGCAAACAATCAACAGACTGCTCAGGGCCGCTTGCAATTGGCCAACTGCAATGACAAGGCATGTCCTGCCACTTCCTCCCCCAATAGGGAAATATTCAAGGTACACGTCTGTTTCTCTCAATTCCCAGTAAATATCTGAGATATAATTATGAAGGGGGACAGCACCACGTGAAAGGAAGAAAGTATAACAATTGCCGAACGTTACCTGCAGTGGTGCCTGCGTTTGGCCAGCCAGAACTCACAATCACAGTTAAAGCAGTGTGAGGCCATGTGGTCTGGAACCCAGCGCGTCACCTGCAAAGAAACCACCTTAATATTAAGGCCTACTTTGGCTCTGTTCCTTACCTAGTCAGTGTTCTGACTAGGTATGCTTAAAGGCTTGCTTGGAATTCTTTATGGCAAGCACGCCTTTCTTCCAAAGGATGTCTGAGGAACGGAGAAGGGAACATTATAAGGATGACTGCACTGAGAAAAGGCAAGACGCAGAAGGAACGTTTCGTCTCAAGAAAGGGGTGACCCACGCAACATTTCCAAGCATTTGAAAAGAGCGCCTATTCCCTGGAGTAAATAACAAGGAATTGGGTTAGGCTTGGAGCACGGCACGGTGAGGAAATGTGTCATGCCTCCAGATTGGACTGCTGCCAGAGAAAGGAAGGCCCATTCACCTGAACCGGAGGACTGTTCTTGTTAAAGGGAACAAAAGAAAAGACAACCCGTTACACCTGGATTTGAGGAGAGATGAGAAAATAGAAATAACCCTTTGGAAAAACACAGCTCAATCCTACATCGCGTCACCTGACCTCCCGACTCTTCCCACCCCCATAAAACAGAGTCGCAGTTCACCTGACAGCACCGGACACTCTCTCTAGCATCACCGCTGGTCCTTCCAAGCAAACAAGTAACGTACCTCGGTTTCCCTTTTATCAACGGGCTCCCAGCTGGCTTCGGACAGGCAGTCTTCACTGTGGTCAGAGTAGAAATCCTCATTTTCACTGCCGTCGGATTCCTTGAGACAGGTCTGCAAGGAAGACAAAGACAGTCCTTTGCTACTTGTGGCATGAGGTACACGTTTCCCTCTCTTGAACTTGGGGGCCAAACCACACATTCATGATTTGGATGAGCTGCGGCCACGAAACCTGGACCTAATGTGGATTTCCTGCAGCCGCTCAGCAGCCTTGGGAAATGGCTTGTGAAAAAGGAGAACTCCAAAAGGCTTCAGATGCTGCTGCTGGGGGAGGAAGGTTTCCCATCTCTCCCTCTGCCCATGGCTGCTATTTTCCTCTCATGGAAACAGAAGGGGTTTTTTTTTGGGGGGGGGGAGTTATTTTGCTGCTCAGTAACGTAAATGGGGGAAATGTCTTTCCCTTGATGCTATTTCAACATGGGAGGAAAACCTGGGTGGGGGTGGGGGGGCACAGTGGTGTTCTAAGCGTTCCTGACTGCCCCCCTTACTTTATAAAAGCCCAGCTCTGTTGCTGCTGGGCAGCTGCAAGGAACCTGGAGCTGGACTTTGTCGAAAAGCCAAAGATGTCATTTGGTCTCCAAGGTCCCCAAGCACCCAACCAGGAAAGACTCTTCTCCAACCAACAGGACAGAACAATGGGAGACAGCCCCTCTTCCCTAATGCTGCCATGCCTCTTGGAAAATACGCCGTGGTGAAGGAGGAGGGAAACGTAGGAATAGAAAGAAGTGAAGGACTGGAATCTGGCAGCCTATCTGCCTGTTTTGCAGGAAAACGGCATTATTCTAGACCACGCTGCACTGCTTGTGACCGTCAGAGGGGGAGGAGTCAGCAGCCGCACACCTGTCCATCATGCTTGGCTCCAGCGGCAACGGAAGATCCCCGTGGCCGGCCCTCCAGCCAGCAACTGTCATCACTGGGGCAATCAGAGAAAGGTGGGGAGCAGCTTGGGGCCTTTTCTTTATGCCTGTCTCCAGACCATGCTGAGCAACATCTGGTAATTTGGATTTCTTTACTGGTATTCAGGTTGGCTTTTAAGGGCTGTTGGTGACTTTAGAGCCAATCTTTGGCCGAAAAGCAGGATAAAAAGGCAATTAACAAGGAAAAGAGAGTGGATGATGGGTAACTAGTTCTACCTTTGGGGCGCATGTGTGTACGGAGATGGACCAAGAAGTCCTTTGGTCCCTTCAATCTATGATTCTAGGACTGACTGCCTTTGCTAAGCGGAAACGGGGCCGGGGGCGCGCCCCCACGAGGCCTTCACTTACAAAGTCATCTTCGTAGTCCATCTGCGGTTCAGCCGGAGGCGCGTAGCAATGGCGGATGTCCAGTCGAAGCTGCAGCTCCCGCACCTGCCTGCGCAGCTGCTCCACCTCCTGCTTGTAGGTGGCTTCGATCTGCCGCAGCCTGTGCTGGATCACATCTGTGGGGAAGGGGAGCCCGTCGTCGTCCAGGTAGAGGGGAGGCACCGGGGAAGGGCTGTTTGGAGGCATGGGCTTGGTGCCGAGGGCCTGCTTCAAATGGCAGGGGAGCCACAGCCGGCCGGATTTCACGGCAAGGCCTGTGCAATGCGCGCTGGAGTGGCTCGAGCACGAGGGGGGCTTTGCGCCTTCTTTCACAGGCCACTGGCCACTGAGACACAGTCCGGAGGTCCAGAAGGGCCTGCCGCTCAGCCTCTTGTTACAGCAGCCGTAGGAGAAGAGCCGCCGAGGACCCAAGTCACCTCCAGGAAGTGAGGTCCCCATCCCCTGAAAACTGTCCCAGTTGGCTCCTAGAAGAGAGAATTCACTGGTCTGGCTCTGCGAAATTCCTTTTCGCCACCACTCGGGAGGAGCCTTCCCCACCGGGCTACCTTCTTCTCCATGCCTGACGCAGCTGCTTTTGCCGTCCTCCTCATTTTGGCACCCTGGAGCCTCCTGTTTCGGGACACTAGGGACCGGTGGGTTCCAAATGGGAGTACACGGCGTCGGCTGGAGGGAGGGTTCTACCACGTTCCAAGCGCCATTGGATTCCAAGCCAAGACCTTTCACATTGCTGCAGGGAGACGGTTCCGACTCGTCCTCTGTTCTGACCAAATCCCCAAAGAGTTTCTTTTGCCCCAAAGCACTTTGTGCTGGGCAGGTGCCTTCCGCCACGTCCGGATTGGCTTCGTTTCCTGTTACCGCCTCTGGAAAGACAGCGTTTAATGTCTGCGTCTCCCCGTTAACCTGCAGCGTCTGCGGAAGATCGATTCTGCAACTACCAGAGCTGCAAGTCTCAATGGTTTGTGGGGGATGGAGTTCCTGCTGCTCGGGCACCTGAGGCGGCTCCTCTCTTGCACTCCCGTTGTCCGCCGCTGCCTCCTCGGCATTCGGATGCCTGGGCTCCAAGCCGACCCTGACGTCTTGACAGTGGTTGTTAAGGTTTGGATCGCTCGACGTGCGGGTCAGCAGGCTGCCAGGATCGCAGGCTGAGAGCAGGTCGTCCATGGATCTAGTCTTTGGTAACCTAAAAGGGGAAGACACAGTCCAGGTGTCACAGGTTGAAGACTTATCATTGCGTCCAGGAGCCTAAACTGGGTGGCCAGCATGCAGTGCTGCTAACGCCAAGCCTCCCTCCTACGACAACTACTACAAATCCACCCAACCCACTGGGCCTCAGTATGAGTTGAGCTAACGCTCTTTGCAGCTTCCACCATTCTTTAAGGTTATCGTTGTTATTATGTTAATATCATTGTCATCACCTTGTTATTACTATAAATGGAGTTACCTGTATCGTGTCTTGTTTCATGTAAACCGCCCTGAGCCTTCGGGGAGGACGGTACATAAATACAATGAATAAATACATAACTGGCTCCTGGTCTCAAAATAAATCTTCATGGCTGACAAAGCAGAACAAAGGGATCCTGTCACGGCTGTGAAAGCCTAAGATTATCTAGAGCAGTGGTCCCCAACCTTTTTTAGGCTGGGGACCGGCAGGGCATTGGGCCGCGCCCGCAGGGACCGCGCCCGCGCGGGCCACGGCCACGCTTCGGGCCGCGCCCGCGGCCGCGCCCGCAGATCGGGCCGCGCCCGGCCGCGCCCGCCGGCCGCACCCGCGAGCCGCGCCCGGCCGCACCCGTCGGCCGCATCCGCGAGCCGCGCCCGGCCGCGCCCGCCGGCCGCACCCGCGAGCCGCGCCCGGCCGCGCCCGTCGGCCGCGCCCGTCGGCCGCACCCGCGGGCCGCGCCCGTGGATCGGGCCGCGCCGGCGCGGCCTGGCCCTGATTCCTCCTCCCCGCCCTCCCGCAGTAAGTAGCTTCCCGTGCCGCAAGCTTGCGGCCTGGGAAGTTTTTTACTGCGGGGGTGGGGGGGGGCGGGGAGAGGGAGCCGCGGCCCGGTGCCATGGCCTTTGCGGCCCGGCGCCGGGCCGCGGCCCGCAGGTTGGGGACCACTGATCTAGAGACCTTTCCCAGACGCATATGCTCCAGTATACGTGCAATTAAGGCCATGTATCTCGAGATGAACACAAAAAGCTCAGTAGGACGGGAGAGGCCTCGGGTCCATAGAATATCATTTCAAAAAATGTGTCTGACAAAGCTCCACGATCAAAAGAAACCCAGCAGGCATCATGAGGAAGAGTGGGGAATCAAACCAGGATCTCCAGATCAAACTAGGACCTCCACTACACCATGCTGGCTCTCGGTATTACAGGAAGCCTTGGCTGACAAAATTGGGCTCGTTTCCTCCTACCTGTCAAGGGATCGGCTGCTAAATTCCTGGCATTGAGATCCAGAAGGCATGTAAAGGTCCATGCCCTCTTCTCCGAGAGGACACGGAGAGGACGCTGGGAGATACACTGCTGTCCAGAGGTGCAGTGCACGCACATGGCACACCGGGTGCAGCACCTGCCATGGGAGGAGAACAGACTCAGGAACAGAGCAGAAAACCTTTCCCTTTTTCGAGCCTCTCTCCGTGGGAGGATGTTCCACTCACCTGCTCATTTCCAGGCATGTAGAGCAGATTGTGGAAGTTCTTGTTGCCAGCTCTCAGAAGGGACCACACGGAACAGGTGCGCTTGGCAATGTTGTGCATCTCTCGCTCGCAGGGGCTGTTTCCGAGGAAGGTCCCGTAAAGGCAGGAGTACGTGTGTTGCACCAGTTTCACCTGCGGGGTCAAGAGAAATCGCTTTAGGACTTTGATCCAAGTCCCATAGGAGTCTTCAAGAGCGCTTCCTTTTTTAACTTACAGGTTGTAACAATGTTACAGACTCCTCTAAACACTGTGGCCACCAAACTAAAAAAACAGACAAACATGAATGATTACTTTGGAAGCTTGGTGGGTTACTGTTTATCGGAACTTGTGCATAACAACATCCTACTTGGGATTTATACAGGGCTTTCACTGCTTGGTGACTCACATACATTATACAGGCCAGGAAAGTAAGCCAGTATTGCTATTTGCCTGTTTCAGACTAGTGATTAAGTGGGATTGACCAGGAAGAGGCCTGCCTAAGGCCGCCAGCTGAAGTGTGAAATTATCACACCTGTGCTGTTGCCACTCATGACCGAGGGCCTATCTTGAAACCAGTTACTGGCCTGGCATGCTGTTCAGTGCAAGAAATATATGAAAAGAGAAGAAATTGAAACACGCTATTACGCATGCTCTGGGACTCTTCTCAAATACAAACAAGACCAAATCTCGTTAATTCTTGTGTGTGCTTAGCTGGACCGACATCTTCCTGTGGTCGATGATCACACACATTCCAGTGCACAGTTCTCTCTCTTGCCAAATCAACCCAGACGTCTCACAGCAAAGCCTAATTCAAATTTTGATCCCAAGACCCAACGGTTTCGCTGAGGCCATCTCTGGCTGAGAGAGAGCCTCAGACCACTGAAGAGACTTTGGGTTTAAAAACACAGGCCCCCTGCTCCTGTCTGAGAAATATGACATCTTTATTTCACACAACCTACGAAGACCCATCCGGGAACACTAGAGGTCGACTGCAAGGAGATCAAATCTGAGCTCACCAGTCAAGGGGAAAGCAAACCACCACAGAACATGACCCTCACCCCCATCACAGCAGTGAGCAAGGTCAGGTTCTAGTCTTTAAGGAGAGCTTTCAGATGCCGTGCCCAGTTTCCCCACTCGAGCAGCCAACCTAAATGCAAGCTTGCTCTTACCAAGAAAGCTTCGTTGAATTCAAAGAGGCAGGGGAATTGCTTGAGCAGCTGGTGCACCGAATCCAGCCACTGCAGGAACACGGGGCACTGCTCGTTCTGATCTTCTGCCTTTTCCTGGTGGCCGCAGCGGTCCCCGAACTTGTGGCCAAAATCCAGCCAGTCTGATTCCACCAACACCTGGAAACCCTGCCAATAAAAAGAGGTAAGGGTTTCAGCATTGCGTCTCCTTGGGGCATGCCACCACAGGAGAGGCTGGAGGCTTTAGAACAGGGGTAGTCAGTGCGGCCCTCCAGAGGTCAATGAACTACAATTCCCATGAGCCCCTGCCAGCATTTTCTGGCAGGGGCTCATGGGTATTGTAGTCCATGAACATTTGGAGGGCCGCACTTTGACTACCCTTGCTTTAGAATTTCCACGGCTCAGAATCTACGACTCCCTGTCCTCAGATCCTGCCAATGACCTCCCTGCTTTTCTATAGCCAACATAACTTGCCTTCTTTCTACCCTTAAAGCTCTCCATACTCATGCCCTTTCAGCCTTTTTCCGTTATACCTCTTTTGCCCATCTCCTCCATTCTTCCCATTCAGCCACCCCAAGGCCCTCTGCAGCCATTTTGTCATTGATCCCAACCCATGGCAGCCATTGTGATGTCGCCCTCACACCCTGTTTTCAAAATTTAAAAGAAGATTCAACAAAGTTGGGGACCTCTTGCATATATGCCCACACACACAAAGAAGTCCCTTAAAACTATCCAAGTCAATACGACTGAAGCATTCTACCTCCATCGTCCTGTAATAAGGGTCCAGAAGAATCTTTGCCAGTGCCACAATCTGGGGAGTTCTGTCCCAGCCATCTGAACAGTGGACTAGCACAGGGCGCCCGTCCCGATCTACGGCGTTTGAGACCAACACCGCTGCTTTCAGCATGACGGAGAGGTGCTGCAGCCACTTGGTGCTCTCCAGAGCTGACAGCCAGCTGAAAGGTACACATGTGAAGGGGAGAACGTTAAGCCTGTGAATGACATGAGGAATCAATGAAGCCTTCAGGAGTGGAAAGAGAGGATGCCGGACCCGAGATCTGGGTAGAAAAGCCGGCGGCACAGAAGGTTTCTGCTCAGAGCTATGGAATTTACTATTTTCATTCTCCGGGAGAAAAGAGAACGCTCCTCCCCCAAAAAAATGGTTCTTAAAAATATATATATATTCCTAAACGTAATCATTTCAAAACCAATCACTGACAAGTGTATGGAGCCTAACACAACCCAGGAAACTCCCTTTCAGCACTTATCCTACTAGCCCTAAATAGGGGAAAAATTCCCATGGCAACCGGTAAGAAGAAGGGAGACAACTGCTGACAGTGAAGTGGTCCATTTTGGAGGGGGAGCACACCGGCCTGTGTAAAATGCACATGCGGGAGGCAGACCGTGTTTGAAAAGGAGGAAACGAGAGACACTACGGAAAAAACGGCATGTCTGAGAAACAGCATGCGGCATGAAAGGCAGACCAGCACAACTGGTCTTTGTGCAGCCATTAAGTTCAAATAGGTAAACCTCGAGCCAGTCACGGTCTCAGAGGCACTGTGCGGATCAATACGGGAGGAATTGCTTGAACGTCACCCTGAAGCTAAGTGGATCCTGGCTGGGTCAGACCAAAGGCCCAAACAGCCTCTTATCCTGTCTCCAGCAGGTGCCAGCTAGATGCCCCCATTAAGTTCACAAGCAAGGCATGAAGGCAATCGCCCCCCCCACCCCACCCCACAGAGGTTCCATCATTGTTGATCAGAGGCCGGTGGTCTCCTGTGAATTTCTCTAATCCCCCTCTAAAGCCCCCTAAGCTAGCAGCCGTGGCCGGCAGCAGCCCATTCCATGCATTCTTGTCAAAAAATTCATTTTGTCTGATCCAAACTGCCTTCAGTTTCTTTGGCTATCGCCGATTTCCAGTTTTACAAGAGAGGAAGGGATAATAATATTATTAATAAAAACTTTTTGTTTATATCCTGCCCTTCCAGCGCTCAGAGATTTAAAATCTCTCTCTTCACTCCCTTCGTGCCATTAATAATTTTACAAGACTGTTCCAACCCTTAGCTGTCTTTTTAAAATATATACAAATATATCCAAGCCTCTCCAAAGCTTAAAAGCAAACGGAGCAAAGGAACTCTCCCCCCCCTCCCTGCAGAATGGATCTTTGTTTATGTTAAGACCCCCGTTTTCTGAGTTCCGCTAGCAGGAAGGGCCACGTACTGACCCCTGATCCGGAAGCAAAGCATCAGCCAATAGCAAAGCGGGAGTGCTAGCTGCAACGGTCGGGCCCACTTACTTGCTGGGATCCGGCATCTGACTGCAAACTGCCCGCAGGTACTGGAAGCTGTTTCGGATAGAGTGGATGTTGGCCATCCCCATGAACACCACTTCGCAGTTTGGGTAATACTCTGAAATGCAACAGGGATTGAGATCAGCTTGGCTGTTGGCCTTGAGCGTCAGAAGGAGCATTTCATAGCAGGAGCTTAACCGCTGGGACAGGCCCTCTGATTCATGATTCATGGACAATCGCTTTCAAAGGATACACAGCATCCCCTATGGGCCCTCAGCCCCCTAAACCGAGAAGCTCACAGAAGCAGGAAGTTGCAGGGTAGGGATACCAGAGTGAAGTTTCTTGGCTTTTGTTCATGTCCCCCACCACCTTAGGTGCCCTTGGAGTCCGAGCAACAGCTCAATGAAACCTGTACCTTCACATTCACAGCCTCCTCCCTTGGCTCTGTTGGCAACAGCTGCCGTGTAGGACCGAGCATCCAAGATCAACAGCTTTTGCGGCGTTGCTGAACTCTCCACGCTTGAACCTGCCGTCAGTGACGAGTCTGCAAAGAAAAGACGCCTGAATCCACCTGTCCCTCGAATGAGCGTCAACTCTACAAGGACTGTCCTGCGACACACAACTCGGAGAAAAGCCGAAGTAAGTGAAACGGAGAAGACCTGTGGGGTAACTAGGATAACCCGCTCGTTAACTAAATTTGCTGACTAAAGCTGTAAAAGTAGTAAGCAAAGGTAACGGAACATCTATCTTTGCTGTTAAAAGGGGGATTCTGAGAAGATACAGGAGAATTCTTTTTTCTCTGTATTGCTTATTCCGGCTGCACTGGAGTAGTCCAGGTGTTGCCTAGCAGGGACATGTAAAAATGGACCACTAGTTCCCAAGAGCAACCTTTGCTCTCTCTGCAGTCGTATCGCTACAGCAAGTGCATTAGGCAGGGCAGTGGTAAGACCATGTCTACCGTACCATGTCCAATTTAGAGAACCTGTGTTCTATAGAGAAGAAGATGGTGGAGTGAGCAGCTTGTGGCTCACTGGGATTTGGAACCTGGAGATGATTGGTGGAGCAGGCAATCTAGTTTTAGGAATGAGTTTCTGAAGCACATCGGGGCCCTGCTAGAGCTAGCACAATTCCGCAGGGCCTGTAAGATGGAGCTCTTCTGCCAGGCTTTTGGTTGGGGCCAAAGCTACCTACCTAGTTCTGGCCCCACCCACTCATGGGTCCATCTATTTACATATTGACCCTCCCAAATCATCCTGAATTTCTGGGTGAATATTCATAACATATTTCACGATGGTATCATAGCTGTTTTAGCCTGTTTTAACTTGTCATCGTTCATCGAGAGCCAGTTACGTGCAGTGGTTAGGAGTGCGGACTTCTAATCTGGTGAGCTGGGTTCGATTCTGCGCTCCCCCACATGCAGCCAGCTGGGTGACCTTGGGCTCGCCACGGCACTGATAAAGCTGTTCTGATCGAGCAGTGATATCAGCTCTCTCTCAGTCTCACCCACCTCACAGGGTGGGTATCTGTTGTGGGGAGAGGAAAGGGAAGGCGACTGTAAGCCGCTTTGAGTCTCCTTCGGGTAGGGAAAAGCGGCATATAAGAACCAACTCTTCTTCTTCTTCTTCTTAAATCAATGTTAGATCTACGTTTATTTACTGCTATTGTGTATTTTATCTCTTTGCACACTGCCCTGAGCCAGCTTGATGGAAGGGCGGTCTCAAAACCCAAGCCACATAAACAGGGGATATACCTAGAAAGGAGGCCACGGTCCCTTTTAATTCTACCCAGCGTAACTATTTTTAATTTAAAATGTTTCTATCTCACTTTTCTCCTTGTCAATGGCCCATTATGCACGGGGGGGGGGGGGGGGGGACAGCGCACATTCGGGTGGAATGGTGGCAACTAAAATCACTGATAACGCATGGCGCTGGCTGCAACGGGCCGCAGATTCAGTGCATGCCGCTGAAATAGCCGTGTTAGCGAAATGCGGAAGAAAGCGCAGCTTCCGGGTGACCAGGGCGCAACCAGAAGTGGCGCCGGGGGCGCCGCGTGCATAATCGGTTACTCTGGGTTTTGCCGCCGTTGTGTCCCGTCCTGTGCATAAGCGGTTTGTTTCGCTTCTTCCCCCTCCGCGTTTTCCATGTGACCCGAAATCGCCGTTTCGGCAGCCATATATAATGGGCCAATAGGACTCAAAGTGGATCCAAATGAACCAGAAACGGAAAGAAGTTAGAAATGCATATCCCCCTGGGAAAGGGACCAAATTCTTCCAGGGACAACGCAGCCCTGCAGAAAACAGGAGGAAAGGACCAAAGCCCATCTCACTTACCAAACCCTGCGTCGCAAGCCTCGTTCCCGTCACTGAGCCCAGAATGCAGAGTGCCCCCGGCCACCCTCTGCCCAGGGTTCAAGGCACAGGCTTTGGCAATGGAGGTCACCAGGTACTCGTCGTCTGCGTTGCGCCAGCCCCACCAGCTGATTTCCGGCTGGCTGCAGCGCGCGATCACTGCCCCGTTGCGTAGGTGTCTGAAAGAGAAACCCAGTTCAAAGACCCACTCGAATCCAAGGCCCCTCTTCCGAAAAGCCGGCTGACTTCATCTTCTTCGCTCTCAAAATCAAATCACCACTTTAGAACAGAGAGGCCCCCAAGCTAAGTGCAAGCGAGCGATACAGGTTGGTCCATGTTACACCACTAGGTCAAATTACACGATTTTGATAGAACATCGGTATCGGAATTCACCGGAGGCAGCCAGAAAGCATGGATTGTTATTGTTCTTTTTTTTTTGGCTGACAGGATGAGGGGAGGAGAGAAGCGAGAAACATCCCTGTGTTTTCCAGGATCTTGAGCGGTAGTATTACATCTTGCTTGGGGTCTCCACACTTTCCCCTTCACAATATTGTTAGTAGAAGGAACTATTAAAATTAAGTGTTCTGAGGAAGGCAGATTCTGTACTAGAAACAATGAAATACTACCCAGAATGCAGCCCCTGTACATAAGGGTCCAAAGGGGCACTCACTATCTAATGGGACCCCCCTACAAAAACACCCCCACGAAAACACCTTAATCTCAAATAAGTCCCCCATCAAAAGAGGCTGTGCTGGAGATAACAATTATAACGGAACTTGCTGCTAGTTACAGATGTGCTTTTAAATGGGTTTTAAATGTTATTATTTTAACTTATATTATTGTGACTATCGATGTCGTCGACTGCTCTGAGCCGGCCTGCTGGGAGGGCTGTATATAAACTGAATAAATGAATGCATAAACAAAGTCCATAGGGTTATGAACTCAGTGGACCATCTAGACCAGTTTCTTGGCCTTTTCCAAACCCCAGACCTTCCTTTAAACCAAACAATCAAGAGTGGCCTCCCCCCTTCTTAATTCCCCCCCCTGAAAACATACAAGATGATAGTGCTGGGACCCAGTTGTGGGTCTTGACCCACCAGCTGAAGGTCAAAGATCCTAGACAATCTGCTACAAGGCAAGACTCTCTATAGCTGTCTAGTTATTGAAGCACCTTTAGGGTCTGATTATGATCAAAGGGCAACCAGAAATGTTAAAATAAAGCATCCCATAGACACTTATCTGATTGTATTTTGGGAGTCTCGTGGGAAAGCTAGTCCCCAGCCTTTCCAGACATACTGTTCCACTTCTCAACTGCTCTTTTGAATTCCTAACGTGTGGCCTAAATTTAATCTTCCTGGTTAAAAGCCGCTGCTTTCTGGCCTATTCTTGGTGGACAAAGTGAAGAATTAATACCTCAGTGTAGTTCTGCTGTGCTCTTTAAGAAGCTACGAAAAACTGGATGGAGGAGACTGTGAATTTCAGATAGGGCCCCTCAAGGGATAAGCACTGAAAAAGGCTACAGATTCCAGCAATTCCACCAATGCACCCGTTCCCCTGTCCCAGAATTTGGGGCCTTCTACTGTACCTGTACATACCTGTACACAACTACTGGGATCCTCTTCCAAGAGCGAAAAGAAGCCACGTTCTCCAGCTCCTTGTCAGTGATCCAGACAGGAACAAGGAGCTTCTGCGGATAGCTGGTACACAACCTACGGGGGAAAAGCCACAGAGCCTGAGCAGGAGGCAGGAGGAACTGCAATGACATCAGACCTCAAACCCTTTAACCCCCTAGCGGAATGTATATTGAGGGACCACTGATCAACGCTTCTAACATTTTCAGAACCGTTGTTTGAATGGAAACAAAAGAACTGGTGGTCCGGATTGATGACAAGGTAGCTATCAGGTACTAAGAAAACGCAGCCATTAAAGGCAGTGAAGTTCTAGGATCTTTGTGAGTAGCAGGACAAAGCAGGCTTGATTCTGCAATGGGAAAGGGGGGGGGAGTCCCCAGGGGCACGGAAAGAGGATTAGCTTCGGCCCTGACAGTGACTCATTGTCTCACTTTGCTTTCTCCTATGGGATTGAGTAGCAACTTTCTCATGGGGTCTCTGCCTGAAAAAGGATCTTGGTTTCGGAAGTGTCTAAAGTGCTTTCTCCACCAACAAAGTGGGCGACTCTGACACGACGGAAGCAAAATGTGCTCTCCCACCCGGACTGAAAGGGATTCTGTGAGGATGGCGGAACAGCACACAGTGAAGCCTGGCATCAGGTGAAGGTTTTGCCACACAGAACACATACAGGACAAGGTTAACAGCTCCTGAGGCTAGAGACAGAAGGGGCAGCGGTTGAGCAAGCTTCCACTGGAGCAAGCTCCGTTCTTTGCCAAGACCTGCTTCCCCAAATGTTTTTAAAAAGCTGTGCTTGGATTTTGAATCACTGGCATCAGAGTGAGAAGCCAGTCTGTGTCTACAACAGGTGAAGACCCGTCAGCCGTAATACTAGCAAATGAAATTATTTTCAAGCTGGCGATGGCAAATAACAGTTTATTCCATTATAGACAATTCCTCAAACTTACAAAACCTCAAAATGAACTCCTAGGTATTTTTTCCATTTTCAGTATCTTTGTCGGTGATGTAAGATACTCTTTGATCTTTAATAAGAAGTCCTCTTTAAATGAATTCTTAGAATATATTAGAAGGGTATGGCCTTAATCCTATGATAATATGTATGTGGTTCAATCTCCATATGTTTCTATGATATCCACTATACAAATATTAGCATCACCATTAGCATTAGTCTACAAATATTAGCATCACCAAGTGTAAATGCTCTTTAGTAGTGACCCCAACTACCGGTTCTGACAAAGAGGGTGGCTGTGGAGCCTTTGTTTGTTTGTTTTTTTCTCTCTCACTAGAAGATCAGGGGGGGGGAAACCCTCCCCCAATTGCTCACTTGTAGTTGTTGTTGATGTCAGAAACCCTCCAAGCGTTCTGCAAGTCGAAGCCCATCCGGGCCAGCTCCATCTCAAACCGGAATTTCACGTGGTCTCCTGCAAAGGCACAGTGGGGAGGGGGTTAAACAAGGCTCTGCACAGAGCACTCCAGGCACAAGGATGCCCTGGGTGCCAGTGGAGCTCATAACAGGTCTCTGAAGGAGAGAGATGAGAAAAGGGAGAACAAGGTGCACCACCATTCTGCCATGATAAGGGATGGCTAATGTCGCTTCCCCATATCCATTGGGAATTCGTCTTGGAAGCCGCCTTGGAACTCACCCGGGCGGCAGAGGTGGGCGTGTTGGTCCTCCTCGTCAGCGCAAACCCCCAAGCACCAGGCGTGATAAGCAAACGCAAAGAGGTCTTCAGGCTTCGTAGGGCGAGCGATGGCTCGGCTCAGCCGCTTCAGCCACTCCTGGCATTGCTTGAAAGTAGAGAAATGGCACCTGCAGAACACAGGAATATGCAATCTCAGTAAGAACATAAGAAGAACCCTGAGGGCTCGGGCCTACCTGGGTCCATCTAGTCCTGCATTCTGTCTCACACAGTGCCCAACCAGCTCCTCTGGGCACAGAGACAAGACCCTCCCCTGATATTGCCTCCTGGCTCCGGGGTTCAGAGGTTTAGTGCTTCTGAATGGGGTGGTTCCCATCAGTCACCACAGCTAGTAGCCACTGATAGACTATCTTCCAGAAATCTATCATCCTCTTTTAAAGCTGATAATCCCGGTGGCCATTTCTCATTGTCAACTCTCTCCACCCCGTACGTAATTCCCAATCAGTTGTCCACGGATCCCCCTGGAGGGGGTCTGTAGCCTTTTTCCTCCGGCCTTAATGGATTTAGCCACCCGTTAGGGAACCTGCACCTTCCTTTGCTCCCCGAGTGCGAGTTCTCTCGTTGTTTCTGCATCTGAGCGGGGATAGAGCCTGCATGCCTACTCATAAATAGCCTCCTGTCTCTCCCCTCTGCCCATCCTCCTCGAGCCTGCCTGTTAACCTGGGTGGTGATGACACTTCTGGGGGGGGGGGGGGCGTGGTCAGCTGACATCACTTCTGGGGGCTCCTCGAAGCCTGAAAAAATTATTTCTGGGGCTCCTCCATGGTCAAAAAAGGCTGCTCTATCAGGGTGCTCCAGTCCCCTAATCATCTTGGTCGCCCTCTTTTGCATTTTATCTGCTCTGCAGTGTCTTTTTTGAGATACAGAGGATCAGAACCAGACGCAGAATTCCAAATGAGGCTGCTGTAGGAATGCAACACTGACTCTGTGTGTGTATGATAACTGAAGTGTGTGTGTGTGCTCCCAAAATTGAGCATGATGGGCACTGTCTTGAGCAGGCTTTTCCAATAGTGGTAATGGCCATTCATTTAGATAACTAGCACAAATACAATTAAATAGATCTAGGACAGATCTATCAGCAACTGTTAGCCATGGCAATTCTCCCACTCAGGCCCACCAGGACGGTGTAAGGCAGCAGCTACCTTACTACTTTGGAATCCTTGCATACGATGTGCAGCTGGAACATATCCCGACTCTCCACGCTTTCCATCATCCTCAAAGGCACCTAAAAATAGAGACCGGGCACCAGTGAGCAAGCAGATACCACACCAGACCCAGAGGCAGACCTCTAAGGGACTCTCTGCATGCCATGCCTGCAAGTCCCCTGGCTCCAAAATGCATGCAATCCTAAATGGTATACGAGACCAAATGCACAAGCTGGAGACCAGCCATGAATGTGGAAGGTAAAGGAAGGGATAGAGATGCAAAGTTCCAGGAAAAAAAGTTACAGGTTTCGGGGTGGGAAAGTATAGCTTTTTTTAAACCTCAAGGTCTTTTAAACATCCCCCCCCCCAATGGAAGGACTGGACATTTTGAAGAGCACTGAAAAAATTACTATGATATATTCTCCCTTTTGGAATGACAAGATTTCATTCGCCCCAACATGTACAGTATGTAGATTTTATGCAAGGCAATTTACAGCATTAGAGAATGTTTGTGTACTTGTTTTTGTTTTACTATTAAAGTTGTGTTTTCTATTTATGACTTCTGTCCCCCCCCCCCCCACCTCTTGAATTGCCAAAAAATAACTTAAAATGTGTTAAGGTAGTAAATGAGGACAACCGTTTGCAGCTCCGGTACAGAATATTTTTTACAATTTAGCTTGTAAGGGGGAAAACCCATTTATACTTCCAAATTTCATTAATATACAGAACGGTCAAATTTTATACGTTCTCAGTTATAAATTATGCCGTTTATGCTGTTCAAGTAGCACAGGAAGTTTAGGATTGATTAGGACCTAAAATCTCTTTTTTCCCCTCAAGGAACAAAAGCCTTTGTGATGACTTCAAGATCTCCAGATATGTTATATCTCTACACAGAAATCCATCTGGGGGGAGAAGGGGTGGATTTCAGGAACAAAGAGGCCAAAAACAGGCCAAAAAACTCAGAACATTCAAGAAGCCAAAAATCACAACTCAGCTGGGTCTGGGAAAAGATGCTTTGAACAGCAAATGTTCCACCGCTCATATGCACAGCTGGACAGAAGTGTTCACAAGTTAGCCCTCTGCTTTCGGGTGAAAGCAACAATGTAGGCATTCAACCCAATACCATCAGAGGCCGTTAGCTGGTCCGCAGTTCGCAAAAGCCAAAAAACCACCTAGCAGGAATCCGAGCTGCGAGGATTCGGCAACCGCAAAAAGCACAGTGGCGGCCTTGCGTGACACACAGGATCTTTACGGGTTTCAGTTCCTATTCAGAGTTATTGGGGGCGGTGTTGGCTTTTACAGAGAAGCTAGAAGGGGAACTGTGTAGGCAGCAAGGCGGCTCCCCTGTCCCTTGTTCTCAAGGGATCCTTCTACACAGGGAGGAGGAGGAGAGGTAGCCATAGCAAGAAGTAGATCTGTCAGAGGAGGCTGGTGTGCAAGGTGCAGAAAATACACAACCCTGTGGCTCGGCCCTTGCCCACGTATGGCTAAAACAGGTTCTCTCAACTTAGTTTCAATGGATTAAGGAACGGGAAAAATGTAGGGCAGAGTCAGGTCCCATGACACAGTACAGTAGGACTAACATGAAGTTCATCCCCTCCAGTGCACTAATTCTGGCTTCTCAGCACAGGCCGCTGCACGAGGCAATATGGAGGAAGCCAAATGCCATTATGTCCTCTGTAAACAAAGCAAGGGTCTGGCTTTGTCAGAGCGACACGAGAGAGACTGACCCTCCCACTCCCTAGCAGGGTCAGACTGGCAATATTCCTTTCCCTGCTGGTGCGTGGGTTGTGCAGAAAGATCTGTTGTGCTCACAATTTGGTGGATGGGGGATCATGGAGTGGGTGTGAAGTTAAATCCCCGAACGGGCCAGTTTTGCAGCGGAGGTGAAAGGGTAGACAAACTGGCCTCCTGCTCCCTTGCAAGCCACCTCCCACAGTAAATCACAGACCGCTGGCCGGAACAGGGCTGCCTAACGCAGGACAAGACTTACGTTGATTACTGAGTCCTTATACTTGATATGGAGTCGGTAGTTGGAGATGGCAATGATGGCGTCGCTCGCATGGCCCAGGTATTCCACACCTTCGCCCTGCAGCACTGTAAATGGGACCTAGGAAGAGGGCAAAAGAGCACAACTGAAGCAGATCTTAAACTGGCAAATGTTAACTTCAGTGGATCCTGGAGAGGGGGTATGAATGAGCCCCCCCTCCCCCAGCTCCTCCAGATTTCTGTAGGGGAAGAGTTTCTAATGGATAAAACAGCCACAATATTCTCAGCAATAAAGAGAGCAAGGTCCAAGCGCTACACTGGGGGCACCCGGCCTGCTACCCACTGACAGAGCCGCCCTAAGCTCTATTCCTGAAGCACAACTGAAGAATGGCAAAGAACAGAAGCAGTGATTTAGTTTACAATTCCTCGCAACATGTCTCAGATAGTGGCCAGTTTTACTTTGGGACAGAGGGTTTCTGATGCAGGCTGGCACACTGTTCCCTGATTCTCATAACAGAAGCCTCAAAATTCCAAGCCCTTCCAAGGCAACGTCTTTCACAGGTATATGGGAACAGTGACTTTCCCCCTAGGCCAGCAGAGCCACGAAGGAGCAAAGAAATACGATACATTCTGGGCAGCTTCACATTCTGCAGAGCTGCTCTCAATCAAACTGCAAATCGACATGCCCGGCTCTGTCAAATATTCTGTTTCAGCCATTAGCTTGGAATTCATTTTTTTACTTCACAAGCATGCACACCCACGGCCACAAACTTTTACCTCGTTGTGTCCAAGTTTGTTATCAGCCTAGCCCTACTCCCGGGGCTGTTGCGAAAAGAAAGATATCAAGCGATCCCACCCATACTCCTTGGAAGGGGAATACAGGAATCAAACTGCATTTTAAAACTCTTTAAAAGAGCTCGATGCGGAAGATACCAAATGCTCTTAAAACGATCAGAGCACAATACAGTGAAGTGTTTCCAGTGCGGAACCTACCCTTCTTGGTGAAAAACTGATCTGGGAAACTTAACATCTTCAGGTTTGTGTGAAATTTTGCAGGGGGTGGTGTTACAGGACCGGGGAATCATATTTGCAAAGTGTGGTTTGGCTACTGACACCAGACGGGGTACTGCAGAATCACTTTGGCCTTTCATTTTTTTTTTTTAACTTTTCAGAGCCAACCCCCCTCCCCCCCCCAATCTCTGAAACAGCAGTGAGAAAACCTGGTTTCATGCCTGTAAAGGAAGGGGGAAGAGAACACAGCTGCTCAGTGGACTGCCAAAATGGGAATTTTGCCCTGTTAGGCTGCTCCACGCAACCATGACACAGCAAAATCGAAGACAGCTCAACAGCCATTCATCGGGAGCTCTTGGTTATGCTTACGTTCGATCCACGGTTAACTCGCAGTGCACGCTTTTTAAATTGGAATTAATACTGTAAGGCCCGGGGAAGGCATTTTAAAAAACTGGCTGCTGAACATGGAGCCAACCAAAGAAATGTGCAAAAAATTCATTCCCTCCCCCAGTCATTACCGTTTACCCCCCAGCAAGCTGGGGACTTATTTCACCGACCTCGGGAGGATGGAAGGCTGAGTCAACCTTGAGCCGGCTGCTGGGATTGAACTCCCAGCCTCATGGGCAGAGCTTTCAGACTGCATGTCTGCTGCCTTACCACTCTGCGCCACAAGAGGCTTTTACCGTTACCTTAAAGAGTTTACACTGCTGCGGTAACTTTTTCATCTGATATTAATGCTCCTCTTCTGCTGCATATTAATGACAGGGCGGGCAATTTTAAAGGATCTGACTGAGGTTTTGGAAACTGCCTTGAGGATACTGACAATGCAGTACAGAAACACGCCAAACGAATAAACACAGTTCAATTTTCTAGCATATCTATTTCCCCTACTCAGGGCTGACAGCCTGCTCCTTTTCAGGGGTAGCTCCCACTTTGTGGAAGAGGTTCCCAGAGAAGGTGAGTGCATTTACCTGTTGTCTTTAGAAGATGCTATAAATTGGTGGTGCTCACCCAGGGCTTTAAAGGGGGCTTGAGGCAATCAAATTCTTGTGCAGGGGGGGGGGAAGGATTTTGGTTGTTGCTTTTAATGGAATATTGTAAGCTGCCTTGAGCCCATGTGGTAAAGAGAAAATATGAATATTTCAATCAGTAAATCTTAAAGAAAAAATTAATCAGCAAGGCATAAGAATATAAACAAGGCTATGAAACATTTTAAGAATTTGAGTACGCTGGGATAAGCTAACCCTTTCCAAGTGCTGCATAAGAAGCTGTGTTTAAAAGTTACTCAAATGTTAAGCAGCAAGATTTCAACTAATTCCACGGCTATCCTTTATCTGCCCTAGACTCCCATCTCTGAAGAAGAAACCTGTTACAAATAAAAATTTGCCCCTCTTGCTACAGCTTTCGAATTCTCTCATGCCTGCAGTGGTTGCTGCCAGTCAGCTTTGCGGCATTCAAAAGATTTCTTTCCTGCCTGTTAACTGCCCCATCCTAGTGCTTTGTGCTTGGGGTCCCACCCCACCCCTGCACAAATCTCGCAGTGCCTCGCAGGTAAAAGGTGCTGTAACAAGGAGCAAGCCCCCCATCCCCACCCAGGCAGCTTACCTGTAAAGATTCTTCTTCTTTTATCAACTCTTTGTGGGGAAACAAGTCCTTGGCCTGGATGTACTCCAGACTGGGAGGGCCTTCTTCGCCCTGAATGCCAAACACAAAAAGATGAATTTGGACACACATGTCAGATTAACGCAGCCAGATGCTAACAGCCACCCCACTGTGGAGAATGCATTCTCTCTCCCAACACGATGGAAACTGGCTTGCTCACACACCTTCTGTGTCCTACCCACCAAATAATCCATTATCTTGTAGGATGTCAGACGTTGACACAGGCAACAGTCTTTCTCTGCAGAGATTAGCCAGCAAAGAAAACAGAGCCCAGAAGTCAGAGATGGCATGAAATGTGGAAATACTTGTTCTACAGATTTCTGCATTGCTACGGAACCGTGACTGCAGCCCAGGACTTGTATTAGAGGGGAGTAGACTTTCAACAAAAGGGAAAATTACAGCATATACTTAAAAACAAACCAACCAATTTTTCCAAAGGATTTTTAATTAAAACATTCCAAAGGACTGGCAAGTACCGTCCAAAATATCTATTAGATAGAAGTCTGACCCCTATCCTCTGCATGACATCACTGTTGGGGTTTTTAAGGCTCTAAAGTGCAAAGTGGAGCCTGGACCTCTAACTAAGCATCTCTGCTTTACTTCGACAGTCTTTGTGGCCAATCTTGGCTTTTCTTCTCTTGCAGAAGTGAAATAATTCTACCTTCCTTCCAAGCCCAGGCAGCTTTCTGATCTAGCTGAAGGTTCTGTCTCAGTATCCTTGACATCCCCAAGACTGCTCATAAACCATCTTCTACAGTCTGTGACTTTCTCTGATCACATCTGAGCTAACCAGTGCTAAATTAGCCTGAGGGTGATAAACCTGTCATGGTTCTCTTTAAATACCATGAAAACTCTAGTCCTGGGAAGATGCCGAATACTCTTCATCAGAAATTATGGGTCACCTTGAGGAAACTGCATTTCCCAGGGTTTGGGATGGAATGTTTTATGACAATACAGATCCATTTACACTGTTGGGCAGATAAGCTGTTACTTTGCACAGAAATGAACTACTTTTAATAGGAGAAATGAGATTTGGGGAGGGGGGAGCTAAATAACTTTTCCTGCTATTGTTCTTAATGTGGCCATCCAGCAGCTATCTCCTTACGATGGGCTTTCTCACTGTAACATCACCTCTATCCTTTTCATAGCCTAGAAGAAGAAGAGTTGGTTCTTCTATGTCGCTTTTCTCTACCGGAAGGAGTCTCAAAGCGGCTTACAGTCGCCTTCCCATTCCTCTCCCCACAACAGACACCCTGTGAGGTGGGTGAGGCTGAGAGAGCCCTGATATCACTGCTTGGTCAGAACAGTTTTATCAGTGCTGTGGGTGAGCCCAAGGTCACCCAGCTGGCTGCCTGTGGGGGAGTGCAGAATCGAACCTAGCATGCCAGATTAGAAGTCCGCACTCCTAACCACTACACCAAACTGGCCTAGAAAGATGCAGAAGGCCAATGGCTTTGGGGTTTACGCAGGAAGTTAGCAGGATGGGGGGAAATTTTTCAAATTCCTAGAAACATGGCATACATTCCTTTTAAGGTACTGGCAAGTGCTCGAGATATTTCATCCAGTCTATTTATTTATTTACTTTATTACATTTAAGTACCGCCCTCCCCCGCGGCTCAGTTCTCGGGGCCGGGTTTCAGTCTGCATTTTTAACCTGGCTATAACCTCCAGCCTGGTTCCGTTAACTTCATCTGGCACTTCACATAGCCCTAGAAATCCATTGTCAGTCCCTAGCATGGACATCAAGCCAGGGCTGGAGCTGCCTTTTGTTTCCTTTTTTCACACATTCATTGTATTTGTTACGTCTGTGACCCAATTGCCAGCAGTGGCATTCAAGGACACAGCCAAGCCACAGATATTTTTTTTAAAAAATGACAAAAGCATTTAAAAATAAATAATCAGAAAACAGATGTGAACTGTTATTAGTCAGCCTCCTTGAAGCAGAAACACCTGAGGAGGGAGAATCCCATTGCTTTTAACCACATAAAAGCAGCTTGGAAAGGCTTGGTGAAGAGACCCTGTAGGTGAGGCTAGGAGAGCTCTCGGAGAACTGTGACTGGCCCAAGGTCACCCCGGCTGGGCTGCATGTGGTGGTGGAGTGGGGACTCAGTGCTACAGCAACAACTTTACACGTAAGAAGTGCCCTGGCATCTCCAGCTGAAGGATCTTGGCTTGCAGATGTTATGAAAGAGCTTCTTTGCTAGAGATGATGGCGAAATACTTCCAGCTCAGAGGAGAGCAGTCTGAGATAGAAGCACTAAGGGTCTGACTCAGGGCAAGGTAGCTTCACTGGTCCCTTTCAAGCCTTGGAGAAATTGATTCTGGCTGCCCCTACATCTGATCCTGCTAAAGGCATGGCTTTATGTATTTTGGATTTAACAAATCATTGGGGGGCACTTACAGACACAGATCAAGACAAGAATTTCTAGTTTGCATTTAAAAAAAACACACACACCCAACCTTGAAAAATGACATCATCCTTAACTGGAAATTTCAGCCCTGAAACATCCACATTGACTAGCCACTTCTAAATATATCAAATTGGATTTCTGCTCACTTTGGAACTTCACAATGTGAGCAGCTTCGCCTTTTATTAAACCACCCTGGTTTCTATTCCCCGTGGGGGAAGCAGAGAGGCATTTAACAGGACAAGCCAGGAAACAGGGAGAAAATCTTTTCAGAAAAGGGAGGTTTCCTTATAACGTTCTGGGAGACTGGTACCTGCTAGGCCACTGTAACACAGGACCCAAACAGTCACAGTTAAAAAAAAACAAAAAAAAAAAAACACCTCACTAGCTTTCAAAGGCAGACACCTGGAGATTGATCTGCTTTTGCAACACGGAAAGTAAAAAAAAACTTGAAAAGGCTCTCAGCAAAAAATTAGTGGCCATGTTAAGTGATGGACCACGACAGCACTATTTTGTTGGCGGTGCTGTGGGGACGCCTTCTGCAGTCTTTCCAAGGTTTGAACATAAACTCAAACATCTCTCAGTCCCAACTGTGTACCCCCCCCCCCAATGACCCTAAAACATTTCTTACAGACATGCATGGAAACCATGCATTCATGAGCCACCTGTACATGTACAAGATTGTACCATCTAGCTGCATATTCAAGATGGTGGCGCCTAATCTCTTAACAGCGCAGCGGCTGGTAGATATGGGAATATGGTTTTCTATTATACACGCGCAATGCATTTTGAGTATATGAGTGTTATGTCAAGCCAGGCACTCAGAAAAACCTGGCAAGCCAGAAACTTGGGGGCAGGGAACCAACTGAGCAGAAATAGCAGAACCTCAAGGCAGGTAGCAACGTCTGGAGGAACTCTGCTGGGATGAAAATTGGCCCCAGGGCAAGTGTCTTTGTGACAGGTGAATCGAAAACATGTGACGTTCTATTTGGTTGTACAAACACATTTAATCCATTACAGGACTTCATCGTTTCAGTCTGAGGCTACCATGCTTCTTCCCAAAAGATCTGAGATGGAACCGAATACTAGCTCTAACCAGCACTATCTATTCTAACCTTCCTAGTCCTCCATACAACATGGTCTAAAGTCTTTAGGATGAGGGTTAAAATTCTTGTTCTCCTCCCCATTTCTCCCACTTGCTTTAACATCCAGGGTGATGAAAAGTTCCGGAGAGTTCCGTTTGCTGGCGGGTGAGATTTTGGTGGTGACAAAGCTTTTAATTATTAGAGATTACCTCATCGGAATAATACATTGAACAGCAATAAGAGAGATTCATGAACAAGTGAAGTGGCCTCATACTGAAGCAGACCCAGCAGTGGCTCTCCGGGGGTCTCAGGCACATCCCCTGAGCCTTTTTAACTGGAAATTTTGGGGACTGAACCTGGAATTTTCTGCAGGCCAAGCACAGACTCTACCACTAAGGCCATCATTGACATCATCATCATCATCATCATTCCATTTATTTTCCGCCACTCCTTCAGCGGCTCACGATGTCTTAAAACCCCATTAAAACCTCCCATTAAAAGACTTAAAATCCATCACAACTTGGCGGAAGCAAAAAAAAATCCCCTTCCCACCCCTATTGCTAGGGGGGGCAGAGAAGTAGGAGGTCAACTATGTTCAAGAAGCCGGGGGCGGGGGGAGCCGTCGATGTACCTCGCCCACCCCAGCCTCAACCATGGACCTGGTGGAAGAGCTCCATTTTGCAGGCCCTGCAGAACGTTGAAAGATCCCGCAGCTCTCCCGGGAGCTCATTCCACCAGGCTCCACTCATTCACAGGGAAAACTGCTCGCCAAAATCTATTTACATGGTGCCATCCTCCTCTCTCTCTCTCTCTTCACTTCCCTCTAGAACGATGCCTCACTTCTCATTACCCAAGAATGGTGGTGGGAAAGGCTGTCACTTCGCAGCCGACTTATGCTGACCCCCGTGGGGTTATCAAGGCAAGAGACGTTGGCTACCTCTTTGTAGCAGCCCTGGGTTTCCTTGAGGGTTTTCCACCCAAGCACTAACCAGGGCTGAACTTGATTAGATTTGAAGATCTGATGAGGCTGGGCTAGCCTGCGCCACCCTGGTCGGGGCATCAACTCAGAATATATGCCTTACATCCTTTCTTCGGTCTTTGTACCTCTGTCTGTCCCTTGCTGTCTTCTGCCCTGTCAAAACTTAGACAGCAAGATACTTGGGGCAGGGTCTTTTTTTTTTAAAGAAAACCCTCAACAACCTCAAGTTCCTCTGAAAAGCACAGCATACATTGGTGAGCAATAATAAAAAACAGAGGCAGCTGCCACACAGCGAGGAAAACAGAAATTCAGCTGACCTCTTCTATCACCCCAACTGTTCCTGCATGAGGGGAAGGGTTGTGGCTCAGAGGAAGAGTCTCTGCTTTGAATGCAGAAGTTCCCAGGTTCAAATCTCTGGCAGTACGTGAAGTGAAAGACCTTTGCCTCAGACCCTCCAGTCTGAATAGTACTGACTTTGAGGGACCAGGGTTCCAATTCAGTATAAGGCAGCTCATGTGTCCATCTGTCCCTGGGTTTTGTATATATCTGTTAACGAAGCACAATCCAATTCAAGAAAGGGGCCATGACGACTACAGCCCCCACCTTGCATACAGACATCCGGGGTACAATCCCTGGTATCTCCAGTCAGGTAGACAGAAGGTATTAGGAAAAGACCATTCTCTGCCCAGGACTCTGGAAGTTTGCTGACAGATGGAAGGCAAATAATGGGGTAGGCTGGGTCGGTCACGGTATAAGGCACATTCCCCAAAGCAAAACACTGGAATCATTGCTGGAGCATATATGTGCCTTGTGAAATCTAATTATAATACCTGGCCACCTCTACCTGAGACCCTGGAGAGCCACCGTCATTCCAAGGACAGAGCAGCAAGCTAGATGGATCACAGGTTTCGTGTGGTAACTTCACAGGCACAGCTGGCGACTTGTCAAAATGCCTTGCCCTCTTAATTTGGACCATAGAAGGCTGCAATGGCTAACAAGCCCTCTGCTGCACAGACAAAAACACAGACGCACACACCTCTCGCTATCTGTGAGGTTAGCTCCGCAATGAGATGACTTTTCACCAGATTCCATTCTCCTTCCTGACCCAGCAAGTCTAAGCTGTATGCACGCCACAGCCTGGTCAACGCTGACCCTGCGGCTCGGCCGCTGGGAGGGCAGAGGCCAAGGTGCTCTGCAAACAGAACTGCAGCCTTTTGCAGCCTACCATGGGCAGGGCAGGGCAGAGAGGGAGGAATCTCCCTTGCAGGAGGTTAGCTCTTCACAGGCACTGAGCAGGGTGCTTTCCCCATCGCCGCCTATCCTTCAGCCAGACAGGAACCAATGCTCATCCTTCAGCAATGGGGAGGCCTGCACTTCACCAAGCCTAGGGCCCTCCCCCATCTAGATTGCCTCAAGGCCCCAATCCAAGGAAGGAAACACAAAACAGAAGCCCGAGAATTCTCAGAGAGACTGACATCAGCACGGTTTGTCCTCATCAGGCTACGGCCACAGCACTGGGTCCCCGTAATCCATCCCTGGCCAGGAAACTGACCTCCCGCCCACCTTGCCTGTTAGGTTTTGCAACTACTTTGTAGGCACCAGGATTGTGACCTCTAACCCCCCCCCCCCCAAGAAGGGATCGACCCAACAGCATCTGCAGGAAGTGAGCGAGATCAATGAGGGAGGGAGGAGGAGAACCACTCCCAGAACATAAGGCCGAGGAGGGGAAGCTGCACAAAAAGGCCAGATGCCTCCGGGGCGGACCAATTCAGCGGATGTTCAGCTTCCAGCCTCTCTGCCCTCTCCCCCCTGCAACCGTCTCAAGAGATGGAAGGACACGCCGACTTACAAGCGGCCCTGGCTTGCGGGAAGAAGGCACAGCGAAGAAAAGGGGCGGGGTGCGTGGGGGGGGGCAGAGGAGGAAGAGAGACCACTTACAAAGCAGTTGAGCATGGAGCAGGAGACGCGGCCGGGCAGACTCATAGTTGCTTCCAGCAGGGATGGCGGGGCCAGGGGCGCAGGAGTGGCATCGCTTTTCCCTGCCCCTTTCGGCGTAGAGGACTTGGAGGATGCCTGGAAGCGCAGCCTCCGGAAGAGAGCTAGAGCATCTCCGTCGCAGAGACAGAAGCAGGTGCGCCGGCTGCTTCAGCGGCTGCCGACAATGGAGGGGAGGGGAGGGGAGGAGGAGGGAGAGACTCCACCTCCTTCCAATGGAAGCCAGACAGGGCTCTGCCATGCCAGGGATTCCCCGGCAGCCGGCACAGAAAATGGAGTCTGCGGCTCAGGCCGCTAGGAAGATTCACGGCTTTCGGAGACCGCATTTCTCTCCTGCATTGGGGCTACGACACAGAGCCTGCTCAGAGGCCGCCGCTCCGCCGGTGTCTGGAGGGCATGTGCAGGAATGTGAGGGAACAATAAGCAGGACACTGTGCTTTTGTGCATCCCGGCAGGGGGAAAGGAGACCTGGCTGGGCTTCAGCTCAGGACTTGCATCTGCACAACTCGTGCAAAGCGGAGCCTCCTCCCTCCCCCGGCCTTGCTGCGTGAGACACAGAAGGGACACCACGACTCCACCGGCTCTGCTGCACAACTACCGGGCCCGCAATCTCCTCTGGCTGGGAGCCCAAGTATACACAGCTGACATCTCAGAACCGGCACCCGCCCACCCTTGACTGGACTCAAGACCTCGATTGGCCTTGCGGCCGGCCTTGCACTACAGCATCCAAGCCAACCCAAGAAGCTTCTCCAAAGGGTACTGCGTACTAGAACGGAGGTACTCAGATGTCTTAGAAATGGACTTCTCCAAACTAAGAGAAGGGTTGCAGAGGCAAGATGGGGAGAATTTAGCCTGGAACCTTTCTCAACGTATGTTTCGGGGCAAATAAATTAGAAAAAAAGGGGCACAGAGCAAAATGCTTTCGTTTGACCAGAGAAGGGGACATGGGTCTCAACAAAGCAGCCATCCTGGTTTCTGGACCAATTCAAACTACTTTGGGAGAGGTGACCCCTGTCATTGGTCTGTGCTCCTCTGGGGAGTCCCACGTCATACTTCGGGCCCGTGGTACAATCATCTCTCCACCGGAACTTACAACTCATTGCAAATACTCAAGTGGGCTACACACAGGTTTTAAAAAATTGCTGAGTTAAAAAAAACAGGTAAAATAAAATAAACCCTGCCTAATTTAAGCGAAACCCAAGCCCAATCTTATCTGTGTTGAAAAGGTCTCAGTGTTTCCAACATGCGTCAGCTTGCTCTTATATGGTCAGAAAACTCACAAATTCCCTTTGGCTTTTCGGAATCACCCCCAAAACTTAAAAAACTAGACTCAGATTTTTAGACCACCTAATTCCAAATTATTTTACAGTTTCTGATGGTTTTCTTAAACCCTGACCTGGATAACCCAGAATAGCCTGATTGCATGAAGATTTCAAAAGCTAAGTAGGTCGGCCCTGGGTGGGAAATCGCCAGAGTAGCTATGCAGAAACGAACCATGGAAAACCTCCCCTGAACATCTTTTGCCTTGAAAACACTGTGGGGTCCCTAAAGGCGGTGGTGACTTGAGGGCAAAAAATTAAATTAAAACTAAAGTGCTGTAATATGGGGTAAGCCTGGCTGTTATCACCACAGCAAAAAGCTGCTTTCTGATTCCAACCTAACTAGTCACCAATTCTTCATAATTTAATTACTGCTTCAAAAGCTCCATTTAATCGAACATTAGAGCCAGCTGAGAAAGCAACTGGTTACGAAATGATCTGATGTGTCATTATGGAACGGAGTTAAGTTAACACATAAACCAGTAATGACAAGCACTTCTTGCATATGCCTTTTCATGTCACGCAAATCCCATGCTGATGCGGAATGTACTTTGATGCAAAATGTGCTTTGTAATTCTACAAAGGGCAGGAAAGAGATGCTGCGATGAAGCCACGGCTGAAAATGGTAGGCGCCAAAATGAACTTTCTAGACACCAGGGTAGATGGGATTTGTAGAGCCCTGCCATACCTTCTGACAGAAACCCCCTTGCTACAGGCCCACTTAAACTCTATTCAACCCTCATTATGCTGTATGCTAATTTCCTGGTTACCCTCTACCTATATGTATGGACTGTCAATTTCCATTCCATTGTAGCTGAAGACATGCGCATGAACATGAAAGCGTATACACTTTGAATATAATTGTGTAGGTCTTAAAAGTGCTACTGGACTCAAAAACCTTGTTCTATTTAATCTGGCCATCTCGACAGAAAGAACCCACATTGTTAAGCATGTAGGCAGAGATGTTTCATGCACATTTAAATAATACTAATTAAATGCAAACAGTTTGCACTAGAACCTGCGAAGAAGAGCATGCTTTTCTTAAGCAGACAGAATCCTTTGGTGAGAAAAACAAAGGGTGATTCTGATTTTTCTGGAATCCTTGCTAGTTGATGAGTTGACATGGTTTATTGGGCTGTTCTGTTTCTGATAATATATCCTGTGATTGCCTTTTGTGGAATATCACGCATTAATGTGCACGTTATGTTAACGTTACGTGGTTGTTGTTTTCTTAGTGGTTGCTGAAACACTAAGTTTCAATAATGATTTTTCAGGCAATTTTAAAGAGCTGACACAGGCTGGGGTGGGGGTGGGGGGAAGAGACCCCCCCCCCCCAGTTTCCAGGCACTAGTACTGAGTCTCCATGTGCTTCGGCAAGCAGTCGCCTGGGATTGTTCCTGTACCAGGCTGCCCACGCAATTGCAGCACACTGCAACAAATATACGGGCACAGCCTGGCCGTTCGCATGAGACTCCCTTCCCTTCCACTTTCACAGATATGCCTCTGACTGCAGTTCAAAGCTAGCTCTAATCTGTAGCTTGCAGGAGCAGATGAAAGACCTGTGTATCAGTTAAAGACCAAAAAGTCAAGATTTCCCATGCTACCCCACAAGCCACTAGGCCAAAGGGCATTTAGGGTGCAATCACAAATTCCAGCAGGGAAGCCGCGTTGCTCTCTTACAGCAAAACAAGGAGGAGTCTTGCGAACGGCTTAACGACCAACAGATTATGGGTTACAACATTGGTCCACTTTTATTACACGTTCACGGCAGAGACCTATACAGAGGCATAGGGGGAGACAGTGTGGTCAATGAAATGCAAGCGGTCCAGTGTCTGACATTTCTACACAGCTTCACTGTACGCAAGGTAGATTCAAGTGGATAGCCATGTGGGTCTGAAGTAGCACAAAATTTGAGTCCAATGGCACCTTTAAGACCAACAAAAGTTTATTCAAGGCGCGAACTTTTGTGTGCAAATTTTTATTGGTCTTAAAGGTGCCATTAGACTCAAAATTTGTTATGGTACTTCAGACCCACATGGCTGGGTGACCTTGGGCTAATCACAGTTCTCTCAGAGCTCTCTTGGCTCCACCTACCTCACAGGGTATCTGTTGTGGGGAGAGGAAGGAAAAGGTGTTTGTAAACCGTTTTGGGACTCTTCTGGCTTGTGAAATTCAGGGTACCAAAAAAACCCAACCCTCCCTTTTTAATTTTGTCCAGTGTGCAAAATTCATTAAGAGGATGACCAAGTTTTGAGTATGTACGCACACATGTGTGCGCACTTGGGACTTTTCCCATGTCCCTTCTCCAGGAATTCCTAATTGAGTTATGCACATGAATATCAAGCAAATAAAGATTTCTTTTCTTTAATATAGGCACCAAAATAACAGGTTTGGCTACTTCCTCCTCCAGGCCCTTTCAAACTCCCGGATATACCGCCATCTGTTCCTGCCGGTTCATTGATCCATTTTACCACCCAAAATGACTTCAGCTGACACAACCATCACCGGAAAGAAAAACTTTTCTGCCACAAAGATCAATTCCGTTCCTTTCCATTTCAAGGCCTGTGAGCGTCTGAAAGGCATTTTTCTTTTGCCTCCCACGGACTAGAAATCCTTAGCAACCTTCAAGACGGCGGATTCGCCAATTTGACCTTAGCTTCTGTTAGCTGGGAAGGACGGTTTTTTGAAAGACGATGGCTTTTGAAGGAAGATTTCTTCCTGCCTTCTGTGCTAATGTAAAAAGCTGGTATTGATTGGTAGGTCCTCCACATATCAGAATTGGAAAAACGAGGTACGTGTCCATCTCCCAAACTGCCATTCTTTTTAAGAATTTCCTAAGTTCAAGAGACCCTTTGCTGGTTTGCAATACCAAAGATGCTATTGCTGGGCTGAGAGCAGTCTCTGAGCTCCTGCTGCACAGACTTCTGCCACTGAAGGCACAGTAAGTGAATGTCAGAGCATACATGGCCTTCTCACGGGTGATGCCTTGACTGGAGACCTCTGCCTACCCTAATGGACAGGCCCCCCATTTGCTGAATTCGGCACCAAAAAAGCCAGTCTTTCTGTTGATTTTTGTTCTTCCAGCCTGGTCCCCCGTCTCCCCCAATAGATATTTTTGATAGCCCCAAAAGAAATTATATTTTTGGTACATCCAGCTTTTATCACTACTTAAATGTATTATTTACTGCTTTTAACTAATTGGTTTTGCACTGCTATTGTCCTGTTCTTTGTTTTTTATTGTGGCATACAGCAGGGGTAGTCAACCTGCGGTCCTCCAGATGTCCATGGGCTACAATTCCCATGAGCCCCTGCCAGCGTTTGCTGGTAGGGGCTTATGGGAATTGTAGTCCATGAACATCTGGAGGACCGCAGGTTGACTACCCCTGGCATACAGGATAGAGCCAGAGAGGTATAGTGGTTAATGCTGAATGCTCTTGGAGACCCTGGCTTGCATCCTCCCTCTGTCATGGAAATTCACTGGGACAGTTCCACAATCTCAGTTAACCATAGAGATGTTGCAAGGATAAATTACAAGTAAAATAGAAGAAATAAGGATATAAGCCACCGTGGACCCCAGTGGGAAGAAATGCAAAACAATAATGGGAGCGGTCTTTAACGCACTCAATTTTACTTGTTTTTATATAGTAAGGAAAGTTACCCAGTTTGCAGTGAAGTGTTTTAAAACAACGCACACCTATCTCATTCTTATCTTCCCCCGGAAGCATCAACACAAAAAGGTGTGTGTGGGGAGGCTGTGTATGGTGCAAAAGCTCACTTTCTGAACCCTAGCCAGCTTGAGGAAGATTCAGCAGCCCTTTCCACATGCCTTCAATTTATCTTAGCATCCGCAGGTTTGAGAAATCATGGCTGCTGATTTACTGCGGCTGGAGTATATTTTGCACGCAACTGTTCAAGGACTTAATGGAGAGCTTCCCCCCAAGTAAAGAAGCTTCTCCAACATTGAAGAACTGAGATAATGAAAAGATTAAGGATTTGCCTGTTTGTTGACCCCCAGTATCCTGAATAAGGATCAAACAAATCTTCCCAAACCTATTGCTGAATGCCCTAATGCAGTGGTCCCCAACCTTTTTATCACCAGGGACCACTCAATGCTTGACAATTTTACTGAGGCCCGGTGTGGGGGGGGGTAGTTTACTCCTCTACTCTCAACCACTGCCCTAACGCTCTCTGATCGCTATGGTCATGTTTAAACATCCCTTCAAAATAAGATACAGACACGCCACAACAATGGACATAAGGAACATTTTATTTTCATGGAAATTTTAACTCATGACAATGACAAATCAATGGGAACCCTGAGCTTGTTTCTCTGCAATGAGATAGCCCCATCTGGGAGTGATGGGAGACAATGACACCCGAAGTGTGTTGTAAAGGGCCGGGGGGGGGGTGAAGTAAAGGGCTGGGGGGGGAGGAGAAGGTGTCCTTCGCGGCCCACCTCCAATTAGTCGACGGACCACATGTGGTCCGCGGCCCACAGGTTGGGGATCGCTACCCTAATGTGTGGTCAGCAAAAAAAGTCAACACAATAACCTGCATTAAAGATCATTCCTACATTTGTTGTATATTTCAACTGTTGTTAACCATTTGCATTTCCCCAGTCAAACATATTCAGGGGAGTTTCACAAGATGCTGTACCAAACGGCCTGCTAAACTCAATGCTTCTTAAAATACTCTGCCATTCATCAACAGCATGTTTATGCTCACTTGGGAAAAAAGGACACTCAAAATGGGCATGCACCAACCACCCGGAGCCCGAGGAAGCTGCAGCAGCACCCAAACACGCAATTTGTATTAGAACATCCTTTCCAGTGAAAGCAAAGCTACAAGAAGCCAGAGCAACCAGATGTATGGCCCGAGGACATCTACCTTGACCTTGTAGAGGAAAAACATGGATTATTTTTTTCTACACCTGCCTCTGATGTGAAGTAGGACAATAACAAAGTGGCTTCATGAACAAATGACATCAAGGGCCAAACCCAGGTAAATGTGCCTTCCCTCCTCCCTATGTGCTTAAGAAGCATCACTGCAGATCCCCATAACAAGACATCACAGCCAACTGATGTTAGTGGAAGACTTCTGTCTTCAATCCCAGGTGCTATTCTCAAGAGGAAGAAGGAGAAAGTGTATGCCCATCAACTGATTTGTAACACATGAATTGTTATTTTCTGTAAGAGAAGCACAGGAGCTTCAGTATCTTTTTTTCAGTGGGCTCTCTAATAATGGAACAATAATACTGATGATTGTGAAGTGCTTAGAATTGCAGTGATGGAGGCAGAGCCCCATCCGCAGCCCAGACAGGTCAACTTCAAGTGTTTCTCCAAGGATACGTACCACTTTCAGTCTTTTCAATCTGGTTTTCAGCGTGGTTATAGATAGAAACTGCCTGGTAGGGATAGGCATGACCCAGCTCGCAAATATAGGTTAGGTTCGTGGTTTGCGAACCAAAGTTCATGCATGTAAGAACCACCACAAACTTCTACGCATTTTAAGGCTGTGCATGGTGGTTTATAAAGAACATGAAGCCATTTAAACCCCTGCTTTCTGCTCTCCACCACTCAGCTGTTTTCACAGGGAGCAGAAGGCAGGGGTTTAAATGGCTCTGAGCCATTTACACCCTCTGCTTCCTGCTGCCAGCAAAACGTGGCAGGGAGCAGAAAGGAGGGAACCTCCCGGTTCGTGTCAATTAATGGTTTGGTTTGCAGTTTGCCCATGACCAGAACCAGAGGAACATGATTTGTGCCCATCTCAACTGCCTCACTGCCTGACCTGGACTGTTGAAAGAAGGAATATGTCAGTGTTATTTCCTTTCTAACTTTTAATACCATCAACCACACTTTTCTTATATTCTGTCTAAAATTTAATCCAGATAAAATGGAAGCTTTGAAGTAAGGCTGTCCTATGATTAGGGTTACCCTATAATTTAGATGAGTCGAACCATTCCTGAAGGAACATACAAATGATCCACCTCTGCTTCCAGGAGTGCATTTTACTAGTTTAGGGGGCTTCACCAACTGGACCTGTTCTTGGGAAGCGTCAATCAGGCCACAATTACACCTGCATTAATAATATCCCGAGTTGATTACTCAAACGCAGTCTACGTGGGGTGGTTCGTGAAGACAGGCCAGAAGCTTTAACACACAAAACACAATAAAATAAGTTTTTATTGAAGCCCACCATAGTGATCATATTACTGCTGAGCTGGGCATAACTTGCTTTTGGGCCAAATTCAAGCGCTGCTGACCTTCCAAGGACCTAAATAACTTAGGACATAGATACTTGAAGGACCACCTCCTCCCATAACAATCTGTGCATGAGCTGAGGTTGTCTAGAAGAAAAATGAGAAGTAGTAGGGTATAATTCTCCAAACCTGTGGAATTCCCTTACTCTAGGAAGAAGCTTACCTCCCTGTCACATTCGGCCTTCCTGAAATTAGCCTAATCTTTTTTTTTTTAATTTCAAAAGGCTTCAGATATTCTCATTTCTTGAACTTCTGATAATTCTGCTTTGCTTTTCTTATGTTTTAATGGCTCATGCTGCTGATATCTTGCACATATTTTTGCACTGTGGCCATTTTATGAATAAGCTGCTTTTTTTGCAACCATTTTTACAATCTGTTAATTTTGTCATTGTTTTATGGTTGTTTTAAATTCTCCTTTGGGTTCTGTTCTGCCGTGGCTTGTATTTTGCTGCTGATTTTTATCTGCTTTACAGATTTTGTTTTATTTCCTAAACTAAGCAAAGCCACACCAGCTAATAACGCACAGGAAGCAAGCTAGGAATAACCTGCTGCACAAAGAGAACCGTGACGATTCAATTGAGTCTGCAAGCTCAGGTCAAGTCTGTCTGTCTCTGTTCAGCATTCGGTATTCCCGTCCTTCGAAACCAGCCAATCACACAAGCACGGAACCAAACATCGGCAGTTACTACAGCTGAGCGCAGAGAAATGACACCACTGAATTAAGCCAATGACAAGGCAGAAAACAAAACACACTCACCATTGCAGTTCTCTAGATGCCAACCTTGTCTGCTCTCTTTCTGGCGCTGCTTAAAAAGATCCACCTACAGGAAAAATCAACAGAGCCAATGTAGGAACTGGACGCAGTGACTGAGAAGCAACTCTGGTTTCAGCCAAGTAAACTTGTGTGTGTGCCCAAACAAGGCTATCTACAAGGAGTCATTTACACGCTACTCTAACCCAGGCTTAAGATGCTAAATCGGGAGATGGAAAAGGTATCAGGTATCATCCGATCCAGAATGAAAGAGCAAGTTTAACTGGGGATGGGGCGGAAGAACAAATGGTCGAGGCTTTCTCCCCAGGCCCTAAAGGTGAGCAAACTAGACACTATTACCTGTTCTGGGTGTGCTCGAACGACTGATCTCCTCTTGGAAATGAAAACTGCAGACCCAAGAGGGGGAAGCAGTATCAGGGGCTGGAACAGAAACCTCCTGCCACCACACCTTCCTCTTTACAACAGTCACTATTTGACTGTGTCGGCCTCCCCCACAAATGGAAAATTCCCTGTTCATTATAGACCGTACATCTCTTGCGTACAGAGAGTTCAAAGGTCTTTTAAATCACATTCTACTTTGCCCAAGAGACACAATGCCTTCTTGGCTCCCCCAACCCAACTTCCCTCCTCTGTCATCTGAAGTGAACCAGCCAATGGACTGCGAAGCACGGGGTAGAAGAAAGCCATGCTTGCCCCTGACCAGTCCTAGGCCCTGCCATCCAGGTTGCTACTGACGAACGACCAACCGACAAATATGATGCAGTTCATCTGCAAGGAGGGTCATTTTACTTCTCTGTCACTCAAGTTGCTCAGCAAAGGGGCAGCAGAAATTCTAGAACTGAATTTCTATGCTCACCCACCCGTTCGCTTGCAAGATCAAATTCCGTGCCTCAAAAGATCACTGATAAGCAAGAAGGGCCAGAAAAGGAAGGAAGGAGGTGGCCCCCTTCATGAGTCAACCACAGGGAGGCAGGCTGGTCCTTCCTTATAACATCACTTTCTCTGAATACACAGATTTCATTCATGATTAAAATTGGGGGGGGGGGACGACTAGTGGATTATTTTGTCTCCTCTTTTTATAATACCTGGATCTTTTATTGTATATTTCTGCTACTGAATGCTTTTAAGTTTAGCATGCTGCGTATACAACAAATTCCCCCCCCCCCCAAAATTGCCGCTGTTGATTCCTCAATGTTTTCACAACAAAGAGCGACAGTAGTTTCATGGACAATGTATCGCTGATGTGTGAACTCTAGGGTAATAAACAGGAGCCAGAAATGTCTATTCTGCAACTGCTATTAACAATTTGTTTAATTCTAGGATAATCCTAGTGAAATTAGCAAAAATCACTCCGCAGGTGACTTGTGAACTACCCCATTGGTTCATTTACAAAGAGAGCAGTCTACCAAGATTATCTCCTTTTCAATTGGCTACTGAGCCTGAAGCAATTTCTGGTAGAAAACAGTTCCATGATGGGTGTTTTCATCAAACCAAAGTGAATTTACAGTGCTGCTCAGATGGCTCTCAAGCAATGCATAGGCTTTTGTTTGGCGAGTGCAGAAGTGAAATGAAACTTTCTGAAGGAACAGGCAATTAAAAAATACCTTGTGATATCTCAGTCTTTCTCCGTTTGAAGGTGCCTGGTCTTACCGGAAACTGGCATTTTCCTGAGGGAAGAAAAAGCAGTGGAAACAGAGTCAACTGCATGGAAATCACTAGGGAGGCCAGGAAAATAAACAATAATTTTTCCCATTATTAGATGTAATTTGTCACCTCCCAACAGCTAGTGCCTACAAACCTCAACCATATTGCACAATTACAACAAGCTCCAACTATATTGTGTGTGGCTTGCTGGAACATCCATGCTCCCCCTTTCACAAATACAAAGGCACAACAAATTACAGAGAAATGATTTCAGGTTTAACCAGGCCTGAAAAACTCTATTTTGCAGTCCAGAAAATGCACAGGATGGAAAAACTGCCTTGTAAGAGGTGTTCACCCTGATCTGGATGACCAGGTTAGCCCAACCTCAAACCCTACGGAGTCACCTTGAGTCAGCTGTGACTTGACAGAATTTCCCACCACCGCCAAGGGGTGTTCGGAAGAGGCTGCTTCCACAGCTTAGTGGCCAATAGTGAGAAAAGCCACACTTGCCAATGAAATTACATTTCCCCTGCCTATGGTAGTTCTCTCTTTTGCAGAGGGTCACCCTGCACAGTACTTCAAACTAAACCACGGTTAAGTGAGCTCAATTTTGGTGTGGTATGATTTCCAAATGAAGAGGAATTATGAGGTGGAATGAAGTGAGTTTGCAAACCAGCACCTGGTTAATTCTAGAGTACTGTGATATCAGACTTTCTCAACATTTTTTACCATTGAGAAACCCCTGAAACATTCTTCAGGTTTTGAGAAGCCCCAGAAAATGCATGAATGTGAAGAATGTGGTTGGGAAGCATAGTTGTTTACACACCCACCCGGGGACCCTCCCCTTCCTATCCCCTCTGGCCATTTTCGGAGGGGGGAAATGGGTTTACATGCCCACTTACAACCATATCCCCTGATAAATGTTTAACATTTTTTTAAATATATAAAAAATTAACTAACTCCCAGAAATCAGGGTAGAAGAAACTGCAGCTACCTCGTCTTCCAATTCAGAGGCATTTGTGAAAAGGTAGAGAAGGAATCTCTGGCTCACAGTCTGGCAACCCTCAACACAGGTCTCTAATGCAACAGACTCCAATTTACACCAGCTCACATCAGAACGTGCCACGTAGCCCGTAAACTGCTTGTCCTAACAGTGTGATGCTAACTACTTTTCATAAAACCTGTCCAGGCATGTATGGATGACAACATCCTTGATATGCAATCAAAAGCTAGACTGATATCAGTTGCTGTCCACGCTCACAGGTGGCAGTTCTCTGTTCAAAAGAGATTGGCAGAGGTACCACCCTATTGCCAATCTTGCTAAAGAAACTGGTGTCAGCAGACAAGGTGGCGCACATAACAAGCTGTCTGCTACAGAACACGAGGATCGGAAGCCTTGAAAATCAAGCCCCACTTCCTGCAAGCAAATGCTTCCAGGTTAAGCTTGCTTACCTACCATCACTTTGCATGAGATACCAAAAATGCAATATTGGGTCAATTCTGCACTTGCAGACATGTGTATTCCTCAAGACAGCATATACTAGTTCAGTAAAAGAGAGGCCCTATATGTGACATACATTTTCTAGATAAGCACCTAATAATAATGTTTAAAAAACAGAAGTCGGTGAGGGAGTGAGAGAACTATGGGAATGCTCTGTTAGTGTAGGGAACTTATTGTGACTCAGAGAGATTAGCTGGCCATTTGTTACTTGCAGAAAGATTATTTGTGTAACCATGTTTGGCCTGGGAACGAATTCTGCAAGTTGGAGATAAATGAAGATTCAAGGGGAAAAGCTATGGCTGGGCTCAAATAAGTAGGAGCCAGTAACATTTGGGAGGATGGAAAGATGCCAAGAGGATTTAAATATTTGAAGTGTGTCAAAAGCCAGGAAATGAAGAACTGTGCACAAGCCTCAACTACAGCCAAAGCTCCAAAGCACTCAGGACCCCGGCAGGCCAACGGCTGTTCAGTCGTTACCTGCGTTCACCTTGGCAGCCTTCCCCGAGGATGTCTCCCCACCCATCTGCAATTAGGTCAGAATCAGGACTGTCCAGCAAAATGCCAAGTTTGTATAAACTACCCTGAAAAAAAACACAGCTTATATATTTTTTAAAAAACTGACAATGGCAAAATGTAGTGCAGCTAGGAGCAGTCAGGTGGCTGAAATGAATGGCCTCATTCTTAGATTACAGGGAAAAGGGGGGCAGAAAAGATCCAGAACAAGGCTCTGAAGAAGCAGTGACTTGAGTGGATGCCTTCACAGGTGAAGCAGCAACTGGGTAATGTGATCTACATCCCTTCCGACCACCTCTAATTCTTCAGTTGTAGAATCCCTGTAACATTCTTAAAATACCTTTCCCTCACAAATGAACACAGCCACCAACTGCATGGGTGCAAAGATTCCAGGGCATGGATTTCTCATTTCAGACACTATGTGTCCAAGTTTTATGTGCAGGTACCACACCCCGGACTCTGCTAGGAACGGCGCAGAATATATAAAACTGGTCTCTTCATAACAAAAACACCTCTGAGAAGATGGCTGATTTCCCTGCACTATCCACCAATGACTAAACAAAACCATTTCTCTCGTGCACACAGGTCTATGAATAAACAGTACCTCCAGCAACCTCTCATTTTAATAATTTAGGCATGCAAAAATAAAAGCTCATCCAAAAAGGCATCAATTCTAGCTCCTCTGTTCAGAGTTGATAGCTGAGACTTAACGGTGTATTTCATTCTACTGGGGAAAGTAAAATTTCTTCACAGTGCATCCTTGACACATGCATTTGAGACTGAAGAAGAGACAGTGGCAGTAGCCCTGCTGGATCCTGTCTTTTTAGAAAGCAAGGATGAAGTCCCCAGCACAAAAGCATCACACTGCAAGGCTTTCATTAACCCAGAGATTCAACTAAGTCCATCTGATGCAAAATAATTCAGTACAACCACAAAACATGCAACAGTTTTTGAATGAGTGCAAAAAGCAGACATCAGGGTAATCACTCACACTATCTTATAATCAGATTCACACATCCTACCATGACTGAATACTCACAAGTATTTCTTAATTATCTCTTGAAAATATTCACAAGCCTGCAACTGATAAGGTCCGTGTGGCAAGTACGCATCCTTCATATGACAGGATATCTATACATTAAGTGCCTTTTTTCATCTCAAGCATTTCCCCTCTCCTTTTGGGGAGGGCAGGCTTCCAGTGCTGAGAGATACAATGGTTATAAGGTACAACAGTGAAGAAAAACACTGACTCATACACCTTTGACTGTATCAAGCTCCTCTCTAAGCATGTGCAGAAAACCTTCCTATATTCCCATCTCTTGCTCTGGTGAGATTACACGCAGCCCTGAAGTCAGTAAAGCCACAACACTGTTTTCTTAAAAGCATAAAACATATGGATACTCTTGGCTGGAACTTTATTCTCACAAAACAACAAAACAGAACCTGCATTCTGGACCCCTCCAAACAGCAGGGATGGATTACTGGCCATCATAGAAAACTGCACAAACTCCTTGTGTGCACTGAGAATTATTACAGCACTGGGGAAATAATTCCTATGCACATCAAATCGGTAGCTCTCGGAAGGGCCCAAAGGCAGGATATACATTTTGCAAAACGGATCAATCGGCAAAACACGCCGAGGGCCTTCCCGATAGCCAAACGGCCAATATGCAGAACTATAGTCAATTCCTAATAACTGTATAATCAATCAGAAGGCATAATTAATCAGAACTGTATAATCAATCATTACCACTCATTCATAGCACTTTGCCTTCTGCTGAAGAGCTAAGAGGCAGCACGTAGGAGGACCCTGCAAGGTGGGGGCATGCCCCTTCTCTCAATTTTAAGTAAGTGACCCGGCTTCCGAAGCAGGCAGCAACGGCAATGGAGGCACTCTGCACAAGCCCAGAGACCTGCACAAGGGCTAAATGCGTCTAGAAGCCAATGAGGCAGGACAACGTGGCCGCCTCCCCACGAGCAGGCGGGGAGCAGCGAGGCCAGCCCGCACGTGCCCAGAGGGCCTCCCCACTGCAGCTAGGCCCCAGCCCGCCTGTCACCTGAGCATGTGCAGAGCGCCGTCGGGTCCTCCAAGCCCCAGCCCGGTGGGCGTGGCCTCCCTGGGGCCCTCCCCCTCCTCCAGGCTGCGACGGCCTGGCTTGGCCCGGGCCCGCCAGGGGAGCTGGGCCTGCCACCGAGGCTCCACCCACGGCCGCCGCCGCCGCCATGCAACGCGCCGAGGGGAGGGGGCGGAGCGGACAGGGCGCGAGGCAGCGACGGGGTCTCCGGCCCCCCCTCCACTCGCCTCACCTGCGCTGCTCCCACCTCCGCCGCCGCGTGCCGCTCCCGCCCACCGCGCCAGCCCCTCGTCGCGCTCGCCCACCGCCCTCCGCCCGGCAGCCAATCCGCGCCCGGCGACGCCGTACCCGGTCGCCCAATCAGAAGTCGGAGGCTGCCTCCGCCGATGGGCACCGCTCTGGCGTCGGCGGCTCGGATTGGGCGAAGGCCTCCGTCCGTCTCCCACCCCGCTCCAGAATGACCGAAGGAGGGAAGGAGGCGGGCTACGGCAGCCAATGAGAAATCACAGCGCGTCCTCCCAGCCGTCCAATGACGGGAGAGGTTAGGAAGGGAACAGCCTCGCGTCCTCCTCCACCCCACAGCTGTCAAAGAAAGGAGGGAAAGAAGAAAAGCGGCTGCTGATTGGCCAGGCAGGGAGGCGCGTCCGGCGGGGTTGGCGGGCCGAGCAAGGCGACGCTCTCGTATCTTACGCCCCGCCCTCAGCACCAACTTTTGACCCCGCCTCCAGTACGCCTTCGCTTTGGTCCAATAAGGAGAGGAACAGCGTACAGGCGGGCTCTTAGCGGCTCCTGGCCAATCAGAACGGGGAGAGTTGGTCGGGGTTGCCTTTGGCCGTGCTTACTGGGCGTGGCAGTTCTAGAATCTCTGCACGGCCTGATTAATTCATCCCGAGAGTGGAAATGCGCGTGCGCGTGTCTGGCGATGGTTGCAACTAAGGCAATTGTTAATTTTCAATTGTCGTTCATGCATTTTAGCTCTAAATGTCAAAAGCGTGCAGCATCTATTGTTATAAAACAATATATATACACACACATAAAATAAAAGGGCTATTTGCCTATACAGCTGGCATGAGTGTTTTTACCATGGCTTTAGAGTTATATATACATTTATATATACATATATATATTATATATACATTTTATTTGTTAACCATGTTTTTATTATAATACTGCAGCAATAAAGCCTGCTCTATCAATGGTTGGCAAAATCACAAAGCCTCTGCTCCATGTGTTTATCTAATCTAATCTTGAACCTGTCTATGCTTGTAGCTGCCATCATTTACTGTGACAGTGAATTCCATGTGTTAATTAAGAAGATAAGAACATCAGAGAAAACATTTTGTACCAGACCAATGGCACATCCAGTGGTCAAACCCCACGTGCTATCAAAAGGTCCACCAGTAGAGCCACCTCAGTGCTTTTATAACCTTTTTACCCTTGAGTATCTAAGGGATTTAGGCACACACACACAAAGCACAGGGTTTTGTTTGGTTTTGAAACGTAATTGTGCAAACTTAATTTTATTTCTTCGTGATGAAACGTCAGTTATAAATAAAAGGAAAGCATGATTCTGCTATTTGAAACTGGAGAAAAGGAAAAATGAAATCCTCTTTCATTGTATTAAGAACGCACATCCCTCTCCATTTTGCTTCAAAAAGTCAAACACAATCCATTTGTGTGGGATAATTATACCACAATAGCACAGTTGGGAACACTTTCATGAAGAAATGGCTGGAACATTCCTTCTGTTGTTGCGACGCCCCCTCGGCAGTCTGTCGAGTGTGCCAGTGTGCCATCATTTCTTGGGCTGATCCCCAAGCCTTGGCGAGACCTGCACAAAAATTCTGGAACTGTCCCAATCGCTTTACATATGAAATAACACCGTTTATTAATACCATATAGTAATACAACCATGTATTCATACATTTATGGTGGGTGTACAAGGCTGAGAAAAGTTATGGCCTGTAAACGAGACTTGTGCTAAATTTGGTTTGAAATGTGGCTCTGCGTCCAAGAAGAATATTTGGAGGGAGCTGGTCTTGAAACGGCAAACAAACCCTCAGGTTTGCTCAGCTTCAGTGGCCTGGGAACAGGTAGAATCTTCTCAGAAGTGTAGCTCTCTCCTTGGTCGGCAGCTGCAGTGGGGTCTCGTTACATGCCTGCTGGACCTGGGATGCAAGAGAGGCATCAGAAATCAGAGCAGGCACGCAGCAAGGCAGGCTGACCGGATGCAAAGCAGGAGCAAAGGCTGGAGCCTGACACATAAAAGCCAGGGCTACGGACCCACCACAGCATTCTCCCGCTAGTCCACTGCCCACCCATCCCACAAGCAGTCAAGTATCAGTAGCACGAAAGGTGAACCAAAGCTTCCCTTTCTTGTCATCTGCAGATGGCGGGAGTGGCTTTGTCAGTAACCAGTTACAGGGCTGCTTGGTGGAAGAGAACATTTTAGCAGGGACAACTTTGTCACTTCAGCATGGCCAGTGGAATCTTCCAGCCGTCTTCTGGAGGGGCCTTGGGAATTCAGCAACTAGCACCACCCGTGTCCATTTAAGGTGATTTACCCATTTTCTCCTTTTCTAAATGATGGGTTCTGTTTGTGTTGGAAACGGGGATAGGAACGAAGCTATTCCACTGAGCGCTGGTGAAAACACTACAGCTTGCCGCTAGACAAATTTTACTCAGAAGTAACACAGTAAAATGGAATTTCCCCCAGCACTTCCTGTGCCTTTCCAAGTACACTTTTAAAATCACTACGTAGTTCCCATTTTGCGGTTCTCCTGTGCTGTTGGGCAGCTAGAAAGCTTTCAAAGCAGTAGGACAAGAATGTCACTTCTTTTTTTTAAAAAATGAAACATAAGATTTTGAAGAAGCTGGATTCTGTTCCCAAGAGACATCCCATCTCTTTTTGGAACTTAGAACTGCCAAACTTCAGTTTAGGATTGGCGTTCTCTTGGAATATCACGAGACGACAGAGGTCAGTTACACTGGAGTAATGGCAATTATGGTCAGTGGACTAGAGGGCAGGGGTGGCCCAATTGTGGCTCTCCCGATGTCCGTGGACTCCCATAAGCCCCTACGAGCATGTGCTAGCAGGGGCTCATGGGAATTGTAGACTATGGACATTGGGAGAGCCACTGTTTGGCCTTCCCTGCAAAGCATGATTCCTCACAGGGTTCCCTCCCTAAACCTTCCCCAGGCTCTACCCCCAAATCTCTGAGAATTTCCCAGTTTGGAGCTGGGAAACCCAGTTGCTGGACATACAGCTCTGCCTTCAAAACAGAGCTAGACTGCACTGCAGAAGAAAAGATATGAGTAGATTTATTCTATGTGGAGCACAAAACTGGCAGCATGCACACAGTGCCCTCTTCAGTCCCTTCAAGAATATCAGGTGTTGGAAAAGACCCATCTCAACCTGAGAGCTTAAAGAATGGCTCCCAATCAGAGAAGGCAATGGGGAACTGGTCTGATTTGGTGCAAAGGAAGTAAGTTGCGGGGCAGAGGCCTGACTTTGGCTGAAAAAGACCCAGCAGTTCAGTCCCCATCTCCTTCAGTTAAAGACTTTCAAAGGGAAAGTAGGGAGGTTCTCTCTTTTAGGGAGAAGGGAGAACCAGCTTCAGGTATGTTTACTGGCAGCACGCAGGTATAACCCTAATTCAATGATGCTTACCTCTCTGAAGATCTCTTCCAAGTGGTAGCACCAGGCGTGCTCCTGCATCTGCCTTATCAGCTGGACAATGAAGATGGATCCTGTTTGAGGGCTTCTCCAGGACACGTTATCTATAAGAAGCAATATTTGTTGGAGACCACAGGCTTTTAACGTTTCCAAGAGAATGCTGTGTCCAAAAGGGCAGTGATCCTTGGCCTGAAAGAGACTAGGGCCAGGGCCTTCTCAGTCCTGGCTCCCACCTGGTGGAATGAGCTCCCGTGGGAGACACGGGCCCTGTCAGAGCTCACTGAGTTCTACAGGGCCTGCAAGATGGAGTTTTGGTTGAGGCCAGGCTATAAGGAGTACACAGGTTCTCCCCACCCCTCCCAAGCACCGTAAGCTAGAACAAGTGTCAGATCAGTCTGCTGTTGGAAAAGAAACCAACTGCTCTTCTGCAATCGTTTTAAGCAATTCAATTTCATTGCTTTAATGTATTTTGGGTTTTAAACAGTTGTACACCGCCCTGAGACAGCTCTGCCAAGATGGGTGGTTGTACAAATCCAACCAAAATCAGATCAGAGCCGAGAGCCTACTAGTGTTATTTCTAATTCTATATTTACTGCACGGCGTGTGTAGTGTAGCCTGGAGATGCAGGCAAGGGATGTGCAGAAATGGTTTGCCACTGCATGCCTCCTGTCACACATCCACTGGAACCCACTTGGGCCACTTCCTCCAGGAAGGAGGCTCCTACCTGGGGTTGAGGAACAGAAGCAGATTAAGTCGCTCTCCACATGCACTTGTCGGAGGGCGTCACTTTCGTACTCCGCTGGGCGACCCGTGGCGGGTGACTGGGAATCCGCAGAGGGTCTGCCGGCGCTGCTCACATAGATCACGCCTTTGTTGTCTGAAAAACAAAATGGCGGACATTGGCCAATGACGAACTTTCCTTTGGAAGCAAATCTGACAATTGGGCAAGACATCGCCTGGATGCTCCCCTTTACTGCAGAGGCTCCCCCTGTCCAACTGGGGAACAATATCCGGGTTAAGGTTGCCAACCTCCAGGTGAGGCCTGACAATCTCTTGCTATCATGGCTTATCTCCAGATTACAGAGATCAGTTCCCCTGGAGAAAATGGCTGCTTTGGAGGGTAGCACCTATGGCATTGTACCCTGCTGAGATCCCTTCCTGCCCCAAATCTTGTCCTCTCTAGGCTCCACCCCCCAAATTTCCACATATCTCCGAGCCCAGAGCTGGCAACTCTACCCCTTGTGAAAACAGGCTCCTTGTCTGACCACCTATTCTGGGGTCCGCTAGATCTAAAGCCAATCTCATTGGGCTCCTTTTCAGACTAGGGGTGTGCACTTTGGCTCAGTTTGGCCGCCACGGCAATCACCGAAGCCACCTCCGCCCCTCCTCTCCGAGCACCTTGAAATATCTGCTGATCAGACAGAGGAACAGAGACAGTCAAAACAAAACAAAAGTCTCCTTTACAAGACCTGCCGTGTCTGCAAAAGAATCCTTCCTGCTTCTACCATTGCACAAGGAACCATTTTGCTCCCCCACCCCAAATTCCGCGTGAAAAACGTACGCCCACGGCACGCTTGGATGACGATCACTTTGGGCTTATCCCTCAGAACTGGGCAGTTCTTGTTGTTGAGGATGGAGTAGATGGTGTCATGGGACAGGATGTCGGAGTTCTCGCCCTGGCTCTTCACGCCACACAGGCCGGCCCTCAGGCCGTGAGACATGAGCACCACGAAGGTGCTGTCTGAGGTCTCGTGTTCCTTCCGAGCAGCAAAGTCTCTTAGACGATCCGTCATTTGCTGTGAACAAGACAGGAGGTCACATCAGTCATGATTCGGCAGCCAACTGTGCATCCTTACAGAGGACCACTGGGGTGCCCCGGTGCTCTTCGTTTATTTTCCCACCAAAGTTCACTGCCTGAGTGTCCCTCTCTTCTTCTTATCGCTCATCTCTACTGGCGGTTGACCTGATTTCCATGTGCTTTTGGAGCTCTTGGGTTGCTAAACTGATGGCAACTGTTTCCATTTTGATTTTAAAAATTATTATTATTTATTTGATTTATTCCCCGCCATTCCCTGATGGCTCGTGGCGGGTTACAACAACTGGGTAGAAATCCCCTAAAGCCCCCAATTAAAATCCCAGAATAAAAACAAATTAATCAACCACAAGGAGGGGGAAAAAACAATGCCTCAAATCTCAGTTATCCCAACATCTTAAGGAGGAGTGGGAGAGAAAACGGTGCAGATGTTATTAGCAACTGTCACTTCCTGGAAGGGGGGGGCATATAGATCACCCTGTCTGTACCGACCTCGACCATAAATCTGGTGGAAGAACTTTGTTTTACAGGCCCTGTGAAATGCCAGAAGCTCCCGCAGGGCCCGCAGCTCTTCAGGGAGCTCATCCCACCAGGTAGGGGCCAGGACCGAAAAGGCCCTGGCCCTGGTTGAGGCAAGACATACTTCCTTGGGGCCAGGGATAACCAACAAATTAGCACCTGCAGAGTGTTTCATTAACCTCCAGTTCTCACTATGAATCGTATTGTCCTTGCAATGCAATTCCTGCAATGCTAGGTCAAATTGCACAGGATACAGAACACTGGGAGATGCCAGATGTGTCACTTGGCTTTTAAAAGCAGCAGCAGTGAAACCCCTGATCTCCAGCAGGGTCACAGACCTGGGAAAGGTAAGCTCTGTGCCTCTCTCTGCCTGCTTGGCAGCTGCCATAAGAAACAAGAGTCCTTGCGATGAAACAACCTAGCTGAGCACCAGCAATACCATCTGTGGCCAGCAATCAGCTTGGTGAAGGCCAGGCCCTCCAGTCTCCCAATTCCCTTACCTACCTTTGAGCATAAATTGGTATGCGATTCCACTTTGTACCCCAGGCCCGTCAGGAGGCGCTCTATCCCTGCGATGTCCACTTCTGCCCCATCCCTCCTGGAGTAGCAGGGAGACTCAAAGTCTATGTTGCAGATGATCAAGGCCAATCGGGTGCGTCTCTTCAAGTCCTGGATGATGGGATAGATCTGTTGGGAAGCAAGAGAATGATGCTTAGCAAGGCTTGCCCAAGAAGTATAGGGGTCATTTGGGACCAAAGAGGAATTATACAAGTGCCCTAATTTCCTGGGATCAGTTCTCTCTTTGTAGAATAAAGAGCTACAGCCCCTCATAAAATTGAGCACCTTGCTTCCCTCTTGATTTATTTTTTGGACTATTGGCAGGACAAATGTGTGGGGTTCTCGAATCATTATTATGAATCTATGCTCAGAGCAGGCTCTGATAGGCTGCTGTAAGCCTACAATTTCCCCTCTTTTGCTGCTTCAACATGACAATTATTCCCCACATGAAAAGCAGGAAACCCCCACCATAAAAAAGAAGTAACCAGAGCATTAATAACCATCTGTACATGACTTGTTTGGCCCCTGTTATATTCTCCTTCACTCCAGACAAAATATAGAATTCATTTTTCACACCCACGTCTATGTGTTGATTTGCAAAAGGTGCCCGGATTTAGCTGAGTCACTGGAATTCCCAGTTCCAAAAGGCAACCAAGCACGGTTAGCACCTTGGAAGATTCCTCCTTTTGGATCTTGTCAAAGACATTTGAAGGGCAAAGCTTGATGCCCTGTCTGTATTCCACTGGCTGGCTTTCTTCTACGGAGAGGACGGCTCTCGGACCAGGAGCTTGAAGAGTTTGTGACAGACTTCCTGGAACCAAGAAAGATTGAAGATCTCTGTTAATTTATATATAGCCTTTTAAAAAGTGAAAACAATGGAAACATCATTAAAAGATTGTAACCCTTTGGGGAAGCACCTCTGGAACCGGGTGGCAGTCGTCAGTGCTGAGCCTTCGCATACTCTGGGCAGGGGTTCAACTGCATACCTTCTAGGAAGACCATCAGATCCAGATGTTCAGCCAAGAAGGGATCTCGGGCGTGGATGCTCTCGATGGCAATGAGGCTGGCTTTAGGGCCTTTCTTCCTGACTCCATCGATCAAAATTCTGGCTTGTTCCTGCGTGACGGCAGACTTCTTCTTCACCCTTTCCACCTCCTCATCGTTCAAGACCCCTTTATCCTGAAGATCATCCAGGACTGCACAGATGACAGCGTTGTTCACCTTCTCTACAAACTGTGTTCGCACTTCTCCCAATTTCTTGTCTGTAAAGAAACACACACACACTCAATCGTCCTGTGAACTGGAGAGGTTGGATTCCTGAGAGGTGCTCCTCGGGTCTGCACTGCGGTCAGAAGGCTACAATGCTAGAAAGGAAGCGGAGATCAGAGCTCAAGGCCTGAAATACACAAAATAAGCATGGAAGCAGATTTACCGAGCAGAGAGAGAGAGGGGGGCACAATCCAGCTGGGAATAATTCTCATTTAAATAGTGGCGCTTACAAGAACCCAGTAGTCAAAAGCCTAAGAAAGACAGAAGTAGGAGACCAAAGCAAAGAGCCTAATGCTGGGAGCGATTGGGGGTAAAAGAAGAAGGGGATGACAGAAAATGAGGTGGCTGTCTGCATGTGGGGGAGCAGGGAATCAAACCCGGCTCACCAGATTAGAAGTCTGCACTCCTAACCCCTACACCAAACTGCCTCTCCAGCCTGGTTAAAAAGCCTGGTGAGTCATATAGAATGCCCCTAATTTCCAGTTTCTTGTTACCGCAAGCCAGTTAACACCAAGAGAAGGGGACACCACCATGGCACAATCTGTGACCTCTGTCCAGGAAGCTTTCCTTCCTGTACCGGAAAGGGTAAAGATTTCCCCATTGCCTGTACTCCTGTTTCTGACGGTGCATTGGCTTGCATGAATCTGCATCCAAAGACAGGGAAAGGACATGCAGCGGATCCGTAAAACAGAGCGGGAGGAGGGGCTGAAATCTTGGCAGGCTAGCAGGCACCTTTTGCAGGGGAGATTTCTGTGGGTCCAAAGGGCCCTTGACTTCATTCTGTGTTCCAGAAGCTTCCCCGGGTCGGTTCAGTTCGGGAAAGCGGCACAGGCGGGATGGGAGCAACGAGACGAGCCCCTTGGCCGGGACCCTCCTTCTGAAACCGGCTTCCCTTGCTAGGAGCGCTCTGTTCTCCAGCATGGGGCTGGGCACCAGCAAGTAAGAATGGGCCACCATAAGCAATTCATTTTAAACAGGAATTTGGAAGCCAAGTGTCCAACCCCCCCCCCCCCAAACAGAAGGGCGGGAGCACCCGTTCCTGGTGCAGAAGCAGCCGTGGCCAGATGTTCCCTGTCCTCCCCGGCCATTCCCCGGTTCGCCTTTCTCCCCCTGCACCGAAAGGCGGGAAGGCTGTTAGAGCGCGGGGGGAGGGAAAGCCTGATCGGTGTCAACTAGGGATGCCAACCTCCCGGGGGGACCGGGGGACCGCCGGGAGTTACGGATCATCTCCAGACGGCAGAGATCAGTTTCCCCGGAGAGGGAAAAAATTGACTATTTTTTTTGGGGGGGGGAGGGAAATCTCCGACGTTGTACCCCACGGAGGTCCCTGCCCTCCCCAAATCTCCGAGACTTTCTCCAATCTAGAGCTGGCGGCTCTACACGCCCCCTCCCTTTCTCCCGCCATTGGCCAGAAAGGATCTGGCCACGGAGACCAGAATCCAGTGGGGGAAGGATACGCCGGGGGTCTCGGAGGGGGATGCATGAGAAAGCAAAGCATACCCCTCCCCCCAAAAAGCCCCACAACCCGATGGAAAAGTTTCCAAGCAAGTCACCTACCGGCCATGCCTCTCCCGCGCCTTTAGGCAGCCCAGCGCCGGATTGCACCGGCCGAGCGCCGCCCCGGTCAGTGGAGAGCGAAAGCGAAAGGGAGATCCCCTCCTTGACTTCCTGCTGCTGCTCCCGGGGGAAGGGGCTGCCCTCCGCAGAAGGCGGCGGCGGCGGGGTTTCTTGCACCGTCTCCCCTGCCCATAGATGGAGCGATCTTGCTGAGGCAGACTCCAAGGGAAGCTCCCGGAGCAGAAGCTGCAGCAGCCCAGCACCACCTTTGAGCCCAATCAGATTTTTTCCAAGGTCTATGCCCTTTTGTGTGCACCACTTCCTCAGATCCAATGGAATGGAGATTGCCCGTCCACGCATAGAGGTAGAGAGGAGTCAATCGGCACATTCACACAGCGATCAGCATACAGCTTGATGCTCACATGCTGTAATGCCGATTGACTGCTCATCCTCAGCGTACGTAGAGCTTCCAATCACCTTCCCTTCCTCTCCCCACAATAGACACCTTGTGAGGTAGGTGAGGCTGAGAGAGCTCTGAGAGAACTGTGACTGGCCCAAGATCACCCTTGGAGGAGTGGGGAATCACATCTGGTTTTCCAGATTAGAAGTTGCCTCTAGGCCAGTCTGGCTCTCATGTTGTACACTGGCAATAACATCTGCGGAATGACTTTCTTCAGACTGTTCTAGTATTATGGGTCAAATGTCAGAAGTTCTCTCTAGCTACTTCTGTGCCTCATTTTATAAACCTCCCATCATGTCCCATCTTTAACTGCTTTTTATTCCAAATTGAGGAACTGCAAACCGGCATCCCTCATAGGAAAGGTTCTCCAGCATAAATCACCCAGATATAGGCAGCGGCCATAAAACAAACCTCACTGCGACCAATTGAAAATTTAAGATTTAGAACTTGCTATCTTTGCACATCCTTTTGTCATCCATCCCACCCATCTTGCAAAAACGGGATGTCTCCGCTTGACAGGTGCAAGCCAGGGTGGAGAAATAACAGGAGTAATTTATGTGTGTTTCTCCGGGAGAAATAGGCCTTGTTCAAGGTTCCCCATGATGTTCTGATGGGTAAAGTGGACAGCTGCAGACTGGATTTTTGGAGAGTTCGGTAGATAGGGAATTGGTTAGAGAACCACACCCAATGAATGGTTATCACTGGTATCCCGTCAGATTGGAGGGAGGTGAGCAGCGGGGTGCCACAGGGCGCAGGACTTTTCAACATTTTAATCAATGATCTGGATGAGGGGGTGGAGGGAACTCTTCATTAAATCTGCAGGTGACACCAAATTGGGAGGAGGAGCGACCACCCCAGAAGACAGTTTAACGAGAACTGAACGTGCTGGAAAAGTGGGCAAACAATAACAATTTGAAATTCAGTAAGGAAAACTGCAGAGTTCTGCATCCGGTCACAAAAATGAGAAGCATGCGTATTGGATGGGAGATACACTGCTGGGCAGAAGTGTGTGTGAACGAGATTTTGGGGGTACTTGAGGACTGGAAGCTAAAGGTACTTGAGAACTGGAAGCTAAATATGAGCAGTGTGATGCAGCAGTAGAAATTTGCTTCTTCCTGGTCGGCGAAAACTTTGTACCCTAGCAATGATCACTCAATATTGTCCTTAAGAACTTTATTTAAATCATTATAGTGGCATTATAAAGTAAAAATAACCCCACATGTGTTAATTTTCCATTTTGTTTTCTTTCCTTTTCAATCTTTTGGAGACAGCGGAAAACAGTTTCATTCAGGACTACTGAGGTTTAGTCTCCAGTCCTGATATTAAATTTTGGCATGATGTTCTTATGGTATTTTATCTGTGCTCTTTCATCTGTTTGCAAGCTGCCTTGAGCTTCAAAAGGAAGAAAGGCGGCTAGTGCATATTTTAAATACATAAATAAATACATAATTGGCTGCCTCCCTCTCTTCTTAACCTCTGGTGTGTCAGAGACAACCTGCCTAGAAAAAAGAAACAAATATCACTTTATTTTAATATTGAACACTCTGCAGAGGAGAGGTGGGGAAAGTCGTGTTCCAGCAGTCACTGGTTGCACCGCAACGTACAGCCCACTCAAGTGTCCGGCAAAACTGACCACGGGGGAAATGGCACATGTAGGTAGCTCTAGTCTGAGCTTGCAGAGTCACAGGTGGAAGCTGGGGGTGGGGATGGCTGTTAGCAGAAAGGACACATATCCCACTTTGTTTCTGTTCCAGGAAGCCAGTTTGCGAAGATTCTTCCAGATGCTCTATGGTGGAGGCAACTCCAGGAAGTTACACACAGCAGCGAGGAACTGTTGGGGCTGATCTGCATGAACCCAGTGTCCAGCATCGGGCACATACTGGATCTCTGCTTCGGGGAAAAGCCGCTCAATCTCTGGGTAGTCATTGGAGCTACAGAAAAGGGGACAGAGCAGAGAGGTGAGCAGCAGTGACACTGGAAGACCCCCTCCCCCTGATGCCCCCTTTGTAAAGCCAGCTCTTGGGATGAGAATTCTGACCTGATGTACTGAGATTTTGTGCCTCCCAGGAAAAGCGTGGGACCCAAGTAGGGCGTTTGGAAATCAGGGAAGCTCAAAAGTTCATCTAGGTGGTGGGAGATGGCCTCCAAGTTCACCCGCCACTTGAACTGGCCCTCGGAAGACACCAGATTGGTAAGCAGAAAGTTGCGGGTGGCTGGCTCCTGGACAGAGAGGAGACAGGAGGGGCTTTGGGTGTGCAAGAATGACTCGCATTCTGTGCGATTACACAGCAAATACACAAAAGATGGAATCTGTTCCACAACTCAGCAGCCTGGGTAGTCTTCATGGCTTCTGCTTCCTTTCCCTTAAAACGGGAACAAGTTTCTGAATGACGTTTTTCCTCCTATACTGACCTATCTAAGCAGTTGCCCCTCCCCACCCCAAATGCACACCATCAAAAGATACAGCAAACAGATACTAGGGAGAAAAGAGAACAGGAAATAGAGGGGAAGAAGGGGAGAAAAAAAGTTGAAGGGGAAATAAGGAACTGAAATACAGCTGCAAGAATAACCTCAAAGGTTATTCCTAATACTTCAGTAAAATCTATTGACTCCTGTTTCGTGGGATTCTTTGGGAAGGGACTGTCACTGCCTAATTACTGCTGATATGGACATCTGAAGCTGCCATGCTGGAGTGTGATCTTGGCCCAACTAGCTCAGGCCTGCCAGCTCTGACTGGCAGTGACTCTCCAGAATATTGGGGCACAAGAAGGTACCAGATGCCAGGCTTGAGCCTGTACTGTCCCACTGGGCCTTGACCACTTGAGGTACCACACAGTCTAACCCTCTTCAGATTTAGCTTTGCCTCCAATTCTCCTCCCTTTAGGAAGCCCATTTGGAACATGTAATGTCAGCGAAAGCATTTGGCTGAACAAGTCAGAAATATTTTAGCTGTGGGGCCTGGGCATTCTTTCGTTAATGCTGCCATGGCATACTCCCCCACCTCGCCCCCGCTTATCATGTTTTGCTTTGTTAACGGCTGGAACCATGCCTTTGCATTGGAAACGGCTGGGATTTAACTGGACCTCAGAGAGGTGGCCTTACCTGGATGGTGGAACGCAGCTGCTCTTCAGCTAGCCGGTGAACAGTGGAGCGGGGCAGGCCTTGTGGGATGTTGACGGCCTGCATGGCAGCCACGAAAGCCTGGAAGCTGGTGACAGCTGATGATTCGCTGGGGCTGATGTCGACACACATCAGGCGCTCCACCAGCTCCGGCTGACAGGAAACAAGCAAGCCGAGGGGGCAGAGAGAAAGCAGACAAGATGCGTCAGCTGCAAAAAGCAGACTCCTCCCTGGGAAAGCAGGAGAATCCATCTGAAGGCAGCCCTGCTTGACTGTACCCACAGCCTCTCTAGTACAGCATCCTGTTCTCTCCAATGACCTTCTGGAAGGCCTGCAAATGGAATACAGAGGCTGAAGCCTTCCTCTGTGAGTAGCACAGTGGAGGTCTACAGAATGCCATCAATAGCTGGCCTCCTTTGTTGTTGTTGTTAAGTGCAAAGTCGTGTCCGACCCATCGCGACCCCATGGACAATGATCCTCCAGGCCTTCCTGTCCTCTACCATTCCCCGGAGTCCATTTAAGTTTGCACCTACTGCTTCAGTGACTCCACCCAGCCACCTCATTCTCTGTCGTCCCCTTATTCTTTTGCCCTCGATTGCTGGCTTCCTTACAAGCACACATACATAGGGATATGTGAAAAGAACCACCTGCTTGCCATTTATTGACAACAGTGCAGCGCTGGCATGGGAGACAAGTTTTGACGAGCTCCTAGGATTTAAGTGTTAACTGCTTCTAATGTGAGATGTTAATGATTTTTAATGGAAAATGTTTTAATCTTGGCTTTAATCATAAATGCCTTTCAATTATGGGCCTGGAGATAAATGCCCATGAATTGTGGACCTGGAGTCGATAACTGAAAATATCATGGACTGCAAGAACAAATCAACCCGCTCTGGGCCAAATTAAACCCAACTGCTCATTTGAAGCAATGATCGGCAAGCAAAAACTCTCATACTTTGGCGTGCAAATGATGGATTGGAAAATACAATTATGCTTGGTAAGATTGAAGGAAGCAGAAGAAGAGGGAGATAAAGAACAAGATGGGTGGGCAGAATCAAGTCTACAAGTGGGTTGACCTTCCAAAAACTGACTGTGGATAGAGTTGGAAGACAGGCTTTTGTTCAGAAAGTCAACGTATTTCGGGAACAATTTGCCAGAACCTTAACAACAAGAACAAAGAGCAGAGGAAACACGGCTGAGCAGGGCATCTGCAGGTTGGCCATCCCCTCATCGATCCCCATTTCCACCTCCTGGAGCCAGACTTCAGCCTGGGTAGCTGCCTACTTACCCGCTGGAGTGAGAGCACCATGGCCGTCTTGCCACCCATGCTGTGCCCAATCAAGACACACCTGTTGAGGTGCAGCTGGTGGAGGAGGAGCTGGACATCGGCACTCATGGCTTCGTAAGACATCAGGGAGCTGTGGGGGCTGCTGCCATGGTTACGGGCATCTACTGTCAGCACCTAACTAGACAGGAGAAGATGAAGAGCACTAAGCTGGTACAGGACAGGCCTCGCTTAGACCCTGGGAGGAGCCACATTAAACAGTGAAGGAACTTCTGCTTCTTCCCAGCAAGGCCTACTTTCTCCTACCAGCAATTTTGGCACAGACACACTCCAGAATCCAAGGCGGTTATCATTTCTCATTATGGATGTTTGTAAAGGTTCCAGTGTTCTAATGCTATATTGGACAGAGCACGGTAGGAATTTTAACAGCTAATGTTTTACTGCTGGGTTGGATCTGACCAGCTTTTCCAATCAATCCCCCACAATTCCTCTGTTCAATATGGCTCTTGCTTCCCATGTGGATTTTGTCTATGCAGGTCCCGTGAGCCCCTGCAAAACCTTTTCAGCTGCTCATATAGGGCCCTTTATCATCAGCAGAAAAGCTAGTTGTGTCAACCCAACTGTCTGTTCTACTTGTTATTCTGTTTCACTTTTTAAAGATATTTTGTATTCATTCACTGTTATTTTCTTTGTAACAGGCCCTAAATGCGTTTAAAGCAGAAGCAATAGGTGTGACTCCTCTCCGTAAACAGATCAATGGTTCTTGAGGGCGACACAAGTTGATCCAGAGGTCCTCATAGCTCTCAACAGGCAGCATCTGCATCTCCAGCTTAGACACCCCAACCCCTCACATACCTGGCGGCCAGTCTGGAGCACCAGCTTTTTGGCAAGGGACTGGAAGTTGTTTTTGCTTCCAAAGAGCCCATGTAAAAAAACAAGTGGAGGTTGAGGTGAGGGTCCATCAAACACAGTGTAGGACAGGGACAGTGGCCTGCAACAGGAGAGGGGAAACAGTTAGCAGTTTGCCTTCCCTTTCCTCTCCCCACAAAAGACACCCTGCAAGGGAAGTGAGGCTGACAGAGCCCTGATATTACTGCTTGGTCAGAACAGCTTTATCCATGCTGTGGCGAGGCCAAGGTCACCCAGATGGCTGCACACGGGGGAACGGGGAATCAAACCTGGTTCACCAAATTAGGAGCCGCGGCTCTTAACCGCTACATTAAGCTGGCTCTCTGTAAACTGTTCTATTTTTTACTCAAGTTCGTATTGTTAGAAATGTTATCTATTCAAATCAAGACATCTGTTATATTCTACTGTTTTCATGAAAGCTTCAAAGTTTAAACGCCCTGAGTTGCAAGGGAGGGTGGTATAGAAATATTTATTTATGTTTTTCTTGCATTGTATTATTGCATTTTTTGTAATAAAATAAATAAAAACAGGAGAAAAAAATGCTGGGCACAACCAAGTGCTCATCTCTACGTGGAAAACAGGAAAGATTGAGGGGATGTGTAGCCCAATCCTTATCCTTACTTGGAAATAAATGCCACAAATTCAATGATATTGGCCACTTCTTGTGCACATTGCTTAATATTTACTCCCCCCGCTATCAAATGGAATTTCAGCAATTAATTTTTTCTGATTTAGAACTGGAATTCAAGCAGTCCACAATACTGGCCACGTGGCAGAGTGCCCCTGGAACGCTTTCCATCCGGGCACTCGGCACACCTAACAGTTGCAGCTCCATCCGGGCATTCGCCACAGTCAAGCCCACACTACATCCAGCAGTTCGAAAGCCCGCGCGTGGAATTCTGGGGCAACAAAGGCCTAGCCCCCACATAGGCCCTCCTTTCCTTCTCCCCTTCCGGTGGACTTACGTCATTACGTTGCTGGCAACGGCCCTCCTGGCCTTAGCCGGGAGAACGAGGCGAGGTCGAAAGAGCGAAGTGCGAACCCAGCTCGAGAACCTGAGCGCGCGGAGCATCCTTGGGAGGGCACGGCGGTCACCAGGGAGACGAAGGAGGCCGGAAAAAGGGAAGGCGCGGACCATGGCGCTACTTCCGGGTCTGTCGCCATGGGGACGGCGTACTTCCGGAGAGCCGCTTGCTCGACGGTTAAGATCCAGCGTTTGCCCCGCCTTTCCAGGGGCGAAGAGGAGGCGTGATGCACAAATGCGCCACCAGGGGGCGCGCGGAGATGGAGCGTGTGCCGGTTTCTGAGCGGCACAGAGAGCTTCTTTCGAAAGATCTGTTTGCAAAAAAAAGGAGAGTTGCATGCAATGTTATATATTTAATTTATATACCGCCCAACCATGAGGCTCAGGGCGGTGTACAGACCTCGATAAAAACCTAAGTATTAAAACGGTAAACCAATAAATAATTCAGAATTTTAAAATCTCAACATCCCAGCTTCCTTCCAAGGAAAGGAGAATGGAACTTGCCACTTGGGAGAGAGGCAGAGGAGGGTGGAAAGGGGCAGGTCCCACTGGAAATTGCAACGCAGAAAGCCTGTGAGATAGGATTGCCAACCTCCAGATGAGGCCTGGAGATCTTCCAGAATTGCAGTTGACCTTGAGGCGACGGTGATCAGTTCCCCTGGAGAAAAAACTACCTGGAAAGGTGGATTCTGTGGCAGGATACCTCATAGTGGTCCTTTCCCTCCCCATACCCAGCTGTCTCCAGGCTTCACTCCCAAATCTCCAGGAATATCCCAGCCGAGAGTTGGCAACCTTGCTGAGCATATGCAACCGTGTGGGTCTTTGAAGTGCTACTGGCCTCTAAAACCAGTGTAGTTTGCCTGCCTTGGGCTGGACTAGAGGGATTTTCATGTTAAGTAAGTATGTATGCATGCATGCATGCATGCATGCGTGTATTTATAATTGGTTTTATATACCGCTGTTTCCTGGTGGGCTCACGGTGGTTTACAATAATAAAAAGATAAAATACAGTAAAATCCCATAACATCCCTTAATAAATACTATTGCAACTACTAAGGCGGCAGGTGAAAAACAAATCTACTAAGTATCTCACCCCCTCGTCCACCCAGGGGCCAACCTTCCTACCGTTCTACTGGTGAGAGCGAGGTATCAGATTGATCAGATGTTACCAGAGGATGATCTTAGATCAAATATCAGGACCCAGGCCTGGCCTCAACCATACGCCTGGCGGAAGAGCTCCATCTTGCAGGCCCTGCGGAAAGCTGACAACTCCAGCAGGGCCCTTAGCTCTTTGGACTTCCACCTACCCCCCTCCCTGGTGTGAATTAACAAGTGCTCTTCCACCACCAATCCCTTCCCCCAAGGCACACAGGAGCTCGGGCAGGCATTGTTTATAGACACAGACTCTTTGTGACCTTTGGTTCCACCAAAGGAGGGTTGGAGAAGAGCAGCCGATGATAACCTCCCCTTTAAGCAAGATAACGATTGCTCGAAGTCAAGAAGATGAGCCAGAGAAGTAGCCGCTGAACTGGCAACCGTGAAGATATAAATCGTCTCTTTCTAGGTTTAGAATGTTCCTAGCAGTGCTGCAGACCCGATTGGAAAGCAGACATGAACGGGCCTCAGCCCATTGGTTTCAACAGAAGCACCCACGCCTTGTGCTTTCTGTTGGACCATGGCCATCTATCGTTGTAATTCCAGTGTGTTGCCCCATCCCTCATGGACTTACTAGATTCCTCCTACTCTGAGCCCATTAAACCAAGACTACACAGGAAGAAAGAGCCTCTTGTGGCGCAGAGTGGTAAGGCAGCCGTCTGAAAGCTCTGCCCATGAGGCTGGGAGTTCAATCCCGGCAGCCGGCTCAAGGTCGTGTACCCAGCTTGCTGGGGGGTAAACGGTAATGACTGGGGAAGGCACTGGCAAACCACCCCGTATTGAGTCTGCCATGAAAACACTAGAGGGCGTCACTCCAAGGGTCAGTCATGACTCGGTGCTTGCACAGGGGATACCTTTACCTTACACAGGAAGAATGAAATGAACAAAATGAATCCTCCCTATTCAAGGGCAATGTATATTTTTAGTACATTTGGAGGGCGAGCAAATGGGAAAGAATATTATGGGGGATGCTTCCATGCTGAGGTGGAGACGGATGGGGGCAATCTTTGAATGATTTCTTGTCACAACTGGGGCAGTGTCTGCCGTTGAATTACGAACCTTGTCATTTTCATTTCTCCAATGTTTCAGAGTACGACTGAACCCAAAGGACTGATTAGCTTTTCTTTCTTTCTTTTTTTTAAGCAAAGAATGATCATACTGCCTAATTTGGATGTTAAGACACAGTTTACTAATTTGCTACTTAATTACTTTCCCCTTCTCTCTGTACTCTTATGATCCCTGCTCCATTGTCTGAGGAAGTGTGCACGCACATGAAAGCTCACGCCTTGAATAAATCTTAGTTGGTCTTAAATGTGCCACTGGACTCTGATTTTGTTGTTCTATACCAGTCTGTCTTACAAGGGCTCTCGGCCAAAGCTTTGGAGGTATCTTCTGATCAGCGGTCCAAAGAATGTCAGAAACAGCAAATACAATGGTGGCTGTAAGATCTAGCAGCGCCTGAAACATGCACGTCAACAGTGACAGTCAGATACAGTCACCCTGACCTCAGTCTCTCCATGTATTAATAGCTAGGTAGTCTTGTGGTGCAGAGTGGTAAGGAGCAGACATGCAGTCTGAAGCTCTGCCCATGAGGCTTGGAGTTCAATCCCAGCGGCCGGCTCACGGTTGACTCAGCCTTCCATCCTTCCGAGGTCGGTAAAATGAGTATCCAGCTTGCTGGGGGGTAAACGGTAATGACTGGGGAAGGCTCTGGCAAACCACCCCGTATTGAGTCTGCCATGAAAACGCTAGAGGACGTCACCCCAAGGGTCAGACATGACCTGGTGCTTGCACAGGGAATACCTTTTTAGGCTAAATGGAGCCTCTGCTCAGGTGCAGTATACCACTGAACATCTGCAAAAGACAGGAGAGGGCTGTTGCCTTCATAAACTGCTTGCATGTTTTCTGGGGCAGCTGGCTGACAGCCCATAGGAATCAGTCAGGTTTCCTTTTCCAGTATGTGGCTCAATCCCATTGGCTCCAGTTCCCTGGAGTCGTTCTTGTGGTGCTTCTCCCCCTAGCACTCGATGCCAGTTCAGCCATTCCAGAACTGACTGGGGAAGGCTGAACCCCCTCCTTTATGCAACCTGAGCCAAACCAGGTAACATCTGGGCTCAGAGGAGAGCCTTGAATTTAAGTCTGATACGGTGGGATCCCAGATCCAGCCTGTGTGATTATGAATGTGGCTTCTTTCTTCAAAATTCCCTAGCCAGGGAATTTCAGAAGAAAAAGAAGAGGTGGTATTTATATGCTGCTTTTCTCTACCAGAAGGAGTCTCAAAGCGGCTTACAGTTGCCTTTCCCCTGTGAGGTATGTGAAGTTGAGAGAGCTCTGTCAGAACTGCTATGTGAGAACAGCACTATCACGGCTGCGACCAGCTCAAGGTCACCCAGCTGGCTGCATGTAGAGGAGCGGGGAATCAAACCCAGCTCTCCAGATTAGAAGCCGCTGTTCTTAATCGCTACAGCAAGCTGGCTCCTTGGTCTCTTGGCTCTACACAGCCAACTCCCTCCTGATCAAAACTCTGACACACACACACACACACCTCCCCTGAGAACCTGGCAGCATCCAGCCTCAGAAACTTGACTGAGACTGAAAGAATATATGAGTAAACGAACAGACATGGACATTCATAAAGGTAAAGGTAAAGGTATCCCCTGTGCAAGCACCGAGTAATGTCTGACCCTTGGGGTGACGCCCTCTAGCGTTTTCATGGCAGACTCAATACGGGGTGGTTTGCCAGTGCCTTCCCCAGTCATTACCGTTTACCCCCCAGCAAGCTGGGTACTCATTTTACCGACCTTGGAAGGATGGAAGGCTGAGTCAACCTTGAGCCGGCTGCTGGGATTGAACTCCCAGCCTCATGGGCAAAGCTTTCAGACGGCTGCCTTACCACTCTGCGCCACAAGAGGCTCACAAGAGGACATTCATAGTGGAATGTTTATGAAGAAAATGCTGGGGAGAGACATTCTGTGTGTTTTCTAAAATGTATTCTTTCGACATCATTGCATTTTGTATATTGAAAATAATTTTTTAAGAAAGAATATATGGGGAGCATCTCTGAGCATGTGCAGTGTGCTTTCCCTTTACCATGGGATGATCGCCACGGCTTCCTACAACCCGGCACGATGGCAGCGTGAGATCCAGTAAGGGAAGGCAATCCGGCAGCTCACACAAGGCAGCCCCCCAGAAACAATAGCCCTCCTCTCTTGCTGTCTATAAAAGTTGGCCGCAATCCATGCAGGTGATCTGAGAGCTGCCTGTTCAGGAATAGCAAAGCTTCCAGCACTCCAGCCGTGCCCCAGGGCCTTCCTTTTAAAAAGAAGACATTTGCCTCTTTGCCTTGGGGAAAGCTCAGCTTGAAGCCCCATCCCAGGTCCATCCAGCCAAGAAGGCACCAGGCATCCCTAAACCCTCCCTGACTGTCAAGGTTTTCACCCTGGATGGCCAAGGAAGAGTTAAATGGGAGTGTGGCACACCGGTTGGCTGCCAGCCAAGTATCTCGCACCTGTCCCGGGTATCGGTCACGTGCTCGGGGCGTGGAGGCCCCACAAACCTGTCCTTTGTTCCAGGATCAGCCTGCACAGAGTCCTTGTGTCCTCCTGCGGACAACGGCTCTACTGTCACCACGAGCCACTTGAGCCCCGTCTGGATGAGGGCACCCTCTCCCTGCCAGCAGAAGGGAACAAATATCAGTTCTTTGCACGGAGAGAGGGGGGGGGAGTCTACACGAAAATGTGGGATCCATATTCTTAAAGTTGGCTAGGAAAAGGGCTTCTGCCTGCCGTGAATGTTTCGGCAGTGTGACTGGACAAACATGTGCATCCGAGGTACAGGACCACCTGTAAGGACGGTCTCTGTATGGAGCGAAGCATTTTTGCCTGGGTGACCCTGAGGCAGCTATGCACATTAACCCTTTGCTGCCTGGCTGGCTGGCTGGGGATGTCTCTCCGGATCATCCCAGGGTGTCTCTGCCAGGCTTTCACCAGCCTCCCAGCAGGATCACAAGTGCCCTCGATCTACATGACCCACGGGGAGGTATGCTTGACTGTCACCCCACAGAATTCCTCTGGCTGAAATGCTGGCTTTTCATCCACTGCAAGGGCCTTTGAAACATCCCGGCCTCGAAGACTGGTACGAAACTGGTCTCTGATGGGAATTCAGTCTTTGAGAAGGAGGAGAAGGATGGGAGACATGTCAGATTGTAGCTGAAATCCTGTCCTTGTCACGGACAGGCAAGGGTCCCTTGGTCAGCCGGCAGGGTTCTCCCCACTTTGCTCCCCTGCCTCCAACTGGGCCATATGCACACCATGGAAGCGGTCTACCTCCCGGGATGGTGGTATCAGAGAACCGCAACGTATGCAAGCATTCGGATACACCGTCCGATGCTCAGAGCTCATGGGAGAAACCCGTTCCCAAACGAGCAAGGCTCCCTCTTTGCAGAGAAAAACGCTTCAGCCCCCGCCTTACCCATCTGCCTGCATGAGAGAAGGAGGAAATGTTTTAAATAAACACAACCAACAGCCACCCGACTGGATCTGAACTGTCTTGGAACAGTCCGGTTCTACTGAATCATAAGGAAGCCCCCTCCCAGATGCCACCCACTGCCCTGGAGTTCTGTATGGCTGAATCGTAGCTAATAAAGGAGAATTTATTTATTTATTTATTTATTATATCTTGTGTCTGATGCCATGCATACAAGATAGCACCTGATGTTTCTGCACAGTGCATGTGTAACTTGCGGAACTCATTGACACAGGATATGGTGACAGCGGCTGGTTTAAAAGCTTTTAAAAGGGGGTCGCTGGATTTCTTGGGGAAGGATCAGAACAGCAATGATCCCTGGTTCCTGAACGGAATCTCCATGCTCAGAAGCAGGCAGCCTCTAAACTGGAGAAACAGGTTTGATTCCCCACTCCTCCACATGCAGCCAGCTGGGTGACTTTGGTCCAGTCGCAGTTCTCTCAGAGCTGTTTTCGCAGAACAGTTCTCACAGAGTTCTCTCAGCCTCACCTACCTCACAAGGTGTCTGCTGTGGGGAGAGGAAGGGAAGGTGATTGTAAGCTGTTTTGAGACTCTGTTGGTGGTAAAAAAGTGGGGTACGAAAACCCTGCTCTTCTCTCTGACTCTTACAGCCAGGAGGCAACATCAGGGGAAAGTCTCGGTCCCATGTCCTGTTGTTGGCCCTACTGGTTGGCCACTGTGTGAAGCAGGATGCTGGACTAGATGGGCCCCTGGTCTGATCCAGCAGGGCTCTTCTCATGTTCTTATGAAGGTCTTAGCCTCAGTGCCCTGTTGGTAGCCCTCCAGAAGAACTGGTTGGCCACTGTGTGAAACAGGATGCTGGGCTAGATGGGCCCCTGGTCTGATCCAGCAGGGCTCTTCTGATGGTCTTCTGAAGGTCTTAGCCTCATAAATTGGTGGCCCTCCAGAGGAACTGGCTGACAAGGGTTTTCCTAATCCCATCCTTGGATTACATGGATGATCTAGGTGCCAAGGAGAACAGTCGGGCTTCTGTGTTGCCAAGGAATTCGGGCATCTGCAGCTAATTATGCAGAGCAAAATCTCTCCTATCCTTAAAGCTTAAAATGCAGGAGTTTCATTATACTGTGGCACCAAGCAATGCTGTTCAGTTCCTCTTTCAAGGCCCTGTCCTTCCACTCCACTTACCTCTTTCCCCTCCCTTCTCCTGCTTTGGGTCTCTCTGCACTGAGTTTACACAGCTCTTGTTCGAACAGCAGGTGAACTGTGCCAAGCAGGAGGGCGTGGACCGCTCCTTGCTCCGGGGGCAGCTCAGAACAGGGGAAAGCAAACAGAAGCTTGCTCAGTCTCTGAGTATTCAGGGAAGATGAGATCTATCTTTTTCTTCTCTGGGCAGAACCAAGTCACCTGAACCGCTCTTAGTGAGGGAGAGGGAAAAACAGAGCTTCACTTCAATCCACAAGCCCCATCCGGGTTCCATCTGAGCCCGGTCTCAGCCCCAGATCCTTTTTGCAGGGCCAGGGGGCTCAAACATGGGAAGCAGTAGTGCAGAGAAGAGGGTTCCTGGGCATGCACAAAGCACGTTCTCCCCCAACACTGAGCGATCACAAGCTTCAGCAGACATTGGACAGCGAGGGAAAGTAAGATTGCGAGCTAAACTTGATGGCTTTCAGAACTTCTCAATTTTGAAAAAAAAAATCTCCCACTGATTGGACACAGCATGGCTGAGTCCCTCTTTAATGTCTTGGTTCTGCCTCGGAAGGACCTCTGTTCCACTTTGGGCTTCAGGGAGTTGCTGGCCCCATGCCCTTGGCTGGGAAATTTGTATTTATAACCGCATGGGATTTGCTCTGGGTTCTCTCCCTCTCACTGATTTCTCTATAATTAATTAGATCATGATGTCCCCCGACTTCCTACCCAAGGGATAAAGGTTGGCCATATATCATCTCACCCCAACAACACGCCGTGAGCTTTGATCCCGAGGTTTCCAGGAGTTCTGTCCGTGCGGCAGCCAGCCGCCGACTTCCTTTGATCAGGACCCATGCTAACCTCCATTGTCTGTTCCATTATATCTGGAGAAGCGTGCGCGCACATGAAAGCTTGTGTCTTGGGCAGAACTTTGTTGGTCTTAAAGGTGCCCCTGGACCCAAACGTTGCCCTTTGTCATCTCGAGCCCCTGTGGAGCCCACGGACTGCCCAAGCTCCACAGGCAGAGGGATCCCTGCTCTTTAAAGCGGGATATAGGTCTCTAGGCCAGTGTGCATCTTACAATGAACAGTGTGTGTCTTAACTATTAAAGAAATGGCAGTTGGGTGGGAGCCAGGCTGGCCAATCCCTTCCAGCTCTTGGTTTTATTCTTGTGGACGCTTGGATGAGAGGAACCACTGTCCTTGGTCCATACAAGACGTCTCCAAAACCTGAGCTCCAATGAGAAGAAATGCTCTAAAGTGGCAGACCAAGGAGAGGAAAAGTCAGGGGGGAGAGAGACGGGGAAGGTTTTTAGCTCCATTTGCACATGCTTTTTAAAAATATGTGTATATTTTAAAAAGTACCAAAGTACATAGTTTATTATTAGTGAATGTCAGAGAATAGAAATAGCCACCAGGAGATGGGCAGTAAAGGTAAAGGTAAAGAAGAAGAAGAAGAAGAAGAGTTGGTTCTTATATGCCGCTTTTCCCTACCCGAAGGAGGCTCAAAGCGGCTTACAGTCGCCTTCCCATTCCTCCCCCCACAACAGACACCCTGTGGGGTGGGTGAGGCTGAGAGAGCACTGATATCACTGCCCGGTCAGAACAGTTTTATCAGTGCCGTGGCGAGCCCAAGGTCACCCAGCTGGTTGCATGTGGGGGAGCGCAGAATCGAACCTGGCATGCCAGATTAGAAGTCCGCACTCCTAACCACTACACCAAACTGGCTCTATAAAGGTATCCCCTATGCAAGCACTGAGTCATGTCTGACCCTTGGGGTGACGCCCTCCAGCGTTTTCATGGCAGACTCAATACGGGGTGGTTTGCCAGTGCCTTCCCCAGTCATTATCGTTTACCCACCAGCAAGCTGGGTACTCATTTTACCGACCTCGGAAGGATGGAAGGCTGAGTCAACCTTGAGCCGGCTGCTGGGATTGAACTCCCAGCCTCATGGGCAGAGCTTTCAGACAACATTTCTGATGCCTTACTACTCTGTGGCACAAGAGGCCCCTAGAGATGGGCAGAGACAGGACCAAAAAAGGAAAAAAGAAATGCTGGTGGTATCACCAGTTATTGACCCCCTTTTTATGGGTAAAAAATAAATCCCTTGCTTTATAATGATACTAGGGGCAAAGCCCGTTGTCTCCAAGAATACAACGGGCGCTAGAGCTTGGCAGTGGGAAGAGGAAGGGGAGGAGTTGTCCAGTCTGTAAGGGCATGGGGTTGTCATGTGTGTTGTGTGGGAGGTTGTGGTGGCATGGTGGCAAATGAGGCCATGGGTGTGGAGATATGGGTGTCAAGAACCTGTGGTGTGGAATGTTTGTTGATTGTGGGACCTTTGGGAATTGTGGCATAGTGGTTACAGATGAGCTTTCCAGAGCCTCAGATATGTGAAGGGAAAATCAGACTGGAGACTCTTCTTAGGGGAAGATTACATGGCAACCAATTTCCCCCAGTTCTGCGTCAGGGTGTGGCCTGGAGAGCTCCTGGAATTACAGCTCACCTGCAGAGTATAAAGATCAGCTCCCCAGGCAGAAAGGGCTACTTTGGACACGGTTGTGGTAGAAAAGAAACATTTAAGGCTTCCCACACAGGTTGTTGTTGAATTGAAAGACTTGAGGCCTACTGCACAGGGTTGTTGTGCAGATGAAACAGGAGACAAAAGAGCCAGCTTCCTCTGCAGAATAACGCTGTGCAGTGGCCTCAAATCTGCAGAGAGTTGCAAAGAAGAAAGACACATGGCTTGGCTGTGTCTAACCCCTGGCCAGAGCAGTATTTTAAGTGAGAAGGGGCTTTTATGTGGCCTCCCTGTCAGGCAACTGTTTGGCAGAAGGGGAAAGTCCCCCCCCTCAAATTGAAGGCCCCGAGGCTCCCTTATGTTGCTCTCTGAAGGAAAAGGCCTCCCTCCCCTCAGTCAGGGCCTGTCAGAGGCTCCTTTGCAGCAGGCCTGAAGGGAGGGGGGGAGCGCACTCTGCAGCCTCCTGCCAGCTCTGTCAGGGCTCTGAGGCAATTTGCAGTTGGACATGGCAGTTAGGACAGCCTTGGGGCGAAAAGGGCTGGCGCAGCCTGTCCAAGCCTCTGTTCTCATCCCCCTTGGCAGCCCTGCTGACCTCCTCTCCTTGCGGTGGTCAGGAGCAGACTGGCAGCCATTTCTCCAGATTGCCCCTGGCTGGATGGAATTTTGGTCTGTCCTGGTGAGGGGCCAATAGGAAGGCACTTTGCGCGCCTCCCCATTGGCTGCTTGGCCCTGGATGGACACTCGGAGGGCCCAATCAGGAGCCGCTTTGCGGCTCCTGATTGGGCCCTCTAAGTTTTTATCCTGGACAGGGCCCGCCCTAACTCCTCCCCAGGTGGCCTTACTCTTTTATTTAATAGGACCCTGTCCTATTTAAAGATGGGGAAGATCTGTGAACAATTCCCCGCCCTGATCAAATCTACTCTGGCCCTGATATGGGGGTGACCGAATCCCAGCAAATGGGATCGAATTAGATTCAGAGGGCAGCCCAAGTTGTGCCCAGGAACCTTGTCTGTTTATTTTATTTAAAACGGATAACGTTAACCCGTGAAAGGTCACCAGAAGAGCTGTGCGGAATTAGACTAAGGATCTTGTTTCTAATCCAGGGGGCAGTCCGCAAGGAGCCCCCGAAGACCAGTAAAAACGTGGGGATGGTCCTCTCGGATCAAGCCTAGAGTCCTCTCTGTGGCCGTACAGGAAGACAAGGCAGGACAGCAACAGCCCTCCTGCTCAGGTGTAAACCGCCTCTACCCACTGAACATCTGCCTCAAATTTGTGAACATCGACAATGGTGTCGCTAGGGCAGGGTCCCTCCAGACCCGCATCTGGCTCCATTTTCAACAGTGGCCAGGGAGATTATGGGTTCCCACGCAGACCATGATAGCCCACTCCCCACCCCCTGCCCCCAGCTTCTCCTCCTCAGAAATAACCTGCCCCTGGATAGTTACCGATGTGCTAACTCAGTGCTTATTGGAATGTACCTCTGTGTGTGTTTTTAAAAGCCACCCTATGGCCACATCTTGCAGCAGTGAGTTCCATAAGTCCCGTTACAATTTGTCCAGGCTGTGACTTGTTTCTGCACTGCCAATGACCATCACTGAGCAAGAGGAAAGGGAAATGTCTTTCCCCCTCACTCTGCATGATCTCTCCCACCGATACCCATTCATTTCAATGGAGTTTTGGGCAGCAGAACTTCCTGGTAGATCGTGCCCCAGAGGTTCTCCCTTTTCTTTTTCTCCTTCTCTTCTCCCTTAACAGCACCCAAAATCTGCTGCCTACCCTGGTCCTTACCTTAGGGTAGGTTTCTGGATTATGGTTGAGGATCAGGGCTAGCAAGCAGAAAGTCTGTTTGAAAATCCTTCTCCATTCAGACACCTTTCCCCTTTCCCAGAAGGTTCGTAACTCACCCTCCGCTGCCCTGAGATTGCTGCGGAGATGCGCTTGTGCTTTTTGAGCAAAGTTTGGGACCCTTTTGCCAAGTCCAAAGCTCTGTCCACTAGAGACCCCGCAGGCCTTTTGCATCCTGCAAGTTCTGCGTTGTCATGTACACAACAACAACAACACTGCAAAGTAAATGCAGAGCAAGAACGCAGAATGCACAGATAGACATATAAGCCCAAACCGCCTGGGCTGTTCCCAAGAAACTGGAGGTGGCTGTCAGTCATGCTGGACCGAAACGGTCAAGAAGGCAACATTCGATCGAGTTACTCAAACACAGTTTTATTTGTGGGAGAAAGAAGGAAACAACATATTTCAGTAGAAAACACAAAGTCGGAGTGGGAATCTCCACTGGCCTCGAGCCCCGTAGAACCCGAGGCCTGTTGGGGCCCAGCTTCGCCGGACAGGAACCGTCCTCAGGATCTCTGGTTAAAATGTCCATGACGGAAAGTCAAGGTTCACTTTGCCGGCAGCTTCTTCAATATCCCTCTGCCCTGTTTGAGGGGTTGTCACCACTCTGCCATCCCAGGAGGCGATGGTATCTGCTAGTCAGCTTGTTCTCTCCTGACCGGTAAAGTGGTTACGCTGAAGGGCCAGGCTTGAGAACATGAAGGAGGTCAGCCATCTTTGCCACCCCTTCGCCCCCCCTGGCACACGTCACACCCCCAGCCGTGGCTGACTGCTTGCCCCAAAGCACCGTCCGCCTTTCCCCATGACCTTGAGTGGAACCATTTATTTCCCAGAGGCCTGGTTTGGGACAAAGTAATTACCTCTTTGCCCAATCAAACCAAATCCCGTGATCTAAAGCAACTATCGCCAATTTTTTAAAAGCCGTGGTTGGATATCACCCCCCTACCAACCTTCCTTTCCCCAGAACGGTCAACAGCAGGTGGATCTTAATTATAGACGAGGTATCTCCCATTAGCCCCTATACCCCTGGAATATCATCACACCCTCCCTCCCCATCCTTCAAATCGATCCCTTTTTAAAGTCAGTCCCTCAGAAACAAAAGTCCAAGATAAGAAGGGGGAAAAGGGCCTGGTGGGAGCCTTGAACAGCGGAGAGGCCGTCCAAAGGCCGCACCCGTGGGGGCCTTCTCCGTCTTACAAACAGTGCCCTGGCCCCTTGCCAACCTTTGCTGGCTGAACAGGAAGCTCAAGGGCTGGGGGAAAGGGGTAATTCCCGCACAGGCACTCAGTGAAAGTCCCAGAGGGAGCAGGAGGCGTTTTAACACAAGGGGTATTTACAAGGAGACGCGCCGAGGGGGTTTCCCTTCCCCTTCAGGGATTCTTTTGGGTGGGTGAGCGCCAGCCCCACACCCCTCGTCCGGTCCCCAAAGCATAAGCAGAACGTATCTCTGTACACGTATCCCCCAAGGATCTATCCAGCTGTCTCTTTTTCTCGAGCGAGCGGCGGTGAAGTTCAGGAGCGGCCCGGGGCCGGCTGAGTTTCGCACCCAGGGCGAGCCGCCGCTTCACACGTAGTTCTTCTTGTCGTAGCTGGTCACCGTGGACTTGGGGGCCGAGTAGGCCACGTTGGTGGGTCGGTACCTGTCGTCCTTGGGGGGGCAGGTGCAGCAGAGCAAGGCGCCCCCGAAAAGGAAGAGGGCGGCCGCCGCCCAGCCGATGTAGAGAGACGCCCCCAGCTCTCGCTTCAGTGGCGCGGGCACCACCGAGTTGTAGAAGTCGCGGATGATGGTGTTGGCCGACCAGGAGACGGGGATGAGGACCAGGATGCCGGACAGCAGGAAGATGACGCCGGAGACGATGGTGACCTTGGCCTTGGTGGATTCTTCCTCGATGCAGCGGGTGCACTGGGCGCCCATCAAGAAGATGAGGATGCCCAGCCCGCCGAGGAGGACGGCGATGACCATCAAGGCGCGAGCGGCCTGCAGGTCCGGGGCCAGGGCCAGCATGGAGTCGTAGACCTTGCACTGCATCTGGCCGGTGCTCTGCACCACGCAGTCCATCCACAGGCCCTCCCAGGTGATCTGCGCGGTGACGATGTTGTAGCCGATGAAGGCCGTCACCCGCCACATGGGCAGCCCGCAGGCCAAGATGCAGCCGATCCAGCCCAGGACGGAGAGGGAGACCCCGCCGATCTCCAGGCCCATCGACATGTTGCCGCGGCTTTGTCGGTCTGCGCTCGGCTAAGCAGGGGAATGGGCTGTTCCCGGCGTGTCTCTCCGAGCAGGGACTGTTTGAAGCACCTGGGCTTGGGCTGATTTATAACCACCGCTATAGCCAGGGCGGGCTGTGTTAGCTCAGGCACGGGGCGGGGCTCTGACAACGGACTCTCACCCGGCCGTTCCCTCACCCCATGGCCTTTTTTTTGTTGATGAAGGTGGCATCCCTGAGAGATGGAGGCCAACGGCCGGGGAAGGCAACCTGGAAGCGGGCCCTGAATTCCTGCCGCTTGTTTGCCGTGACCGCTTTTGGTTTCAAGGGGAGGCTGGCAAACAGGGGCAGGGCCCGTGGCAGAAGGGAAATGCCTGCCCAAGTGCTTGAATGAGACAGGATTTCTTGACTTTTGAGCGGCCGTCTGGCCTCAGGAGGCTCTGAATAGTCACTTCCATCCATTCCAACGTCCTGTTTCCAATATGAACTGACATACACCTGTGAGAAACTCACAAGTAGGTTATGAAGGGAATGGACATTTTCGGTCCCCGGTACTGGGTAGCGTTATGCTGCAGGTAATATCTGTTGCTGGTCACTTGCAAAGATCAGGAGAGTGAGAAAGCCATCTAAAAGAGGAGAAGAAGAAGAAGAAGAAGAAGAAGAAGAAGAAGAAGAAGAAGAAGAAGAAGAAGAAGAAGAAGAAGAAGAAGAAGAAGAAAAGAAGAAGAAGAAGAAGAAGAAGAAGAAAAGAAGAAGAAGAAGAAGAAGAAGAAGAAGAAAAGAAGAAGAAGAAGAAGAAGAAGAAGAAGAAGAAGAAGAAAAGAAGAAGAAGAAGAAGAAGAAGAAGAAGAAGAAGAAAAGAAGAAGAAGAAGAAGAAGAAGAAGAAGAAGAAGAAGAAGAAGAAGAAAAGAAGAAGAAGAAGAAGAAGAAGAAGAAGAAGAAGAAAAGAAGAAGAAGAAGAAGAAGAAGAAGAAAAGAAGAAGAAGAAGAAAAGAAGAAGAAGAAGAAGAAGAAGAAGAAGAAGAAAAGAAGAAGAAGAAGAAGAAGAAGAAGAAGAAGAAGAAGAAGAGTTGGGTTTTTGTACCTCGCTTTTTATTACCCAAAGGAAACTCAAAGCAGCTTACAAACACCTTTCCCCACAACAGACACCTTATGAGGTAGGTGGGGCTGAGAGAGCTCTGAAAGAACCATGACTGGCTCAGGGTCACCCAGCTGGCTTCATGTGGAGGAAGAGTGGAGAATCAAACCCAGTTCTCCAGATTAAGGCTGCTTGCTTTTAACCTGCACACCAAGCTGGCTCTCAGAAACAGAATGGGCATTGGACTTGTGATGGGTGACAAAAGCCAAGGGGAACAGCTGAGACTGCCAGAGGACTGCGGATGAAATGCCTTGAAAACCTTCCTCACGTCTTGAGTAGAAGCCAAGAGTCCATCGGAAGCAGAGAAATGGGAAAGCACAGCATCTAACCAGATGGCCAAGCGGTTGCAGTGTTCATGTATGCTTAAAGGACCTGGTTGGTCTGCTGAGAGACCCCCGCAATACCTGGCCAGGTGTGGCTCTACTCTGCTTCCCAGGTACCGGAACAGCCACGGTCAAGGATAGAAAACTAGACAGAAATCAGTGATTCTTGGCTGCGCTAACCTGAAGTTTATTTAAGCTGTGGCAGCTCCCCTATCAGCCCTCTTGTTTGACCAACTATCCCAGCAAAGGCGGTTTGTTGACTATCGCTGACCCACTATCGCTGCATACACATTCCCAGCCGTTCAGTCTCTTGGTGACACACGGTCCGTTCTTAGGATGCATTGGCTTGTTTAGATAAGGAAGTCGGAGGGAATCCAATAAAAGAGGGCAGTTTCGGTCTCAGGCCATAACCTCCTCGTCCCGGTCCATTCCAGCAAAGGGGGCCATCCAGGAAGTTCATCCGTTTCCTCTCTCAACGCAAAGGATTTGTGGCAGCCCAGGTTTTATGGAGGGCCGACAACAATAGCCCTACAGGGATACAATAGAACCACACAGCCTGGCCTGGCCTGGGCTCAGGGGAATTCCTGCCTGATTCATTGAAAATTCAACCTTCTTTTCTTTCAAATAAAAAGAACTGCCCTTTCCTCCACTCGAACGGGTGGTTTGCGGAGGATCAGTGTCATACCCTTCCGGAAACGCTCTTATATTTTTGTATACATAGGGATACCAGCCTCCAGGTGGGACCTGGGGACCCCCCAGAATTACAGCTCATCCCCAGGCTACAGAGATCAGGTCCCCTGGAAAAAGAGGCTGTTGTGGAGGGGGGATTCTAAAGCTTATACCCAACTGAGGTCTCTCTCCTCCTCACTGAGGTCCCTGTTCTCCCCAAACTCCACCCCACCGGATCTTGTAACCCTAAGCCTCCATTCCCTGCTGTTGCCCAGGAGGGACCTGCTGGCAACCCCATAATGCAACATATCTATCTACCTTCTAACGCACTGTGCATTGTTCTCCCATTCTTCACTGGACATCTTTTGGGGAAGGGGCTGTGTTTCAGTGACAGAGAATCTGCTTGGCATGCAGAAGGTCCCACGTTCTGCCCCTAGCATCTATCCTCAGGTAGTATTTGGTGACATTACAAGGCAGTGACGGCTTTCTGGAGTGACAGGAAAGAAGCCATTCGCAACCAGTTACTTGAACGGATTACAAAGGCAGTCTGAAAACGGCCTCGGTCTTTCTCCAGTTATTTCTTTGCCACTCCCTACCCCAGCCTTTCTCAACCTTGGTACTTTTGAGAACCCCCTAAAATATCCTCAAGACTTTGAGAAACCCCAGAAGTGGCACAATTGTGCAGAATATGGCTGGGAAGCAGAGCTGTGGACACGCCCACCCAGGGCCCCTCCCCATCCCACCCTCTCTGGGCTGATCATTGGCCATTTGGGGGTCAGCATGACCATATGAAGAAGGAGAAGAGTTGGTTCTTATATGCCGCTTTTCCCTACCCGAAAGTGTCTCAAAGCGGCTTACAGTCGCCTTTCCTTTCCTCTCCCCACAACAGACATCCTGTGAGGTGGGTGAGGCTGAGAGAGCCCTGATATTACTGCTCGGTCAGAACAGTTTTATCAGTGCCGTGGCGAGCCCAAGGTCACCCAGCTGGATGCATGTGGGGGAGTGCAGAATCGAACCTGGCATGCCAGATTAGAAGTCTGCACTCCAAACTGGTCACATCACCCGATAAATGTTTAACAAATCTTTAAAAAATTGCAAAAAAATCAGTCAATTCGTTTAGGAAACTCTTCCATGACCATCAAGAAACCTCGGGCTTTCACAAAACCCCGCTTGAGACAGCCCGATTCATGAGGTTGCTTCTGTTTCCGAGCTGCAAGGTCCAGTCCTTCAGCAGACTGGCTTCAAATGGAGACTCCGACATGAAATGGGGGAGCAGGGATTGATGCGAAGGCTTCACCCTCCCTCCACTGCCCCCTGCCGTACTGAGCCGGGATGCCACTGCTCTGCCCCAGATCCTGCTCCGTCCTCCTGGACGGAGACACACTTTCGATCTGTTGTTTGCGCTGTGAATTGTTGTGTGCTCAAAAGGTTTTTCGCCCATTTCCTGGTATTTCGGGTATGAATACCTGGACACGCCCGATCCATGGCCTCCTGCCCAGGTTTCAAGTACCTCCAACTCAGGCAAGCCGGGGTGTGTGTGTGTGTGTGGAGGGGGGGACAGGACACACGGCTGGCTGTTGGCTTCTTTCAGTGCGCAAATAACGAGGCTGTTGCCCGTTTGATCGAGACCCTTCACAATATTTCTGTTGAGAGCCCCAGCCATGGGGAAGGAAGCCTGATGAGAAAAGACCACAACAGTGAGTTGTGGTTTTATAAGCCACCCGGTGAGATGGTGAATCCCCCTGTAGCCCACCTCAGTCCTGTTCTTTCACATGAAGTAGATTCAGAACAGGGTCCGAGGCAAAAGTCTTGAGGGTCTGATTCAGGCCGTTCTATTCAAAACGGCTTCTGTTTGTGCTGGTTGTTCTTGCTCCTCTGTTCGCTTTTGAATTTTGCAGCGCTCCCCAGCCATGGGCTCCCAGGGAAAGCCTTGCAAGTGAGGTGTGGTGGGGGCACTCCCACTGGGCATAGGAAAACATCAAACTGTCTTATGCTGAATTGGACACTTGGTCCATCAAAGCCAGTGTGGTCTGCTCAGGTTTAGCTCTCCAGTGTCTCAGTGGCTCTCCAGGATCTCAGGCAGAGATCTTCCACATCACCTGCTGCCAGATCCTTTAACTGGAGTTAAGGGGGATTGAACCTGGGACCTTCCGCATGCCAGGCAGATGCTGACTGTCGCTGATGTAAGCAGAGTTTCAATATGCAAAGAGGGGCAGAGCCCCAGCCGCTTAAAAGAATGCAACAGTTTTATTGAAAGGAGCAACCAAAATCTGTGAGTTAAAAGCAGAGGGAGAGAGAGTCCCAACAGTTTAACTGACTAACGTTCAAGAGGGAAAAGTAGGCAGGATGTGTGCTCAAAGAAGCAGGAGGTCTTCAGATGAGCCAGTCAGGAGCCAGTGGCAATTCTTTGAAAGTATCAGGAAATTCCTCTTTCATTCATTCATTCATTCATTCATTCATTCATTCATTCATTCATTCATTCATTCATTCATTCATTCATTCATTCATTCATTCTTGAATCTAAATATGCTAATGACATATCTCCTCCATTGCTCCCTGTAGGATGTGCTTCTTATGCTGTTCAATAATGCGCACTGCAGCTCTAGCATATTCCAGCCACAGAGCCCTCCCCTGTTCCACACACTGCCCAGCACCATCAGGAAAAGGACATATGATCAATAAGGGGAAAAGGCAGGTGAGAATCCAGCAGGTGAGTTGGAAGGAAGGCCTGATTGCAGGTACTGGTGATGGTCAGAAGACTCCTCTTCTGGGCATTGTCTGTCCCGGACCCCCCAAACCTGGAACTTGCTTTAATGACAACAGGAGGTTTCCTAATTCCGAGCAAATAGAACAAATCATTTTATAGGAGATCCGCCATTGTTGAGAAGGTTGCCAGCTCTGAGTTGGGAAATACCTGGAGATGTTGGGGGAGCAGCCTGAAAGGGCCAAGGTTTGGGGAGGGGGGGGCCTTCGACAGAGTCTAATACCGTAGAGTCCAACTTCCGAAGCAGCCAGGTTCTCTGGGTTCATTGATCTCCAGCCACCATCTGGAGGCTGGCAACCCTCCCTGCAGAGCAGGCACGTGGAGGCAGCCGGCAGTCCCAGGAGGGAGCCGTGGGAAGCAAACACGGCGACTCTCCGAGAAAAGTAGTGGGCAGGGCAGGGAAATGATGGGGCCCCGCCTGCCTCCAAATAAACCCACCCTGAACGTTCCCGGATCAGCAGAACGTGCCAGTCTGGGTGATTGTATTTCATCATCCTTCTGCTTTGGTCAGCACTTCTCTTGCATGCAAAACCCCTGATGCAGAGCGTTCCTTTCCTTTTGCTGGCCCTTCCTGCCTCCCTTCCGCCTTCCTGGAAACGCAACCAGACAGCAAGGAACCAGAAGCACCGTCTAAGAAGAAGAGTGAGTTCCGGCCACTCCCAAACGTCTGGGACTGGGAGCATGGCCAACATTTCCCCTGTTTCCCTGGGATGATTAGTAAATCTCCAAATGCACATCCCTAAGAAAGGTATCCTCCCTTCACCTGTTCCGGCAAGAGCTGCTGGCCCCGGCGCAGACTCCAAAGGGGCGTCATTCGGCGGCAGGCTGCTTGCTTTGGATGTGCCTCCGGACAGAGTTAATCCCGCAGCTCCATGTCAGAAGGCCACAAAGAAGAAGAAGAAGAAGAGTTGGTTCTTATATGCTGCTTTTCCCTACCCGAAAGTGTCTCAAAGCGGCTTACAGTTGCTTTCCCTTTCCTCTCCGCACAACAGACACCCTGTGGGGTGGGGGAGGCTGAGACAACCTTGATATTCCTGCTTGGTCAAAACAGTTTTATCAGTGCCGTGGAGAGCCCAAGGTCACCCAGCTGGCTGCATGTGGGGGAGCAGGGAATCAAACCTGGCATGCCAGATAAGAAGTCCGCACTCCTAACCACTACACCAAACTGGCTCTCACCAAACAGCAGGCGGAAGGAAAAGAGCTGCTGCCAGTCTGTGCAGATGGTGCATCTTCAGTTGCCAGCCTCCCAGGAGACATCCCAGAGTGACAATCGTTCTCCAGATTATAAAGATCGTTTCACCCAGAACAAAAGGGCTCCTTTGGAGGCTGGACTCTGTCATTATGCCCCGCTGAGGTCTCTCACGTCCCCAAAGTCAGCCTTTTGCAGGGTGCATCCCCCTCGCCCCAAATCTTCAGGACTTTCTAAATCTCTATGAGTTTCCCAACTCAAAGGACCCAACTCTCATTCGACCAGTATAAAGGCAATTCACCTCTGTCCAATGCGTGCTCATGTATATGTCTATGGAAACAACAGGATGGCCGCAGTTGGAAGCACTGGTTTTTCTAAACCTTTCTCTTAGTTAAGTGTAATGCCCCACTTCTCCCCCCCCCACTCCCCAAGGGCTCATAATGCACATCTACAAATCGCCCACGAGGCCTGCCGATTCCCACCTGGCTTGCCGCTACGACGGCATTTTTGCAAGGTTTTTGCCGGGTCGCGGAGCAGACACGAAAGGCATTCCTATGCTCACACCCAGGACAACCTGAAGCAGGTGAGGGATGCCGAGGAGGAGAGGTCATCCCCAACTATGCATTTTCTCCCTGCACGGTATTAGCATGGCTCCCGAAACAAAGGCCTGTAGATTCAGTCCGTCTGGGCGCACGCTCCCGCACGCCCTCCTGCCACCTTGCTCCTGAGCCTTATGGCTCTCTGCCCACGGCTCCCCGCCTCCCCTGGCAACCTGCCTGGGCCAGCCTTCCCTCTCAAGGAACTTGTCCTGCAGCTCTGCTGGATGCCCAGGGACCCTCGCAGCCGAAGCAGCCACCCCCTCCCTTCCCCACGGCCTGGGATCAGCTCCCCTGTTCTCCGGCGGCCGCAGAAATCTCCACGGGTGAGTGAACCTCTCCTCTGTTCATTTGTCCCCACAGCATAACTCCCCCTCTCTGGACGTCGTGAATGCCCAGCGAAGAGGGACCCACCATCAGCCCACCTGCAGCTCTCTGAACGGCATTTGCCCCTAGAAATGTCTCAGGTGTTGTGCTTGTGAAAAAGGGAAGCTGATAACGATCCAATTCGGCCTTGGATCTCAGTCCTGGGGAGTGGAGTCAGATTCTGTCCAGAACTGGCTACCAGCCCCTGACATTTAGAACCGTCTCACTGGCCCCCCACCTTGCTGGTGGGTGCCCTGTCGCACAGGTCAGGATGTAGTGACCCGTCTTGTACCTTCATGTCTATTTGCTTTGCCGGTTTGGTCAAGGGACATAGCACTTTGCCCCCAGGAATTGGTGTTCATGTTCCGGGACAAACTGACCATTTTGAGGGAGGGAGAGCAACGCACTTGGAAGCATTAGGGCAAGTAATAGACCAGGATGGGCTCTTTGCTGTCACCCGATCTCCAGGACGAGGAGGATTTTGGGTTGTGGGGCTAAGGCATGTGGCCTTCTCCTCTGAACAGTGGCAAAAGAGGCCAGGAACCAGGGCCTCATTGGACAAATACAGTCCTGTTCACAAGTTGCAGTGAAAGTACTGGTACAATCCATGTATAGTCTACATTTGATGTTTCTTAGACCATGCTTCTCTCGTTAGATCAGTTCCCCTGGAGAAAACGGCTACTATGGAGGGTGGAAGGAAGAGCCAGCTTGGTGGAGTGGTTAGGAGTGCAGACTTCTAATCTGGCAAGCCAGGTTTGATTCCCCGCTCCCCCACATGCAGCCAGCTGGGTGACTTTGGGTTCGCCACAGCACTGATAAAAACTGTTCTGACTGAGCAGTAATATCAGGGCCCTCTCAGCCTCACCCACCTCACAGGGTGTCTGTTGTGGGGAGAGGAAAGGGAAGGCGAATGTAAGCCGCTTTGAGACTCCTTCAGGTAGGGAAAAGTGGCATATAAGAACCAACTCCTCCTCCTCCTCCTCCTTCTATACTCTGCTGAGGTCCCGCCCTAAACCTCATGCTACTTGGGCTCCATCCCAAAATCTTCAGGAATTTCTCAACCCTGAGTTGGCAATGCTACGTACACACTCCAGGTCCACATTGGATTTAAAGCCCTTATTTCGGGTATCGGTCCCTGATTTAATTTGTAAAGTACACAGGTGCATACAGGATGTACTTGTGTTCACTGTGACACATGAATTGGGTTGGGTTGAAGTTATAGGGTTTCTATGGGCCGGTGATTCAGGGAGAGAGTCCTTCGGCCCGGTGTTGTCAGCTTCCTTAGGGGTGGCCAGAGGGCCATCAAGGGAAACTCTTAAACTCTCCTCTCCTTCTCTACACTTTGATCTCTCCCATTTATGAGGGTTTCACTTTCACAATCCCAACGTGAAGAAGTAGCTACTGCTCCGTTCTTTTGTGTGGTTGCCTCCCACTGCACGTACATCGCTCTCCTGTCCTCCATTTTCTCATTGCAGGCCCAAGGTCACCCAGTGTGCAGAGTTGGCCTTTGAGGCTCTAACCCAGGGGTAATCAAACTGCAGCCCTCCAGATGAGAATCAGGGGAATTGTAGTCCATGGACATCTGGAGGGCTGCAGTTTGATTACCCCTGCTCTAACCACTAGGCCAAACTGTGGCTGTCCACATGTCCATGGACTACAATCCCCATGAGGGCTCATGCTGGCAAGGGTTCATGGGAACTGTAGCCCATGGTCATCTGGACAGCTACAGTTTGGCCACCCCTGCACTAGGGTCTGCTTGTCGACACAAGTGCTGGATACCTTTTAGATTTTTTTTTACCCTAAATTTGCAGACGACGTATGGCGACCCCATGGACATTTCAAGGTACATTCAGAGGAAGTTTGCCATTGCCTATCTCTGCATGGCGACCCTGGATTTCCTTGGCAGTTTCCCATCTAGATACTGGCCCTGCTTGGCTTGTAGAGATCTGGCCAGAGCAGACTAGCCTGAGCTATCCAGTCGAGGTGGTTCTGGTTATACAGCAGATTTTATGGGTGAGATGCAAAAGCACCTTCCCTCCCTTTGTAGCTTTTTCTAGGAAAACAGTGGCTGTCTCGGACTGCCAGCTTCTCGCCTGCTGCAGCTGTCCCTTGACCAGGTCTTTAGTGAGCAAATGAATGAGTCAGGCTGTAAGTCAGCCTGCATATAAACACAAGGGCGTGGCCATGGCTTCATGCAAAGTGTGCATCGACTGCATGGAATAGTCTGCTCGTCGATATGCATGATCTATATGTAAAAGGTAAAGGTATCCCCTGTGCAAGCACCAGGTCATGTCTGACCCTCGGGGTGATGCCCTCCAGTGTTTTCATGGCAGAATCAATACGGGGTGGTTTGCCAGTGCCTTCCCCAGTCATTACCATTTTACCCCCCAGCAAGATGGGTACTCATTATACTGACCCCGGAAGGATGGAAGGCTGAGTCGACCTTGAGCCGGCTGCTGGGATCGAACTCCCAGCCTCATGGGCAGAGCTTTCAGACTGCATGTCTGCTGTCTTACCACTCTGCGCCACAAGAGGCTCATAATACATGATACCCTCTTTAATATGCTCCTCAAGACCCCATAGTTGACGGGTCAGTTATGTATGTGACTTTAGTCCATTAATAGGGCAAAGGTTTGCAGACAAAGAAAAACAATTATTTTTAATAAGCATATGTCTTGGGTGTTTTGGATGCTTTTTTTTTTTTAGGTTGGGGCCACATTTCTTATTTCCACTTCTCACACACACCCAGGAGAGAATCTCGGTTTTAAAATCGTTTTAGGTATTTAGCCTTTTGATAGCCGCAGAAAAGAGCAAAAGTCCAGTAGCGCCTTAAAGGCTAACATAATTGTGTGGCAGGGGATGAGTTTTTGTGAATCATTGCTCAGTTAATCTGAAGAAGGGAGCAGCGACCCATGAACGCTCACTACAGACAGACCGGCATGGCTACCCATCTGGACCTGCAGACTTTTTATATGCATTTGTATTTTTTTTTAAGAAACCCGTTTCGGGAATCCCTTTCTAGTAACGATACATTTTTAATGATTCATCTTTGCAATCTCTTCCGGGCACCGTGCTTTATTGGTAGCCTTGAAAAAGGATTAGCTAATTACAAAATGCGTGTGGAAATTGGGGAAACAAAACAAAAACATTTCTGCTTATTTCTATACTTTCGGGAGTGTGAGTCCAAACGAAAGACACCAAGATCCTCGGTATGTCTTGATTAGAGGCTTGTGGGATCCTGCTTCATCCTCAGACGCATGCAGTATTTTAAAATTCTGCTTTTCAGTGGGAAGGTGGCTGCCAGTGAGGCTCAGGGCGAAAAGAAACCCATCAAATGTCATTCAAAGGTCATTCAAATGGTTGAGGCTAGGGACAGAACCCAGTATTCCAACAAAGGACCCCTTCCCAAGGTTTATTAGTTCTTCCCCCACTCCCAGTGGAAGAGGACTTGGTCTACGGCTGAACAAGGTGGGACGGGACTGTATCTAGAAGTTGTCTGGCCACTTGCTGTTTTATTGTAATTTGGGGTTTTATGGGGTTTTATTGTATTTTAACGTTTTATTCTACGAACCGCTGCGGGTCTTAGGAAAAGTGGCAGCATATAAATAAAAAAATAAATAAATCCAATGCAGACATTTTTTTTGGGGGGGGGAGGGGATTGTTATCTGCACCTGCTGGAACCAGGTATGATGTGAAGGTCCCTGCTTGCTGCCTGCACATCCTTCGAGGGTGACAGTGGTCATTGGCAGCTGGAGAAAGAGGGCGCAAGACCTTTTTTGTTACGCTGCAGTGTGCACATCCAAAGAGGAGAGAGAGTGTGTGCGTAAGAGAATGGGTGGGAAGTTATTAGCAAATGAAGGCAGAACACCCAGCATTCCAGGATGGGTACGAAAACAGGATGCTAGCAGGAGAGTCGATGATCCTGCCAGAGCGGGTGTGGAACACTTTTCACTGAGGCCGAACTGGCAAAGTCAGATTTCTTTGCTTCAGTATTTATACCTTGTTCTTCTCCTCAGTGGGGACCCAAAGTGTCTTCCAGCCTTTCAATCAGATAGAGCAGAAAAAGTGCTTTTTTGTTGTACTCCCCTTTTTACTACTGGAAGGTGTCTCAAAGAGGCTTACAATCAGCTACCCTTCCTCTCTCCACAACAGACACCCTGTGAGGCTGAGAGAGCTTGGAGAGAACTGTGACTGGCCCAAGGTTACTCATCTGAGAGCTCAGAGAGAAATATACTAGTCCAAGGTCACTCAGCTGGCCGCATATGGAAGAGTGGGGGGGGGGATCAAACCTAGCTCTCCAGATGCCACTTTTAACTTTTAACCACGACACCAAGCTGTTCACAGCAGTGCAGACTGCAGTCCCCCTAATCCAAGCAAGACTGTCAAACTATTTTAAACATTGCCATTTTAAACTGTGCATTTTAAACCTGCGCAGCTCCCCTGCAGGGACCCCCAGCTCCAGCAGGCAAACGAAACGACCTCTGAGCTCCCTTCTCCTTAAATTCTGCCCTCCTCAGGCTCCTGTTCTAAATCTCCAGGATTCTCTTAAGCTGGAGTTGGCAACCGCATACCTGCTTGAAAGGACACGCATCTAACCTAAGGCACTTTGCTCTGTCCACCCAGCATCCCCCCTACAAACTGTTAGGTGGGGCAAATCAGTGCAGGTCCCAGGCGCGGCAGGTCCCCTCTGGCCCTTCCCTGGCTCTGAGAAGCAGCCCCCACCTCCCCTGCGGTCAGCAATCTCCTGCCAGTTGGGAGAACAGGACGAGTAGAAGGGAGGAGCAGGTTCCCACGTCCTGGGGGAAAAACAGATGGCAATCTTGAATTCCTCTCTCAGCGAGGTCTTGATTGAGATCTCGGGATACCAGCTGGCTGGGCTGCTCCTCTTCTAGCTCTCCTGCAGCCGTGCTGAAGGCCTCACTTTCTCGGCCCCCAAAGTCATCGGGCCTGCTCATCACGTTCCTGCCTGGGAGTCTGATCCCTGACAGTCATGCTGCAAACATTTTGGGATTTCTACACTCTCTCTGCTGTTACGGAGAAAGGCCCCCGCAGAGGAGCTGTATCCAAATGGCTTGGGTGAACTTATTTTGTGGCGGGCTCTTTGATTCCCAAGACCTTGCGAAATTCAGCCAGGTGCACTACCAGAATTCAGAACCGATATTAGGCGCGTGCTTATTTTTATTTTTGAATGAGGAGACGGGTGGAATGGGTGTGCTCTCGAAGAGGCAATTAAGTCTGCGGTGTCCTTTTGGAGGGAGGATGAAAAGCACTCAAAACAGAGCTCTGGTACTGAATGGGGAGCCATGCACAACTAAGACATGCTTTACTGCAGCCTTTCTCAACTTTTTTACCACTGAGAAACCCCTGAAACATTCTTCGGGTTTTTGAGGACCCCCCAAAACGGCACCAACTTGCAGAATATGACTTGGAAGCAGAGCTGTGTACATGCCCACCTGGGGTCCCTCCCCTTCCCACCCCCTCCAGGCCCATCACTGGCCATTTGGGGAGGGATAGGTGGGTCGACAGGACCATGTGTGGTCATATCAGCCAATAAATATTTAACAAATATTTTAAAAATAGATTAAAAATTAATGAACTCCCACCCACTCTGGAAACCTTTCCAGGGCCATCAAGAAACCCCAGGGTTTCCTGAAACCCTGGTTGAGAGAGCCTGCTTTAGTGGGAGTGTGTCTCAAACATGCAGTGCCCTTCATGGCCTGGGACTCATGTATCTTTCTCTCATGCACCAACTTCTTCAGCCTGCCACCTTGGTGTAGTGGTTGGGAGTGCGGACTTTTAATCTGGCAAGCCGGGTTTGATTCCTCGCTCCCCCACATGCAGCCAGCTGAGTGACCTTGGGCTCGCCACAGCACTGATAAATCTGTTCTGACTGAGCAGTAATATCAGGGCTCTCTTAGCCTCACCCACCTCACAGGTTGTCTGTTGTGGGGAGAGGACAGGGAAGGCGACTGTAAGCCGCTTTGAGACTCCTTCTGGTAGAGAAAAGGGGCATATAAGAACCAACTCTTCTTCAGTAATATCAGGGCTCTCTCAGCCTCACCCACCTCACAGGTTGTCTGTTGTGGGGAGAGGACAGGGAAGGAGAATGTAAGCCGCTTTGAGACTCCTTCAGGTAGAGAAAAGCAGCATATAAAAACTCTTCTTCTTCCTCCTCCTCCCCAAAGGTCCCCAACCTGGCATCCTCTAGGGCCCATGCGTTCTCTCCAGTTCCTCTTTCTTACCGGAAAGGCTCTCCAAGGAAGCGAGGGGAAACTTGCCTTCAGAAACTCTCTGGAGGCTATTTTATTTGGCAGAGCTTTAAAGAAGTGCAAGCTGTAAGCACTTTCCTTGGTTGGGAGTGGACTGGAATACTGCTGTTCCCGGATGTTTTAAATTATAGATTGTAAATTGCCGTGAGCCGAGGGGAAACGCTGGGTCTTAATGCTTTAAAAAATAAACAAATGCCCATTCTCAGGAAGGTCGCCGTCCCTTGGAAGTCTCTCTTTGCCCCTTACCCAGTCTTTCACGGTGGGCTTATAGACAGCCACGGTTAGCTCGGGTTGACCGCTCAGGGCTGGGAAATTCTTGGAGATTTTAGGGATACAGCCTGGGGAGGGCAGAGCCTGGGGAGGGAATTTCATTGCACCATGCAAATATTATAATCATTTGTGATTTTACAATGAAACACATTGCAAATTAGGACAGTCAAGGGGCAGCTTTTGTGACCTGTACGTGTCAATTCCGTAAAGCAAATCCATAAAACCAGTTGCATCCCATTGGGTCAGTCTATAAGGATCCATGGAAATGATTCACGACAATAGTTTGTCCATGAGGGAGACAACAGAAGTAAAGGAGCAAAGAGTAGGTGGGATGAACATCGGTGGTGGTGCTGGAAAATTAATCTCGAACTAATTTCCCCATCCTCCACAACAGAACGAGGGGGAAGGAGGCTGTGTAGACCAGGAAACATCTGGTTCTCTTCCTCCACATCATTTACTTTCTTCCCTGTTTGTGGCACAGGGATTTTTTTCTTTGTGAGGCAACTATCGGTGTTCTGACTAGTTTGATGCGCTCAATGGCCAGGGATGGGTGTGGCTGGACCTCCCAGGATGAGTGATTGATTTATGGACCCGGTCTGTAGGCTGTGGATGGAGCATCCAGGCTAGATCACAAGTGAAGGTGTGGGAAGGACAACATCTGGGACACAGCAGAACTCAGAGTAAGGAAAGAGGGGGCATACCGTCCCCACAAAAGATATAGTGTTAGCCTATGGAGCTCCTTGCTGAAATGTTACTCAAAACAGACCTGTCTCCTGAATTTATGATGGGGAAATACGTAATTCTAGGAGATTTCACTTTATTTTATTTTATTTATTTAGATTTATATACCGCCCTCCCCAAAGGCTCAGGGCGGTTTACATTAAAACTAGTCAATGATACATGAAACAGTCTTCGATAAAAACATACAGTAATTAATAACAGTGGTTGTAACCATATAACAGAATAATGAAACAGTATAACAATATAATAAAATAATATAACGATGGAACAGTGCAATACCAAACCAATTTGTGCAATACCAAACCTTTGTGAGAGGGGGTAATCAGCGGATTGCTCACCAATTTAGACAGGGGGAGAATCTAGCTAGAAATCCCAGGAAGAGGCAGACTTTGGAATTAATAAAGAGCATTTTCATTGAAGAACAAAACAAAAGTCTCCAACACACATTCATGTTATTTAAATCAAACAAGCACACAGAAGAAATCAAAGCATTGAGAAGTTGCAGCAGACAATTACGTTTGGGGGTCAGCAAAGGTTTGAAGAGCTACCGTCTGACGTTCCATAGTCCAATAATGGTCCTTGCAAACAAGCAGTAAAGAATGCGTTAATTCACAACACTGGGTGAATGTTAAGTCCAAATCACCACACTGGATTGAGCCAAGCAGGGTGTTTTTATGCCCCTGAATGAATCCTGGGGCCAGGTTTAGGTCATCAGCTTCTAAGACAATGCGTTTTGAGACAAAGGAATGGAAACTGCTAGCGGGTGAGCGGTTCTTTGACAAAGAAACCTGAATTGGCTCGTTGTTGATGTAACTCATTCTGGTTTGAATGGGTACTTTGGGTATGACACCAATGGGAGCTTGATGGTGCGGCAGTTTAGGATGAGGAAAAATGGCCATCAGGAAAAGGCATGAGGGGATATAATACTTCCAGGTACAGAGGGTCGCTGAGAAGATTAGCCATCAGCCAGACACTGTAGTTCCAGAGTGGGGAAAGGGACTGGTGATCCAGCCCTGATTGGTTTGGAGAAAACATGGCTACCCACCAGAGCAAGCTTGGCTTATTTCTGATGCTGAAATCAGGGCTGAACAAGCTCCCTGGCCCAGTCATAGTTTGCTAAGGTGCACCAGAAATAATAATAAGAGTTGGTTTTTATATCCCGCTTTTCACTACTCAAAGGAGTCTCCAAGCGGCCTTCCCGTCCTCTCTCCACAACAGACTCCCTGTGAGGTAGGCGAGGCTGAGAAAGCCCTGATGTTACTGCTCTGTGAGAACAGCTTCTGCCAGAACCGTGACTACCACAAGGTCACCCAGCTGGCTGCATCTGGAGGTCACCCTTGTAAGGCTCCTTGTACACAGGGAGGGGGCCCCAGGGCTCTAATAAAACAGTTGTGCTGTCCTGGCCAGTGGCCATCTCAGGGCTGGGAAATACCTGGAGATTTTGGGGGTGGAACCTGGGAAGGACGGGGTCAGAGGAGTAGAGGGACCTCAGCAGGATATAATGCCACAGACTCCATCCTCCAAAGCAGTCATTTTCTCCAGGAGAACCAATCACAGTCACCTGGAAGTCAACTGTAATAGTGGGAGGTTGCCAGGTGCCACCTGGAAGTTGGCAACCCTAGATTTGCCTATCAAGGTCTCTTAGCTAATTGGCACTTCCATGTACAGTACCTGTGCACGTCCAAAGAGCAGATGCGACAAGGAAACACCACTCATGCAAAACAAGTGATTGGCCACTTTGGGAACAGGTTGTGGGACCGGATGGACTCCCTTTTGCTCCGATAGCAAAAAATGGTGCCTTCGTGTCCAGGTTTAGATCATCAGTTTCTAAGACAATGCATTTGGCTAGCAGATGAGCTGGGCGAGACGAACTTTGACAAAGAAACCTGAATTGGCTCATTCTTGATGTAAGGAAAAGGGAGCCCCTGTCAGGCACCCAGTCCCTTCGAATATCTGTGGTTGGGGACCAGGGCGGCTGCTTTCCTATCCTTCTTGGGAGCTCCCCAGGAAAGCTTGGCTGCCCCCCCTTGGAAACAGTATGCTGGACCCGACGGCCCTTGGGCTTGACTCATTAAGTGGATTCATCCGGTGTTCTGCTTTGCCAGACAGCAGGACGAACGTTTCACACACCCTTGGCGTGCCTTATCCTAACTCATCCCCCCCCGGCCCGCCCCTTTTCGTCCTGGCTGAGGTTTAATTTGACTCGGTTGGGAAAAGGGAAAAAACCAGTCCTCCCAGTCCAGGAGGCAGCTCTATCCTTGAAAAGCAAAGATCCCGGCCTGCGATGGAGAGAAAGAATCCTGGCAAACTGGTTTGGGCCTCAGAGTCTATTCAGACTGGATGGGACTTGGGAGGCTCCGCCCCCCCCCTGCCGAGACCTATAATTTCCCCAAATGTACCACCCGCAGCTCAGTAGCACAGCCGCGTCTCCGGTTTCAGCCGCTCTCCCGTTTCGGTTCAGTGGCAGGTGCGAGGAGCCGGGAGCGGGGCGCCATGGCTACCATGGGGATACAGGTGTTGGGCATCACCCTGTCGGTCATTGGCTGGCTGGGCTCCATCCTCTGCTGCGGCCTGCCGATGTGGCGCGTGACGGCCTTCATCGGCAACAACATCGTGGTGGCTCAGATCATCTGGGACGGCCTGTGGATGACCTGCGTGGTCCAGAGCACCGGGCAGATGCAGTGCAAAATCTACGAGTCCATGCTGGCCCTGTCGCAGGACATGCAAGCCGCCCGGGCCCTGGTGATCGTCGCAATGGTCCTGGCGGTGGTGGGCATCTTCTTCGCCATCATGGGCGGGAAATGCACCAACTGCGTGGAGGACGAAGCCACCAAGGCCAAGGTCGTCATCTTCTCCGGCATCGTCTTCGTCTTGTCCGGCCTCATGCTCCTCATCCCCCTCTGCTGGACCGCCAACAACATCATCCGGGACTTCTACAACCCCATGGTGCCCGAGAGTCAGAAACGGGAACTGGGCGCCTCCCTTTACATCGGCTGGGCCTCCGCCGGCCTGCTCCTCCTCGGAGGGGCCTTGCTCTGTTGGAACTGCCCCCCGAAAAACGAGAAGCAATATTCCGCCAAGTACACGGCAGCCCGATCCATGCCGAACAGCAACTACGTCTAAAAATCCGCCCGTTTCCCTGCTGGGGTTTTTGGCCCGGGGCCTCCAGCGACCCCAGCGGGGGAGATCTAAGACTGCGTTTTTTTCTCTGTCGGACAGACCCTCCTTCCGCAATGTAAAAACTCAGAGCTGTGGCTGGTGCTCCTCGCCCTGATTCTGAAAGCGGGCATCACTCTCCAACATTCACTCCTTGGAGGAAACGTAAAGGGCCTGAAATGGAGACTTGTGATTGGCTGGAGGGGATGCCCGTCCTGTCACTTGCTGGAAATGCATGGAGGCCAGTTTCTGAGGCATCTCCTTTGGACCAGGGGCGGCAGGTTATCTGCAAGGTCGTCCAATGGATTGCAGCTTGCCGAGCAGGACTGGGGAGGCGGAAGGATTTTCCTCCTTGCTTTTGCATCACCCCATCACCAGAATAGAAGGGAGAGCGACAGCACTGAATTTGGAGTTTACGTTTTTTTTGTTTCCAGGGCCATCTCTGGCTGCCCAGTGCTTGAAGACTGTCCCCTGCTGGCACAGCAGGGTGGCTGGGAGTGAGGACTGGGGGAACGTGGAGACGGGATCGGGAATATTGGTCTGATCTTGGTGTTTTGGACCCTGGTAGATGACCGCAAAGGACTCTCAAGGTCGTACGGGGGTCCCGGCTACTGGTTGGCGGGTTCGGTCCGGTATTTAAATGAACACCGAAAGATGTAAGATAGAAGTGCGTGAGCCTTTCTCCCTCCTGACACAGCGAGAGGCAAGAGCTGCACCCTATCTTTGGGTGGGTCGAGTCATGCATGACAGATGGGCTTCCTCATTGTCCACCGGAGGCCGAATAGAAAATTAGGATGGCTTTTCTGATATTAAATTATTAGCTAAAATTGGGAAGCATGGTGGTAACATAGGAGAGAAGGTCAAGCCTCAAGCCCTAAGCTGACCTTAATTTGGGAACGGACTTAAGATCTGTTCCCTGCTTTCAGTGCCGAGATCCTCTTTGTGATGCATTAAAAGAACTGTTTATCCATGCAGTCATGCTGCCCAGGATGGTGCTCTGATCATGTGCAGAGTGCCGTGGTAGCACCAGTGAGGAATTGTAACTTAAGCCCTGCATTGTGGGGTGAAGAAAGAGAAATCCCAGAGCAAAACAAGGGGCTTTGAGGAACCCCTAAATATCACAACCTGCTGTTTTAGAAATTATAATCTCCATCTCCTCTTCTCCATGGCCCCAGCTCTGTACTTTTGGAAGGGACTATTTTGAATATCAGGGCCTGCAGTTTACGAAATAACCAAGAGTGTTCTTCTGTGCATGTGCAAAGTGACTTTTTCACAGCACTCAATAACCTAAGGATCTGTCAGGATTTGCCTCTGGTGCCCATCCTGTTTGCACGGCACAGGGTGGTGTTGTGAGAGTCTTCCCTGCTTCCTTGCAGGGTCGGTAATTCTGATCTGTCCATATTAGAGATTGTCAGAAATAGAGGCAAGAGATAAGCTATACCCTCCCCAACCCCTCCGTATTTTATTTCATTTCATGGCCTAAAACGATTTTCTGTCTGTTTGTGAACTATGTTAAAGTTTCCAGAAAAGCAGCCTGTAAGCAGTGTTGAATAAATTGTGTTAAATAAATGCACGTATTTTTGAGGACTCAAGAGCCTCTTGCTGATTTATCTCGCTCCGCTCGACTTCTTTAAGCTGAAGAGGAGCCTGCTTTGAGCTCCAAAGTGAAAAGGCTTCCCCTTGGAGAAGTGTTGTAGCAGAGAGCCAGAAAAGCTGTCCTTTGAATCTCACCTCTGGAAAGAGCTTAAGGCAGCTCACCCCTCTGTCTCAGCCTCTGTATCTGGGTCATTCATCTCCACCAGCCTGCAGGGCTGTTGTCAGGATTATGGAGAAACATCTTGCAATGGTTTTGTTATTTGGTTACGTTAAAGTCACTGATGTCACCAGTTTTCATGCATTAAATTTGGGTGGTTTTTAAAGACTGTGCTCCCATTTTAACTCCCTCCTCCTCTTTTTATTTTATTCCTTCGTTATTAGTCTACACTTCCACCGTGGATCTTTAAGGATCTGTGGGGAGGAGGGGGGCATTCTCAGGAGATCTCCCATCCGGCTGCCCATCAGACTGAGACCTTCGGCCCACACCCGTGCATGGATTTCTTTGGAATGAGGCGGGTGTGGCTCATTGACAGAGTATCTGCTTGGTGTGCAAAAGGTCCCAGGTTCAATCCCCTGCATCTCCAGTTTAAAAGGAGCGAGCAGTAGGTGCTGGAGACCACAGGGAGTTGTAACCAGCCTGAGTAGATGATCATGAATTTGACGAGAGTCTGATTAAGTAGAAGGAAGCTTCAGGTGGCTCCTGGTTTCGTGCTGGATCATGAGCTGCCTTGAAAACACAGAGAGGCGGGTTAGAAATAATGTGAACGCCCTTCACGCACACACATACACACACAGGAAGAGAGAGCTCTGTCAGCATCTCCCAAGGAAGAAGAAGAGTTGGTTCTTAGATGCCGCCTTCCTCTACCCAAAGGAGTCTCAAAGCGGCTTACAGTCCCTTTCCTCTCCCCACAACAGACACCCTGTGAAGGAGGCGAGGCTGAGAGAGCCCTGATATTACTGAAGCAGACACCCTGTGGGGTGGGTGAGGCTGAGAGAGCCCTGATATTCCTGCCCGGTCAGAACAGCTTTCTCAGTGCCGTGGCGAGCCCAAGGTCACCCAGCTGGCTGCATGTGGGGGAGCAAGGGATCAAACCCGGCTCGCCAGTTGAAAAGTCTTCACTCCTGACCACTACACCAAGCTGGCTGTCTTGTTTGCAGCAGTTGAAACGTCAGTGAATCGACACCCCTTAGCAATTTAGTAATACAGGGGTGGCTTAAGAGGCTGTGCCGCCCACAGGAAACTACTTCCCATCGTGCTCTGCCTTGATGCCAGAGTGTTTCTTTTGGCTCAGAGCCGAAGGAAGCCCATGGAACCCAGTCATTTGGGACTGAGGCAACAAAAGCCTGGAGGGGAGTGTCAGAGAAAATGGCACCAGGCACACAAACCCTCTCTTCCTTCCCGGCAGGAGGATCCCATTGGTAGACGGTGCCTCTTGATGAGCCATCCATGATGGTTTGGCCGCTATTCCACCCCCTGGTGGTGTCCATTCCGAGTGACTTGCATTCAAGGCACCAAAGGACCTAATCCTTCACGAAAGGGTCTAATTGCCTTTATGGCTTCCTGCGGCAGGGAGTTCCACAGATTTGGAGCACTCTGCCCCTGAGATCACAGTCATCTTTACTTAAACCACCTGGTAAGGGCCTCTCCCCAACTCTGAGGTATAACGTTATGGGATCCACACTCCAAAACAGCCATTTTCTTCAGAGGAACTGATCTCGGTCGCTTGGAAATGAGCTGTAATTCATGGGGTTCTCCAGGTCCTACCTGGGGACTGGCATCCCTACTTCCTAGCATCATCAGTTCTGGGCTGGACAATATCTGGAGACTTTGGGGGTGGAGCCAGGAGGGGGCAAGGCGGGGCAAGGAGGGAGCACAGTGGAGTAGAATGCTACGGAGTCCACCCTTCTATTTTCCAGGGAAACTGGCCTCTGTCTCCTGGAGTCCAGCTGTAATTGCATCCCTGTTGACTCCGCAGTAGGGTCTCAGGGGCTGGAACCGATGCGCATGTGCGGAGGCCTGTGGCTGCGCATGCGGAACATTACACTTTGTCAGGCCCATCGCCCCACCCTGGTAGGTGGATCAGGTTGCCAACATTATACCCCACTGAAGCTCCTCCCCTTCCTCAAACCTCACCCTCCGCAGGCTCCACCCCCCCCCAAATCTCCAGTTATTTCCTAACCCAGAGCTGGTCACCCTATAAGTGGAGCTGCTGATAAAAACCAGGCTCTAGAATCACCCGCCTGGCTTTGCCCATCTTCCTGCTGGGTCTTCTTCGCTCCCAGCAGAGAACTGCATCCACAAGTCGGCCAAGCGAACAACCTGACTTGACTGCTTCTCTTGGGCAGTCTAGCCAAGAAGAGAAAAACAGCAGGGGAGAGGCGTTTGCTGGCTTCTGGCTCCCCTGGCCCCACAGATTTTGCATTAGGGAAGCACAATCTTGGAGCAAGGGGGTCCAGGGTCGCTTCTGGGCATCTCCAGCTCAACGACTTTCTGCGTCCGAGATCCCGGAGAGCTACTGCCGGCCGGAGGAGACAATACTGGGCTCAGCCAATCGGGAATCTTCGTGGCCTATTCGTAGGGCCAAGGTGAGGCTACAGGCTGCAAAGGCCACCCGGACTGTATCAGGCCTTATCAGGGTACGCCTCTCCGGGACTGTGCGTCATCTGTGGATGAGGAGCTTGCAAAATCTATTTGGGGTGCAGAAACTGGTGCGTAGGCGGCATCAAATTCCTTTCTGCTTGCAAAATCCACACAGCTTGCGTTTCTGGGTGCGTACAGCAGCACCGCCTGTTCTGAGGCAGCTTCTATAGCTCACATCCGAGTCCAGGTTCTGATTCTGGGCTCTCCATTTCTGCGATTCCCAGTTCTGGGGCAGTTCTACCCTTTCCCCTGGGCTTGCATTTGGCGGTCTCTTCTTGTTGTGCTTTCTCAAGGGCTTTTGAAAGCCTCACCGTTGGCGCCCCGGGTTTCATAATCGCTCCTTTGCAAGAGCCTGGCAGATCAAAGCAAAAGCCATGATGCAACAGAGCTTCTCCTCCTGAGCAACACCCCAAGGGCCCCCTCCCTGCGAGGCTGCAGCCAAATTGTCTGTCTCTAGGCCACCGACAACTTGAGGCGTTTTGCCCCTGAGAACTATTCCTTCCTTGGCTGGTCAACAGCCATGGAGATTTTTTTTAAATTAAAAAAAATGTACCAACTCCAGTAGGGTTTCCTTTGAACCACTGTTTGAGGAGTTGCATTTTTTTGGCAGCTGGAACGTCTCCGAGGAGAACATGCCGGGAATGCATTTTTCAAACCCAATCCAGGGCAAATCCACGAATTCCACACCTGTTGGATAATGTCCTTCCCATGCACTTTGGAAGCAGATTTTCCAGTTTCGCACAGGAAAATCCAGCTGCTGAAACACATTATATAACATGTGCGGAACAAGAGCTGAAACTAAGATGTTGGCCGATTCTGTGGGCGTATCTAACCGCACTCAGCCCGGCCCCACATATGCCAAGCAGGGGTCTGGTTTAAAGAGAACACTGGGTGGGAGGGCTGCACAAAGAGGGGGTTGCCAACCTCCCAGTGGAGCCTGGACTCCTCCTGGAATGATGAGGGGTCCCCAGAGGACAGAGATCGGTTCCCCTGGAGAAAATGGCACCTTCAGAGGATGGGCTGGAAACTGAGGAGGGGTGTGCATGTGTTTTTAAGCTAGTCTTCATAGAACAGGTCTTAAAAGGTAAGCATCCTTCTTTGTATCTGGTTGGGAGTGTGAAGTTGTTCTATATCGGTAAGATCGACATAAGAAACAGTTCAATCAAGTAAAAAATTCACTTTTTTCCAATGCCCCCACTTAATAATTGGAGGCCATTCCCTTATTTATCTAATCCCGTTTTCCCAGATCATAGGAGATCATTTACACTCCTACGATATAACATGCTTCCGTCCGCTTTTAGGGAAGGCTTATTCCAAAAAATACCCATCTGTGATCGTTTATTCATCGGCCAGGATGGGAGCATTGAGACATCAGTACATGTATTACTCCAATGCAGGCTAAACGATCAACTCAGGGGAAAACCTATTATACCACCCCCACAGAATAAGTCCAATTCGGAGGCGATCAAAGGCACGTTGTCAGGCAAAAAGCACCGAAATAACTTCTGTTGTGGCCAGATTTGCTTGGAGGACGATCAAAACAAGGAAGGGCTGGGTGGATTCGGAGCAATTTAGGTAGAGATAGTCTCAATTGCTTGAGATAACGCTTGTGAGTTTTAAAATTATAATGTTGATTAAAAACAGAGGACAGGTAGGTTTGGAAAGGGACTGGGAGGAAGATGGAGCAGGGAACGCCTCCTGATTGTTCGGGGAGAGGCTGGACCTGAGAATGAATGAGCAGAGCTCTTTCCATGAACCGGAGAGTTGGCGTTTGAGGGTGGTGAAGCCGGAGGATTGAAGATCACAGGCAAGAGCATGGCGGGGAAATGTGGGCAGAGCGCGGGAGAGCGCAGATGAGAGATGGGTGGGACAAAAGGATTTACTGGCTACTTAGTTTCTTGAATCAACAGGGCACGGGGCAGTGGTTATAGGCTCACCAGCTCTGGGTTGGAAAATACCTGGAGATTCAGGGGTGCGGAGCCTGGGGAGGGCGGGGTTTCAGGAGAGGAGGGACCTCTAGCAGGGCACGATGCCATAGACCCCTCCCTCTGCAGCAGCCATTTTCTCCAGAGGTACTGGTCTTGGTTGGCTGGAGGGCCGCTGCAACAGCGAGAGATCTCCAGGCGCCAACTGGGCTCTGGCAATCCCAAGTGGCGAAATGTTGGTCCGGGATCTGAGAGACCCAGGTTGGAATACCCACTCTGCCATGGAAGCTTGCTGGGTGATCTGTGGGACGGGCCCCCGCTCGCAGCCTAGCCTACCTCGCAGGGTTGTTGTGAAGGTAGAACGGAAGAGAGGCAAATGCCGGAAGCCTCTCTCGGGCCCACTGGGGAGAAAGATGGGGCATGAAAGAAGTTAAATAAAACAAATTATACTTTGGGGGGGGGGAAAGGGGTTGAGGTGCACTGGATTCACCCGCTCCCGACCGCCTCCCCTGGTCATCTCAGTTCCCCCTAACCCACCCCTCTGCTCTTTTCCAGCCATGGCAGCCCTGGCCCTGCAGCTGCTGGGGCTGGCCCTGTCCATCTTGGGCTGCCTGGGGGCCATCTTGGCCTGCGCCCTGCCCATGTGGAAGATGACGGCTTTCATCGGCTCCAACATCATCACGGCGCAGGTCTTCTGGGAAGGCCTCTGGATGAGCTGCGTCTACGAGAGCACCGGCCAGATGCAGTGCAAGATTTACGACTCCTTGCTGGACCTCCCGTCGGACCTGCAGGCCGCCCGGGCCCTGGTGGTGGTCTCCATCGCCATGGCCTTCCTGGCCCTCCTGGTCGCTGTCACCGGTGCCGAGTGCACCCGCTGCGTAGAGGACCGAAGCATCAAGGCCAAAGTCTCGGCCGTGGCCGGCACGGTGTTCGTCCTGGCTGGCCTGGCCCTTCTGGTCCCCGTGTCTTGGTCGGCCAGCTCCATCATCAGCAACTTCTACAACCCGCTGGTGCCCGAAGCCCTGAAACGAGAGCTGGGCGTCGCGCTGTACGTGGGCTGGGCGGCCAGCGCCCTCTTGGTCTTTGGGGGCTCCACCCTCTGCTGCCTCTTCCCTCAAAACAAGGCCAAGAAACCCCAGGTGAGATATTTTGCGGCAAAACGCTCCAGCCCACCGAGCTATGCCCGGAAGGACTATGTGTAGCTCCCCTCGTTCTCCAGACCTCGTGGAGGATGATGGCCTGACTCTTCTCCGGGACTCTGACAGATAACGGGAGATCACGGAGGATGAGCGATGCTCAAACCGTCTTCCCAAACCCTCCACATCTCCTCCTCACAGCTCAAGCGTGGAAGGTTTTGTGGCTGAGGAAATGTCCACGCCAGCCCGTTCTTGTGTAATCTGCAGGACCTATCAATGCCGGTAGCGGAACTAGATCCTGCTGCAAAAACACGGATGAGTTTTAGATGGTTTCCCCTAATACAGGTTTCCCTAGAGAATCCTGGGGACTAGGGTTGCCAACAGCCCGGGGAGAAAAAAAATCAACTGAAGTGTGGCTGACGCCAGTTCAAGCCGCAGATTAACCAGTTGGGGCTTCGGACAAGCCACTTTCTCTCGGCCGTCAGCTGTAAAGCAGGCAGAAGGACGCCCTTTTCCACCCGATTGCCAAGCTGGGCTCAATAATGTTTGGAGAGAAGGGCTGGCCCTCCTCCACCCGTTTCCCTGCTTGTCCCCCTTCTTTGCATGGAAACATTCATACATACATAGTCCAGGGTTGCTACACACCACCCCTTTTCACCTTTTGCATCCCCACCCGACAAAATATTTACTTTTTTAAAACCCTGGCACTATTTGCACGTTTGTTACTTTTCCGCATCTTCTTGTAAGCATCCAGCTGTTTTGCAGTCCCTGGTGACTTCTTGGGGACATTCTTCTCCTGCCTTCTTACTGGCAAATTGCCCATGGCGGCAGTGTTTTATACCAGCCATTCTCAATGGGGCCCATATAGGCTCCTGGAGGGCTCTGGCACATTGGAAGGGGGCCACAGACTGGAAAAGGGGAGCCCAAAGGGTTTATGAGGGAGGGGTTGGGGGGCTGCTAACGGGCTCTCCAAGTTGTCATTTACTAGAAAGCTCATCTAGGGAAAGATGAGGAAATTGTGCAGTCCGTCCCTTTGGGTGTGCTTGAATTAATGCATGGGGCGGGGAGAGATGAACACACATGCTTTTCTTGGTGGAATGTCCCAAATTTTAACTTCATACTGTCTTGTAAGAAGTGTTTCCAGTTTGTTGAAACGTTTGTTTGTTTTTGTGTTCAATAATAAATGGTTTTCTGTCTACCTGTTCATGCTGTGTTGTATCCTGTTCGTGTTGTGTTGTATCCTTGTTCCTGGAATTCAAGAAGAGCTCCTCAAGGAGCCATAGTCCCCCCCCCAAAAAAGTTGAGAAGCGTTGGTTTATACCATGTAAAAGTAGCGTGTATCCTCGCTGTCTGTAATCTAGCATTTAAAAACAAACCTTTTGAAAGCCCTGTGGCTCTATCTGTCCCTCTGCGTGGCAACTGGACACATCGGAAAGATTGGCGCATGCAAAAGGAGTATGTATCTTAGCGGTGTAATTTGGAAATTTAAAACAAACCTTTAAAAAAACCTGTGGTGCTTATCTGTCTTGTGAAAGTTTATTCTCATGCCCTATGATCGGTAGTACGAACGGACCGTATGTCCTAGCCGTGCTTAACTGGGCAATTTAAAACAAACATTTCAAAAAATAAAAAATCTGTGTTACCATCTGCTCGCTAACTCTTCTGGATTGCTCTGCACACATCCAGTCTGTCCTCAGAGATATCACGTGGAGGTTTATTCACTGCCCAAAGGAGTCTCAAAGCGGCTTACAATCGCCTTCTCTTCCTCTCCCCACAACAGAAACCCTGCGAGGGAGGTGAGGTTGAAAGATCCCTGATATTACTGAAGAAGGAGAGTTGGTTCTTATATGCCACTTTTCTCTACCCGAAGGAGTCTCAAAGCGGCTTACAATCGCTTTCTCTTCCTCTCCCCACAACAGACACCCTGTGAGGGGGGTGAGGCTGAGAGAGCTCAGACAGGACTGCTCGGTCAGAACTGCACTATCAGAGCTGTGATGAGCCCAAGGTCACCCAGCTTGCTGCAAGTGGAGGAGCGAGGAATCACCCCTGGCCCTTTCAAAGGGGAAGGAACTGATCCCATGGGCCCTCCCTCACTGAGGATTTTCTTTAAAGGCCCAGCTTTCCCGAAAAAGCATTTGGGCTTCACTTCTGGAATGCAAACAACGCATTCTCGCAAAGAGGAGGACCGGTCGTAGGCCAGTTCTAGTGCCATGGTAGGTTTTTTGGGTGGGAGGTGCTAACTCCCCATCCGGGCTAAATAACAGCCAGAGTGGTGTAATGGTTTAAGAGCAGCCTACTCTAACCTGTAGAGCCAGCTTTGATTTCCCACTCCTCCACATGCAGCCGGCTGGGCTGCCTCGGGCTAGTCACAGTACTCTTGGAGCTGTTCTTGCAGAGCAGTTCTCTTAGAGCTCTCTCAGCCCCACCTACCTCACAGGGTGTCTGTTGTGGGGAGAGGGAGAGGAAGGGGATTGTAAGCCGCTTTGGGACTCCTTCAGGCAGTGAAAAGCGGGGTATAAAAAACCCAGCTGTGCTTCACCATTTTATTACAACTGTAGGCAGCAGAATGGCAGAATCAGAAGGTACCTGGCTTCTTCAGAGCCGAGTGATTCCAAGGCCCTTCCCACCCTGCCCTTTCTGTCACGGCGTACTCTCTCCGCCATGCATTTCGTCCTCCGGATCCTGGCGCCCGTGTGTGCGTGTGTCTTCTGCTCTTTTAAAATTTCACTCCTCTTTTGAAACGGTATCAATTGAATCGGCACTGGCAATAATTAACAGGTTTTCACCACACCCGGCCGGCCGCTGCCGCTTTGGAACATTCTGTCTTCTCCACCCTCTCCCGAAGTCACCTCATATAACATTTAGCGAGGCAATTAAAAACATTACCACAGAAATAAAGCTGAAACCATGGCTCTGCTTATTCCAGGAGCGCTCCTTTCCCTCAAGAGCCAGAGACGGCAAAGTGGGATCGCACGGAAGCCATGGTGGAAAATGCAATCTATTCTGGTGAACCTGAATTCCCTTTAAAAATAGCTGGCTGCGTGAATTGAACACATTCGGGGTGCTGCTACCGTTACATGACATTTTGGGGGGGCTTGCTAGCACTAGCTCTCCCAAGGAGTAAAGGGGCATCTGGACTGCACTGTAGGCTGGGGGTTCATAAAATGGAATGTTCCTAGAATCATAGAGTTGGAAGGCACCTCCAAGACATCCAGTCCAAATTTCCCCCCCCCACACACAAACACACACAGTGCAGGAAGCTCACAACTACCTGCCCACCCACAGTGACCCCAATTTTTATGTCCAGATGATCCTCCCACCCCCCAAAGAAAACCAGAATCCTTGGCCAGTCCAGCCTGGAGGAAATTTCTCCCCTGACCCCAAAGTGGTGATGGGCATTTCTCTGGGCATGCCTGGTGAGAGCCAGGCACCAACACAACCCTCCTTGCCCACCCAATCACCACCTGCCTCTATAAACTAAAATAATTCCCACACATAGAAGTTCACAGCAGGCCTTAGGCAAGAACAAGTAGAGCCAGACCTGGTGAGTTTGCCAGGCCTGCAGGGGCCACTCAGGTGAGGCCTTGCTGCCCGCGCCAGTAATGGGCACCACTTCGCCTCTTGCCTCCTCTTGCTCCATGGGCAATCTGACGCCCACCTCCCTTTTTAGTTCTTGCTCCTGGGTCATTTTAGTGTCCCTTTTGCCCTTGATCCACACACTGGTTTACCTCCCCCGCTGTGCTGCCTGGAAGAAAAACACCTTTGTCCCAAAGACTTCCCAGCCAGCCTTGCAGAGGGGGCCAGACTGTCGCCACTCAGCACCCTGCCATGCTTCACGTGGGGCTGGCTCAGCCTCCAGGATCTTGTTTATGGCTCTTGGCTTGTTATTCAGTGAAGCCACCCTCCAAGCTATTTTTTCCTGCCCACCTGTCAGACGGCAGAGTCATAAACTCATCGGGGGAACCAGTTTGGCGACTCTAAAATATGACAGTCCACATAACAAAGCCTTTGGCAGAGTCATACCTCCTCCCCCCCCCCTTTTTTAAGCCTCAGATGCACATTCCGGCATCCTTCATGACTTTGGGTCGAACAACGTTTGGGTTTAAGACAGCTGGATTTGCAAAGTCCGTTTTTCAAATGCACTTAACATGTACAAATATCCCGCTTTTCTCCCTTGCTCTCCAAGTGGCCTATTCTCCCCTCTTCCATTTTCTTACAACCATCCAAGGGTACAGAGGAGATGATGAGGATGATCCGGGGCCAAGGGACCAAGCCCTATGAAGATAGGTTGAGGGACTTGGGAATGTTCAGCCTGGAGAAAAGGAGGTTGAGAGGGGACATGATAGCCCTCTTTAAGTATCTGAAAGGTTGTCACTTGGAGGAGGGCAGGATGCTGTTCCCATTGGCTGCAGAGGAAAGGACACGCAGTAATGGGTTTAAACTACAAGTACAATGATATAGGCTAGATATCAGGAAAAAAAAATTTCACAGTCAGAGTAGTTCAGCAGTGGAATAGGCTGCCTAAGGAGGTGGTGAGCTCCCCCTCACTGGCAGTCTTCAAGCAAAGGTTGGATACACACTTTTCTTGGATGCTTTAGGATGCTTTGGGCTGATCCTGCGTTAAGCAGGGGGTTGGACTAGATGGCCTGTATGGCCCCTTCCAACTCCATGATTCTATCCTGTAAGGTAGGCCAGGCTGACAATTTGTGCCAGTCCCAAGGCCACCCAGTGCACTTCCACGGTAGAAGTGGCAATTCGAACTCAGGTCTCCCAGGATACAGTCCAATACTTTATCTACCACGACACGACCTTTTCTTGGCTGTTACGGGATTAAAAGACTGCACTAGCTTGACTGCAAAGACTCCTTGTTCCTAACTCTGTTCTCCCAAGAAAATTCTCACCCAGCAGAGGGTTGCCTTTTTTTTTTTTTCCGCAGTGGTGTCCACTCAATGTTCTGCACATTTTGAAAGCACCCGCGAGCTCTACAAGACTGGGAATTGGTTGTCCTCCACATAAGTCCTAACTCTGATTTTATAGAGTGGGAGATTCAAAGAAGTACTTTGCAGAGATACAATTTTTAAAACACGTCTCCAGAGAGGTGCTGGCACAGTCATAGAATCATAGAATCTTCGAGCTGGAAGGCGCCATACAGGCCATCTAGTCCAACCCCCTGCTCAATGCAGGCTCAGCCCCAAGCATCCTAAAGCATCCAAGATAAGTGTGTATCCAACCTTTGCTTGAAGACTGCCAGTCTCTGCTGGCATGCCTCCAGAGACACAGGGGCAAGTCTTAGGGTTGCCAACCTCCTGGCAGAGTTGGAGTGTACAATCCATGACATCATGACTCTGTCAAGCATTCTCCCCAAGCTCCGCCCCCAAAGCTCCGGGAATTTCCAAACCCGGAACTGGCAAGCTCCAGAAATATGAATGGACAGGCTTATGATCCAAGGCTCATGGTTGCTTTAATATTGCTCCAGCGTGTTACGAAACTGAGACTTGGAAGGCAAAACATGTTCTGGAATTGTTCTTTGGAAATGGCAGCTCTTCCCATCTCTCCTTGTCCCCTGTTGAGCCAAAGCCACCTTGGGGAGTCTTCCAGCCACTAGAGGGTTAAGGCGCCTTCTTCCGGTACAGGTAGATCACCCCAGAAATGTAGTCAGAGTCCCCCTCGGCTTTCTGCTCCGAGGTCGCCCTCTCCCACCGTTCCACTTCTTGCACCTTGACCTTTCCCCACAATCCTCGCTGCTCCAGGTCATCCAGGAGCTGCCGCATCTGGTTTTTGTACCGCAGGTTGCTTGAGTTGTTCCGTGTGGTCAGGCACAGAAAGCCCCCTGTGAGGTAAAAAGATGATCAAACATCACATAGGCACACAAAGGGAGGCAGCCGGCAGGGGGAGGGGGTCGGTACGAGAAGCCCCAGAGCTGAATCTGTCCCTTTGCTGAGAGATATCTGGCCCTCTTTTCCGCTAAACTCTCATGTCCTTGTTTCTGCAATGCAGAGGGAGGATGGAAGGAAAAAGCAGACAGTGCATCTCTCTGCTTCTCCTTTTGGCCTTAGCCCCTCAATATCTTTCTGAGGTGCTTTGTGGAGATGGAAAACGAGGAAGATGGGGGTGAACTGGAAGCATATCTATGTTCCCACCTCCCTTTCTGGGAAAATAGGGCTGCAAGCCAACTGGCCCCTTGTGGGGTACACTTTGCCTCTGCCCCCCATAAGCCAAGCTAGTTGTTCATCTCCCAAGAACTGCATGGTAGATGGGAGAGAATAACCCTGATTATTCCTTCAGCAACCCTGTCAAGCCCACAGGTCTACAACAGAGTGGTCATGGGCGCCATAGCTCCTGCCATCACCTTTCCTGGCGCCCGCCAAGTGGCTCCAGGAAGTAGGAGGAGCCAGATGAGGCATCTGCCTGGCAAGGTTTCTGATTGGCCGTTAGGGACCCATGCAGATTTTTGATCCATAATAAATGCAACTGGATTTGTGAACAAGGAAAAAAAAAAGAAAACATTGTGCCTATTTTTAGATGCAGAAAAAGTGTTTGATAATACAATCTGGCCTTTTTTTTAACGAAATGCACTTTGGACTATGGGCTGGCTTGGAATTCTGGAACTGGATGCAAGCCATATGTCTGAACCAGAGAGACTGATCAAAGAGGGAAGACGTCAGGACTGTCCCCTGTCACCTTTACTATGCACCTGAGCAATAGAGATTTGAGTTATAAAGATAAGATGCAAGGACAAAAGGGGAAAAAAGTGAATGACACAGAAATGAAAATGAAAAGCGAGGCAGCCAATGTGATTTCAACAGCTTGGGGTCCACAAAAATCGTCACTGTATGTATTGAAAAATCTGAATCCCTTTCTGGCTATAAAATTAATAGGAAGAAGTCAAATATGGTAACAAAATTTTTAATGCAACAAGAAGACGACGGTATCATCAAGAATGCAGAATGCACAGTATCTACTGAGCCTATTAGAGACTTGAGAAATAAAAGCGACTGGAGAAAAATGTAATCTTTTCAAAAATAATTATTTGAAGACTAAGAAATCGATGTAAGCAGATTTATCCGGATGGGAAGAAAATCTAAAAGATTTCCTGGCTGAAAAGAATCTCATGGCAAGGGATCAAGGCCTAAAAGGCCTTCTGGACAGAGTTAGACTGCAGGGGAGAAGGAAAAGCGTATTACCCAAACAAACGCAGTGTGGACCAAGCCGTCTGTCTTCCCCACCTCCCAGTCAACAGCCTGCTTAGAAAAACCTCTCAGGGCAGTGGCTCCATCTAGTGACCACAGACGCAAAGTCATGATCTTGTTGCTGCATCCGACCCTATAGAGCCCATCAAAAGCAGCATCTGGTCTGTTTTTCAGATCCTTGGAGCTGTCCTAAAGCCCCGCTGAGAATATTTCCTCCAGAGGCTGAATAACAACCCCTCTGGGGGCTACAGAAGGCCGGGGAAAAGAGTACATCCCAACCTCCTGAATTCGTAGCCTGGATCCAAACCTGGGTGTCTCCCACGGCTGCCAGTGAGCTACAAGAAGTGGTCAGAAATAAAGACTGTCCAGCATTTGGTTAAAAATGCCACAGGCAACTAGTTTAAATTAAGAAACGCCTGTGGAACCGGGAGCCGTTTGTACATCCTGCAGATTTTCTCGGGCCCTGAGCTGGGTTTACAAATGCTTCCTGCTCTCAATTAACAAGACTGACACTCTAGTGCAGTTGGCCAACCCCGATGTACAGTTTTCTCTCATACAGCTCATTGCAGGGTAATGATGGTCCCGCTACGGTCTACAAACCAGCCATTCAGTCGGAGGCCTGGGCAAAGTAAGGTTGCGCCAACAGAAGACAATGGGGCCTGAGTCCTGGCTGCGTGGAACAGCAATCTTGGGGGTTGACTGAGTTTCTTTGCCGCCTGTACCAAAGCCTATGTTGTCATTACGGGTGTTCTTTTCATACTCTCGTAGATAACTATGTTTGGATTATTTCCTCCAAAGAATCTAAGTGGCAAGGATAATTGGGAGAATCGGCAGGCTGAAGAAGAGTCAAGCTGAAGAAGAACATTTAAAAGGCTGAAGAAAAGTATTTAAAGGGCTGCCATATGGGGGATGGAGCAGAATTGGTCTCTCTTGCCCCAAAGGGACGGACCAGAACAAATGGGATGAAATTAATTAAAAAGAAATCCCGTCTAAACATCTGGACAGTTAGAGCGGTTTTCTCAGTGGAACAGGCTTCCTCGGGAGGTGGTGGGTTCTCCACCTTTGGACATTTTTAAACAGAGGCTAGATAGCCATCTGACGGGGAGGCTGATTCTGTGAAGGCTCAAGGGGATGGCAGGTGACAGTGGATGAGCGATAGGGTTGTGAGTGTCCTGCATAGTGCAGGGGGTTGGACTAGATGACCCAAGAGGCCCCTTCCAACTCTATGATTCTATGAGTCGTTGAAATGTGCTTTGATCCAGAAATCCGTCTTTCTGGACATTGGGAGGCCGTATTTGATCAACATATGCAGTGCCCAAGTACTGTCACAGGAACACTGAGGAGTCAATTGTCTCCTTACAATTGTGTAAAAGGCATTTTGGGGGCTGTTTTACAACTCTAGCATAGCATTACATGACATGTTACAGCTCCTAATATAAATAGTTTGGTAGTTGCCTAACAGAGTGTCAATTTCTGCTTTTGTGTTTTGATGTTTTTACTCTGTGTACCTTCCTTGTTGTTTCGCTTGTACCAAACCCGGAAGTCAAACAAACAGATTCCAAAACTGCCAGTCAATTTCCTGCTGCAACTGCCCTGCAAAGCAGCTCTCAGTAAGGACCATGACCGCACAGGCGGGAGAAATGGGCAGGCAGGAAAAGAGAACTGCTCCCTGGCCCACTTCCTGTACTTAAGGCACGTAGAGACTTCAGGATGTGGGGCGGAGGAGTGTTACCCCTTCAAGAGCTACAGAAGAATACGTGCCATCTTCAAGCAGTCTAAAAGGGAGCTTCTGTAGTCAGAGGCAATCCACCTCAGATTGCCAGCTGCTGGAGACAGCCCATCTTCAACCAGTCTAAAAGGGAGCTTCTATAGTCAAAGGCAGTCTACCTCAGATTGCCAGCTGCTGGAGACAGCCCATCTTCAACCAGTCTAAAAGGGAGCTTCTATAGTCAAAGGCAGTCTACCTTAAATTGCTAGCTGCTGGAGACAGCCCATCTTTAACCAGTCTAAAAGGGAGCTTCTATAGTCAAAGGCAGTCTACCTCAAATTGCCAGCTGCTGGAGACAGCCCATCTTCAATCAGTCTAAAATGGAGCTTCTATAGTCAGAGGCAGTCTACGTCAAACTGCCAGCTGCTGGAGACAAACCACCTTCAACCAGTCTAGAAAGGAGCTTCTGTAGTTAGACGCAGTCCACCTCAGATTGCCGGCTCCGATCCACCAGCTGCCAGGGACAAACCACAGGCCTGGCTGTTTCATGACCTGACTGCATCTTTCTACTGCTGGCCACTATTGGGGATTCTCTGTTGGGTTGGATGGTAACTGGGCTCTCTCCAGTTCTGCCAATGAATCCCTGCCCTTCCCGGTTACCTGGGTTTGTCTTGCCAAAATCCCTACCTGGCTTGGTGACACGAAGCAGTTCCGGGATGACGCTGGTGGGCACCTGCCCTTCACTGAGAGCCCCCACAATCAGAACGGCATCATAGAAGCCTGGTGGGAAAGAGGTAGGTGGGGAGAGAGCGACAGGAAGCAACCCCCTGAGAGAGAGGGAGCTTCCTGTCCACCCCAGCCTCTCTTTCCTAATTCCAGCTCATTCCTGGCTGTGTTACCTGAGGCTGCAGGCAAGGCTTCCTGGCCCAGCATGCACTGCTTCAGCTCCTGGTACAGCCCCTTCCGGCGTGCATGGTCCAACATCCCCTGGCTTCCATCCAGGCCGTGGAAACAGCGGAATCCCTTTGCCTGCAGCTTAGAACATGACGCAAGGCACTCCCCATTTTGGCCTAGAACTGCACCCTCCTGCTGGCTGCCAATCTAGTATGAGGACTGGGACACATTTGGACACAGCATATTTTGGAGGGGGCACACGAGCTACCCAGGAGCCAGTAGGGGACTGCACCAACCAAACTGGCATGACCGGTGGAAGGGGGAGGGTTCCCCAAAGATGGTGGCACCCCGAATTTCTGTACAGCTGCCCCAGCTACATTAATCAGCCAATTAAACTACAGCTTTCCCCTTGCCTCTTTCTATCATCTAACAGAAAGCAGGAGAGGAAGTTAAATTGCTTTATCTCCGTTTGCTTTTATGGCTCCTGACTTATAACAACTCGATGCCTAACCTTGGCAGCCTGGTGCAATTCCCATCATGGGAATTGCTGGCAAGGGCTCGTGGGAATTGTAGTCCATGAACATCTGGAGGACCACAGGTTGACTACCTCTGTTCTAGAACCAGGTGGAACTCCAGGTGAGACCGGGGAGCCCAGACTGAGATGCAGCCCCAGGGGGGACGGGGGACTCCGATTACCTCCTGAGCCACAAGCCCTGTGCCACAAGCCACGTCCAGCACCAGAGCATCTGCGACGGATCCCTGAAACCCCGAGGCCAGGCAGGAAGCAGCCAATCGTGGGGCTTGGTATTGCAACATGGTCACGTCCTACAGGAGAAAAGCATCGGGCAGTTATTTGAGCCGGTGAACCCGCAATGAGCAGAGGTTTTTAAAAAACTATGATGCTGGATGCTTAATTGCAATAGTAGGCTGAGATTCAGCTCAAGGCCACCGATGCAAGATTATGGCTGCGCAAGGGCCTGTACTTTGCCTCCAAGCTGCTCTTTATCTTCTCTGCATTCCAGCACATGCTGCTTATCAAACCACGGGAGAAGGATCCGTCCAACCTATGTTGGAGGCCCTCCCCTGAAAGGGGGCGTTCTCACAGCCAGTATCACTGAGGCATGTACAAGACAGGAAAGCTTCGGGAGTGGGGGGGGGGGAGGGTAGAGCCCTGGCTTGTGAGCAGCTATCTGCACATGAGTTTAAAACTTTCCCCAAACTTTTCTTGAAAGCCAGGCAAAAGATGCTCATTCTGTTCCGCAAGGCCCTTGTGATCATCTATGTTCTGGAAACATGGTAGAAAGTATCATGCTGGCTGCAGGAAGCACGCGGGCACCACAATATAACTTCCTTATATTGTTTTGTTTTACGGTTGGATTTGTTTCTCCATTTCCTATTGATTGATTGATTGTATTGTAGCCTAAGCCACCTGGAGAGCTTCATAGCCAGAATCAGGGCAGACATCTTCTGCATAAATAAATATTCACGGCCAAAGGGCAGGAGATAGTTTTCCTTTTACTCCTGTCGAATATTCCTGACCTTGTGAGCACAAGCAAATCCCGGGGGGAGGGGGGGGGAGTGTCACATCTCTTTTTGATGTCCTTCTACCAGACAGTTGCTTGACAATAAAATTCCTGTTAAAGAGGAACCAATTCACTTTAATGATCACTTATATTTCCTCTTATATTTGGAGGGATGATCTGGATGGTACGGCACAAAAACACACAATCCAGGTCACTATTAGGAATCAAGGCGATGGGTACTCCTCTTTGCTGCCTACCCCTGGCCTTGTGAGGTAGACTGCCTCTGAACACAGGAGGCTCCCTTTAGCTGTTGCAGACAGACCTCCCCCTTTCCCGAATTTCCCAAAGCTGCGCGCAAAAAGCCAGCTGCACTGACACGCCGGAGGAGAAATGCACTCTGCACATGCTCTCTAGCTACCGCTCCCGGAGCAGACATGAGAATGAGGTTGGCAAAGCCAGGGGGTGGGGAGTCAGAACGTAGGGCGGCACCTGCTCATAGTCCGGGGCCCAGCCGTCGTAGAAGCGCAATTGCTCCTCCGGATCGGTTCCGTGATGGACCGCGGAGACGCGGCGTTGCACTTCGGCAATGCTGAGACGACCGGAGGCGGCCATGGCGGAGGCAGCGGAATGGAGGGGCGGTCTTCTGCCCCCATTGGCCGCCTCCAGGCCGGCCCTCCCCGGGAAGGCGGCTCCATTTCCCAGCTTCTGCAGCCCCGAGTGGATCTCCAGTCTGGGCGCGGCTTAAACCTAGCGCCGGGCTCAGCTCCATCTGTCCGCGGGGCTCAGTCCCGCCCGTTGGATGGGAAATAAATCCGGATCCGTTGCGTGCTGCTATTGTCTTTCTGGGTTCCTCCCGGCCGGATTCATCTGGGCTTTAACTAGCATTAATCCTCGGCTTTTCATTCGGAGGGAGCTCTTCCCGCCCCGCCCACTAGCTGAAAGTTAGATTCGCCTTTGATTTTAGGATGAAATGACCGCGTTAAGAAAGGCGAGGCTGATGTGGGGCAGGATGGAGCCCGGGCGCTAAAGCGCCTTCCGGCTCTTGCTTTCCTGCCAGGCAGGCGATCCATTTATTTGTGCCTCATTTCAATGCGCCACGTCAGGGGGCGGCTCAGCTGAGCATCTTCGGATAATGGCGCTTTCTCCGTTGCCGTGGCAACCAGGGCGGCAGGTACCAATCTCCAGGGCAACAGGACAAAGGCGCATAGTATGCAGAGTTCGCAAAAGGAGCAGAGCCTGGGGGAGGGGCCTAGTAGTTGGTTCTGAGTGACGTCAAGCGCATCCTCTTCTGTGACGTCACAAAGAGACTCGAGACTGGCCGGTCAAACTTGCGCTCTGCTTGAAGGTCGTTCTTGACGTCTCTAGCCCTTCAAAAAGCAGCTGACTCATAACAGCCCAGGTCCTTGGAAATTTCCCAGAGCTGGTGACGCCCTTTGGTTGGTGGCTAATAGATGTCTGGGCAAGGAGGCCCTTTAAGCTACCTCCCATTTACGAATAGGTGAGAAATATACAGCACCTAGCACAAGGTACATAGCGCCAGTCAGAATTCAAGCACACTTCTCCCTGTTTGCCTTCTGATGAACAGTTAGTCAGACTGCTAGGACTTGATTTTCTCCTCTCTCTCTCTTTACAAAGTTATTTCTCTACTCTCAATAAATAGATTTAAGCAGCTAGTTAGGGCAGAGGAAACAACTTTGGAGTCTAAGCCCTGGTTTGTCTGCAGCTCCATTCCCTTCTTCTGGTTAGAGCTCTCTGCCTGTTGAATATCTGGCTGGCTAAGCTCTCAACCAGCTGAGGCTTGGGTGAAGCTGGGAGCTCCTGGAGAGGCTCTTCCCCCAGGGAGTCCTCACTAACAGGACCTGGGCTTGCAATAGGCAGTAGGCGATGGGTAAGACCTGCCTGAGACCCTGGAGGGCTGCTGCCAGTAATGCTTTCACACATGTTAAATAACACACTTTCAATGCACTTTGCAGCTGGATTTCATTGAATTGAGACTGCATTACTTAGCATGTGTGGAAGTGTCCTTCTAAACAGTACCAACCATGAACAATTGATAGCCTGATTAAGACATCGCCTCGTGTGTGTGTGAGACAGTAATTCTTTTCGTTCTTTTTCAGTTGCGCTGCATCGCTGCTCCAACCCTTCCCAGGCAAGCCTTAATCCCTGATGGAGCCTGTCGCCTGTCAGGATCTCCCAGAAAACCCGGCTCCTCCCGAAAAGGATCCCGATCCGGCGACCCAGCCTCCGACGTGCGTGAGCAAGACCCGGCGTGGGGCAGTGCAAAGCAAGCCTAGCGCCCTCTACTTGAAGCTCCTCTCCTTGCGTGTTGGGCTGTTGGGCTGGCTCTTCTGCCTCAAGAAGATCCAGTGGGATGTGATGCGGTGGGTCCACATCTCCTTGGAGCTGGCCACCGATGTCTTCTTCAGCTGGGTGCAAAACGCTCTCTTGGCGTCCATGATGCTTCTGCTGCTGATCTGGAAGCTTCATACCGGGGCCAAGCAGCATGGCTGGAAGACGCTGCTGCGGAGTTTGGTGAGTGGGGGTGGAGAAGGGCATGCTGGGTAGGGAGAAGATTTAGTGCCGGATTCCGGTGTCTTTAGTTCTGCTCCGGCCTACTCATTAATGGTGAGAACACCAGGCAAGCTCTACTGGGCGAAACCTAGTTCGGCATCTTGATTCCAACCGTTTGTCTCTGCTAACTAGTATCGTTTTTTTTAAAAAATACATTAAAATAAATTAACTTTCACCCATTCGGGAAAGCTTTCCAGGGCTGCCAAGAAACCCCAGGGTTTCATGAAACGCTGGTTGGGAAAGTCTGGAGTATCCGGTGAACACCTTGAACTGGATGGCCGCTAAGCACGGTTGACCCTGGCCAGTATTTGGATGGCAGACCATCCAGGTTGCTACACAAGAGGCAGACGCAATGGCTAAACCTGCTCTTAAGGAGAGGAATGGGAAGGTGACTGTAAGCCGCTTTGAGCCTCCTTCGGGTAGGGAAAAGCGGCATATAAGAACCAACTCTTCTTCTTCTTAATATCTTCCGCCTTGAAAACCTTACAGGACTGCTGTAAGTCTCCTGTTTGCGGGGTCAGCCCTTGGTTTCCAAAATGAAAAGGGAGCAAAGGAAAGAGCAGGGCAGGCCATTAGGGACTGCTGGCCTGTGACCCACTTTCAGAGGCTTTGTAGGGCCCCTTTGGGTCCCGACCCACAGCTTGGGAAATACTGCTGTAGGGGATACCATGAGCACACTTGGAAAATGGGCCTCAGTCCAAGGGACTTTGTTGACCACTTTGCAGTTCAAGCTGCTAACTTGCACCTGCACGGATAGCCTAAACAATCTTCGTTGATCGGCCGGCGTTGACATCACGAGTTTCGGAGCCTGGGAACAGAACCAAGCTTTAGGACAAGCTGCCTTGTTCAAATATGGAGATTGTACTTGCGGAACAACCTGAGGCCAGAATTGAAGCCAACTTACATGCAAGCCATTTGGGCGTCCTCTCGGACAAAGAGCCCTGATACATCTAGAAAACAATGCAGACAATTACCTAGAATCACAAAGGACCCAAAAGCTGTAAAGCAAAGAAAGAAACAGGGAGGTTGGAAGAAGACAGGGGTGTTAATGCGCAACTCAAAATATCAAAACCAACACATCTTCCCACCAGAGACGCGTAAGCGTTAATAATAACCAGATCCTCTAATTATAATAAAATCAAAGGCAGCGATTCTTATGTTCTTCTGAGGTTTAATCAGATTCCAATAAACAAGAGGCCATAGCTTTCTAAACTGCTTGGTGGACTGCCTTTCCCCTTTCTCCAAAGATGTTTACACAAGGCACGCTTACTCATTAACAACAACCAAGCACAAAGGGAAGTTCAACAATTGTGCTTCCAAAATGTCGCAACCCAACCCCTAGCCAAAACAGAGAGGTTCATTATCATACCGATGTTTACGTTCCTAACTGGCCCTCTTGGAATAACCCTGGAGGAGCACTGGACCCTCATGAATCGAACTGCCAATCTATCTTCCTATTATTTGATGTACATTTCTCCAGTTAGCCGGAACGTATGTTCATTGCCAGTTCCAGGAACGCTCTTCCATCTGTGGCGGAACACGTTCCTGGGGGGGGGGGGGGACGACCAGCCTTTTCTTCTGTGTCTCATAGCAGCAGAATGCCACCTTTGTGCATTGTTTGGAACATTCCCTCTCAGACTTATATCTATATTTCGCTAGGAGTCCAACTTATTTGAAGGTTTTGCTCCCACCTGGTAGTTCTGTGTCCCATCAACACCTTTTAAGCCTGTATCTCCATCACAGGCATAAGATCTTGCGGAGCTGGAGGTTTGGCGAGCGTTTGTTTGAAATCTGTTGGCTCTCCGAAAACATTCCTGGAATGTGAAAAACGTGTCAAATGCAACTCTCTGTTGGTACATTCTGCAGGCTTGGAATGTTGTCTGAATCAGGCTCTTTCTGCCTGACTGCCCTAAGTAAATCCAAAACCCGCAATCCTCAAACAATTACTCCTTATCCCCGGATCGAAATGACCTAACTTGTGAGCAATCCGACAGTACGGGACTGAAAAAATAATTGATGTCCGCAGGGAAATCTGGACGCCAACTTAGCCCTCAAACGTAGCCCACACTTTTCGCAGAGTGGTTTGAATCAGGTTCTTTCTCAGGGCAAGAGGTTCTTTTAATCCAAGCCCACGTTGCAAGGAACGCATTGACTCCCAGCTGTTGCCCTAAGTAAGGAGATTTCCCCCGACCTAAAAAGAACAGTCCAGAGTCCGTCATGATAATACTTAACAGTGCTGGCTAATCTCTGTTTCCCTCTGGAAGTCATAATTGTTGGCTTTTGATAGGCTTACAATTCCATACAGGGCGTCTTATCACACAGAGTTCTATTCAAAACGAAACAGCGTTAATAAAAAGAGGATAACGTTAACTTTTATTTATGTATTTCCTTGATCGAGGGCAATTCCACAATGGTGGAATTAGGTGCAAGCAGGCACCGTTTTTGCAAAATAAACATTTTTGGAAAAGAGGAAGGGAGCGAAGCATGACGGGAGGTCCTTCCGTCCCGCTCAGATGCGGAAAGCATACATGGTGAATTTCAGCCTGGGAACAGAAGGAAGGGAAGCCCAAATGTGGAAGGCCTAGAGCAGGGGTAGTCAAACTGCGGCCCTCCAGATGTCCATGGACTACAATTTCCAGGAGCCCCTGCCAGCAGACGCTGGCAGGGGCTCCTGGGAATTGTAGTCCATGGACATCTGGAGGGCCGCAGTTTGACTATCCCTGGCCTAGAGTCAACGTGCAACATTCATAGGGTATTCAAAGCGAGGCTAAAACAAGCGGTATCTCTGTTAAATCCATGCCTTCAGAAGTGGATATGGACGCTGGAAGTGAAGTGATTTGAGCTTTTTATTGTGACCGTGGGTTGGTCAAGTACACCGTAAGCTACGATCCTGCCCCGAACTCAAGCTCGGTCCTCTGCAGGTCCACCAACACGACAGTCTCCTAATGCAGAAAGGGTATTGGTTGGCCCTATCTGATCAGATATTGAAAACTATGTAGGTTCGGCCCTGGTTAGTCCTTGGAGGGGGATCACCAATGAAGTCCAGGATTGCTATGCAGGGGCAGTCCATGGCAAGCCCCCTCTCTTCTTCTCTTGCTTTGAAAGCCCTCCTTGCGGGTTGCCATAATTGGGCTGTGCCTTGGCAGTGCTTTCCCCCACCGCTGACCTTTATTGCCGTTCCTGCAGAATTCAGTTTTTCCACATGAACTTTAACGCTAAATTAGAGGAAAGACTAGCGAGGGAAACCTGAATCTCGACAAGGCGTTTGCTTTTCTCATGGAAATCCTTCCTCGCCAAGGCGAGATTTCGACCGTCAGCCCTAACTCTGTTTGTGCAAAGTCTCAAAATTATCTGGGCTAATATTGGCAGTGCCTCTTGAGGCGATACTTCTCCTCCCCCATATTGGATCTCCTTTGAGTGCCATGTTGACTCAGATATTTATTTATCATGGATCGAATGAGGGCATTTCTATCCCGCCCTGTTAACCGAGGCCGAGGCACGAGTCATCTTACGAGAGAAATGAAAAACATAACCGATTACAAGGCCATTGGCAAAATCTGAAAGGAGAAACTGGCCAGGCTGCCAGCAAAAATGGAACGCTTGAGACATTTCAAGCTGGAAGTTTTAGACACAGAATGTATAAGAAGGGCAGGGGCGTATGTGTATGAGTCCATCTCGGAAGGGCTTACTTTTTAGCTGGTGTGGTGTGCTGCTGTCCTTTTTGAGCCTTTGATCCCTATCCTTTTTGAGCCTTTGCAATCCTGGCACAGTATGGGGGATGCGGGCACAAAATGGCCACCGGAAAGAGGTGGAGCCAGAGACAAAATGGCTGATGCAGCTTCCCATCAGTCAAATAATGAAGATCCTTGTGAAGTGGTATTGCCAAAGCAATGTTGTTGTTTTTAAATCTGTGCAGCCAATCAGAAGCTTTGCCAGGCAGAAACCCCACCTGCTCCCCACGATACTTTCAAAAGATACTTGGCAAGCACTAGGAAAGGTATCAGTGGGTTAGAATGCTGGCTGCCCTGGGTTCAAATCCCCCACTCAGCCAACACACTGTGATGAGTGTCATTAGGCCGGTGGCAATCTCTTAGCTTTCCCTCCCCTACTGGGAAGGACAGGAGAATGATGTGAAAACCTGTTTTGGCTTCCTGATCAGAGAGAAATGCAGAATGTAAAATTTAAAAAACCTGTAATAAGCATAGCAATAATCCATCCTGTTATGGGCTGATCAGCCATCACAAAGGTATTGGGGGATTTGGTTAATCTAGCAGAGTGTTGGCCAGTCATTGAAGTGTGATTTTCGAATGTGTTAACTAAATCCTCCCAAGAGGTATATTGCAAAAAAAAAAGGTAAACCTGCATTTACTCAGGTAGATCAGTTCACATTCAGGTTGCAGTCGAAAGAAAAGACTTAATCTAAAGATTACTTTCCCCACTGGCCAGCTAATCCAGCATTGTACGCATATAAAGGCATTGTTCCTGCAGGAGAGACCTGTAGAGACATGTGTGTCCATGGAAGGGCGTTGTAGGACAAAGTGAGAGAAGAGGGGTGGGAGGACAGATTCCAGGTTAGGGTAAAGGGAAGCATCTCAAGGAGATACTTATTTGCACTTCTTTTCTATTTGAATTTGTACGGCTGCCCCTCCCTACAAGTTAGCTTGGGGAGGTTTATAACGTTGTATATAATACATAAAACATTGCCCAATTGAAATGCATTTTAAGAGACCAGGATCCCCATACCAGAATGAACCATGGGCCAAGTTACAGTGATACCATTCAGAAAGTTGTGAAATTTGCTGTTACTTAGATACATACCCCAAGAATGGTTGAAAAACATGAGGCTACTGAAGAAGGATTATCTACTGACAACGGGTATTACCTAGAAAGTGTTTTGGCAGACGTCCTGCTGAATAAAACCAACATAAAGAAAGAACAATATTTTTGTGAAATATTCTTTATTGTGGATTAGGATAGGTCTTTTTCTTCTCTTGGTACAGTTAAAGTGCATTTCAATTCCATTGTGAGCCTAGCATCTGTGAGCCTTGCCTTCGGTGCTTCTCCCATTCCAGGGAGAGGGAGGGTCTTAGATGGAGCGCCCCCCTCCCAATGTCCAGGCATAACTGAGTCACTGCAGCCCACAAAAGGCATGCAATGGACCCCGTTTCCTCCAGAGCTGCTTCTCAGCTCTAAACCACCTTCCCGTCCAGCCTCCCTCCTTCCTGCCACCCCCTTTGTGCTTTCTAACTCTTTGTATGGAAAGCGGGATGAGTCAAAACTCCTCACTGGCTTTCTCTCGCCAGACAGCCGAGGCGCAGTATGCCTGGGGCCCGTCTCTGCTGAGGAGCTGCTGCCACCACCTGAAGTGCTTGGTGAAGCGGGCAGCCTGGGCTCCCGCCTGCTTTCTCACCTGGATCCTCTGGCACCTGGTCCGGGCTCTGGAGGTCGTCTTCATGCAGGCCTTGAGGATGGCCGGCGACGACAAAGTGGAAGAAGCCATCGAGGAAGCCTTGCCTGAATCCGTCTCTGCTCTTATCCTTCAGCGCGAGGAACAAGATCCAAAGGGCAGTCAATAAACGAATTCTTGACCTAGGCTTTTGTGTTCCCGGAACCCGGCAGGGTTTTGGGGAGGGAAGGGGTTGGTTCAGTGTTTTGCCTGGGTTTTCCTCCCACTATTGTTCTTTGAAGAGCCTCTTGTGGCGCAGAGTGGTAAGGCAGCAGTCTGAAAGCTCTGCCCATGAGGCTGGGAGTTCAATCCCAGCAGCCGGCTCAAGGTTGACTCAGCCTTCCATCCTTCCAAGGTCGGTAAAATGAGGACCCAGCTTGCTGGGGGGTAAACGGTGATGACTGGGGAAGGCACTGGCAAACCATCCCGTATTGAGCCTGCCATGAAAACGCTAGAGGGCGTCACCCCAAGGGTCAGACAATGGATGCTTTGGAGGGAAATCTTGAGGTGTTTCCCAACCTGAATCTGGCAAATTCCCCACCCCCCACCAGTGGCCAGGGATGGGATGACGACCTGGCAACCCTAAACAATTCACAGGGAGACAATTTAAATAAATCATCACCCAAATATATTAATTACAGGGATTTACTTGAGGTTAGGAGCCAGCAAACAGGGCTTGCGCTTGTTGAATAGAGATCGTCAGAGCATCTACTTCTCTGACCAGGGACTTGCTGGTCTCCCCGATACTGTGTTTCTGTATCCTTCCAGCTTCGGTTTTTCTCAAAGATTTACCATGTGTGTGAACCGCTCGATTCTCTTACCTCCCTGCCCGTCAAAGGGGGCGTCAGTCTACCCATTCGCCACAAGAGGGTGTGTTCCACCCACCATTTACGGTTAAGCTCTGCTTCCCCCCTCCCCAAAGGGTCCTTCTGGTTGCGCTGTGCTTACATTGCAAAAGTCAGTGATCCTCCCGTGTTTCCTAGTGCCCCCCCCCCAATGAGGACATCATCCTGACATTTCCCCAAGCCATCTGTCAAAGGTTATCCTTTGGAAAACTAGCTGAATTCCTTCAGCACTTTCCCAAGAGCCACAGCGTGGTGCTTCCAGCAGCTTCAAGGGTGGCCAAACTGTGTCTCTCCAGATGACTCTGGACTACAATTCCCACAAGCCCTTGCCACCATGTGCTGGCAGGGGCTCGTGGGGATTGTAGTTCAGGGACATCTGGAGAACTACAGTTTGGCCATTCCTACGGCAGAGGATGATACGGCTCGGGTTCACACACAACATCGCAGGGGTAATACACGTAACAGTCGGAACATATAAGAAAGCCACAAAATAACGCATCAGCAACAATCGCACAGTGGATCTAAATCAGGGGTAGTCAAACTGCGGCCCTCCAGATGTCCACGGACCACAATTCCCAGAAGCCCCTGCCAGCATTCGCTGGCAGGGGCTCCTGGGAATCGTAGTCCATGGACATCTGGAGGGCCGCAGTTTGACTACCCCTGATCTAAATCAACAGAACTCCAATGACTTCAGTCAGCGATAACAACAACTAGAATTTAGGCAAACCCTGAAGGAAGTTAGGTTGGTTCAGGTCACGGAGGGGTTGTCTGAGGGTGGTTTTCCCAAGGTGAGGCTCACCTGTTGCATGCCAAGCACGCTTTATCCCCTTGTGCTTCCCCCAGATGCAGGAAAATCAAAGATAACTTGGACTGTTTTTGGTTTCCCTGCCATACCCTCAGGAACAGTGATCAGCTCTCCTTCTAGTATTGCTGATGTGTTTTTTGTAGCGTTTTATATTTTCACTTCCTACGAATGTTTTCATTGTTTTTATGTGCATCGCCTTGTGGATCCCGATGGGATGGTAAGCTTGTATAAAAATATTTTAAATAAATTAACACGCCTCCAGAAACAACAACAAATATTTTTTAACCTGCTTTTCCCTGAAGGCTCAAGGCACGTAACAACATATATAATAACAATAAATAACAAATAATTGTCTGCCTAGTACAGTGGTTAAGAGCAGTGGCCACTAATCTGGTGCGCCGGGTTTGATTTCCCACTCCTCCACAGACAGCCAACTGGGTGACCTTGAGCCAGTCACAGTTCTCTTAGAGCTCTCTCAGCCCCACCTACCTCCCAGGGTGCCTGTTGTGGGGAGAGGAAGGGTAGGCGATTGGAAGCCACTTTGAGACTCCTTCAGGTAGTAAAAAAAAAGGGGGTATTAAAAACTTCTTAGGATTAGGGGTATAAAAACCAGCTCTTCTTCTGTATCAAAACATGCATATGAAAACATTCTATAATCAGATTGATTTAAAACCACCAATAAACTCAAGAGCCCATTAGTTTGCCACCTCCAAGAAAAACCACCTGCTTCTCAGAACTGCCATGAACTTTGCTCTCTGAGGGTTCTGCCGCTGTCCGCTGTCCTGAGCTGCCACCCGGCACCACCTGTGCATTTACCTCTTGCTCAAGGCAACCTCATATCGGTCAAAGATGAGGGGTTATGTAGGAAGCAAGACAGGACGACTCTGTCAGCAGCATGTGGGCAAATGGCTTTCAGAGCAGGGCAAAACTTCCTCTGAGGCTGCCGGCTTGCTGGAAACGATTCTGTACTGTTCACGTTGGTGGCCTTCCAGCCAGCTGGCCAACCCAGTCCGTAGAATATTGGTTTCCCTGTTCTGTATAGGTTGACATCTGAGTAATTTCCCCCTGAAATTACTGTATTTGGGAGGGGCTGTAGCTCATTGGTAGACCGTGCAGATCAGGGGTAGTCAAACTGCGGCCCTCCAGATGTCTATGGACTACAATTCCCAGGAGCCTCCTGCCAGCGAATGCTGGCAGGGGGCTCCTGGGAATTGTAGTCCATGGACATCTGGAGGGCCGCAGTTTGACTACCCCTGGTGCAGATGGTCCCAGGTTCAATCCTCAACAGCTCCAGTTAAAAGAATCAGGAAGGAGGGGTTGCGAATGGTCTTTGCCTGAGATCCCACAGAGCAGCTGCCTGTCTGTGGACAATACTGACCTTTATTTACTGACCTTGAGGGACCCAGAGCCTGACTCCGTATAAGGCAGCTCCACGTGTTCCCGTGGGTGATCTGAAAGTTCATTCTCAGGTTGCCCAGAGTTTTGCACCCTGTTTGTATTACGAGGTGGGCAAGAAAGTATATTAAGACAGGCCATCAGGACATGGCTTCATGCCCTCCATCCTGTCCCCATCCTTGACCTTCAGAGACTACTGTAAGTTCCATATGTTGGAACTTATCATCTTGTGCCAAACAGGCAAATCTACTTGTAGAATGCATGGAAAGTGCGTTATCCAGCTAAATACGTGAACATCCCCCACCCCTTTTGCCTAAGTCAGGGGTGGCCGAACTGCATGATGCTGGCCGGGGCTCATAGGAATGGTAATCCACGGAGATCTAGAGAGCCTCAGTTTGGCTACCCCTGGCCTAAGTCAAAGTTTGCATCAAACACTGATGCTTCAGGACTGTCTGCCAAGCGCATGCACCTCCCGAGAACTACCTGGGGTGCACTTGCCATCAAAGTCCTCTAAACAGGAGCATGGGGACGGACGGACAATAGATTTGTTCCATCCTGGTGAACGAGCCAAAAGAAACACATCTTCCAAAAAAAACAATCACTCTCCCCAGACACTGCCCCCCTGGTGACTGGTGCGTGCACATTTCAAGGCGTGGGACTCATGCTCCGTGCACAAAGAACATAGTTGCGCTCCGTAGATCTTGGAGCATGGAAGCGCACCGGAGCCGGAGTTGATGGCAGGCAGCAAGCTCCCCCCCAGGACACCGTGAAGGCCTGGCAGGAGGATAGAAAAGGCCCTGTCCCCCCACCCACCAGGGGTCATCCCCGGCTCCGGTTGCAGGCCTTGGAGAGCCGAGGAGCCATCCTTCATGGCTGTCAGAACCTCCGCCTGCGCATGAACGGCCTTTGCGCTAAAACCATTACTTTAATAGCCCGCTTCACACGTGTGACTTTGTTTCCACTGCTAATTGAGTCCCAGGGTCCTCTTACAAGATAAACAGAGCCGAGCAAGCGCCATCCAGCCCGCCGCCCTCCTCCGCGTCCCCCGCTCGCTGGACGGCCCAGGCTCCTGGCTCGGCTCACAGACTGACATTCCTGGGCCGGTCCCTCCGACAGGCTGGGCTTTTGCTGAGAAATTCTCAAATTAGCTGGCGCTCGCCTAGACATCATGTTCCCGGGGTTGGCGCTCTGCTCGGGCAGCCACAGCTGTGCAAACAGCTTAATGCGGCTGCATTGGGCCAGCTGGACGGGGACTCGGTAAGCGCTGGGGGGGGGGAAGGTGGGGGGGAGAAAGCCAGGGCTTACATCCCAGATGCCCCGGTGAGTTGCCGGCGGGCTCTCCTGTCCCTTCCAGCGGCACCTGCAGAGTCTGGCACTGGCTGCGGTCAGGTAGAGAACGACAAGAGGGCTGGAGGAGATGCGGAGAGATGCGTCCCTCTCCGGCGAGGTCACAGGGGGACTAGGGAAGAGATGAGGCATTGGGTGGAAGGAGTGTGGCTCTCCATTGGAGGACTTGCAACGGCTGGGCCTTCAGTGTCATGACTGCCATGTGAGCACCGGGCAGTGTTGGTGATGGAGGGGATACCGAAGAATTCACCACTCATACCGCAGTGGTCCCCTTTCTCGGTGGTAGGGTGGCCAACCTCCAGGTGGGGCCAGGAGACCTCCTGGAATTACAACCCTTCTCCACTTGCCTGAGATCAGTTCCCCTGGGGAAAGTGGCAGCTTTGGAAGACTGACTCTATGGCATGAGGACACCCCCCCAAACCAAACCTCATTCTTCCCAGGCTCCACCCTCCAAATCTCCAGAAATATCCCAACTCAGAACTGGCAACCTTACCCAAGGGATTGCTGGTGACATACATGACAGGCCTCCCAGGCTCCTGGTCATTTCTGGATTATCTGTTCCTTTGGTCCGAGGAGGGAGGGACCTATGTCAGGGTTAAGAGCGGGGGCCTCTAAACTGGAGAGCTGGGTTTGGTTCCCCATGCCTCCACATGCAGCCAGCTGGGTGACTTTGGGCCTGTCACGGTTCTGTCAAAGCTCTCTCAGCCCTACCTACTTCACAGGGTGTCTGTTGTGGGGAGAGGAAAGGGAAGGTGATTGGGAGCTGCTTTGAGACTCCTTTGGGCAGGGAAAAGTGGAATACAAAATACCAGCTCTTCTCCTCTTCCTCCTCCCAAGGTTGCCTGCCAAAAAAACATCTGCCCTTGCCCAATGATGTACTCTATGGCTGATTGTTGTATACGGCTGGGGATGCAGACTAAGAGGTGAATGTACAGCAGCAGATTTTACTGCTGGTTGCAAAATCCACCAGAGCGACATTTCCCGGACTCAGACCATTTCTGTGCCTTGAAGACCGAAAAGCCAGGGGCTCCTGGTAGCTGTAGTCCATGGACATCTGGAGAGCCACAGTTTGGCCATCCCTTCCACAATCCATCTCGTATATTTTGAACCTGCCTTTCCTCCAAAACTGGGCTGCTATAACTGAGCTGGAAGATATCTGGGGATTTGGGGGTGGAGCCCAAGGAGGGTAAAGCTCGAGGAGGGGAGGGGCCTTGGTAGGTTCTGATGCCAAACAGCCCACCCTCCGAAGCACCCATTTTTCTCCTGGGGAGCTGATCTGGATCTGCTGGAGATTGATCACCATATTGGAAACCTGGTGATCCTCTCCAAGGCCCTTAGGGGCCCGTGGCTTCCCTCCTGGCAACATCCCTGCAAGCCAGTTGATGCCGAGAGAAAGGAGCAACCACCTTGAGGCCACCTGTAGCAACAGATGCCCCTGTTGGGATTTGAACCCAAGTCTTCAAGGTCTCAGTCCCACACTCTGAACATGACGGTCCCGTGGGAGCCGAGGAATGCTTCTGCTGTCAACAGCGCACTGGCCTTCATGTGGCCGCCCTGCCTTTCTTCCAATGCCCATCTGTCTCCAGGCGCTGTGTTCCACTGGGGATACTCTCCACCGAGGGGCTGACTCATCTCCTTAGCATCCTGCAGGGCTTTGCTGAGCCTCCCCGGGCTAGCGGAGGGATCTCCAGGGAGCTTTAATCCAAGCGGCACATCCTGGCCTTGGCGCGGAAGGGTGTTTATTGCCCCAAAGAGACTTTTATAGGGCAGCGGCATACCAAGAGATCTGGCTGTGCGGATCTCTGCAAAGGACTGGGATGAGCTCATGTCCCTGCGCTCTCCCAAATAGCTCCCAGCTGCGTCGCAAGAGAATTATCAGGCATCAGGGAGCCGGAGGGGGGGGGGGGCTGCCCCAGCCTGTGCCCCGGAGGCGATGTGTGACTTGGAGGATTATGCGGGGAGGGGTGTTTATGGTTCTAACGTTCCCTCCAGAACTCCTCTTGCTTGGGCCCCCTTGGAAGCTGTGGTCACCCACCAGGACTGAAGAAGAGTGCCAGTTCAGGCACCCTGCATCCATCCGCAGCAACGGCAGAACATGAGGGTGACAAATCTCTCCTGGAAGTTGTCGCAGGAACCCGGCATTCAGAGGCAAACTGCTCCTGAACATGGAGGTTCTCAGGACTAAGAAGGACACCGGAACCAAACCCCAAACCCGAGGTTGTGTCATACGGTTGTCATATCACCTGATAAATGTTAAACAAATATAATAAAATATATTAAAATTAATTAACTCCCACCCATTCGGGAAACCCAGGATCATCCAGAAACCTCAGGTTTTCGTGAAACCCTGGTTGAGACAGCCTGGGTTAGTTGCTGCTGCGGTTCCTATCCTAATCTCACACCTCTTTGCCTCCCCAGCATCTAAGACACCTTGTGCTAAGGGGCGGGGCAAACGAGGATTCAGCCCACTGCTGAACAGTGAATCGCGGTGCTGTTCCTGTGTGTCATTCTTTGCTATGTGGAATCTTGAGTAGGCCCTTCTTCCCTGCTTTGGCCAAGGAGCTGATTAAGGGGCTTGGGCAAATGGGAATGAAAGGATAGCTCGGATTTCATGCCGGCTGGACAACCAAGACAGGACCCGCCTTATCCTTATGGCTCTCTTTTCCGGCTCTTCATCTCATTTAAAAAGGAACTTTGGTCCAGAGGAGGTGGAAAGGATGTTGGCTTTTGGGCTTCAGGTGCAAACATGCCTAAAATTGGCGTCTGAAGCGCCACAAGCTAAGTTTAGCTTTTGTATGACCTTATACTCTATCACGAGATTCCTTAATAAGTTGAGGTTGGTCCTTAAATATAAAAACCGTCCCTTGAAAAAGCTGTAAGGCGAAATGCGTCGGGACTTGTGTGAAATAATAAGAATAAAAGAATTACTGAAGAGAGAAGACTCTTTATAGTCCAATTTGGATATTTTATTGCCATTTTGGTTTCCCAGTGCGTCTATATTTTTCTAAAATTGGCTCTGGTAAAGTTCTAGATAAGGGGGAAACAGCCCCCATTCCGTTCCTTGGTTGCTTCCGAATTCATCTCACATGAACACAGGAAGCTGCCTTGAACTTGGTCGATCCAAGTCAGTATTGTCCACTCAGACTGGCAGCTGCTCTCCAGTGGCTCAAACAGAGGACTTTCACATCACTGACTTCCTGATCTGTTCGCCGGGAAATGCTGGGGATCGAACCGGAGAACTTCTGCATGCCGAACAGACGCTCTGCTACCGAGCCATCCCTGTCTTTGCCCTGTGTTTCACTTCCCGGTCATTCTAGTTTCACCAAGAACATTATTACTGACCGATTTCACTGATCGTCCTCTTTTCTCACTGAGATGTGAGACTGACGGTGTCGATGACAACTATGTGATAAGCACAGTGTGTGCCATATTAAGAAACGATCAGTCAAAAGTAATCCCAGGTTTGGCTTGCTGTGGTTCTCAGTTCTCTCGGTTCATCGGCATCTTCTTTGCCCTCTGTGTTAGCGAGGTGCCCTTGCTTGATGACAGAGCGCATGCGATGTGGTTGTATATGTGACTGCATGCTTTTCGGGCAAGGTTTTCAGAAAGGCACAGGAGCGCACGGGCACGTCCGTAGAATTCTACAAAAAGGATCTTGCTCCCATCGTGCCTGCCATTGCATCAGCATCGGTCTTCTGTAGTGTGCGGGGGGGATGCGCATGAACAGAAGGGACTGAAAGATGTGGCAAATTGGACATGCACACGACACCACACAAAATTTGGAAATAAAAAGTGGAGCCACAGCCCAATCTTATTGCATTGGTTCTGCTGATTAAGGTAATTAAGAACTTTAAAAAAAAAACTGCAGAGAAATCTGGGCAAGGACAGTTTTGGACACATCTGTGCTACAAAACGATCTCAAGTGTCCTGCACATCAGCTGGTGCCTTAATTGCTTGCAGAGAAGCTGAGCCGCCTTGCAAAATGTTTTTCTTGGGTGTACGAGATGAAGTAACCGAGAGACACAACAGAGTAGAAAACAGACTGGATCAAAGAGAAAACTTGGAGGCTAGATTTCAAAGGAAGGCTGGGGAGGTGGGGGGGTTTGCCTAAAAATGGGTGCCACTGGCAAACATTGGCCAGTTTGAATGTGCTGGGATGTATGGTATGCTGGTCAGCCAGGAGTGTCTCCTTGTATTAGTCAGGGTAGTTACCAGCAAGACATGGACTGGCTGTAGGAAGCAACCGGGACAAATCAGCATATATTGGTTACAAAAAATTTCCATCTGTAGGGATTGGACCGGATCGAGCAAGAAGAGGCCGGGTTTTTCAGCACCTGGGAGAGCTCCAAGGAGATAAAGATGTTGCTCCAACAGTGTTCTCAGCTCACTCGAGCATCTAAACAGCCCAGGGAATAACCCTTGCCCCTTAGCAGAGAACTACCAGGACAACAATGGCTTGGGGCGGTGTATGTGGAAGCCACTAGATGACCTTCAGGTGCGTTTTTCTGGGACCTTTGGGTGCATTGAGGGAGCTGCCAGTGTTGATTCTTTGCTCAAGGAGCCTGAAACCAGAGTCTCAAGGACAGGCTGAGACATTATTTGTTTCCTCTGCATAGTCCATGGAAGGATCTCTTAGGGATGAAATCAATGGGATCTTGATCTGGATCTACAATGCATGCTACTGTTTGGGACAGGATGCAGGACCAGAAAAGATGTTTAACCCACAACGAGGTTTCCTGTTTTGATTCTTCTTTCCCCAGTGATGTGAGCAGTCACCTTCTACTTCAAGGGGGTTCTGCCTGCCTAGGGGACAGGAGGGCAGCTGTAATGTCTGAAGGCACATTTGCAGATTCACAGCTCAGCGTGGTATGCCAAACCTGCAACTCTGACAGACATAGGCAGAAATTCTGGTAGCTTACCACACATCTGGAGGGAAGCATCACACGATTGTACAGCGTGCTCAAAATACTGTTGCAAAGTTCTAAAATGTTTGCATGCCGGTGCAAAGAGTCACCTTGGCTTTAGAAACTTCCACTAATTATATAAATGAATTGTTGCAAACTGTTACAGTGGCCAGTCATAGATGGCAAACTCTGAGAGGAATTGTGGAGGCCTGGAGAGGCACACTGGCATTGTGTGACGTCACTTCTAGTGGAAAACCAGAAGCAATTTGGTTACACTCTAGGACTTGCTCAACTCTGTGATTGAACCATAGAGTTCAGGGTAAATCCTAGAGCGCAATGCCATCACTTTCAGTTTTTTGCCGGAAGTGACGTCATGTCCCTGCTTTCCCATTTCCCCTCCCTGCCAGCCTTGGTAGTGCCAGTGGAGGGCGCAGGTGAGCAGCAGAAGACCTAGCCAGCCTCCATACCATAGAGAAGTTGGTGAGCAGCCCCCACAAGGTCTCTGTCCATACACAGCAAGAGGCAGGTGTAATATTTCAATGGGGCTTCATGAGGCTTCTTTTGCTGGTTGCATGGTGGTGGAAAGGGCCCTCACTTACAGCAACCCTGTAACATTTTCTAAGCTAGAGACTTCCGAGGTGGTTGGCCATCGCTTGCCTCTGCGTCATGATCTTGGAGATCATTGGTGGTCTCCCATCCAAATGCTGCGCAGGGTCGACCCTACTTAGCTTCCGAGATCTAGCGAGATCGAGCTAGCCTGAGCCGCCCGGGTCAGGGGAAGGGGAAGGCATAAATTAGAATGCTCCCCCCGCCCCATCGGAAGCCCCTTCCTTTTTACTCCTTCCAGCCTACTGGAGGAGACAGAGCTTTCAAGGCAGTGCTTGTGAATGGCTGCAGAGCCCCCCCCTCCCCTGCTATGTTGATTTATGCCTCGCTTGCTACCTGGTTGACAGCCTTGCGGGTTTGCCGGTGCAAATGCCTTCACGACAGCTCCGCTGGCTGCGAGTTGGGGCAGGAATGTCAGGATTTATGAGCTGAGAAACCGGGCAGCCACCCAGGCATCTCTCGGGATTGGTGGTGCTGAGCGGAGCGTCAGGGTGCCAAACGGCTGGCCGTGGCCTCCATAAGCCCGGGGCTGTAGTTGCAGGTGACCGGTGTCCCCTTCCCTCCCGACTCTGTCCAGGGCTGGCGGTTTCTCAGCCCCACCAGAGCCACGACTTGTGGACGGACCATAATTCCCCCCCTCCCAGGGGTTCAAAGCCAGGGCCAAAAAACAATTGTGGACTATTTAGCACGGGGATTAAGAGCGTTGGGGTGATGACGGGTGAAGCTGGCACATCACGCGCTCAGCGAGGGCTGACCGGCGTCATGCTCCGATCGCAGGGAGGTGCTTCAAGCTGTCTCTGTCCTGGACTCGATGCTGGTCCTGTCCTGTGGGGAACCGGGTTAGGAGGCTGTCTCCGAGCAGGAAGGGCGTGGCTGAACGTGTCCCACCGTCTCCACGCCCATCGCCGTCGACTCGCTGATGTGCCTGCCACGCGCCCAGCAAGTACGTCAGTCTGCGTCCTGGAAAACATGGCTATGGAGAGCGTCAGGCTTGGCCAGATGGTCTTCTGAGGGGGATTTGCGGGAGCGTTGCTGAAAGCTCCAGAAGCTAGCTTCGTGGAAGCGTGCTTGCAAAGAAACTGGGCTGGGATATAGCCCACCACGCAGTTCCTCTGACCGAAGGCCATTTCTGTCTGCAGAAGAGGGGGATGGCGATTTCTGCAGTTCCCCCTTGGCCCTCTGTGCAGTTCCTGACTCTCCAGGTCCTAAATCTCAGGCGGTTTAGTGGGCTGCAGCAGGAGGAAAAAGAGGGAGAGCCTGGCTCTGCAAGGCCCACTGATACACGAGATGAAGAGCTGGTTTTTCTCCACTTGAAGCAGCTTATAACCACCTTTCCTTTCCTCACCACAGGCACCCTGTGAGGCCGGTGGGCTGAGAGAAGTCTAACAGAGAAGTCTAACTATCAAGACTGTGACTAGTCCAAGGTCACCCAAAGAGCTATATGTGGAGGAGCAGGGAATTAAACCTGGCTCTTCAGATTGGCTGCCAAACAGGCTGGGAAGGGAAGGTGACTGGGAGCTGCTTTGGGACACCTTCAGGTAGTGAAAAGCAGGGTATACAAACCAACTCTTTTTCTAACCTGGAAGCACATCCAGAATGGAACTGAAATACAGGGAATGAATTTCTCTATAGGCAGCTAAGTCTGTCTGTCTGTCTGTCTGTCTGTCTGTCTGTCTGTCTGTCTGTCTGTCTGTCTGTTTGTCTGTCTGACATATACAGATACTTTTTGTTGTGGGTGTGTAACATGCCTCTCCAGCGTCTCAGCTTTCAGGCGTTTCGGAAACACTGACCTATTCTGAGGTGGTGGCTTATCCAAGATCTTAGACAGGAATTTCTCTCCAGCACTGCTGCAGAAGATCCCATGCTGGCTGTTGACCCCAGAACTCCCTAGATCCCTGTGTCCTGCCCCTCCCTGTTGAAAGGGCATGGATGCACTCACCCCTAAATAACTTTCAGGGTTACTCCACAGCTTCTTAATACCTGCCCAACATTCAAAGCATATAACTCTCTCTCTCTCTCTCTCTCTCTCTCTCTCTCTCTCTCTCTCTCTCTCTCTCTCTCTCTCTTACACACACACACCCCTTCTCCGTTTGACACACAGCTGACCCATCTCCAGTAAACATTCTTGCTTGTTTTGTGGTTTGTGCTGGACCCAACATCACCGAGGGCGCATCCAGATGTTCATTCGTCTCACTCTTGGAATTGGCATGGCTCTCAGAAGATAACGGATAAGCTGTGTGCAGACAGAAAGCAGGAAACCCGCTTCCCCTCTGGCTGGAAGGCCCGGCAGGGACAGCGAGTGCCAAGGCTTCAGGGATGCACAGTGGGGCGCACCCAGGGAATGTTTTCCCCCTTGCAGAGGGGGGGGGACAGGGACAGGCCTGCAGGCAGGCAGCACCCTGGAGACGGGAGACTCGTAACGTGAGCGCAGCCGGCCAAGACCGAGCCTCATGTCTGGTTTCTTGGCCCGGACACGCTGCTCGGCTCTCCGGCCAGGTATGTAACTATTCCAATCATTTCCTGTTGTACAGAACAGCAAAGAAGAGGTTGGCTATAAATATCCCCTGGAGTCGCGGGAAGAGCATTGCAGACCGATTGCGTCCGTGGCAGCGCCAGCCAGCACCCCACTTACTTCGGCCTCTGGCAGCAGCGGTGGCCGGCGGTGCCACGGCAGCCGCCCAAAGACAGAATCCCAGGCCGGCTGGGTCCCATGTTTGCCGGTGATTTATTGACAGCCTCCCCGCCTCCCCAGTCCCAGCCTCGGTGCTTTGGGCCAAGTTTTCTGGTCCTGCAAAGATGGTGCACACAAAGGTGGACTGGGAGTGAGCAGATGGCTTGGCCACCATGTACCCAGAGAGCCGGCGTGGCGTGGCGGTTAAGAGTGGCAACCCCTAGCCTGGAGGACCGGGATTGCTTCCCCACTCCTCCTCTACATGCAGCCTGCTGGGTGACCCTAGGCCAGTCGCAGTTCTCCTGGAGCTCTCTCGGCCTCACCTGCCTCACAAGGTGCCTGTTGTGGGGAGAGGCAGGGGAGGGGATTGTAAGCCGCTTTGGGTTACATGAGGCCTGCTGGATGACCTTGGGCAAGTCGCAGTACTCTCAGAGCTCTTCCAGCCCCACCTACCTCACAAGGTACCTGTTGTGGGGAGAGGAAGGGAAGGCAACTGGGAGCTGCTTTGAGATTCATCTGGACAGTAAAAAGCATGGTGCAAAGAAACAGCTCTCTTCTTCTTCAGTGCACTCAGACATTTGACACATTTTGTTTAAAAAATAAGAATTTCCACCCCCACCACCCCCAGTGTCTTGGCCCTTGGGTCCCTCCAGCTTCATATTGTCTCCTCTGATTGTCGGTGTCTGTCCAGGGAGTCCAGCAAAGAAAGATCTTTCCCGAGGCCTGTTACCTGGCATCCTTGAACAGCAAGTGCTGGCGAGGGAGCCTGGTCTCCCACTATGTGTCGGAGAACTTGGGGGTCATAGTTATCAATGAATCTTTTCCCTCCGCCCGTGCCAAAGTTCTGCATGTCAGGTCGGTTTCCACATGAGTGTTTTCCCTGACAGCTGAGATCATCGCCGTGGCCTTCCTGGATCCAAGTCAGGATCATCCAGCCTAGCATTCTGTTTCCAGCAGAGGACAGCCAAGTGCCTCTGGCACTTCTCAAGGAGGTTACAATGTTCATTTTGAGTTGTTTGACTCCAGAGTTTGCTCTTCGAAGGCAGACTGCCTCTGTGCATGGGTTCCACTCAGCCATTATGTGCCGGAACAAAAATGCCTGCGTTTCTGCGCATAAGAGAGAGGAAGCAAACTCTGCTAGACCAAACTGGCCAAAATGGGGCTCTCCAGATGTCCGTGGACTGCAAACCCCACTTCTTAGGTCTGCCAGCTCTGGGTTTGGAAATACCTGAAGATTTCGGGGATGGAGTCAGGAGTGAGCAGGATTTTGGGTGGGGAAGGACATCAGTGGCGTAGAATGCTATGGAGTCCCCCCTCTAAAGCAGCCATTTTCTCCAGGGGAACTGATGTCTAATTTGTAGAGGAGCTGTAAGTTGCCCCTGGCATCTCACCCACAGTTCCTTTGATGCATTCTCCAGCCTTGAGGAGGAGAAACTGCAATTTGCATCTCCTTTGGTGAAAAAGAGGCAAAAGTGAGACTTCTTGGAGACCAGGAGATCAGCTTCCCCAACCGGTGAGGTCTAGAGTCTGCTGAATTCCTCCCAAGGAATGGAGACTTTAGGATCAACTCCATCACATTTGATTGACTGCTGTTGTGTTCCGTTCTGCTAAGAGATCTGGAAACAAACAAACAAAGGAGAAAAAGCCCTCGTTGGCCAATTGTGCTACATTATCTGATGGCTTGGTGTGTTTTGCTGGCATGGTCGCCTTAGTGCTGTAGCGTTTTTGGAACGCCGGGCTGGGATGTCACTTGAGTAGTTGATTGAATTGCGCCTGGTTCAACGAGCCAAAGCATACAGTTGACTTAACGGTGTTCCTCCAGTCAAAACCCGTCGAAATCAACGGGCGCGGAGCGAATTAACCCGGCAGAAGCTTGCATGGTTGGTTGTGAAATGCAGGGGGGAACAGGTAGCTTGATCTTTTGCAGCACGTACGTGCGTATTCCACTTATATCATTATGAAATGGTGCTAATTGCCCAAGACACATCGGTGTATTTATACAGATTCATCCTTCACTTCGCTTTTAAAGGGAAAAACACCATATTTGGGATGGTTTATCTGTACGATCATGGATAGAACTTTTGCTTTGAGAACTGAAAAGGATGGGAAAGCACGGCGTTCTAGCCATCAGCTGAACGTAGCCAAGGTTTATGCTACTAGATATAAGGCTGCCTTGTTAGGGACCTGAGAGCTTAGGCCTCTCTTCGGCTTAACTTTGGCAATTGGGAACATTAGCAATTCATGGGTTTTCTCCCCATCTGATGCTTTACCACCAACTTGGGAAATTCTTGAATGTTTGGGGGCACAGCTTATGCAGTGGTTAAGAGCAGCGGACTCTGATCTGGAGAACTGGGTTTGATTCCCCACTCCTCCACCTGCAGCCAGCTGGGTGACCTTGGGCCAGTCACAGCTCTCTTAGAGCTGTTCTTGCAGAGCAGTTTTCTTAGAGCTTTCTCAGCTCCACAGGATGCCTGTTGTGGGGAGAGGAAGGGAACAGTTGTTTGTAAACCACTTCGAGACTCCTTTGGGTAGTGAAAAGCAGATATTTAAAAAACTGTTCTTCTTTGTCTTCTTCCTCTTTCCCCTCCTCCTCCTCCTCCTCTTCTTCTTCTGGGCAGCAGAGTTTGGGAAGGGAGAGCAAGCATAGCATGGATATCATACCCCAGAGTCCACCCTGCCATTCCTTCCAGGGGAACTAACCTCTGGAGACCAGATGTCATTCCATGAGATCTCCAGCTCCCACCTGGAGACCGGCAACCCTATATGCCTCAGATTAAGGTTGCTGCGGATTTCACCGTGAACTTTTCCCAGCAGGCGAATGCAGCGCATGCAACAGCCGTGATCGCTCAGGAGCTGAGCATCAGGTCTCAAGTGCCAAAGAGCTTTGTGCTGATGCAGTTTCTTTTCCTTTCCTTTTGCACCTGCACAAGAAGTGGAAGGGTCAAGGGCGAATGTGTTCAGCAATTAAAGAAGGGGCACTGGCCCTTTCAGTGTGAAGAAAGATCCGTGCAGGATTGCCGACGAATGACAAGGTTTTCCCCCTCTTCCAAACATAGTGTTTATTTATAAATAACCGACTGACTAGTTTGCTTGCTCTTTATTTAAACAACTGTCTGCAGAGCAGTAGGCTGTGATGACAGGTCTTTGTGTGCAGGGGAAAATGAGAACTCCCATCGGGCTGTGTGAGAGTTTGCATGCGTGCAAAGCAGCCAAGGACACTGAGCTGCAGAAAGTGGCTGTTTGGGGACAGCCAAACCGCCCCATAAAACTTCGGCTCCGTGCTCACCGGCGGCGAGCAGAACAAGAGCAGAGCCAGGGAGCCTGTCCACAGCCCCAAGGGTCAGACATGACCTGGTGCTTGCACAGGGGATACCTTTTATTTAGGGGAAGAGGATTCAGGTGGGTCTGAAGCAACAATACAAAGTGTGAGTCCAGGGGAACCTTTAAGACCACCGAAGTTCAGTTCTGAGCATAAGCTTTCGTGTGCATGCACAAAACGTTGCAGAACTTGGCATGTAGAATGAGACATTGCTGATCTTTAAAATGCCCCTGGACTCACATGTTGTCCTGTTAGGGGAAGAGTGTTGACCGTTCTCGCCAAGCATTTATCCCTTTCATTTCACGAGCCAAGAGCTGCACCCCATCCTCCTCCTGCCTCATTGGCAGTCTTCAAACAGCAGCTGGACAGATCCTTATCATGGATGGTTCAGGCTGATCCTGCATGGAGCAGCGGGTTGGACTAGATGGCCAGTCTGGCCCCTTCCAACTCTATGATTCCAAGAGAAGGATTCTGGTTGGGCACCTTTCCGACTGAGGGTAACCAGCCCCCCGGCCACTGGCTGGGGCTGGTAGGGTAGGGTTCCCTGATCCACATTGGGAAACTCCTGAAGATATGGGGATGGAGCGTGGGGAGGACAGAGAACTTTGTAGGTTGCAGTGCCATAATTTCCACCCTCCCAAATTTCCCCTTTCTCCAGGCAAACGGATCTCTGGAGATGAGCTGAATTCCAGAGGATTGCCAGGTCCCCCTAGAGGCTAGCCTTCTCTTCTGACTGTACACTGCTGCAAGAAGAACCCTCACGGTTCTTCCTCCCATTCCATCCTTACAACAGCCCTGCGAGGTAGAGATCTGCACCTGAGTTTCTCCAGTGCAATCTTCGACGGCGTCTTGGACCACCGGACGGGGCCTGCCTTCTCGCCACGGACTGGTTCTCCTCGCTCAGAGCCTCCGGCTTCTCTGCATCCGCGTTCCCATCCCTGCAACGCTCTCCCCAAACTCGCAGGCCCGGCTCTGCGGGCAAGGGCCCAGCTGCTTGGCTCCCGTCCCTTGCCTCACACAGGAGCAGGCGTGCGGCAGCAGCTGCCATTTTATGGTTATTGAGTGCGACCCCTCGTCGTGCGGGGGAAACGGTTGCTCATCGCGCCGGAGTGGCTGGAGCAGGGAGCACTCGGGGGCTGCCTTGGCCGGGCCCCAAATCCGCCTCTGGAAATGAGCCCCCATTAAACCTCGCAGCCACGGGCCAGGCGGACGAGGCCCAGGGCGCTGCTTCTGGCAGCCCCGTGTATGCTCATGAATCTTCTGCGCGGCTGAAGTCACCTGCCCTGGGAGCTGCTCAGGAAACGGGGAGGACACGGGTGTGCAGGAGCCGTGCCATACACCTGGCTGTGGAGGAGACCCCAGCGGCTTTCGGGAAGCCTCGCCTGTCCGCCTCTGGCTTGGACCCAGGCCAACCTGTCCTCCTGGTTAGTGTGGCGGAGAGGAGGGACACAGCAGGATGCCTGTGAGCTCAGACTCTGGAGTGGCGAGATGGGCAGCTGCAGGCCAAAGGTGTCCCTCTGTGGCCCAAGCAAGAGCAGACTGCCAGGTTCCCAGGATTCTCATGCCAGGCCTGGGCGAAGCCAGAGGGTTTATCCTTCCTGGATCCGATGCAGCATCTTTCTTCTGGGCCAAAAGCCTTTGCAACCACATTATATGCGCAGTCCCAGGGAGCACATGACATCCAGGCCCATTTGCAGGCCTGGGTACCCTAACTTTGCAAAGGGTGTCTGCGTGTGTTTCATTTTTCATCTTGTAGATAGAGAGCCAGCTGGGTGTAGTGGTTGGGAGTGCGGACTTCTACTCTGGCAAATTTGATTCCCGGCTCCCCCACATGCAGCCAGCTGGGTTGCTTTGGGTGCACCACAACATTAATAAAGCTGTTCTGACCGAGCAGGAATATCAGGGCTCTTTCAGCCTCACCAGGGTGTCTGTTGTGGGGAGAGGAAAGGGAAGGCGACTGTGAGCCGCTTTGAGCCTCCTTTGGGTAGGGAAAAGCGGCATATAAGAGCCAACTCTTCTTCTTCTTCTTCTTCTTCTTCTTCTTCTTCTTCTTCTTCTTCTTCTTCTTCTTCTTCTTCTTCTTCTTCTTCTTCTTCTTCTTCTTCTTCTTCTTCTTCTTCTTCTTGATCAGCCGATTTCTAGACCCTGAGACAGAGAAGTAGTTAATGCTCTATGTGAAGTAGCACCTCCTTCGTCATGTCCTGAATCCACTGCCTGTCAATGATATGAGGAGGATTAGAATGTTCTAAGGATTAGGATGTTTCTCCACACTTCTTCAACCCATGGCCCTTCTGTTCCTTTAGTGCTTTTCTAGTCAGACTTACAGATTCAGCCTCTCTTGGGAAGCAGAAGATTCAAAAATTGTGGACCCCAAAAACCACTTTTCTCTAGGAAAAGAACCTCAAAGGAAGATTTGTGCACAAAGCAGCCGCATCGCCTAAGGCCTTAACAAGCCCCTGAGGTGCCTTAGCTTTCTGAGGTATGTACTCGTGAAGCAAAACGTGGCAGATTGTGATATCGCCACTGATTGCTGTTGTGGATGGTATCGACAGGTCCCACATTTGAATGATACTTAATTGTGTCACAACCTGCTCTTTTTGTATTTTATGGCTTCTCTGACAACTCCCTCCCCAACTTATATTGAAGTTGACCTAGTGTGGAACCATAACAAGCATCTAACAAAGATGGAATTCATAGCCTTTATGGAGCCACAAAATTCCTTTAAAAAAAATTTCCCTCAACGGAGGATGTTCCTGAGGCTTCCAGTGACCTGACTGTTCCCCCAGCTTCCCCGTTATCAACGTGAGTCACATTCCCTCCTGTCTTACACCATCTTTCTACACTCCTGATATTGGCCTAGCATGAATTCCTCCTCTCTCCTTCCCCTCTACTGCTGCCAAAGAATTCACTGGTGCAAAATTCTTACGAGGCGCTTGCCAAGTCTCTCTCTCCCCCCCCCCTCCTGTCTGTCATTCACCTTGCAGAGATGGACCTTCCTGCAGCTCTTGGATAGACCCTGACCTTGCTTTGCTTGGACAAGTCTATGACAGCCCGGGTCCTTGGGGAACTCTTGGCTCATTCTTGGAGGCGAGTTCTGAGAAGCCAGAGGCTGAGAATAGCTCCTCGAAGTCTCCTTGGACGCCAGCTTGAGGGTCGGCATGCAACCTTGGTGCCATTTGGCCAACGGGCCGGTTCTCTGATCTCTTGGGCCCGGATCGGGAAAGCAGTGAAGGAAGAGGGGACAGAAATAACCCATGAGAGACAGTAAGGGGGTAAGCGGAGGATTCTGGGACACCGCCATTGGGAGATTCCCCAGTTGAGAGTTGGGGGAAGTCAACCTTTTTACCATTGAGAAACCCCTGAAATGTTCTTCAGGCTTCGCTAAGCACCAGAAGTGATGTCAAGAGGCCACACCTTCCCGCCAGGTCACCAGAAGTGACATCCTACAGATACTCCTGCTGTGGGGGCTTGAGAAACAAAGCCAGGCCAGGGCTATGCTGTTCTGCTGCCCCTATCCCAACGGCAGAAACAGGGCTGGAGAAGGCCTATGTTGCTCCATCACCCCCAACAAAAACACAGCCAGGGCAGGCCTATGCTGCTCTGTTCCCACCCACCCCTTGCAGTTAAGTTAAAATGGGAGTACTTACCTCTCCAAACTCCAGTTGCTACCACCAGGAAGGATTTGCATGGAGGGGGCCCTTCCCCTTCCCACCTCCTCCTGGTCCATCATTGGTCATTTTGGGAAGGGGGAGGGTCGACCTGACCATATATGACCATTGGGTCATATCACCCAATACTTAATTTAAAAAAAACATATTAAAAATTAACTCCCACTCAATTAGTGAAATCCTTCCGGGGCTATCGCGAACCCCCTGGAAAGTCCACTTTTAAAGCTTCCCTCTCTCCTAAGCAAGGTGTCCCCAACTAATCAGGCAGCAGATTTCCCATGGCAAAAGATCATTACCCCATATACTCACGTGTAAGCCTAAGCTTTTTTCACACTGAAAAAGTCCTCCTCGGCTTATACGCGGATATATGCGTTAACTGAAATAAAAGCCTGCTCCAGCCAGCCAATCATTGCATTGCCTTTTGCAAATGTGTACTGCACCTTGTAGGACATCAACGGTTTGACTGAAGGACCTTCAATGGCAAAAGGAACAGCAATGCTGGATGGGAGAGCCTGTGATGATGGAGCATTTCCCACCTTCGGCTTATAAGCGAGTCAATAAGTTTGCCCAGATTTCGTGGTAAAATTAGGTGCCTCGGCTTATATGTGGGTCGGCTTATATGCGAGTATATACGGTATTTTAATATAAATTCTTCTGTATACAGTGGATAGCAATCGCCATTTTAGAAGAGCCTTTCCTCCAGAGAGCGAGCTGGCCACCTTAAAGCAGTGTGGGTGTGATCTGTCCTCTTCAGAACAGTTGTTTTTATCTCCGCATTAAAACTCAAAGGTCAGTCAGCTAAAGTTTCCCTAGCTGGGTGAACAGTACTAATGCAATCTCCCGGTAAACAAGCAGAGAGATCCCATATAGAGGGCCAAGCCCAACTCAAGGTATCAGGTTGCTCCATGGGAGAAAAGATTCTCTGCACATCAGCAAAAGACGCAAGGTAAAGCCGTGTAGTCTAAAGCAACTCTAGACATAATATTTTATCATATCTCACAAGAGCAGAAATTTGGGGGAGAAGGGGGAAATTCTTTGGAGGATGTTTAGGAAAGATTGCAGATTTCTTGTCCTAATCGCTCCAATTCCGAAATGCCTCTTTCCGTTTTTACCTCTCCTTCCTGGAAAATGAACTCATAATTTTTGAAGGCCACATTGGCTTCCTGGGGCCAATTCTTTTCTCTTTTTTTTTTTAAGTGTGCGTGTTTCCATTGTACTTTTGCATCCCCAAGCCAGCGTTCTGCACACAAACCCACAAACGCATCTATAAACGATATAGGTGGTATATAAAAATCGTATATAAAATGCACACGAATCCATGCAACAGGCCAATACAATATGAGGCTACACCTACAAAACAAATGACCAAACTGGAGAACTGACCTTGTTGGCCAACGTTTAACAGATATAAAAACAGACAAACGTAGAACATCTGGTCATCCTTCCATTTTATAGAGGATTAGTTCACGGGGTGTTAATGTTGGCCTGCCCTGCCCTGGGTAGCTCATGCTAGGTCTGTCTTGTCAGACCTTGGTAGCTAAGCAGAATTGGTCCTGGTTGGTATTTGAATGGGAGACCACCAAGGCTGGGCCGACAATGGCAGCCCATCTCTGAATGCCTCTTACCTTGAAAACCCTACATGTTCGCTATAAATTGGCTGTAACTTGATATTATTTCCCACCACCAAGCTGTGTCTATAATACTTGGTAAGTACGGATGTGCAAGAAAAAAAATTTAGACCATTTCGGATTCCGCGCGAACCGCTTCAGGCTGAAATTGATTTGTCCGATTCACCCATAGTTTTTTTCAGCTTCGGCAGATTCCATTCGGCCGAATCCGAACTGATTCGGCACCTTTGAAACCAAAGGCACGATTAAAATCTATGGGGATTTCACCCCATTGGTCTTTTCTGGGCTCTGGGGGAGTGGGATACCAAACTGGCTCTCCACGAGGTTGCAGGATCCTGTTATGATGAAACTCCAGTCCCCGAAGCTACTGGGAGGGACAGCCATGAAGTGGAGGGAATGTGATTTCCCCAAGGCTACAGTGATTAGAGGAGATTACTTCCCCCGTCTCTCTCTCTCTCTCTCTCTCTCTCTCTCTCTCTCTCTCTCTCTCTCTCTCTCTCTCTCTCATTCCATTTCATTGCCTTTCCAGACATTGGATGCAGATAGCTGGGCTTGTTCCAGACTCTGATTTGGAGCCCTGGTTTCCTCCATCTTGGCCACGGCTGGCATTCTTGGCAAGTGCCTACCACCTGAGTCTTGGCACCAGCTGAGGCTTCCTGCCCCTCGCCAAGAGCTTTCCCGCAGCTTCAGCCGGATGGATCTGCAGATGCCAGAGCCCCTCTTCCAAAGCCTTTGACTCATCAGATGTCTCCCGTCACTGTCTTGGCCTGCTTGTTTTTGACCAGCACGGAGTGTCTCGGCTGCGGCTCTTCCCTCCTGCTCTTAGGTGGCTTGTTGTTTTCTCGAGTGACGCACCACAAATTCCTTGCAGGGAAGGTTTTCCATCCCCTTGATCATTTGCACTGCCCTTTTTTCTGCAGCTTTCCCAGCTAGGGTTGCGAACACATGGTGGGAAAATGGTTGAGGATGGAGCCTGGGGAAGGCAGAGCTTGGGGAGGGAAATGTGATGTCATAGAGTTGATCCTCCCGTGTAACCATTTTCTCCAGTTAAAGTAGAGATCGGCTGAGATCCTGGGAGATCCATGCCTCACCGAAAGGTTACCAGCTCTGGTTTGGGAAATACTTGGAGATTTGAGAGGGGGATAGGGGAGGAAGGGGGTTGGTGAAGGGAAGGGACTTAGCAGGGTACAATGCCGGAATCCACCCTCCAACGTAACCATTTCCCCCAGGAGGGCTGATCTTGGCCATCTGGAGATCAATTGTAATCGGGGGAGATCCAGGCCTCACTAGGAGGTTGGCAGCTCTATAAAATCCCAGGTCTGTGATAGCCATTGGGAGACGAGGCTCCACCATAGAGTGTTACCAGACCAGGTAGTGGAATTGGCTGCCTAAGGGGGTGGTGAGCTCCCCCTCACTGGCAGTCTTCAAACAGCAGCTGGACAGCTACCTCTCCTGGATGCTTGAGGCTGATCCTGCACCGAGTAACAGGTGGGACTAGATGGCCTGTCTGGCCCCTTCCAACTTGAGGATTCTAAGCAGCGGCTGGACAGATACTTATCCTGGATGCTTTAGGCTGACCGTGCACTGAGCAGGGGGTTAGACTAGATGGCCTGTCTGGCCCATGCCAACTCTGTGACTCTAAAACGGCTGCCTAAGGAGGTGGTGAGCTCCCCCTCACTAGCAGTCCTCATGCAGCGGCTGGACAGAAACTTATCCTGGATTCTTGAGGCTGACCCTGCATTGAGCAGGGGGTTGAACGAGATGGCCTGTCTGGCCCCTTCCAGCTCTATGATGATTCTATGACTCCAAAGAGTCCCGAACACGTTTGCCTTCCCTCCCCGCTCACAGCTGCCCATCGAGGCCGTGTTTGCAGTGACCTGTCCTCCTCCACCTCCTCCGGCACACAGAAAGAACGGAAAACAAGGACGTTGGCCAACAGCGCTAATCCGTCCTTGTGGCCTGGAGGAGTTATTTTGTCTGCTGCGGATCGGCAACTCGGCATTAAGTACTGTCATCCCGTCGCTATTTATAATCCCCGCTTGCAAAAAGCGTGGAAATTTTGAGCAGCTGACCCCCCCCCATCCCTCCTGGAGCCCCTGCATAGCCTCTGGGAGCATCTGGGGGCAGGCCACTCTCCACATCTCAATAGGTTGTGTATTATTATACATAGTTAGGGGAGAAGGAGGGCCTGCAAAATTTCCCCCCTCTTTTTATTAAAGGGATGGGGTTGGGAAGGAACTGGCAGGATTTCGAAAGCCCCGTTTCCTTGTTTGCTGCCCTTTGGTTCCTGCTGGCCTCTGGATTGGGAATGCCTCAGGCCAGTCACAAAAGGACAGGGACTAGTGTTCTTGGGGAATTGGCAGAGGCAAGATCACCCCCTGGTCTTTCCTTTGGGCCTCCAGGAAGCCTATGCTTTCTCTGCATCTCTCCTGCCTCTAGCTTTAGTGCATCAGGGGAGGCATGAGGAGGTGTTTCCTGACAGTCAGAGCGGTTTCTCAGGGGAACAGGCTTCCTCGGGAGGTGGTGGGTTCTCCATCTTTGGAAATTTTTAAACAGAGGCTGGAGAGCCATCTGACGGAGAGGCTGATTCTGTGAAGGCTCAAGGGGGTGGCAGGTGACAGTGGATGAGCGATTGGGATGTGAGTGTCCTGCATAGTGCAGGGGGTTGGACTAGATGACCCATGAGGTCCCTTCCAACTCTACGATTCTATGATTCATTGCACTGAACTACAGGATAGGGTGCAACTCCCTGCTGCCCAATTTCCCAGCTGTGGCTTTCCGGCCACCCCGGAGGAAGTGCTCTCACGGCAGAATCTGCCTTCCACACGACGAAGTATCAGGAAAGGAACTACATTTGGAAGGCCAGAATCCATGTTTGAGAATGCAAAACATCTCTCGTCGAAGTGACCCACAGGCTTGGGACTTGACCCAGCTTCGTACGCCTCCCACTGCAGCTCCCCCCCCCCCCAAAGCCCTGGCCTGGCCTAGCCTGGCCTCCCAGAGACAAACCAGACAAATGTGTTAATGATGTCGAAGGGAGCCAGGGCTGAGGACGGATTCTTTTCAAGTGTGTAATCTAAGCCTAAAAGGGAGCGGAAAGAGCAAGCCGATGGCCAGGCGATAAAGCACCCCCGTCTGAGAAACCGAGAGGCAGGCTCGTTCGTGGCACGGCAGTTCTTCCAGTGCTCTCCCCCGGCCCCCCCACACCCTTTGGCTCCAGGCAGAAAGCACAACACAAGCCTGGAGGGCAGCCATGGGCCAGGCCCCCCCCACAGTGTCACTCTTCTGACCGGGTCTTTGTGGAAGGAGGGGGCCGGCCAGCCACTTTCTTGAGAGGAGAAGCAGAGGGGAGCTGAAGGATGTACGCTTGGGGGGGGGGGGGTACTAGAGACCAGAGAGGAGGGCCAAGGAGCATGCTGGGAGGAGGGAGCTAGGAGGAAGGGGCCCGGTAGACCTTGAAATTCTAAGTAGGCACAGCAGCCAGGAGAGAGACAACAGACGAGATTCATGCTGAAAAGACCCAAATGTGCTATGGACACCAGCGTGACAAAATGTTATTTTAATGGCCAGTCCCCCAAATCCCTTCATTGCGATCGTCCCACCAAGAATCAAAATACACGGTAGGCGGCACGCAGACGAAGAGCTGGGGCCTGTCCCGACAACATCGGACTCTGCAAGGACACTGCTGAATCCTTGAAACACATGAAACCGCCTCCTGCTGACCCTTGGTCAGTATTGCCAACTCAGGCTGGCAGCTCCTCTCCGGGGTCCCAGGCAAAGGTCTTTCCCATCGCCCACTTCTTGATTCTTTTACCTGGAGGGGCCAGGGATTGAACCTGGGACCTTCGGCATGCCAAGCACAGGCTCTGCCACTGAGCCACAGCCTCCCTGTTGAGTGAGGGGGTGGGCAAAACTACTCCCAGCATGGGTTCTAAATGCCTGCAATGGAGAACTCTGTTTCTCCCATGCAAGTTAAATTGGGTTAGTTGAAAAGAAGAATCACCATGGAACAGTATGGTGCCTCTCCTTCCAAATCTCCTTTATTCTCTCTTTCCAAATCTCGTTTCTTCTTGGAAGCCTTTCCTTGACAACTCCCACCCCCCTCAATAATCCGAATCACACGGAGATGGAAGGGGCCCCAAAGGGCCATCCAGTCCACCCTCCCACCTTCTCGGGGACTTAAAAATCACACACGTCTGACAGGCGTTCATCCACCTTCCTCCGAAAAATTTCCACCAAAGGAGACTCCACTGTCCTCCAAGGCAGCAGATTCTACCACCATCAGAAAATGCTTTCTAAGATTTAAGAAGAAGAGTTGGTTCTTATATGCCGCTTTTCTCAGCCTGAAAGAGTCTCAAAGTGGCTTACAGTCGCCTTCCCTTTCCTCTCCCCACAACAGACACCCTATGAGGGAGGTGAGGCTGAGAGAGCCTTGATATTACTGAAGAAGAAGAGCTGGTTCTTATATGCCGCTTGTCTCTACCCGAAGGAGTCTCAAACGTCTTACAATTGTCTTCCCTTTCCTCTCCCCACAACAGACACCCTGTGGGGTGGGTGAGGCTGAGAGAGCCCTGATATCACTGCTTGGTCAGAACAGCTTTATCCATGCTGTGGCGAGCCGGCTGGCTCACCAGATTAGAAGTCCGCACTCCCAACTGCTACACCAAGCTGGCTCTTGAAGCCCCCTTTCCCGTAATTTGAATCCCCTGTTCCCAGTCCTTGTCTCTAAAGCTGGAGTAAATGAGTTGGCCCCTTCTTCAACGGGTCTCCTAATGAAACACAGCTATCATATCATGCCATTCTGTCCTCTTCTCCAAGCGAGACATGCCCAGCTCTTAAAGCAATTCAAAGAATTTCCTCACATTTCACTCTTAAGTCCCTTACATGGCATATCCCTTTGTTCCCTCTTCGTTGTCAAAGTTTTGCTATATATGGCATTCATAAGCACGGGGTTTCAGGTGGGGATTGTACCACTTGGAACCCACCTGGCCGCTAACCAAAAGAGGGAGCCTCTGTCTGCTTTCTGCTGCCCTTCAGCACCACCAGTGGCCGGATGATGGTACTGCAGCCACAAGGGTCAAGGGACACAAAGGGCCAATAGGGTTCCCCTGAGTGCTATAAAGCTCCAACGGGACCCACCCCATCTCCCAGATGGCTTCCCTGCTTCACTGTGTGCTGTGTGCACCGATGCAACTGTGTCCATAAAATGCAGAGAAGGGAAAGTAGGAAACACATAATTAAATGACTGAGGTGGGAAAGCAGACACAGCAGCATGACGTCACAGTTCAACCCACCCTCCCCTCCCCACTCTATAAGCAAGCACGGCTTTGCGGCTTCCCTCCCTCCCTCTTGACGTGCAAGTTGCTTGATGAATGACCCCAGTAGCCGAGAAACAATTGAGAGAAAGGAAGAGGAAAAGACCACTTGGGCAGCTAGCAGATTTCCCGCGCCGTGATCCCACCGCTTCCACCAGCCCAGCTCTGCATCCCCTTGGCTGGAATTGCACGGCGGTGCGGTCGCTGACCCAGGAAGAGCTGAATTGGCTCGCTCAGCTGGAAGCAGGGCTCAGCCAATGGCCCCCGACCTGGTGAACGCACAGCTGCACCTTTTCCCATGATTCACTTTCACCTGGGAAAGTCCATTTGTGAAATTCAGCATGACGAGGCCAGGCAGAGGGCCGAGTACTCGAGAGAGGTGCAAAGTCATCAGGGAACGCCCAGAACTTGGCCGGCTGGCTCATTATTCACAGAATATTTAATCTCTGGAACCGGGGAAGGAAAGAGGGAAATGGGGAGAAAGTGTTGGAATATGCAAGATCTGTGTTGTGCATGAATCAACAGCATAAGAGGAATTCCTGTAGGGGGCATTAGAGGAGATGTGTATTTAGCATAGTTTGCTGATGTTTTCCAAATAATCCCCTTCCAGTGCCCTGATTGACTCTTGGGAGACTTCCTGTTCCTTTGAGCATACTTCTTCCCTGCTTGCCAACAGAACAGGAGAATGACTGCAGACAACAGTTAGACAGTTAGTTAGGCCTCTCCTCTCTACACAAAGTTTTTCTCTTCAAATAAAAGTATTTTATTCTTTTAAGCATCCTGCTGCTCTCCACCTCTTTGCAAACTTAAACTCTGCCAGCAGAAAGGACATGGGTTTTGTTGCAGCTTCTCTCCTCCTCTCCATCCTAACATTATCAAAAATAAGGATCGTGGGAAACTTGATGGTGATATTTTTATCCTGACCTTCCTTCAAGGTGCTGAGGGCAGTGTACAGAGCCTCAGAGCTTTGAATTTGGCTGTCTGACCTGCACAACATCCCTGCAAGTCAATTAGGCTGATGGCAACTGGCCCAAGGCTGTTGTGGAGCTTCATTGCGGTACAGGAATTTGAACCCAGATCTCTCCAGTCCTGACATTTTAACATATATACCATGCTGCAAAGTGTGTTCTTTGATCATTCTTTTTTTAAGCTTCCCATCTTTATCAACAGCTAGATTCGAGTCCAGGAGCACATTTGAGACCAACAAGATTCCCAGTATATGAACTTTCGAGATTTTGACATCAACAAGATTTCTGGAATATGAGATTTTAAGATTTTTGAAACCAACAAGATTTCCAAGTTATGAGCATTTGAGATTTCAGAACCAACAAAATTTCTGGAATATGAGCTTTTGATATTTGAGACCGACAAGATTTTCGGAATATGAGCTTTCAAGATTTTGAGACCAACAAGATTTCCAGGATATGAGTTTTCAAGATTTTGAGACCAACAAGATTTCCAATATATGAGCTTTCGAGATTTTGAGACCAACAAGATTTCCAAGATATGAGCTTTTGAGTTTTTTGATCAACAAGATTTGGAGCTTTGACTCACGAAACCTCATACCCTGAGAATCTACTGGGCTTGAACAGCAGACCGACATGGTGGCTCTCCGAAATGTCATCTTTATCAAGTGACGGAGAGTTTTGTGTGTGTTTCCGTGACCTCTTATAGAGCCAGTTTGCTTGCATAGAAAGACTCTCAGAGCCGAAGTGCAGCTTTTGAGATAAACTTCTTATTTACAGAAGTTCATCTGGAGCAGATGGGAAGCAGGTGTGTAGGGGGGGGAGGGGAGAAAATCCAGTGCCAGACTCCGTGCTTGCAGAAGAATTCAGGGTCTCCAGAGCAGTGCTTTCTACATTCCTTAAGCTTTTCACTGGCTTATCACCGAAAACTTCCTAAAATGTCCATTTTGGTTGCCCTGCCATGCTTAGTTATAACAGAACCATGCGGAGGAGGGATATGTCCCAGCATCGCTTAAGGATAAACATGAGCGATGGCAATCTTGCAAGATCTCCCTTCAGTCAAAGGGGACCATGACCGGGCGGGGGAAGCCAGATGGCGTCGGGAACATCTTGGCTTTGGGGAGAGGCACTGTCTATCTTTTAAAACCGGAAATGTTACTATTCTGAAAATAGCTCTTCGATTTGCGAGTGTCGTGCCACCAATTTTAGAAGTCTGCTTTGCATTCGGAACAGCATCCTTAGATGGGAATGGTGCTAAGGACGGTGGTGCATTCCCTGGCTCCACTTTGACTACACTCCTGCTTCAAGAAACACCTGTTTTATTGCAGAGCAATCAGCCAATGGAGGAACAATATTTTTTCCTTATCTGCTTTTAGGATTGCCAGCCTCCAGGTGGGACCTGGAGGCCTCCTGGAATTCCAACATCTCCAGACTTCAGAGATTGGTTCCCCTCGAGGAAAGGGGGTGGATGCTATGTGGTATCGCATCCCCGTTGAGATTTCGGCCCTCCACTGATTCTGCCTTCTCTAGCAAATGCCTCTAGATCTCCAAGAATGTGTTGTGTTAAGGCTGGTAAGCCTACCTGAGAGCCAGCTTAAGAGCAGCACCTCTGATCTGGAGAGCCAGGTTTGATTCCCCAGTCCTCTTCCCCAGGAAGCCTGCTGGATGACCTTCGCCCAGTCACAGTTCTCTCAGAGCTCTCTCAGCCCCACCTCCCTCACAGGGTGTCTGTTGTAGGAGAGGAAGGGTAGGCAATTGGAAGCCGCTTTGAGACTCCTTTGGGGGGGGGGTGACAAAAAGTCCAGCTCTTCTCTGATAGCTGTAACCCATTTATAGTCAAATCACTTTGCACATAAAATAAATATTTTTGCTAAAGGAAGCATAGGAGCTGGAAGGGCATTTTCTATTAAAAAAATAATATGGTTCTCGTTTTAGTCGCTGATGAGAAATTTGGGTAGTTTTCCGTTCGTTCCTGATACTGCATTGTTTATGGGATATATGCTACCGTTTTTATTTCATGGCCCACCGATTATTAAATCCGGTTCACCGGATCATTGTTCTCTACTTATGAAATCTGGTTTACGGGACACATCACTGTTTCCATTTTGGTGGTCTTGTATTTAGAATCCCGTCTTTAATGTGTTGTTCATGGTATGTTTTATAGCAATCTTCATCCCACTGTTTTTATGACTCTGTAATCCATCTAAGAGCCTCTTGTGGCGCAGAGTGGTAAGGCAGCCACCTGAAAGCTTTGCCCATGAGGTTGGGAGTTCAATCCCAGCAGCCGGCTCAAGGTTGACTCAGCCTTCCATCCTTCCGAGGTCGGTGAAATGAGTACCCAGCTTGCTGGGGGGTAAACGGTAATGACTGGGGAAGGGAATGACAAACCACCCCGTATTGAGTCTGCCATGAAAACGCTAGAGGGCGTCACCCCAAGGGTCAGACATGACTCGGTGCTTGCACAGGGGATACCTTTACCTTTAATCCATCTCAAGTCTCAACAAGAAAGTTGGCCCATAAATGAAATAAAAATAAGAGAAGCCACGGTTTAATCAACAAAAGGTACTGCTCCTTGCTGGACAAAAAGTGTAAAAACCCCCAAAACATTCATCTTCATTGCCTTACAGAAACCAGATACCAGAATCTGGGTATGTTTGGGTTTTTTTAAAAGTGGCTTCCCATAATTCAGATCTGGCATCCCTACCCCCTCCTTCACCATCCCCACCAGTGTTGGAAGGGACCTCCTGGGTCATCTAGTCCAACCCTGTGCACCATGCAGGACACCCACAACCCTATCGCTCATCCGCTGTCACCTGCCACCCCCTTGAACCTTCACAGAATCAGCCTCTCTGTCAGATGGGTATCCAGCCTCTGTTAAAAAATTTCCATAACCCTCATAGCCTTCATAACCTCTGCAATGCTAAGATTTCTTTCTACCAAACAGAAACATTGATTTTTGTTGACAGAGGAAGAAACCTATGAAGATGCTGTACAGGTGTGTTTTTTTTTGGGGGGGAGGGGTATCATAAGGCAGTGAGAAACTCCCAAACCCTGACAGACCCAAGGGCTTGGCTCTAAAACCTGGCTTCTGTTTGCCCCTATCCCGTTCATCCACACTGGATGGCCTGAGTTTCTTTGGCGTGAGGAGTTTCCATTCATGCAACATTAACCTTTTCCCAAGGAGCCAAAAAATCTCCAGCCCCAGAAGCCAACACGGCGCAGGGAAGACGGCCTGACCGACCACGGCTGCCTTTTTGATGGAAAAAGGTGTTTGGCAAAGTTTTCCGTGCCCAGGCAGGTAAGGGATCGAAAAGCCATCATTATGGGAGGCCCCATCATTACCTGATTCAAATTGCATAATATTTAATTGGGAAGGACGTGGGCAAAGGCCGAGGGCTCACCAACAGGTCCCACAGCCAGGGAAATTAATGCCAGGGACCAGTAAGCTCTTCTGAAATGGGAATCAAGAGCCCAACCTGTACCATGCAGTTGTTTCACAGCTCAGAATCAACGGAGAGTCCTACGAGGAAACGGGAGGTTTCACTGCTTTGGGCTGGGTTGGCTGCAAGGTTCTGGATCTGGGGGCCGAGCCAAGACATGGACTCTTCCATCACAGCCCCTCCCTCCTCGCTGGGTCACCTGCAATCGCGGCTCCCTCCCTGCTCCGGTTGGGGTCTTCCTGCTTCAGGGCTGCTTTGCAAGTTCAGATGAGGGATGCCAGCCTGCAGGCAAGACCTGGAGATCCTCCAGAATGACAGGTCGTCGGTTTCCTCTGGAGAAAATGGATGCTTTGGAAGGGGGACTCTATGGCAGAATAGCCCACTGCCATAGTCCTCCCCAGGCTCCATTGCCAAAATTCCAGGAGTTACCCTGCCTGCAAGCACTCTTCTCCTAGGCCTACGGCTGAGTCCAAGTCGGCTTAAGATCATGGGACCTCTCTCCTCTCCTCTCCTCTCCTCTCCTCTCCTCTCCTCTCCTCTCCTCTCCTCTCCTCTCCTCTCCTCTCCTCTCCTCTCCCCCTTCCTTGGGGCTCAGCACGTGTTCCAGGCCTCAATTCTTGCAGGCCAGACTAAAGATGGCTGGGGTGGGAGATGGGGTTTTGTCTGGTAGTTTAAAATTTTTAGGATGTTTTTAATCAGTTTACGAATGTTATCAGTTGATGTACACAGCCCCACAGCCCGACTGCAGAGAGGGGTGGTTGATAAATCAATTGATACTTAAAAAAAAAAATCTGGGCACTGAAGGGTTTTTTAAAATGGAATTTCTGCCATTTAGCCCCAGCGTCTGACGCTCCGAGATATACTACCTCTGAGCAAGGAGGTTCCACTTAGCTGCTCTGTTTCGCCGCTGTTGCTAGGCTGCAGTTGGGCTCCTGGCCGCCTGCTGGCTTCCAGATCCTCATCAGGCCAGGCCTGCCTCCCAAGGGACCCCAGGAGGCACAGCTGGTCCGTGCTGCTCAGACACATCTGGAGGAGCTCAGCCCCGAGCGTGGCGGCAGCACGGGTGTAGGGAGCGGGAACGCTGGCAGGAGTCAAACCGGCCTTGTTTGCGAGGAGGGGCTGCCTGTCTGGTGCATCGGGTCACGCAGACAGCTGGGTTGCTTTTGGGGCCTGAACTCTGGGGTGGAGCTGCCCAGGCCCCTCAAAAGCCTGCTCAACCACGCGCCACCCATCTGCGCCACCCATCTGGAGCCTCTCCCCACTCTTCAAGCCAAATGAGGTCGACTCCGGTTTCTCTCTCTGAAAGCCTCTCATGCTCACATCCAGTGCCCGGCCCAACGACGAAAGGAAGAGAGGTTTCAATCCGCTTGCCGTCCTTGTAGAGAAAGGACCAAGGTGCGGAGAAAGAAGCTAGCTCTGCAGGGGGAAAGGCTGGCTTGCTTGTTTGTCTCCCCACCCCAAACCCGTAGTCCAGAATCAAAAAGAAACTCAAGGTTGTTTCGGGCTGCAAGCTTGGAAGCCTCCCTTGCCATGACCCATAAGGGCTGTAGTTTCAGCTTATGGGGCATGAGGCCTCAGCCCTGCTTTGCCAGCCAGCGTTGGTTCACCTGCTGAGGTGTAATGGAATGTTTATGAACATTCTGCCTGCTCAGGATTAAAGATCGAGTGCTTGTTGTTTTAAGGAAGTTGGATCAAGATCCAGTTTGGGTTGTGATAAATAGTAAGTCGTCAATAAATTGTAATAATCAATAATTTTTTGTTTTGACTCAAATGCATTCATTTGAGTCATAGCCCTAGATCCATACCAGTGGCAAAACGAGCAAGATCCTTCCTTCCTTCCTTCCTTCCTTCCTTCCTTCCTTCCTTCCTTCCTTCCTTCCTTCCTTCCTTCCTTCCTTCCTTCCTTCCTCCCTCCCTCCCTTCCTCCCTTCCTTCCTTCCTTCCTTCCTTCCTTCCTTCCTTCCCATCACTTTTCCCCCTCTCTAGTTCCCTCTAGTCTCCTTCCTTCCTTTCCTTTCCTGGAGGCAAAGTCAGCCATGCTCAGGGAACCACTGGATCCAGCACGACTCCTTTCCCCCTCCTCCTGATTTCCAGGAGCGAAATCTCCCCCTCTTTCAAAGCACACAGAATTGCCTTCACCCAAACACACGTCCTGTGGCCAGTGGCGAGACTGTGGGCTGCCTCCGGATCCCGTTCTTGGCTTCCGCCCAAAGCTCAGATCTCGAACAGGCTGGTCAGGCGCATTCCGCTCGACATGCCTCATGGCTCCCCAGCTCCATTGTGGGGCCCGTGCCTCCCTCCCTCCCTCCCCCCCTCCCTCCCCACCCCAGCCCTGGTCTTGTGGTCGCGGCTAAATGATGCGTCCCAACCATAGCCTGGCTTCATCTGGGATTCTTGGCTCACGCCTCCAAACGTGATTGCTCTGAAGGCAGACGTGGGCAAATTAGGACTCTGGGGGGATGTGCGGGGAGGAGCCGCCCTTTCCGCCGCGGAGAGGCCGAGGCCTTGTGGTGCAGTCAAAAGCCGAGGGATTGACAAGGCCCAAGTTCTAAGGTTTCCCCCGTCTGTTAAGGGCATTATTCCTACACCTCGCTGAAAGCAAACCCAGACTCGCAATCAGCGCAATTTGAACCTGGGCCTCTGCCATTTTCCTGCGGCACAGGCACGGAGGGTCATGGCCGCTTGGAAAAATAAGATTTCCTGGAGTTTTAAAAAAAATTTAAAAAGTTTAGGAGTGGAGAGAAATATCAGGAGCCGGAGAGGGGTGGTAAAACCACAAGGCAGCCCACGGGGTTGTTAAACAGGCAGGGGAGAGGAAGTGGGCAGGGTGGGATTTCTCCTCTGCTTAGGTTTGCCGACCTCCAGGTTGGCTGGCAGGACGGTCAATTGCTAGACTGCAGAGATCAGTTCCCCTGGAGAGAACAGCTGCTTTAGAGGAGGGCTGGATGGCATCAGCCTTTCCAGGTCCTGGGGGAAGGGAGAGGCCATCCGCTGAGTTCTTCCACCCTCCCCCCATCTAGCGGCCACTGTATTTCTGAATGCAGTGGGCTTTGCCCCTAGTTTAATATAAATTTGTATTTGATCTGTTATATGTTGTTGTTGTTAGTTGCAAAGTCGTGTCCGACCCATCGCAACCCCATGGACAATGATCCTCCAGGCCTTCCTGTCCTCTACCATTCCCTAGAGTCCATTTAAGTTTGCACCGACTGCTTCAGTGACTCCATCCAGCCACCTGATTCTCTGTCGTCTCCTTCTTCTTTTGCCCACAATCGCTCCCACCATTAGGCTCTTCTGCAGGGAGTCCTTCCTTCACATGTGGCGGCCAAAGTATTTGAGCTATATCTTCATGATCTGGCCTTCTAAGGAGCAGTCAGGGCTGATCTCCTCTAGGACTGACCGGTTTGTTTGCCTTGCAGTCAGAGAGACTGATGTAAACCACGCCCAGAACTGTTTGGAACGAACAAACAAATGAATGGAACGAACAAACAAATATTTTGATATTGTGTTTGCCTCCCTTGGTTTCAAAAATTTATATATTGAACATATGATTCACCCCCTTCCCTGATATTTGTATAATATTTACATGCATACATCACAAGAATGTATAATATCATGTCGAATGCTGATTTATTGAAGCAGAAACAATGTGGGAGCACAAAAGGGCACCAAAGGGCACAAAATAAAAACTCATAGGTTTAATTCTGCACAGCAGAAGCGGAGCTGGACTGGGAATTCTGAGGTCCAAAGAGCTAGGATGAGAAATGTGACCTTGCTCCTCCTGCAGTCCCACTGTCAACAACCATCTGTGCAGATATACGAGGGCTGGCAGGGTTTGCGCCAGTGCGCCAAAAGCCTATCGTAACTTATTGTATTGCGCACAGGCACGGTTTTCGGAGGCCAAACAGGATATCCAAGTGTCAGGAAGATAAACACCGAGACCAAAAAGGTGTTTTCCTCTTTCTGTCTCTCGCGGGCAGGGCTCGAGTGCTGAGTGACCGCAATGCGCACACGTCAGGGGGTTTCGGAAAGGACGTGTGGGGATTTAGAAGATGTGTGGTGTGGATTTATGGCGTGCCTCTGGCAGCTGGCTCGATGTGTCTGGCTCCCATGGAGCGGGAGTGTAAATGCCTCTGGCATGTGACGGAGCATTGGTTGCGCATGATGCCGTGTGTTCTTGACAGGGCATGCAGATGGGCTTTGGAGTCATGTGTCTCTCACCAAGGCCAAGTGACCGGCTACCACACCGACAGCGGCTTGGGAGAAACAGGTCCACTGCCGTGGATCTGTTGAGCATGCAGACACTCCTGCTGTCCTTCTTCAGCAGGGAGAGACTGGGGTGTGGTCTGCATGGGGCTTTTTACCCGCTCCCAGTTTGAACGAATCCCTCCCGTCTACACTGAATTTGATTTCCATTTTGATTTAGGGTGTTTTACATTTCCCCTCTGAGTGATCCGGAGTGACCCTACCTTTCCCTCGTGATCTCCAGAAGTGGGTATAACCCTCGATATTTGAAAAACCGGCATCAGTAATTGTGCAGATTTCTGACCCCAAAGTGGTGATCGGCATTTCCCTGGGCGCATCAGAAAGGGCCACAAGAGCCAAGCACCAACACAATCCCTTCTGCCACCCGCTTATCATCTGCCTAGGTTCTTCGTGCGGCTTGAAGGGATACAACCGGCATAACTGGATCATGCCCGAAGTCAGGGCTCATTCTAGCTCCCAGGAGATGCCTCGTCCTCACTGTGCCGCTGCGACCTTCGTGGCTAAGCAAGAGCGGCCCTCTCTGTTCCCTTAAATTTGAACACACCGACCAAACGCATTTTTGACTGCAGCTCTCTGGCTTTGGAAGTCCTTCCCTCCAGAGGGCCAGTGGAGCCCCAGCATTTCCTGGAGGCCACGGATGACCTTTCATATTGGATAAGCGTTTCATGGCTGGGGGATTAGCATTTTATGATACTTTCGAATGCATATATTTATTAGAATTATAACCCATGGAGGTTCGAGGCAGGAAGCCGCCTTATTAAAAAGTGCGGGATGCCAAAACGTTATAAAATGCTTGAAAATATCAGATCTGCACTTGTCCAAAAGCCTGCTGCTAAAATAACCCTTCGTTACCCCAAAGTCATGGGATATACAGGGCGGCGTTTCCTCCCTCCCTTTTCCTTCTGCCACTCATTTGAGTAGAGCCAGGAGATGGTGGCAGGAAACCACCTGCCATAGCGGGTCATACCGCAATGCTACCGCTTGATAAATGAGAAAGCAAGGCCAGTCAAAAACTGTCTAAGACATGAAAAGCCATCACCCGTGCAAAACCTGGATCCCAAACTTTAGAAAGCAATGCAGTAAAACGGCCAGGTATGTCCTGAGGTGGGGCCTCTGGCACGGCCCGGAACTTCCAGGAGAGCCCCTGTTGTTGTTGTTGTTGTTATGTGCGAAGTCGTGTCCGACCCATCGCGACCCCATGGACAATGATCCTCCAGGCCTTCCTGTCCTCTACCATTCCCCGGAGTCCATTTAAGTTTGCCCCGACTGCTTCAGTGACTCCATCCATCCACCTCATTCTCTGTCGTCCCCTTCTTCTTTTGCCCTCGATCTCTCCCAGCATTAGGCTCTTCTCCAGGGAGTCCTTCCTTCTCATGAGGTGGCCAAAATATTTGAGTTTCATCTTCAGGATCTGGCCTTCTAAAGAGCAGTCAGGGCTGATCTCCTCTAGGACTGACTGGTTTGTTCGCCTTGCAGTCCAAGGGACTCGCAAGAGTCTTCTCCAGCACCAGAGTTCAAAAGCCTCAATTCTTTGACGCTCGGCCTTCCTTATGGTCCAACTTTCGCAGCCATACATTGCAACTGGGAAGACCATAGCCTTGACTAAACGCACTTTTGTTGGCAGGGTGATGTCTCTGCTTTTTAGGATGCTGTCTAGATTTGCCATAGCTTTCCTCCCCAGGAGCAAGCGTCTTTTAATTTCTTTGCTGCAGTCCCCATCTGCAGTGATCTTGGAGCCCAGGAAAATAAAATCTGTCACTATCTCCATTTCTTCCCCTTCTATTTGCCAGGAATTGAGAGGGCCGGATGCCATGATCTTTGTTTTCTTGATGTTGAAGAGCCCCTGTAGTCGCTGCCTATAGGGATGCCAACCTCCAGGTAGGGCCTGGGGATCTCCTGGCATTACAGCTCGACTCCAGATCAGTCTCCCAGGAGAAAATGGAGACTCTGGAGGGTGGACTCAGCAGCATGTATCCTCTCCAGGGTCTGTCCCCAAATCTGGAACTGGCAACCTACACCGCTCATCCTCGCCAGGACGCAGAGGGGACCCAGCAGACCCACTCCCTCATGGACCTCTCCTGCTTCCTCCCCTGCCCGTCCACTCACAAGTATTACAACCGGTCGCTGTCTGCCAAGGGACCCTGGAACCGGTCCCGATAACTGCGCATGTCTTCCTGCAGGGAAATGCACGAGACGGAGCGCTACCGCTCCTCTCCCCCCCAGCCCAGGTCCTAACCTGGAAAATCCCCTCCAGCCACCTGATGTCTGTACAAAAACAGGGATGTGGGCTCATGCCTTTCCCGGATCAACAACAGCAGCCCCTGAGAATTTTTTTTCCTCCAGGAGGATCAGGAATTCAGCTTTGCTCCACGTCCCCGTCTGGGCCACAGACAGACAGAGCTAGACGAGGCCACCCGGTTGACCATTGGACCCGCAGGCGTTTTTGAAAGCGTGGTGGCCGACGCTTGGAGGGAGATGAAGGCGCCCGAGCTGGAATGAGCCAGCGCCTTGTGCGGCATCTGCACCAGGCCAGCCGGTCCTGGAGGGGACGGCTCGTCTGGGGATGGATCCCACAGGCAGTTCACCAACGGAGACGTGCAGGGAAGGCAGAGGAAAGTTCCGGGAGGGGATGGGCGAAAGGTGTTCTTGCAGAAAGACGGCCAAGGAGTCTGGAAGGCAGAAAGGGAGGCACGGGGCTCCTGGCAGGGTAAGGGGCGAAGGAGAAGAATCATGGCCTGCAACAGAGGGCAAACCCCATCTTGGCCAGCTAGGGATGCCAGCCTCCAGGTGGGAACTGGGGATCCCGTGGAATTGCAGCATCTCCAGGCAACAGAGATCAGTTCCCCCATTAAAAAATGGCCATTTAGAAGGCAGGCTGTGTGGCATTGTATCCCACTGAAGTCCTTCCCCTCCCCCAACCCCGCCCTCTGTTGGCTCCACCCCCAATGTCCCCCATCTCAACTTGCTCAATGCAGGTCAATTGTTCTGTGTCAGCAAAGACTACCTCAGCCAACGGAGGGGCCATGGCTCAGTGGCAGAGGATCTGCTCAGCAGGCAGAAGGCCCCAGGTTCAATCCCCAGCATTTCCAGAAAGGACCAGTTTGTGGCAGGTCCCCGGTTCAACCCTCACATAAAAAATATTCAATAGTTGGTGACCTCAAAGATATCAGCTGAAGGCCTTGGACAACCACTGCCAGCCTGAGAGGGCAATACTGGGAGTGATGGTCTGTTTAAGTCTAAGGCAACTTCATGGGCTTTTACCATACTAGATTTAAAGCCCATTGTATGTGTGAATATATATCCCCGCCTCCCAATTGTCAGTCCTCGGCTGGGTGGGCAGTCCGGGGCTCAGGCGCTTCGCACCTCCTGATTGGCCCCTCTGATTGCCAGGGGCCAATGGGCTCTTTTCCTCATCCCGGACTGGGCCCAACCCCCCCTTACTGCTTTATTTATACCGCTCCCGGAGCGGTGTAAAGATGGCTGGAGTGGGGGAAATCTGTCTGCCTATTTCAGTCCAACCACAAGATTGCTGAGAGGGCAGAAATGGAGGAGATGCCTGTCCCCTGCCAGGAGCTCCTTAGCAAACAGGTGGGATTAAAACCCAAGGCCCGTTTTATTTATTTATTTATTTATTTATTTATTTATTTATTTATTTATTTATTTATTTATTTATTTATTTATTTATTTATTTATTTATCTATCATACTTATATACCGCCCTCCCCGGAGGCTCAGGGCGGTTTTCATAGCCACCCATGCCTCACCTGCAAGGCCTTTCACCTGCAGAGATTGGGTCCTGTTTGGGCTAGGAGAGCAGTCCGATGCTGCCTGCCAGGCTGTGTCTTTTCAGACACTGCTCCTCCTCCCAGAGTGAACTGGGATGATTTCACACCAGAAACCTCTTTTGAACCAGTCCCAAACATGTCCAATTGGTGCATTCTGGAAAGCTCAGAGACGCAAGAACATTCTGTTCCTGCTGGTGTTTAATCAGGAGATGCACAGATCCCTTGTTTTCATCACTGGCACGACGGTCTGCTCTGTTACAGACTGTTAATTTTAATTTAGTTCACTCGACTTGACGGCCCAGCCCTTCTTGAAGACTCGGGGACGGGTAGGCAATCAGATTCATGACAAATTATAACTATATAGTCTGTTTGCCAGTTTAAATCCAACCTCCTAGAGCAGAGGTAGTCAAACTGCGGCCGTCCAGATGTCCATGGACTACAATACCCATGAGCCCCTGCCAGCAAATGTCCATGGACATCTGGAGGGCTGCAGTTACGGCACTTCAGAAAGGCATTCAGGCTGGGGTTTTGGGAGCTTCGAACACAGCCTGCTTTCTGAACATGGAAGTTTTGCGGGTGGCTTAATATCAGGAATTAAAAGTATCCAGGCTAGGCCACCTCTGGAAACATCTCCCCCCATGCTCCTGAATGCATACGTGCAGGGACTGGAGGTTGTTGCCCGGTGGTGAGGTCGTGGAATTCTGTACGTGCTCTGAGGCTACTGTGTTCTCCCCCTGCCTTTGTACACGCATTCATTTTCACGGGCACGCAGCAGAATTCCTTGGCGGCCTGAAAGAAGGGGATTATGGACTAATAAATGGATATTTCCCATCTGATCCATTGATTCTGTCACCCTAAGCCAGTGGTTCTCAAGCTTCCTAATGCCACGACCCTTTAATACAGTTCCTCATGTTGTGGTGACCCTCAACCATAAAATTATGCAAGGGTTCTTTCACAGAAATTAAACCGAAACTGACCAATGGCTTGTTCATGATTGTATATAAATTGTTTTTTTCCCCCGGGGTTTCTCTGTTCAGTTCATGCCAATCTCGCTCTTTTCCGCTGCTCCAGACAGACAAATGCTCTATCTCGATCTACCCAGCAAGGCTGTTGTGTGGATGGCACACACCCCTTTCTGGCCAAACTGCTTGCCCTGCTGCGACCCCTGGGAAAGGGTCATTAGACCCCCAAAGGGGTCCTGACCCCCAGGCTGAGAACTACAACCCTAGGAAATAAGCTCTTATAATTTTACTCACTTCACTGGATGCTCAGGGGTAGTCAGGGGTAGTCAAACTGCGGCCCTCCAGATGTCCATGGACTCCAATTCCCAAAAGTCCCTGCCAGCGTTTGCTGGCAGGGGCTCATGGGAATTGTAGTCCATGACATCTGGAGGGCCGCAGTTTGACTACCTCTGCTCTAGGAGGTTGGATTTAAACTGGCAAACAGACTATATAGTTATAATTTGTCATGAATCTGATTGCCTACCCGTCCCCGAGCATTCGCTGGCAGGGGCTCCTGGGAATTGGAGTCCATGGACATCTGGAGGGCCGCAGTTTGACTACCCCTGCTCTATGTAGTTGAGATGTTATCACTGTATGTGTGTCCTAATGAGAACTCTGAAGAAGACTCAGTGAGGGTCGAAATGTGAGCAAGTATCACCCTCTCATTGTCAGAAGGAAGGTCTAAAACCTAAAATTGTTAAATGCACAGGAGGGAGAGAGCACGACTGTGTTTGAAGTAAAGGCGGAACTCATTAAGCAGCTCTGAGCCTTGCTTAAACGCCCTTTTGCAGGACGCCAACTTGAAACGTAAGATGGGGCTTCAACGCGGCCTTAAAACGGGGCAAGAGAGCACTGCAGAAATGGCCTCAGCGTAAAAAAAGATGGCCCGATCCATGCTGGTGTCCAGTTTGATGGTGCACAGTCCTGCCGATGGAGCTTTTCACAAGCATCGGGTTTTGTGTGGGCACAGGAGCAAGAGCTGTTTACAAAGTTGGCAATCCTGCCTGGGACGAATTGCCATGGATTGAAATGATTGGGTTGGGCTCGCTTGTTTGACGAAGGCGTGGCCGGATCAATGGACTTTTGGCTGCTGGGAAGCACCTGGAAAGCCAGGATTAGGAGGTCGAAACAAGTTTTTCTTGGCGGAGTGCTTGCAAAGAGGGTGGGATGGGGCAGTTTGGATCTTGTGTGTGTGTATGTGTGTGTGTGTGTTGGCACTCTATGCCTGTTTATTCAAAGCTTGCACAAAACGTGGTTCTGGCAAAAGAGCCCTTCAACCTCTGGGCTTTCTGCGATGGGAGGAGACACTGTGTCAAAATGTTGCTCTGGAGCAGGGCGAGTCAAACTGCGGCCCGCCAGACGTCCATGGACTACAATCCCCATGAGCCCCTGCCAGCATTTGCTGGCAGGGGCTCACGAGAATTGTAGTCCATGGACATCTGGAGGGCCACAGTTTGACTAGCCCTGCATCTGCAGTTGGCTGAAGGGGCATCGTAAAGAAATAATCGAGACAGGGTCACTCCTGAGGGCATGTAGACCAATTGACCCGAGAAGCATGAGGTGGGTAGAGAATTATTTCCCTTGCATCATGGGAGACCTCGACAAAGCTGGTTTCGGGTGGGAAGCAGATTTCCCGGGTGCTTGGGAGTTAATCAATTTTGAATATATTTTTAATATTGGTTAAAAATGTATCAGCTGATATGGCCTCTCCAAATGGCCTGGGTGGGGAGGGAAGGGGCCCCGCGTGGGCGTGTCCACAGCTCTGCTTCCCTATCATATTCTGCACGATTGCGCCCCTTCTGGGGTTTCTCGATGCCTGAAGAATGTTTCAGGGGTTTCTCGAGGGTAAAAGAGTTGAGAAAGGCTGCCCTAGGGGAACAGATCTCTGGAGTTTGCAGATCAGTTTTGACTCCGGAGATCACTAGGCCCCACCTGGAGGTTGGTAACCCAGGGCAGAGGCCATCCCTGCAAGGCAACGGGGTGGGGAGAGGGGTGGGGAATAGAAGCACTCTTGCTTTGAAACCAGCTGTCCCCATGGCCAGCCAAAGAGGCTCTGGGGGGCTGTGCAAAAGCCCCTCCTTCTGTGCAATGCCGGCCACGGACACGCTGAGGGAAACAAGGCAAACGGGAGAGCGAGGGAGCAAGAGGAATGGAACGGTGCGCTCTGGAGCGACTAGGCAGCCTCAGCCGAAACCAAGCATGATGTCAGCCATTGTCCTGGCAAAGGAGGCCTTCCAGTGGGCCGGGCCCCCTCCCGAGCCTCCCTGGGGCCCGCCTCAGCCCCCCAGATCGAGAGACAGGCGGTGGTTGCCAGGAAGGCCGTCTTTGCAACATGGAGGCCTTCCAAAACCGCGTGCACAATCATCAGCGCCATAAATTTTAAAACATCGTTGGACGCGCTGCTTTCTTCACAAAGCAATCTGAGCGGGCTGGAGTTTGTGTGTGTGTGTGTGTTTCTGTGTGTGGAGCCAGACCGTAACTGGATCAGACCAAGGGTCTGTCTAGGTCAGGACTGTTTTCCCAACATTAACCGGTCAAATATTTCCGGGGCTCTGTAAGCAGAGCAGGAAGACCAGAGTCCCTCCCCCTCCGAGGTGCTGCCAAGCTGCAGCTGACGTATGACGGCACCAGAGAGGCAAGCTCTTGCCGTGGCCTGCCTCTGCACAGCAACCTGCAGCTCCCTTGGTGGTCTCCCATCCAAGTTGCCAGGGCTGAGCCTGCTTAGTTTCCAAGACCAGCTGAGATGGGGCTTGCCTGGGCCATCCAAGTCCCAGAATCTGGCACTTAGGGCTGCAGAGGCCCAGGTTCGAAATCCTGCTCAGGGTAGGGAGGCCAGCCTCCAGGTGGGACCTGGAGATCCCCTGGAATCACAGCTCATCTCCAGGCGACAGAGATCAATTCCCTTGGAGAAAATGGCGGCTTGGGAGGATGGGCTCCTTAACATACTCCACTGAGGTCCCTCCCAATCACTTCCAGCTCTACCCCCAAAGTCTCCAGGTCTTTCCCAACCCAGAATTGGCAACCCTAGGTGGCCTTGGGCCGGTCTCCATCTCTCGGTCTACCTCGCAGGGTCATTTGCGGGATAAAACGGAGGAGGAGACTATCCTGTGCAATGACCTTGGTTGAAAGCGACAGGTCGTTTACAGTGTTTTTAAAATTTCCATCAGGTGTGAATTATTTTACACGTTTGCTAATTTCCAAAAATTAAAAATAAAGCCCCCTTGGATAGTCAGGCAGAAAAGAAATATACGATACAGATGCCAGAATAATAAACCTATCGGTCGAGTCAAGGAGAGAGGAAGGCACTCTGTGTGTGATCAGGAACACTCTTGTGGAGTAAGCTGTCATATATTGTACGGATGGGTCCCCCTCCCACTTCCAAAGAAGGTGGCGACTCCAAGTCTGGAAACGTCTGGAGGTTTGAGGGAGGAGCCTGAGAGAGTGGAGCTTGGGGAGGGGAGCCATGTTCTCCAGGAGAAGTGGAATAAAAGTTTTAAATATACAAACAAGCAATGCATATTGGAGATCGCCAGCTCCCACCTGGAGGTTGGCAACCCTGCTTTCCAAAGGGCTGGTAAGAGCAGAGGCAAGGATTCTCAAGAAGGCAGCCTTGAGTGGAATGGGATAACAAGGATCCCCCAGAATGCCATGCAAAGATTAGGCCTCATACCCCCAAGGTGTTCCAATAACACATATTCAGGCTGAGGAATTTGATGTAGAATCCAAAATGCAGCTTTGCAGGCAATCCGTTGTACATATTCCCAGCGTCAGAAAAAGAGAGATAATCCCATTTGATGCTTCCCAAGTGGTCCTGGAATGACATTGGTTGCATTTGTTTGGAAATATTTGGGGGAGGGAGGAGCAAGAGGCTGGACTTCAAATCACTCCCATTTGCTGCTTCCTCTCAGAGTTGCATTGATTCATTTACATGCTCTAAAAATTTCCAACCTCTCTCATTCATTTCTCCTTACATTTCTCCTCCCTCCAATTCTGGATATATTTCCAGCCGGCAAGTGTACCCATTGCTGTAATGGCTCTGCAAATCCATCTACCTGTCAATCCATCCATATATAAGTGAGTGTGCGGGCACATGTGTGCGCATGCATAAATCTTTACCATGAAATGCTGTTACACAGCATGCATTATCCATTCATTTATTAAAATATTTATAAACGCTGCTCTCTGTCAATGCTGCTGGAGCATGAAGACTAGATGCTTAAATTCACTTTTGCAAAATAAGCACGTCTGTGCACTATTTCTTCTTAGTCTGCAAAACAAAATCCGTCCAGTGGCACCTTTAAGACCCACAAAGATTTATTCCCTCAGTGCTTGCACTCGAAAGCGCACGCCTTGAATAAATCTTTGTGGGTCTTAAAGGTGCCACTGGACTCTGGTTTTATTTTGTTGTGCTGCTTCAGACCAACGTGGCGACCCACTTGAATCTTTCTTAGGCTGCGTTGTTTATGCTGCTGGTTTATGAGGAAAGGCAAAGGAGGTGTGAACCACAGGGACAATTGCAAGATCCTTACTGGGATCTTTATTAGTCCTTTGGAGGTTTTGGGATATGCCGGCAAACCCGGCTGGCCAGATTAGAAGCTGCCGCTCTTAACCGTCCACACCACGCTGGAAGCTGCCCGATGACACTTTGACACACAGACGTATTTATTCCAAATCGGGTGGCCTCAACTTCCACGCACATCCCACATCTGGCGCAATTTTGAAATCTGGACCCCTCGTTTAGAAGCCTGGATCTTTTCAAATGCGGAAACACTTTTCAACATTTCCGCCTTCGCCCTTGCTGAGAGCGGTTCAAGGCGGTCAAGTAGCATCACAAGCCCACTGCGTTGACACCTTAATTGAAGGACTTAAATCCAGCAGGACCCAGGATGGATCCCTTCCAAGGGAGAGGTCCAACCAAAACCCCATCGGCACGTTTTAAACCTTGCGTGTGCATTTCTGTGTGTGCGCGCGTGACAATGAGAAATGCAAGAAGCTTCGGGATAACTTTTTGCCCTCCAGCCTTGGAATCCTGCCTGGGGGATGACAGTTTTGTCTCTTACACGCTCCAGAATGTCACGCAGAAGTCTCCCAACACATCGCAAGGCAAGCCCTACCCTCTTAAGGGCTATCCATCTTTCCATTGCTCTAAGGGTGTGCGTGTGTGTTTGTGTGTGGTGGGGGTGGGGTGGGGTGGGGGAACAATACCATCAAGTCTTCCTGCGCTGAGCCCATACTGGCTGATGAGGGCTGGACCAGAGCCACTGCACCCCCTCAACAACATTCGTCATGCATCGATATGAAATTTTATCATGAAGAACGAAGATAATTTTGCAGTCTGATTGCTCATGCACAGGCCTCGAGGGTTTCGAGCCCCTCCTCTGAAGGAACTTTTAAAGGAAGCGGTTGTTTTTTTTCCGTCCCGGAAAGATCCCAGGAAAATGGGCTTGGGGTCGTTTTAAATCTCACCCTTCCTCCAAAGGTTTCAGGAGCTTGTGCCCAGTTGATCTTCACAACAACCCTGTGATGTAGGCGAGAGGGAAATTCATTCCAGAGCCACCCAGCGAGTTTCAAGGCCGAGGGATCTGAACTTCGGTCTCCCCACTATAAGCCCAAGACATTTCACAAAGGGAAAGTGTGCCAGCACTGAAGTCTTTCTTGGCCCACATCCTTGCAGCTTTGGGTTTCAAATCATCCGCTCTGGTTCTGCTTTTTGTCTGCCTGCCAGCTCAGCACTCACTTCCCTTCAAAGGGACTTGGAGACTCCAATCAGAGAGGCTTCCAGATTTCTTCTGCAGAGCTGCCTGCAAATCTTCCTCTGTTAGCCTGGCCCTTGAGGCCTCGAAAGGTTTGTGTGGCTCTTAAAAATAGAACAATGGAGTGAGAAGCCATCAAAAGGTGTTCTAACCTAACCTTCTGTAAGATGCTCCGTGCCTCCCTCCCTAATCCACCAGTGCAAGCCAGACATGAGTAAGCCACATGGGGAACCTCCCTGGTGTGAAATATGCCAGAATGCCTCTGACCATGTGCGGAGCGCCTTCTTTGCATTCCTCCCTCCCCCAGGAATTACAGCTTGGTGCTGGCACTTATTCAGAGTTAGGGGGGAAGTTTTCTGAAACCAAGGCATGTTCTCTACAACTTTTTGTTTTCGGAAATCCGGGTCTTATTTGTTTAGGGGTGGCTCAGTGATCTTTGAATCTGAGAGACCTGAGTTCTAATCCCTCTCTCCTGCCATGGGATTAGGAAGTGGCCTGGGACACTCTCTTGGTTTTACACCCCCTTCTGTAAAAAGGGGATAAATGGATCTTTTCTGCAACCAGATGGGGGTGTATACTCATTAGGGTTGCGATGCCAACTCCAGCTCCAGAAATATGGGGGTGTTGTTAAATCTGTGGATTCAAAGGAAGCCAGGATCACTGAGAGTTCAGTCAGCTCTTATTGTGATCTCAGCATGATGTTACAAGAGGCAAGACTGAACCGAGAAACCCCTGGAAAAACCCATCGTATCTACAGTAGTAAAGAACGGCTCTTCCCTCCAGTGTGCGCTGTTGGTCAATTGCAGTTTAAGCTGACTGGATCCTGAAGACAGGATCTAGCTGTGCATTGGTCAATGACATTGCCTGCTCACATTGGTCAATTGCATGGGTCAATTACATTGCCTGCTCACATTGGTCAATTGCATGGTCAATTGCATGGGTCAATTACATTGCCTCCTCACATTAGTCAATTGCACGGTCAATTACATTGTCTGCTCACATTGGTCAATTGCATGGGTCAATTACATTGCCTGCTGACAATGGTCAATTACATTGGTCAATTACATTGCCTGCTCACATTGGTCAATTACATTGGTCAATTACATTGCCTGCTCACATTGGTCAATTGCATGGGTCAATTACATTGCCTGCTCACATTGGCCAATTGCATGGGTCAATTACATTGCCTGCTCATATTGGCCAATTGCATGGGTCAATTACATTGCCTGCTCATATTGGCCAATTGCATGGGTCAATTACACTGCCACCTGACAATGGTCAATTACATTGGTCAATTACATTGCCTGCTCACATTGGTCAATTACATTGGTCAATTACATTGCCTGCTCACATTGGTCAATTGCATGGGTCAATTACATTGCCTGCTCACATTGGCCAATTGCATGGGTCAATTACATTGCCTGCTCATATTGGCCAATTGCATGGGTCAATTACATTGCCTGCTCACATTGGTCAATTACATGGGTCAATTACATTGCCTGCTCATATTGGCCAATTACATTGCCTGCTCATATTGGTCAATTACATTGGTCAATTACATTGCCTGCTCATTTTGGCCAATTGCATGGGTCAATTACATTGCCTGCTCATATTGGCCAATTGCATGGGTCAATTACATTGCCTGCTCACATTGGTCAATTACATTGATCAATTACATTGCCTGCTCATATTGGCCAATTACATTGCCTGCTCATATTGGTCAATTACATTGGTCAATTACATTGCCTGCTCATTTTGGCCAATTGCATGGGTCAATTACATTGCCAGCTGACAATGGTCAATTACATTGGTCAATTACATTGCCTGCTCACATTGGCCAATTGCATTGGTCAATTACATTGCCTGCTCACATTGGTCAATTGCATGGGTCAATTACATTGCCTGCTCACATTGGTCAATTGCATGGGTCAATTACATTGCCTGCTCAGATCCTGTCTCAGACTTCAAACCCAGCCTTCAGCAGACCCACAAACACAACAGATGGTACATGGCGGGTGGATGGGAGGTTTTGGGGGCGGAGTTTGCGGAGGTGAGGGAACTGCCTTCTGCAGTTGCCATTTCCTCCAGGGGAACCAATCTCTGAAGTCTGGAGATGGATTGTAATTCCAGGAGAACTCCAGGCGGCACCTGGAGATTGACAACCCTGCCTTACAGAGCACTTTATCAACGAAATGGAGCTGTGGAGACTGGGTGTGGAGGCTTGTTTCTGCGGCAAATGCCCAGGAGGAATTTAGGAAGCGTGAGTGGGGTGAAAACGACTGGTGGGTGAACAGAGCTTGACCCAGCCAAAGGTCTCTGGGCAGTCTTCCTTCTGGCACAGCCACTCAGCTGCTTCCCTAGAAACAGGACAAGAAAGATCCAGGGAGGGGAGCCTTATAAGGGGAGGGAGGTGCCTGCAAAACAGGCCTGCAAACTCCGATAAGCTTCCGTTCCAGAGCCACAGGCGAGGGGAAGCCGGAGTGAGGAGAGCCGGCTTCCTGGCAGCCTGGATGTTGGCCAAGCTGCATGATGCCTGCTCAGTCCCATCCCCATGTCCAGATCTTTCTCTGCTCTGCCTCCTAGGTGCAGCTGCTGACCTCCAAGTGGGGCCTGGAGCTCTCCAGGAATTACAACCGCCCACTAGATCCATCCCCCTGGAGAAAAAAGCTGTTTTTCGGGGTGGACGTTATGGGATCACCTTCCCATCGAGTTCCTTTCTCTCCCCCAAAACTTGCCCTCCCAGGCTCCATCCCCAGATTTAGAGTTGGCAACCCTACCTCAACAAAAAGATAGATCTTGCCAAGGTTGCCGCTGCAGAAGGTTGATGCAGAAATACTGTAAGCATCTGGAGGCATGCATCCTAGCTCCCCACCCCCCTTTTAAGGGAGATGCTTTGGCTTGGGGGGGATATTATAAGCTGGATTTAGTGCAAGTGGTTATCGCTGTCTTTCTCCCCCTTGGGTTTTTGCTTGCACAAGAGCTTCAGCTGCAGCCGGCAGATTTGTGGTGGATCCTGCACCCTCGCAGTTTTTAGACCCCCCTCACTTGAGTGAGTCAGTCTCAAAAGGTTTTTTATATGTGTATACAACATTGAGGTATCCTGGCCTTGGCAGGCAGAACTTTTCAAAGAAGCTTTTACCAGCAACCGGAGACCACTGGGAGCGGCTGTTTTGCATCGTTTTGCTGCCGATCCTTGGGGGGGGGGCAGGGGGGAGGCATTCTGGCTCACAGGTGTCTTTCTCGGCACCTCATTGACTGCCCCCCAATTGCCCATTCAAGAGAGCATCGGCTCCTCCGAGACTTTCCAGTCGCGGTTTGATCAACAAACAAGGGCCTTGGTAACCAAGACGAAAATTAAGACCAGGTGAAACCTCCAAGGGATGGATGATGAGGCCAGCTTGTTATGTAAGGAAAACCAAAGACATTTCCCAGCTAAATCCCTTGCAATCCGTCCCTACTCCCTCCTTGCAGGGGGTGGGGCGAGAGAAACTCCAATGTCATCTAGACAGAAACAAGACCTGCTGGGTTCCGTGTAACAAAGAGCCGATTCACATGCCAGGGCCAGTCTCCAGGTTGTAAAATCTTTGCGGGCAACGTGAGGACATCTTCTCCCAGACACATGCTGGCCGTTTGGGGTGCATGATGGTAGCATACGTCTTCAGCCTTCCCTCCCGCCGTCTTCTTACATCCTCAAACCACCCCGTGGAGATGATATTGGCTCTGCTGCCAAAATTACATGTTGCCGGACAGCTGTGGTAAACCCGATGTAGTCAGATCTTGGAAATTAAACGGGATTGCCCTTGGTTAGTACTTGAAAAGTAGACCACCATGAGTGTCCAGGGTTGTAGCAGAGAGGCAGTCAATGGCAAAACAACAGGGTTCTCAATTTCCAGGTGGGGTCTGGAGGTTCCAGAACAGTTCTCCCAAAGAAGAAGATGGCTGCTTTGGAGCATGGGCTCCGTGGTATTGCTAAGGTCCCTCCCCTCCTCAAATCTTGTCCTCCATTGGTCCCTCCCCATCAACATCCAGGAATTTTCCAGTCTGGAGTTGGCAGCCCAAGCACAGAAGACCTGCTTGGCATAAGAAACTTCTTTGAGTTGCCTCAGACTCCCTTTCAGACTCTCCGTGTGGAGTCATCACAAGGTCATTAAGAGGGATTTAAGCTCATGAGTGGTCATGATCTTGGAAGATCCATCCCGAGCCACAGACCCCTTGGCTGGGAGGGTCAAACAGATGGAGCTGAAATCATCCCGGGGGGGTGGGGGTGGGGGGTGGGAGCCAGGCCGGGGGAGGGGGGGCAAGGCGCATTCTCTGTAGCTTTCTTTTCTTTTTTAAACCAAACCCAGACATGTTACTGTCCTGAAAATAAGCCCTTATCCTGTAAACAGAAACATTGTGTCCCAAATGTAAAAGCCTGTTGTTTTAAAACAGACAATTCTCGGACGGGAAAATCAGCGCTCTGGCCTGGGTGGTGTGTGTCCTCCCCCTGCTGACCCCCCCACTACAGCCCTGGTTCATCCTCTAGAACCCCGCCTCCCCCCCCCCCCAAAAATACATGTTGGGAAAACCAGCCATTTCGATGCACCTGTCTCCCTAATTATGTACCGCGGCGTGCACACGTCTTGGCGTGAGACCCTCTGAAACTTTTGCTAACCCACAGTATGTGTTGGCCTGCAGGCTGTGCTTGCACTGGGACCCCCCCCCCCCCACATACACACGGTTAAACAAGCCCAAATGTTTTGATTCCTAATGTTCTGTTCCTTGCTGTTTCCATGCAACGTTCTCGGCAGAGTTGCTTATTGTATCCTCTTCGTGGTCCAAGGCTGGACGATTATTATGATTATCATAATTATTTTTTTTTAAGAATCTCAACACCAAACTACATTCCAGATATTTGTCTAAACATTTGATTCATATTCTGGCAAGGTGCTCCTCTAGATGAAGGTCGGGAGGATGTGAGTATAATAGGAGAATGGGCTTACATGGGGTAGGGAACCTTCCCCTCTAACTATTGGTTTTGGAGGAACTTGCCCGGTCGTTAACACCAGTTTTCAACAGGCTCGATGACCCCTTAGGTGTGAAGGAAGCTGCCTTTCTGGAGATTCTTGGTGTCGATAAGAGCTGAGCTGCTTGTCCGAAAAGTCAGACAAGGCATTGGGTCTCCCTCTGCAATTGCACAAGAGGATTAACAGAGCAGAGAGGTCAGCTAAGGTTGCCAACTCCAGGTTGGGAAATTCATGAAGATTTTGGGATGGAAGCTGGGAAAGGTGGTGCTCAGGAAGAAGCTCAGGAAGGATGTGAGGCCATACGAGTTCAGGCACACATTTTCTCCAGGGGAACCGATCTCTGTAGTTTGTAATTCTAGGAGACCTCCAGGCCCCACCTGGAAGCTGGCAACTGAAGGGTCAGCCAGAATTAGGAACCCCACAGACCCAAGGAGTGAGGTCCAGCCCACCCTCCTCGTGCTTGCCTTCCAAATAGCTACATGAAAAAGAGAAGAATGCAGCAGAGAGACAAGCTCTTTACAGAAGGGGGACTGAAGGGATCTCAACGGGGGTTTCAAAGTTTGGGGGCCTTTGCTAAAAAGATCCTGTCACCTCATCCACTTACGCAACAGACTTCAGATGGACAGGACACAGACAATTGTTGTAAGAATTTAAAGGGTTTCTGTAAATCTAATAACTTCCACTTAATATTTCTGGTAAGGCCTTGGAGGAGGCGTGTGTCTCATGGCTCAAGTGCCACTCGGTGCTTAACACCTACTCAGAGTAGCTATCCCACCCCAGAGTTCCTCCTCCTCCAACCAGCTTGCCTGCCTTTCCGGCAGCCAGCAAATCACCTTCCGTCCCCCACCCTTGACCACCCCCTCCTCCTTCCATTTCCCTCTGAGGCTTGGAGGCTGCAGATTCCTGCCACATGAGAGCTCCCCCTGCCTGTGAGTTCCCTAAGAGCTGCCTGCAGCCTTTCCAGGTCCTGTGGGGAGGCCGTCCGCAGAGTTCTTCCACTCCACCCCCCTTATCTAGCACCATTGTATTCCTGAATGCAACGGGCTTGGCCCCTAGTATATATATATATTAAAAAGCATAAAAATACATTATTTTTTGGGACAACTGCCATATATGCTTGAAGCAAGAACTATCTACCCAAGGGAAAGAACATGTTCAGGCTTCACAGTTATGCAAAGCACTGCGACTGGCAGCCCCTGATGGCGATCCACAGGCCTTTGGTTGAGCTGAGCATGGCCTGGCCTCTCCATGTGCTAGCCCGGCAACACAAAAGGGGAGATTCTGGCTCCCCCGATGAGCTCTGGTGGCAGGTTGTTGTCATCTTGGCCCTCTATGTTCCACTTACAAGAGCATAATGGGTCCAAAACCACATTGGCTAAGGGACAGTGATAAAGGAGCCATAAAACTGAAAAAAGAAGGAAAAAAAGGTATCCTTGAAGAAAAAGGGTGTGAGTGTTGGCTCGCCTCGGCCTAGTCAGGCAGGCCAAGAAGGAATTTGAGGAACAAATAGCTAAAGACAGAAAACAAATAATGTTTGAGGCAGAGAGGCAAAGGCCTGCCAAGGAAATGTTTCAGACCATGAAGGCGAAAGGGGAACATGCCAAGCTGACAAGAGAGAGAGATGTTGTGGAGAAAGTGAACCCAACTTTCAAGGGTGCCTTCAGAACTGGAGACATGGGGGTGGGGGGGCGCATGACAGCCCCGCCCAAAACGTCCCTCTGAGGCGATGAAATGTAGACAATTATCGCAGATGAAAGGGCCCCGAGAAACAGCTCCAGCGTAGACTAAACGGTCATGAAACACGGAGACCATGAAACTGCGGAACCTCTGACGCTGACAGATCCCATTTTTCACAGAGCTTATATTGTGGATTTATTACATGTCTCTCCTTCTTTAATTCCATCATGAAACTCAAGATGCCGACACATGGAAAGAATCCCCCAGGCAGTCTCTGGACCTTTTTGGAGCTCTCAGAAAGGAGACACCACCATAAAATGGCTGCTAGGATAGGTGGATGTAACCTCAAAATGGCTGCCATTGGAGATGGAAGCAGTCACAAAATGGCGGAGAACTGTGAAAGTTTGAGAAGTCCCATGCCAAGCAAGTTGCTATGATGGGGGCAACTATTTTCAAGCGGAAACTACCTGCCCCCTCAAATGTTCCTTGGGGGTCTTCTGAAGCACTTTTCGTTTGTAAAAGGCACAGGAAACCTAAGTCTGGCTTTTAACTTTGGGGAGGGGGAACACAGTGGTAGGCACCACACTGTCCACAACCACCACACAGGGGATCTTTCCTCTGTGAGCAACTGGGCTCACATCATGTGCCTTTAGACAATGTCCTCAGAAACATGGGTCAAGATGTGTAAATTGACAACTTTGAAAAATCAGGAGCCATTCCCCTTTCCTAGTCTTCTTTACTAGTAAGATGCTGTTAGTGTTTTATACCCTCCAGGCAGAAGTTGGAGACAGTTTTTTAAAGCATGGCTAAAGAGCTTCTTCTTCTTCTTCTTCTTCCACTCCCACTCCTGGTCTAAGCTCATTCCACTCCCACATTATCATTCCCTCTCCCAACTCTCCTGCCACCATTTTGTCCTCCTAATCTATGCTGCTCCTTATTTTATTTTATTTTTAATTCCTATAATGCTAACCGTAATCTTGTACAATCTCTGCCACCATTTTTTTGGAAGCCACAATGTGTGCGTAGACTTTGGCTTATTTTCCACAAACCTTGGCGGCCAAAACTTTTCTCTGGACCTGGCCCCATTGTACAGATGTTTTGATCCACACTCTGAGTCCCATTTAAGGCTGAGAAATATGATTGATTGCATTTTTAAGCCGGTCATTTCTTCAAAGGGCTCACAGCAGTCTGCATCAGGGATAGGCATGCATGCCAAAGCGTAGCACGTCAGATGCTTTTGCTCAGTGGACAGGGTCAGTTCTGAGGTGAGGCCCCGTGGTGCTAAATCCCAGCATGCACCAGCACAGCCCTCGCTGCTTCCCTTCTGTCTTTGTGGGCACACCAATGTCTTCGCAGGTAGACAGTGCATTTGGCACAGTCCTGAAAGGTTGCCTCTCTATCTGCATAGTTCTCCCTTGTGATAGACCAAGATGTAGTGATTGGTCCAAGATTACCCAATAAGATTTGTGGCTACTGGGTGGGGCCAATTCTGTTTCTCCCCAGCCTAAAAGAGAAGGAAACCGAGTTTTAACTGTCCATTAGCAAAGGGTCCGACAGAGGAGAGCGACGTGAATCTCTGAGTCTCCCCGGATTACCCACGTTTAGAAATGCATCAAAACCAGGCTTCTGCTGGAGTGTTTATTAATATTCTGACTGCTCCAAGTTACTTTATTTTATTTTATTTTATTTTAAATATCTGTGCCTGGAAACTCACTGTTGGTGGGAATTTTCATCAGTCGTCAATGGTTTTATTTAATGCACCACATCTGTAACCTGGCCTTGTTCCAGAGTGCTCCGAGCAACATACGTGAGTTATCCCATTTTATCCCACAAGGTAGACCTCAGCATTGTTGCAGACGGCGGCTTGAGAACATCAGCAGTGGGTCACAGCTGCCTGAGAAGTAAACACGGGTTTGTAGCTGGCGGTTAGCGAGAGGACGTGAACGAGATAGCTGCTAAGCAATGCCTCCCCACGATTTATGGATCTGTTCATTAAGACATTTATATCCTGCTATTTGAGCCATAAACAGAAACTCCGTGTAGCTTACAGTCAACCAGAGATAGCACCAAAGCGCTATCCCGAGACCTTTACGTAGTATTACCCGAGGAACTGACCCCATATACTCCTCTGACTTCACGAGCCATGTGGCTTATGGTCCATACAAGACCTGTTTAAGGACCCATGTGTGGCCTACAGTCTTGCTATCTGAGGCACCCTAATCCTACTTAAGGCTTTTCCAAAGGGGAAAAAGCCATGGTTCAGATCTTTCTCAACGTTTTTTGCTGGTGAGATCCTCTGAAACATTCTTCAGACTTCAAGAAACCCTAGAAGTGGTTTGACCGTGCTGAATATGGTTGGGAAGCCCAGCCGTGTACACGCCTGCCTGGGGCCCCTCCCCTTTCCACGTCCTGAGGTCCCATCCTGCTGAGGTCCCGCCCCCTTCTCAAACCCCACCCTCCTCAGACTCCACCCACAAAATCTCCAGGTATTTTCCAATCCAGAGCTGGTGTCCCTATGTGGGCCTCCTACTACATCCTTTGTCCCCCCTCCTTCTCCTTTGTCCTGGGGGAAGTAGGGCTGGAAGAGCAAGGGGCACCACCTTCAGCTCACCTTCTTTCCCAGCCCTGTGAATCGTCTCCAGCCTTCTTTCTTGGAACTCTTGCTTGCCCTGTCCCAGACGTCCCAGTCCCTCCCCCCAATGCCATTTGCAAGGCAGTCCGGAACTGAACGAAGGCCGTACCGCGAGGCCCTTGGTCCGTTTCGCCTTGTGTTCCTCCCTTGGGTTGCTTCTAGGGATGTTTCCCATTTATTTTAAACCATTCGTAGATGATGTGCCACCCATAGACCAAAGCAATGCAAACAGTATCGTGGGGGAGAAATGTGAGAATTTGCAGAGGGAGAAAAATCAATGCACAGAAGCAGGAATCAGTCCGAGAATCAAGGCCTGAGGACTGGATTCACACCAGCAGGGAACCAAATCGAAAAACGCGAGAATTCGGCAATTTCCTTCCATGGATGCTGAGGCCACTTGGGGTCCCCCTGCCTGCCCTGTTCCGTGATGCGGCTCAGGACCCCTTGTTCAGCCTCGAACGGGGACATATTCTGGCACGGGGCAGCCTGAGTCAGAGACCTCTCCGAGTGGCTGCAGTCCTTCCAAAATATGCAAGACATTCTTGGCATGCACAGAGGAGGGCCCGGCGTTTGCTCGCTCTGCACTGCGGATTCAGCCTTGGCCAAAGCCAGGAGATGTGAAAGGCGGCCAAGGGACGAGATGGGAGAAGGATGATGCACCACCCGCCAGAATGGCTACGTGGAAAACGGTTGAGGGACCCGAAGCCTCGAGAGCTGTGGGAAGAAAGGCTAAGCTGGCTGAGTGAGCAGGGAGAATCAGTTGTCCTGGGACAGTGTCTCATGGCCCGGTCTTCCCATACAACAGAGTAAGGTGGTGGAATGGACTCCACCACGAACACCTTTTGCATTACAGACATTGACATGGAAATAAAGGCAGCGGATTGCCTCTGATGCATTGGCTTTCTGTCTTCGGGGAGATCCTTTTTAATGATGGGGAATGTTCAACCATGGGACACCCCCGCCTGCAGTTTGAAGTGGCGCGGTCCATTCTACCTCCTCAGCATTCTGTGGCCTCCTTCCCCTTCCTGGTTTGTACCACTTCTGAGTGTGGGTGAGGGGGGGAGAGGTTGATTTTATTTGTTTACATCATTTGTACCCCGCTGTTAGATCTGTGGGTTCGAAGGAACACAGGACTGCTGGGAGTTCAAGCAGCTCTTCATTGTGACTCCAGCAGGATGGTTACAAGAGTCAAAATGGAAGCCCCCCAACAATCCTAACTTATATACAGAAGCCTCATGAGAGATCTTTCTGCCAATGCCCGCTATTGGTCAGTTTCGCTTTAAACTGACTGGATCCGGCAGAAGGGATCTAGCTGCGCATCGGTCCATTACACTGCAGGCTTACGATCCTGCCTGGGCTCAGTCCTGGGCACAGCTACACACACAATCCCTGCCTTTCTTCCTAGTGGGGAGCCAGAGCACATGATGTCAGTCCTGTGTCCTCCGTTTCAGCCCCACAACCCCCCTGTGAGGTTGGTTCGGCTGAGAAAGTGTGACTGGCCCCAGGTCACCCAGTGAGCCTCCATAGCAAGAGTGGGGATTCGAATCCGGATCTTTCAGATCCTACTCCAGTGCTTTTAACCACTCTAACATGCAGGGCCTCATTTTCCTCTGAAGACAAATCCTTTGACCCCCAAACTAATGACTACTCTGTACGTCTGGTCAAGTAGCATGTCCGACAGGAAAGTTACTCCTAGGCCTTTCCTTAATGTCCCAGCTTACTTTGTTCAGGGAATTCTTTATGTAAGGAGGTGAATTCTTTATGTCAGGAGGTGTTTCTGCAGGGGTAGTCAAAGTGCAGCCCTCCAGATGTCCATGGACTACAATTCCCAGCAAATGCTGGCAGGGGCTTACAGGAATTGTAGTCCATGGACATCTGGAGGGCCGCAGTTTGACTACCCCTTCTCTAGAGACTTCTGCCACCTCATTCCTCATAACACACTGGACGCGGCTTATTTTGGAGGGAACGGAAGGTGTTCCTCAGACCAGCTCGAGCTGCCAGACCCTCCAAGCGCAACGGCTTTATTTGTACGTAAACAGATTTTAAACAAAAAAATACCATTAACTCTCTTCCTTCGCAAAGAGCAGCTGGGGTTTCCCATTACTCAAGGGTTGGAGGCAGTACCCTGAATCTCATGTTTGATCAGCGCTGAAGCAGGGACACTGAGTTCCCCTTGCGAAAGATGGGGGAGGGAAATACATCGTGCAGCTGTTTGGAATGCCTACCGTACGCACAGCGTCTGGGAACCTTGCAGGCCCGGGCTGCTTACAACAGCCCTGCAAGGTGGGCCGGTGTTCTCAATCCCATATTGCGGAGAGGGTGCTTGAGAGGAACTGAGAGCCAGTGACGTACCTAATGCCCGCTCGGGATTCATCGATGGCTTGATGAAGATTCAGCAAGGGATCAAAAAGGCCGTTTTCCAACTCAATGGCAGTTTTGATTTCATTATTACTGAGAATAATTCCCAACTCCCTTACAAATCCCATTCAAGTCTGTCTGTCTATCTATCTGTCTGTCCATCCGTCCGTCCGTCCATCGTCTGTCTGTCCCTGAACTGAATAAACCTCCTCCCCCACCACAAATCGTGTTGCCTTGAAGGGGCTACTGGACATTTGCTCGTTTCTGCTCTTGACTGTTTTTGAAAAAGTTTCCGCTTTTGGACACCTGCCACGATTCAGCTCTTTTGCTCAGCGATTCAGGACTTTCAAGCGAATTTTCAGGTAGAGATCTGAAGGGGGGTCCAAAACAAATACTTAACCCAGGAAATATTAAATCTGCATTAAACCACCAAACTGATGTTGTGTTCTATTCATTTCTTGCAATACATGCTTGCATCTTTCCTTGGGCCCTTGTTTCGGCATTCACGTGTTAATGAGAATCTGGGTCGTGTAGCAGTTTAGGCATTGATGAAGACTTGAACGCAGGACTTCACCACTCCAGAAGGGCAGAAAAGACTGTGTTTGTGCTAGGCTTCAAGTCTCCATGGTCACTGCCTGAAAGGGGGGAAATAGGGAATACTTCTACGTGCCAACTTGCAATGAGGAAGAGAGCAAGACTAGAAAGGAAGGGGGGGGGGGGAAAGATCTAGCTCTTTCGATTCACTTGAAATCTGCAGTTTGTTAACTACAAATGCCCTCCTGTCATTCTATTAAGCGAGTGAGTAAACAGCTGTTGCTTATTCGTATTTTTTTTTCCAAGGCGATGCATGAGGTCATCACTTGCCTCTTCCACTTTTCCCTCCGTCCCTGCTTAGAACCCCACCCGCTGAGGATCTCTGGGGCAGGGCGGCTGTATCTCAGTACGTTACACAGCAATGGGTGGGGAAAGATTTCCCCATATACTTGGAGTCTCTGGAGGAGGCTTACCATGGCTCAGAGCTGTAGTAACCCCTCCTAATCCCTGAGCATTGCTTTTTGATGGCCGGGCACCTAGACCATTCCAAAAGCCATGTAGCACTTGGGCATTGTCCTCCATTTTCGCTATTTGTATTAAAATTCTTGGGGATGTTGAGGGTGGAAAATGCAGATTTATGGCACAAGAGGTGATTTGTTGCTGCCTGCCAATCCTGGTACTCTTTGGTGGCCTCCCGTCCTGATACTAGCCAAAACTGACCCTACTAAGCTGCCAAGATCTGACAAGATCAGACTAGCCTGGGCCTAGTCTGCACACATGGGATAAAGCACTTTCAATGTGCTTTGGCAGCTGGATTTTCCTGTGCAGAACAGGAAAATCTAAAGTGCATTGAAAGTGCATTATCTATTGTGTGCAGACTAGGCCCTGGACTAACAGGGTAGCGAAGGTTCAGCACTTCTTCAAAAAAACCACAACAAGCTCACTCCCCTCTCTGTTCTCAAGCTACTGGTCCTGACTGCTTTTCAGAGCCGTCTTCTGCCCTCACTGCCCTCACCTTCACTTGCTCACACTGCCCCCAAATCCGTTTCTCCATGGTGACCTGCATGGTTTGCTTACTCTCTGATGTCAGTGCTGCAGCACGATAACAGCGTTAGCAAAGCCCCTGGGGTGGCCACAGCCAGCCAGCTCAAAACGACACTGTGGCCATGGAAGGCCGAGGATAAGTGAGGGCACGGAGGAAAGAAGCCGACACTGAGAAGGAACAGGACTGGAAACCCGAAGAGCCAAAGAACCTGCCAGATTGGAAGATGCTTTGACACTCATGAAAAAGAACACAAAAACACAAAAATTCATTTGGGCTCATTCCTAGTACATAGGAAGCCGGCCTTCCATTTATTTTTACAGAATATTAATGGAATGTGTAGCTTTTTTTTGGGGGGGGGGGTCTCTCTATTGTTACCTGTCCCAATGCTTCAGAACAGGACGAGCTGTGCGTTTCGAAAAGGGGGAAAGAAAAGGAACAACAAAGGGACATTCTCCCCCCCCTCCTGGCTTATATGTGTTTTGAACCGTGGCTTTCTTCCACGTCTTCGTTCTTCCTCAAAAATTGCGGCAAAGAAAGAAAGAAAGAAAGAAGGAAAGAAAGAAAGAAAGAAAGAAAGACCAACCCTCAATCTGTCTTTGGGCTCTCTCCAGAGGCCTTCTCCGTCGTTCCTGTTTGGTGGCTGACCTTGTTTTCTATTTATATAGCCCTAACGTGTCTGCTATTCATGTTAATTTTCTGAGACACGTCCAACTTGGCTTTTGCAAGCTCCAAGTCCTCTTTTTTTCCAACTGAGCAAGGCCGTCTCCCATTCCTGATAGATTTGGGGCTCTCCTTTTGTATCCCGCAGAGACTCTTTGCTCACTGCCAGGGGTGGGGTGGGGGTGACCCAGATGGCTATGGGACCTTCCTCCCCCCTCCCCCGGATCCTTGCTTTGAGCTCCACCATTCGAACACGTGCAAACAGCTCTGTTTTCTTGCCAAGTAGGGAATCTTCCTCCCGTTCTCAAACCGCTGTGAAAAAGACAGAGAAGGTGCCTTAGTTTTCAACCACTTGAACCAAGAAGCCTTTGGGTGGGAGAGAGGAGAGATCATGCACCTGGATTCGACTTCAACAACAGCTCTCATCGAATCACAGAATTGGAAGGGGTCTCCAGGGTCATCTAGTCCAGCCTCACAACTCACAACGACTTGCCTACCCACAGTGGCCCTAATTCCATGTCCAGGTGATTCCACACCTCCAACCCACCCACCCCCCTCCCCAGAATCCTTGATCAGCCTGGTCTGGAGGAAATTCGCCTCCCAATCCCAAAGTGGCGATCAAAATTTCTCCACGGAATGGAGATAGACCACTGGTCAGATCCGGCAGGGCTCTTCTGACGTTCTTATCAGGGGAAGGCCTCAGACTCTCTGCCCTGCTGTTAATCATCCAGGGGAACTGGTTGGACATTATGCTGGACAAGATGGACCCCTGGTCTGATCCAGCAGGGCTCTTCTGATGTTTTTATGAAGGCCTCAGCCTCTGTGGTCTGTTGTTGGCCCTCTAGAGCAGGGGTAGTCAACCTGTGGTCCTCCAGATGTCCATGGACTACAATTCCCATGAGCCCCTGCCAGCGTTTGCTGGCAGGGGCTCATGGGAATTGTAGTCCATTGACATTTGGAGAACCACAGGTTGACTACCAGCAAATGCTGGCAGGGGCTCATGGGAATTGTAGTCCATGGACATCTGGAGGACCACAGGTTGACTACCCCTGCTCTAGAGGAACTAGTTGGCCACTGTGTGAGACAGGATGCTGGACTAGATGGACCTCTGGTCTGATCCATCAGGGCTCTTCTTCGGTTTTGACGTTAATATAAAAGTCTTGGAAATCCCAATGAACCAAACTTCCCCCTCCCTCAGAAACTATAATGCATCTCCCCTGGTTGACATTTGGAAGCCTCACTCTCCTGGCTTTCCTCAAACTGGGCAAAATGAAATTATGCAAGAGGGTTTTTTTTGCACAGGTAACTAGAACTGTACGGTAATGAAATAGCCAGAAAGCTGCATTGGTAAAGGGATAAGGATTGTGACCGACCTCACTGTGTTGCTCCCTGAAACCATAAGTCTGCTCCTGGTTAGGTCATTTCTGCACCACTTGGTACAATCCTCAAGACTGTTACTACAGTCTAAGCCAGGGGTAGTCAAACTGCGGCCCTCCAGATGTCCATGGACTACAATTCCCATGAGCCCCTGCCGGCGGCAGGGGCTCATGGGAATTGTAGTCCATGGACATCTGGAGGGCCGCAGTTTGACTACCCCTGGTCTAAGCTCATTCTTTTCAATGGGCTCAAAAACCAGAGTCGCTCTCCTTAGGCTAATGTCTCGGGTTTCAAAGCCTGTGCTTTGTTTCAGTTCTGTTTGAGATTTCTGTTTGTTTTCTGTAGCCCAAAGCCTATTACTCACTGGATGTCCCATCCTGTTGATTGTGCTTGATTTACACTATGTAATCCCCCTTGAGTCTGAGTGAGAACGGCCGACTATAAATAACCAAAGAAGAAAAAGTAGAAGGAACGACTCTGGGGCGGAATTAAGCTCAAAAGCACCATGACAACTGACACTAGGATCTTCCACGGACATTTTGCATGCTGCGAATGCCAGAGCCACAGCGAGCGGAATGTGGAGAGCAAGGGTGAGCGAACGGTGGCTTTCCAGAGGTCCATGGACTACAATTCTCATGAGCCCCTGACAATGCTTGCAGGGACTTATGGAAATTATAGTCTATGGCCCTCTAGAGAGATACAGTTTGGCCTCCCTTGGCATAGAGGGTCCACCCAGCATGTCCAGACCTCAGAATCTTATTCGGATACAGAAAGGAAGACAGCAGGCGAGCAAGATCAACCCCCACTACTGGTAGGCACTCCAACGCCTCCCATTCCGCACACGTTGGATAACGCACTTTCGGTGTGCTTTTGCAGCTGGGTTTTCTTGTGCGGAACAGGAAAATGTCCTTCTAAAGGAAAGACAGGCCTCGGTATAAACGCTCGGAACTTGGCGCTTGACCCTTGCCAGGTCAACGGAGCAGAACTTTCTGCTTCCTGCATTCCGAGACGAAGCCTGTACTTCTGTTCCGGCTTGAGCTACGGAGCCTTGAGCCCACCACTGCAGACCTTGAGTCTGGATGTTGCTACAGCTGCCAACAGGCCCGGCACGGCTGGAACCAGGGGGGATGCGGAATTCAGGCAATCAGTTCCCCTGCACGCACAAAGGCTCTCCCCTTGCGGCCGTTGGCCTTATCCAGTTCCCAAGCAACCAGGTTGCATTGGGGGCATTACTACGGGGGCATGGGGACACCAGAATGTATGTGACGGGGGCAGGACGGGTTGGGATTCTGAACAGAACCCCTCCCATATTGGGCCATACATTGGATTACAAGCACGTTGCAATGGGCCTGTTGAATGGCTCGTGTTGCTTCCGTCGATGAAATCAGCAGACTCTTCAACAAGTAAATGTGGTCCCAACAGGATGGACAACATTATATATTGCAGGCACGTATTTTCAACACGAGAACGGGGGTTTAGAGGAGCTCGGGAAGCTCTCTGCAAGAAGAGCCTACCTGCTCCATTCCCGTTTCAGTCCTCTTTCGACTGTGACTCCTTTTGGCAACTCCACCCTCTTGATTTTTCAAAAAGAGGGTTGCTTGTCTTGCTGGCTACACGATCCAACCAATCAGGGATCCCGTAGGCGGAATGAAGTCATGGTGCCATGCGGCCAACCAGATAGGATAATGCCTCCGTAGCCAAATCAAAGTATGTGGGATGTTTCCTATCTTCTAAATAGAAGAACTTTTTTGGGGGGGGAGGGCTGTCTTTTGCAGCCTCGCCTGTGCATTATTCTCAAAACAGAGGAGTGCATTTGGCAGGAAGAGACATTTGAGAACTGAGTTTGATTCCCCGCTCTTCCACATGAAGCCGAATGGGTGACCCTGGGCCAGTCACGATTCTCTCCGAGCTCTCTCAGCCCCCGCCGACCTCACAAGGTGTTTGTTGTAGGGGGAGGAAGGGAAGACAATTGTGAACTGCTTTGAGACTCCTTAAGGTGGAGGAAGGGATACAAACCCCTTCTTCTTCTTCAAATCATAGAATCATTGAGTTGGAAGGGACTTCCCGGGTCATCTGCAGAATGCAGGAAATTTATAACTACCTGCCCACCCGCAGTGACCTTAATTCCATGCTCAGACGACGCCCCTCCTAAACCAGAATCCCAGTGGTCTATCTAGTCCAGTCTGCCCTGGAAGAAATTTATATCCTGACCCCAAAGTGGTGATTGGCATTTCCCTGGGCATGCCAGAAAGGGCTACAAAAACCAATACAATCCCTCCCTCCGTCCCCACCCACTTTCTTCTTCTTCTTCTTCTTCTTCTTCTTCTTCTTCTTCTTCTTCTTCTTCTTCTTCTTCTTCTTCTTCTTCTTCTTCTTCTTCTTCTTCCAACCAAAGCACATTGGGAGAAGCTGTCATAGCCTTGTTCCCCGTTGTGTCCATGTCCTCAAGCCACCCCATGGAACAGCTGTTGGCTCCATTGTCAACGTTATGTATAGCCCTATAAGTATATGGTGGGTTTTCCCCCCCAATAGAACCAACTGCAGTTGGTTCCATGTCTTGGCTCCAGGATGGCAAGGGCAGGGGGGATACAACCACTTTTGCCTGAGTGTTTTGGTTGCAAACTGAAAAGAGGCCTCAAACTCCCACCGACTGTGTGATGCAAAGTCCTTGTAGGTCACCCAACAAACATCAGGACTTGGTAACGTGTAGATCAGGGGTAGCCAACCTGTGGTCCTCCAGATGTTCATGGACTACAATTCCCATGAGCCCCTGCCAGCGTTTGCTGGCAGGGGCTCATGGGGATTGTAGTCCATGAACATCTGGAGGACCACAGGTTGGCTGCCCCTGGTGTAGATGATGCAAGAACCCGAAGCTCACAGGAGACTTCCATTTGTTAATTATCTCACACGTGCTCCATCGTGAGCAGCTCTCTCGAGAAATGATACAGGACTCTTCCAAGGAGCCAAGCCAAGTTCTCCTTGCCTCGTTGCTAGTGCCATGCCTGGCTGCAGAGATGTTGCAATGCTTTGTTTCAAAATGTATGTGTCCATACTGTCCAGAAAGTACATGTTTTTGTTCTTTGGCCCTCGCGGAGCCGTCTGTGTTGTCGTGAAGCATCTTGCTGTCCAAGGCTGATCCAAGCTTCCTGTCGGATTGCTGCAAAGGGTTCTATGAACTTAACGCATTGACCTAAAGTGACATAGGAGGCCACGAGGGGAGCCAAGAACCTGTGGGCCAAGAACAGGTATGGGCATTTCTTTCAGAGGGAACTGAGATGGTGGAGAAGAAGAATTAAAATTAGACAAAGAGCTGTTTTTTATATCCCGCTTTTCACTACCTGAAGGAGCCCCAAAGCATCTTACAAACACCTTTCTCTTCCTCTCCCCACAACAGACACCCTGTGAGGTGTGGGGAAGGGGATGAGAGAGCTCTAAGAGATCTGCTCTGTGAGAACAGCTCTAAGGGAACTGTGACTAGCTCAAGGTCACCCAGCTGGCTGCCTGTGGAGGAGTTGGTGAACCACTACACCAGGCTGGCTTCCGTTAGGTCTTTGTTTAGAGCAGGGGTAGTCAACCTGTGGTCCTCCAGATGTTTATGGACTACAATTCCCATGAGCTCCTGCCAGCATTTTCTGGCAGAGGCTCATGGGAATTGTAGTCCATGAACATCTGGAGGACCACAGGTTGACTAACCCTGGTTTAGAGGATCATTAGAAAGCAATCTCTCCAGCCAGTCTAGGGTCCGGCTCTGAGAAATAGCCCCCATTGACTGTCTTCATTCAGTCTAGGGCATTCAAACTGGCTGAATGAGCACCTTCTCTGTCATCCACCTTAGGACAAAAAAAGAACACCCTACTTCAAATGTGGGGTCTGAACTTGCTGAGGCTGAAAGGGAAAAAGATCTTGGAGTTGTAGCAGAAAGCTCAATGAAGATGTCAACCCAGCATGTTGTAGCACTCAAGAAAGCAAGTTCTGTGTTATTATTAAGAATGAGATTGAAAACAAAATGGCCAAGAGTATCATGCCCCTGTATAGATTTATGGAGCGGCTTCGCTTGGAATACTGCAATAGTTCTGGTCACTAGACCTCAAAAAGGACCTCACAGACCGAAGAAGGAAGCCAAGGTAGTTAGGGGTTTGGAGCACCTTCTGTAGGAGGAAAGACGAAAGAATCCGGGAATCTTCAGTTTAAAACAGGGTTAATGAAAGGGAGACACGCCAGAGGTCTATTTATAAAAATAGAGTTGACAAAGGGATGTTTCTCTCCCTCTCCCAAAAAACTGGGAATTGAGCACATCCAGTGATGGAAACTAGATTCAGGTGATAGATAGTAAGTTCAGGTCAGACAAAAAAAGTTGCTTTTTTACACTGATTTCCAAATGTGGAATTTGCTGCTAGAAGATATAAAGGTAAAGGTATCCCCTGTGCAAGCACTGGGTCATGTCTGACCCTTGGGGTGACGCCCTCTAGCGTTTTCATGGTAGACTCAATACGGGGTGGTTTGCCATTCCCTTCCCCAGTCATTACTGTTTCACCCCCCAGCAAGCTGGGTGCTCATTTTACTGACCTGGGAAGAATGGAAGGCTGAGTCAACCCTGAGCTGGCTGCTGGGATCGCACTCCCAACCTCATGGGCAGAGCTTCAGACTGCATGTCTGCTGCCTTACCAAGACTACAGAGATCAGTTCCCCTACAGATCTCAAGACTACAGAGATCAGTTCCCCAGGAGAAAAAGTCTGCTTTGGAGAGGAGACAGTAGAGCATTATATCCCACTAGGAAAGTTCCTCCCTTCCTCAGGCCTCCACCCTCAAAATCTACAGGAATTCCCCTGTCTGACCAACTAACCACAACCCTGGCCCCGAATGATGAGCCAACACTTGGAGATTATGCTCTGTGGTCACCTTTTTCCCCAGCCATGCACTGGCTTTGGGGTTCTGTGCTCTGCAGGAAAAAAGCAGAGACTTGTGTGGCACTGCATGGGATTGCTGGCTCCAGGTTGGGAAATCCCTGGTGAATTATTGGTGGACCCTAGGAAGGAAGGACTGGGACCTCAGTGGGGCATAATGCCATAATTGTCCACCCTCCAAAGCAATGCTTTTCTTCATGGAAAGTGATCTCTGTAGACTGGAGAGGAGCTGTAATTTGATGAGATCCCCAGGCCCCACCTGGAGGCTTGGGAACCCTTGGCCTTTCATAAGAAGAAGAAGAATTGGCTCTTATATGCCGCTTTTCTCTACCTGAAGGAGTCTCAAAGGGGCTTACAGTCGCCTTCCCTTTCCTCTCCCCACAACAGACACCCTGTGAGGGAGGTGAGGCTGAGAGAGCCCTGATATTACTGAAGAAGAAGAAGAGTTGGTTCTTATGTCGCTTTTCTCTCCCCAGAGGAGTCTCAAAGGGGCTTACAGTCGCCTTCCCTTTCCTCTCCCCACAACAGACACCCTGTGAGGTGGGTGAGGCTAAGAGAGCCCTGAGATTACTGAAGAAGAAGAAGAGTTGGTTCTTATATGCTGCTTTTCTCTACCGGGAGGAGTCTCAAAGCGGCTTACAGTCGCCTTCCCTTTCCTCTCCCTACAAAAGACACCCTGTGAGGTGGGCGAGGCTAAGAGAACCCTGATATTATTGCTTGGCTAGAGCAGTTTTTCTCCGTGCTGTGGCGAGCCCAAGGTCACCCAGCTGGCTGCATGTGGGAGAACGCAGATTCAAACCCAGCTTGCCAGATTAGAAGTCCGCACTCCTAACCACTACACCAAGCTGGCTCCCACTATCAAGGTTTTATCACGGCCTGAGTACACAGCAAGCTCCAGGGACCAGATCCAAATGACAGATAGTGCAACCTTTCATGCTGCCCACCCGCACGCCTTCGTCAAGGCGCAGATGTCTCCAGTCGGCTACAATGTGCCACCATACTTGGAGACCAAGGCTGCTGGACGTGGGCTCATGTACCGGCCACCGACAAGCCTCAGAGGTCCTGGCTGCCGGGGCCATGTGCAAGAACAATACAGAGGGGTGGGTATCCTTTGCCGATGCCAGCATCCTGTCTGTTCCAACACACGGAACTATTTAGAGCTAATTTCACGCTAACTCCTTTAATCAAGAACATCCTCAATTTCTTGCAGGGGGAGAGAGAGAGATTTTGTGTGTACATCAATCTAGTTGAAAAATAAAAGGTGGGGACATGGAAACAGTTCATATTCCACGGAGACTCCAGGCCAAGAAATGTCTTCCAAGGTAGAGAATAGCTACTTCCTGTCAGACATGATGTCACTTCCTCTTCTAGAACGCTATAATAAGAATGTCTCTCAGCACTGCAGGAATGTTCTGAAGGGCGTTGACACGCCAGAGATCGCAGTCTGATCCTTGGATGTCGATCAGGGAGAGCACAACTTGGGGGGGGGGAGGTTGTTTCCTGGCCGGCAGGGTCCTTCCTCGGAGCGGACTTTCTACACTTGCTGCCTTAATGTTTCCCAAACGTGTGAGAAGATTAATTATTTCCAGAACAGAAACAGAAGATGTCCAGAGCTGTTGGTTGACTGCCGATGTCCCCTTTGTGTCTAATTGGATAGAAAGATCTTTTCAAACATCTGGATCGGAATGGAAACACGTTCTCTGTCCGTGCGTGTGAGGCTGTTGACCACAGAGCTGGTTCCCATACACGTGTCCGTCATGTGATAACCGCAACAGGATGGACCTGTGAATGCACCGTCACCGGCCAAATCTCACAGGCAGCCCCCTTTCTGGTTTCTGGTTTGACGTACCCTCTGTTGCAGTAGTGAGGGAGGAGTAACGAGAGGAATTTACGCACATCTGCGCACCAGTGTTGGAGATGCACCACTCCAGAATACAGCACCTTGATTTTTAAAATTTATTTTACGCATTTCTATACCACCCCCTCTCAAACCACTCATCTCAGGGCAGTGTACAATCTTAAGAATATACATCATTGTCATGGTCATGGACTGCATCCCTTGGACGGCAAGGTGAACAAACCGGTCAGTCCTAGAGGAGATCAGCCCGGACTGCTCCTTAGAAGGCCAGATCCTGAAGATGAAGCTCAAATACTTTGGCCACCTCATGAGAAGGAAGGACTCCCTGGAGAAGAGCCTAATGCTGGGAGCAATTGAGGGCAAAAGAAGAAGGGGACAACAGAGAATGAGGTGGCTGGATGGAGTCACTGAATCGGTAGGTGGGAACTTAAATGGACCTCTTGCCAGACACCCCACCCACCCACCCACCCAATTACTCCTCTACTGTGGTCAATTGCAGTATATCCCACTTCCAGGCATTAAGGAAAGGGGCAAGGTACATTGATCGATTTCATGTATTTTTAATCTGTGGTTTAATGCACTGGTTCTTAACTTATCGCGTAAGCCGCCCCAATGCCGCAAGGAGAGGGGGCGGCCGATAAACAGAAGTATAAACAAACAAATAAATGAATCACATAATTCTCATCAACATCTATACTGAAAACCATTTAAGCATCATCTCTAGCCAACAGCCGAGATGGTCCCGTCAAAGAGTAAGGGGGAAAGAGTCACCTCAAAGACAAAACATTTCCATGTATGCATAGGATTGCCAGCTCTTGCAGAACAGTTCTCTCAGAGCTCACTCAGCCCCACCTCCTTAACAGGGTGTCTGTTGTCAGGAGAGGAACAGAAAGGTGTTTGTAGGCCATTTTGGGGACTCCTTCACGTAGTGAAAAGCAGGGTATCAAAACACTTCTTCTCCGCCTTTTTTCTGAATCTAGCACTTAACAGGAAAAATCGTCCTCCTGCAGAATATGGTTAGTAAATTAATAATTCAGGAATTTATTTGCCTCCCCCTTTCCCAGGAGTGGTCTAAGGGTTTGTGGGGCCATAGCAGCAGAGCCAGTTTAAGGATTTGGGCGGAGGGGCCCCCACAGTGGAAAGGGGTGTCCCTCCAAGTGTCCTTAGAGAGAGAAAAGGAGGGAGGAGAGGGGCTAAGGCCCCGATCCATGGGTGGAAGGCACTGTGCGGGGCCCCTGGAAGTGTGGGGCCTGTAGCACGAGCTACATACGCTGCATGGAAGAACCGGCCCTGCCTGTCCCCCCCCCTTGTGGTCAGGCCTCTCCTCTTTGGGCCTCTGAAAGCCAAGCTGGTGAATCGGATCCCTCTCCCACACGGTTGCCAAAGCAGGCCTTCTTGGCTCCTGCGCCGTCTCCAGAATTGAGGCCATCCCAGTGTCACATCTGTAGTTTCTTATTTTCAATCCAAAGTCTGTCCTGCTGTGGGATGAGAATGTCCTCCTAAACAGCTTGGGGGCAGAGGTGGGGATTCTGACGCAGCGAGAAAAGCCGGGGCTCCATTTCCCCAATGGACCAGATGCACTGGTGGTGCAAATGCAGCTGGGAAGGGAGGGGCAGGGGGACTTCCAGAAGGGGCCATGCAGATGTTGAAGTCCACCAGGCACGCAGAGGTTTTGGAAGGTTCCTCTGCTGGCCACCTGGGGCGGCAGAAGAAGAAGAGTTGGTTTGTATAACCCGCTTTTCACTGCCCGAAGGAATCTCAGGTTAGCTTCCAATCACCTTCCTTTCCTCTCCCTGCAACAGACACCCTCTGAGGTAGCTGAGGCTAAGAGAGCTCCGAGAAAACTGCATGTGGGGGAGCAGGGAATCCAACCCAGCTTGCCCGATTAGAAACCGCCTCTCTTACCTGGAGCCACACACCTGGAGAACGGTAGGATCCATCCCTTGGGTGGTTTCCACTTCTGTACATCTGCAGCTCTTTTCCTTCCCCCATGATGCCGACACGCACAACCACGCACTAGTAAAATGCTGCAGTTTCGGCGTGATTGCACACAGTGAACGGGTATATGTAATGGGTATATGTAATGGCAAAGTACGATATAGGCTAGATATCAGGAAAAGGTTTTTCACAGTCAGAGTAGTTCAGCAGTGGAATAGGCTGCCTAAGGAGGTGGTGAGCTCCCCCTCACTGGAAGTCTTCAAGCAAAGGTTGGATACACACTTTTCTTGGATGCTTTAGGATGCTTTGGGCTGATCCTGCGTTGAGCAGGGGGTTGGACTAGATGGCCTGTATGGCCCCTTCCAACTCTATGGTTCTATGATTCTATGATTCTATGGTATGATCATGAGTTCCCAGGCACAGATCCAACACCCCATAGACAAAATCCTGATAGAATTGTATATACCGGTTGTGCTATGATTGCTTTTTTTTTTTGCATTGTGCTATCAATGCGCATGCATGGGAGATCCACATGGACGGTGCAACTGAAAGGTGTGGTGAGTACATGCTCAGCAAAACGTACAGAATTGGGGGTGGGGGAGGAATGAAATAACAGAAGATTTCTGCTGCATCGGTTCCATTTTGGAAACCAGAGTGGGTGATTTGGAAGTGCAAAATCCAGGGAGGGATGCCTGCATCGGGGAGGATATTTGAAGAAACCCTACCTGGCGCTCCCCGACAGATGAAATATTGTGCAACTTGGCTTTGTCATATATCTTACATGGCTTTAAATTTTGATGTGTTCTTTTAGGCATTTGGGAGAGGGCCAAATTGCAAATAGCACAGTGTCGAGCTTTTGTTCTCTTCTCTTGGACCCGAAGAGCTCTCCCAGTCTGGATGCTACGATACTCGGCCCGCTTTTGGAAAGGCAGAGAGGATTTCGATTCGTGCGATTTGGCAAAGTGCTGTTTTCCAATTGCACCTCCGCTCCTGCCAGATCTGGAGGCTATGCAGCCTTGATTTAAAGGGGAAGGGGGCGGGGGGGTTGAGGCTTGAAAGGGGCTTTACTCCTTTAGGACTCCTTTCTTGCCGCAAGCAACTAGAGCCGGCAGGGCCAAAGTACGTCAGCAGGAGGAAGGAAATAGGTACACTTTACTGGGGCCCAGAGGTCTGGGGAAGGGGGCCAGGCTGGAATTTTTGGTTTGGGAGACTGCATGTATAGGATGCATGGGATAGGATTCTTGGGGATGGAGTGTGTGTGTGTGTGTGTGTTGGTACCCAGCCCAGAGAAACTACACTCAAGTATTCTTCCTGCTTGACACTTGAGAATATACTTTGAAGGAGAGTCAGGCAACACCGAGCGTGGTGCACTCTGAACAGTATTTCACAATGTGGGCTCCAAATTAGACAGTCTTATATAATATGCATCAGCCGGAACATCACTTTTCATCACTTAGCAAGCCCTAAGGCAGCCTTTTCCAGTATTTTAACAATTGGGGAACCCTTGAAACATTCTTGAGGCTTTGAGATACCCCAGAAGTGGCACAATCATGCGGAATAGGGTTGGGAAGCAGAGCTGTAGACACGCCTACCTCGGGCCCCTCCCCTTCCCTCCCCCTCCAGGCCCAGCAGTGGCTGTTTTGGGAGGGGAGGGGCAGATCTACATGACCACATAGGGTCATATCATCCCAAAATGTTTGATTAATTAACTCCCACCCATTCGAGAAACCTTACCAGGGTCATCAGGAAACCCCAGGGTTCACGAAACCCTGCTTGAGAAAGCCTGGGAGAGGTGGTCTTCCAGTGGCGTAGCCAGCAAGATATAATGCTTAGAGAGTATTGGATGCGGTCCCCAATGACACGCCCACCTCGGGCCCCTCCCCTTCCCTCCCTCTCCAGGCCCATCATTGGTCATTTTGGGAGGGGGGGGAGGAACTGGTCAGCATGACCAGATATTGGTTGTTGGTGTTACTTCATTGTTGGTGTTACTTCAGTAAAAAGAGCTGTTGTTTTCAAAGAACTTTGGTGTCTGTATCTACTAAACCTGCAGATTCAATACAGGCACGGGTATTCCTCGGAGGTCTTCCCTCCCAATATAGCCTGGTTCTATTTATGTAGCCTCACCCCTGTATCGTCCCATCCTGGGATCTGGTTCTCGTTAATTCGATAGTGAAACATCATTGTTTTTCTAACAGAAGATCAGTACAAAACAGGAGGCATTCCCCCAAACAAAGCACCATTAATTAATTAATAATAATAAGCGGGGAAATGAACAGTTGCCTCCCGAGTTAGGATCTGCCAGACAGATGAATCTGATAAACTGCTATAACGCAAGTTTTTACACAGAGCAAAAGGGAAAGATGTAATCGACCTAATGACAAGAATATACAATTGTCAGTGATAAAAAAAAGAATGCAAAACGAGCGATATTTGGATGACTACGCAACATGTGAACTTGGTTTAGCCACGTAACCCAAAAACCAGAACCAAACTCTTATGGCTTGGCCTTTCCTAAGCCCCCTGGTTGGGCCCATTTCCCACTAAAAATATATCTCAAACCATAGCTAACCACTGACGCCTAGGAACAATGTGAATTGTCATCAGTAAGCCTTTATGGTTGTTAAAAAAAAAGATTTTTTAAGGAGATTTGGGAGAAAGAGCCAGTGGGGTGTAGTGGTTAGAGCAAGGGGGTCTTCAACCTTTTTGAGCCTGTGGTCCCTTTTGGGGTTCTGGCATAGGGTGGCGGATGCAGCCACAAAATGGCCGCCACAGAATGTTGGTTGCAGGAGGTGGAATCAGTCCCAAAGAGCTGCCATCGCTTCCCTTCAGTCACACCATGCTGTGTGTGGAAGCGGCAGCATTTAAAAAAAAATCTGCCCAGCCAATCAAATGGCCAAACAGAAACCTTGCTGGGCCAAAGCCCGACCTTTCCCCACCCACTTTCTGGAAACCGTTGGTGAGAGCCAGGAAAAGTGTCATTGGTTGTCATGGTGCCCACGGGCATCACTTTGGGGATCACTGGGCTAGGCTGTCCGACTACATCTTGAGAGACCCCAGTTCAAATCCCCACTTGCCATAAAAACTCATTGGGTGATCATGGGAGGTAGGTAGGGAGCTAGTTAGCCAACCTTCCAGGATTGTTGTGAGGAAGAAAGGAGGAACCTCAAGTTTCTTCAAGGAAGGGTGGGATAGCAATGTCCTCATGCATTCAAAGACACCCAAAAACAGACATCGGCAATTATGATTGTGCTGCCAGAAAGAATCTATGCCAACATATCTTTTTATGAGCTTCAAAGGGCTTTGGTGTCAGAAGTAACCAGACTGTCTCTCAAGCCGGCTGCCCCAAGGATAAGCGAGGCCAGTTTCTAAAGGCCGTCTTGTCTTCCCAAGAAATTTTCTCCACATGGAAACCGTTAATGTCCGAGTGCTCGTGCATGGATGTCTCCCATTAAAATCTCTGCACATTCCTCTTTGGCTAAATCCAGAGACTTTGCCAGTTGGGTTTCTTCCTCCGCTAGACGATTTCAGCTCCCAAAGGGACTGAAGAGGCTGACCAGGCTGGTGCGGGATGAGATGTGGAAAATTGGAAAGGCTTTCGCGACAAGTCAGACCCCGAAGATTCTATCTTGTCAAGGTGACAAGAAAGCTGTCCTCACTTTCCAGAATGGCTGTTTCCTTCTGGCGTCTCTGACCAAGCCGTCACGGCACTTTTGCGGCCTTGTGCGTCTGTGTTTTCCACATACCGATAGCGTTAGCACGCCCTGGAATCGACTCGCGGTTTTTAACGGACGTTTCACCACAAAGATGGGAAGGTGTCCTGGTGCTACGTAGCCGATCCGATGGGGTCGTGTTGTGACGTCACCGAGGGCAACTGAGGACAATCGAAACGAGGAGGCCGGGACAGTTTGGCAGTACTGAGAACATATTTAAAAACATGTGGAATTTCAACTCGCCACGCACCAGGGTTTATGGATTCAAGTGTATTTATTGAAAATGTCTGTCTCTTGACCCAACGACCGCTCAACTTGTACCGTTTTTTTTTAACGCGTCTGGCTACAGCCAAATCCCAAGTCTTGCTGGTTCCTTATCCACATGGCTAGCTGGTATCCTATATCAATTTATGCGCTATGGGTTATTTGTTCATGAAGAAAGCTGACAGGAAGGCCTTTGATTCGTTTGAAAAGTGGTGTTGGAAGAGAATTTTACAGACACTGTAGAGCGGTCTTTCTCAATGTTTTCACCATTGAAAACCCATGAAACTGGCTGTTTAGGAGAGTAGAATCAATGGTGTTAGACAAGGGCTCTCCACCCATGGTGCTGAGGTACCACATGAAGACCCCTCAATAGTATCATGGCATAGGGGTTTTCAAAATGGTGGCTGGGGAGAGCCCTCCCACCCTGTGAAAGAGAAATGGTATGTTATTTTTCATCTACCCTTATTTGGGCAGGTTGACCCACCCTTCCCAACGTGACCAATGATGGGCCTGGAGAGGGTCGGAAGGGAGGAGCCAGCCAATGAAACCTTTGCTGCCCAAGGCTCCTCTCACTTCTTGTAAGCATGGCCAGCTGACATCACTTCCTGGCACCTCGAGGCCTGAGAAAAATGTCAGCGGTACCTCCATGGTCAAAGGCTGAAAAGGGATGCCTCCAGGGGTAGTCAAACTGCGGCCCTCCAGATGTCCATGGACTACAATTCCCATGAGCCCCTGCCAGCGTTTGCTATGCAGGGGCTCATGAGAATCGTAGTCCATGGACATCTGGAGAACCGCAGTTTGACTCCCCTTCCCGAGCCCTGCCTTCTGTAGGCTTCACCCCACCCCCAAATCTCCAGGTATTTCTTAACCCAGAGCTGGCAAGTCTAGGTCCACATCTGCCTAGGAAAGTGGAACATCACATGGTGCCTCTGAAGCCCACCTGGGACAATGGAGAACATAGCTGTTAAATTTTAGCTGATGAGAGGCAAATACCAAGAAGGGAGGGTGTTCGTGTCCTGCTTGCGTCCCTCCCTGAGCTGGTGGAACATTATGAAAAACAGGATGCGGCTGAAGAAGGCCCTTTCGTCCAGGTCCAGCAGGGTTCTTCTTCAGTTCTCGGCCTCCTGCTGCCTGAAGAGGCCCTGATCCATGTGCACTCACAGCTCAAAATGGGACACATCCCGAGTGGTGAGACCCAGCCTTCGACACTCCCTCCCTGCGGAAACTTGACGGCTGTTTTGACTAGGAGGTCAAGACTGTTTGTGTAGAGCTTTGAACCGGGCATCTGGCGTGGCTGGGTGGGACCTCCGCTGCTTATTTTCTTTTCTGTCTGCTCCTTTATTGTCCGTTAGTCTTTGATCGAGGTTTTATACTTTTAAAAAATGCCCTGGTTTTACGTAAGCAGCTTGGTGGATCGTTTGCAACGGGTGCGTGTTTCAAAGGGACAAATGCACAGGGGCCTAAGAGGAGTTGATAGGGCCACCGTTTTTTGCAACATGCTTCTCAGGAGGTTTATTTACTGCACTCTTAGATCACAGAATCATCATAGAGTTGGAAGGAATCTCATGGGTCATCTAGTCCAACCCCCTGCACTATGCAGGACGCTCACAACCCTCTCGCTCATCCTCTGTAACCTGCCACCCCCTTGAGCCTTCACAGAATCAGCCTCCGGCTTAATTTCGCCCTTCTATGACTGGGCAAACTCTGTCATATTAACTAAATACGTCAGTATGTTAGGCTGAGAGACTGGCCGAAAGGCACACAGAACGAAGTTTGAGTCGAGCGGTGCCTTCATAAGCTTTGTGGGGCTGAAAGGTGCCACTGGACTTCAACTTTTCTTCTCTTGTCCCAAACCAACATTGCTACCCACCTGAATCTATCTCCAAGGACACACACTAAGTCTTATCATAGAATCATAGAATCATAGAGTTGGAAGGGGCCATAGAGGCCATCTAGTCCAACCCCCTGCTCTACGCAGGATCAGCCCAGAGCATCCTAAAGCATCCAAGAAAAGTGTGTATCCAACCTTTGCTTGAAGACTGCCAGTGAGGGGGAGCTCACCACCTCCTTAGGCAGCCTATTCCATGGAGAGCCGAGGTTTTGAACCCAGGCCTCCCTGTTACTGCCGTAACAACACAGGGGCTGAGATCAAATGTTCTCCAGATCAAATGAGCAATATACACACAGGATGAGCAAGGAACATAAACATGCATTCAGTGTCTCTGTTTATAAAACTCAGCTTGGAGGTGCAAACAGGGAGAAAAAAATACCGAAAAATTATCACTTCCTTCTTTCAACTGTGTCCATCAGCATTGATTCATGCCATGTTTGCACTTTGGGTTACTTGGACATCCAGGCCGTGCTGGTGGCTGGACCTTGTTTGCTTACAGATCAGCTTGGGTGGCTGGGGGTTATTGGTTAGAAAAACAGAACGTTAATCACAATGGGGTTGATGAAACTGCCTTGTGCGGAATCCAGAAACTGGGCCCTATAACACACAGCCCCAACCAGGACTTCTAGCTTCACCCTTGGAGCATTTCTCATGAAGTCTTGGTAGTTTATTTTTAGTTCCTTAGGGATGGTTCTCCAAAGATTCCCTATGTCCCTCCTTACATCTCCAGCCACATTCTGGCCCTGACACTCCTTCCTCCTCCTCCTCCCATTCCCATTTCAGTCAATTTTGCTTTAGGGCCATTTGGTACAAAACTCAGCCGTGGTTCTAACGCTGCGTCCCCCCTGGAGGCTGAGCCAAAGGGCCTTTGTCCTTGCTTCAACTAGATGGTCGGAACTTGACTCAGACCCCCCCCCCCCTGCTTCCATTCTCTGCCTCGTGGTTTCCAATTAATCTTTGCCCTTCGAAGTTCCTTCTGGGCTGTGGGAACGGCATTCCTCGGTGCAAAAGGGGCCTGGCCTCCTTCAAGGTGACGGGTGCCATCTGTAGTCTGCAGAAGGACTCATATATTAGACATAATTAACATTTTTGTTTGTTGTGTGTGCGCGTGCACTAAATGCCTCCCAAATGCTTGAAATATCAGGGAAACTCTCAGGCTTCATGAAGTTCTGGGGGCATCTGGGAGTGTAAGCCAGAAGGTCCTTTACTTACTTTTTAAAACTGATAACAGGTCTTTCTGGGGGGGGGGACGGGAGGAGAGGTTTATTTTTTAATTGATTGCCATTGGCACAATACTGACTTGGGTGCTTTATTATTATTTGACTGCTGCAAACCAGCTCGATTAAAAGGGCAGGGGTATAAGGCCTTTGGTGCAAGAATCCCTGATCTGGATGGCTCAGGCTACCCCAGTCTCATCTGATCCCAGAAGCTGGTTAAGGAACGCAGCAATCAGAACTAGCCAGCAGGGTGGGAGGAGTGGAGCAATCCAAGCCGCTGTCCATGAACCACTCAGGCTGAGGAGCAGCAACTTCATAAAGACAGAGGGAACCCTATTGGCTCCTTGTGTCACCTGGCCACTCTGGATGGGTGGTCGGCACAATGTCGACCTCTGTCTGCCATCTGTGGTATAGCAAGGGTTGCTGAGAGGATAAACTGGGAGACTGGGCCTCTGGAGCCAGTGTGGTGATGTAGTTAAGAGCGGTGGACTCTAATCTGGGCAAACCCCACTCCTCCTTCGCATGCAGCCAGCTGTGTGACCTCGGGCCAGTCACAACTCTCTCAGAGCTCTCTCAGCCCCACCTAACTTGCAGGGTGTTTGTCGTGGGGAGAGAAAGCGAGAGCAATCATCAGCCATTTGGAGACTCCTTTGGGGTATCAAAACCAACACCTCAACGGTTCTTCTCCCCCTAAATGCACCATACTGAGCTTCTTAAAGCAAGGGAGGGACATGGAGAACTGAGACGTTTGCCCAGAGGACGTATTAATCTGGGGGCAACCTTGGCAGGCTCAGAGAGCTTGAGTTGTCACTGGAGACAGCACTGATCGTCCGCTTCCTTCCCCTTTGTCCTCCTACCCATATCCCCGTGAATCGTCCAATATCATGCCTGCTTTTCCGATACTCTCTCGGTCCTCACTAAAGCTTCTGCAGAACGTCCAAGAGCTCAGGAAACCTGGAACAGTTCCGGAATGCAGCCTCACGCCTGAGTGTTGATTAGGCATGTTCTGCAAACACAACATTACATGGAAACTGCCCCGGAGGGAGAAAGGGAGATGCCATCAAAGGCCCGTCCGGAGACGTCCAGGGACTCTCGATCTGCAGCTGGATCCTGAAAGGCCAGCAGACCGGATTCCGGAGCACCTTCCAAGTTCTTCTGTAGCATCAGATGGCCGGGAAGCCGTTGTCCTGACTGCACGATGGCCTGGTTCTTGACGTACCTCCCCCCCCCCCCCGCGCTGGAACCCTTATAAATGTGGCTGCATTTGCAAGCCTCGTGCTTGCTAAGCAGGAATGGAATGAGTTACAAACTCCCAGGAGATGCGCCAAACAAGGGCCCAGGCGATGACCCTGGGAGCGGGACCAAAAGATGAAATCTAGCTCATGAGCACACCAGGGAACGGCCTATCCTTTTCCCTATCTGCATCCCTTGTTTCTGCTGGGTGTTATACCCTGTAGGCTGGCTATCCTTTTTCCTATCTACATTCCTTGTTTCTACTGGATCTCTTGCCTTGCAGGCTCCCTGACTGCCTATCCTTTTCCTATCTGCATCCCTTGTTTCTGTTAGGTGTTATACCGTGTAGGCTCCCTGGCTGGCTATCCTTTTTCCTATCTACATTCCTTGGTTTCTACTGGATCTCTTGCCTTGCAGGCTCCCTGACTGCCTATCCTTTTCCTATCTGCATCCCTTGTTTCTGCTGGGTGTTATACCTTGTAGGCTCCCTGGCTGGCTATCCTTTTTCCTATCTACATTCCTTGTTTCTACTGGATCTCTTGCCTTGCAGGCTCCCTGACTGCCTATCCTTTTCCTATCTGCATCCCTTGTTTCTGCTGGGTGTTATACCCTGTAGGCTCCCTGGCTGGCTATCCTTTTTCCTATCTACATTCCTTGTTTCAACAGGATCTCTTGCCTTGCAGGCTCCTTGACTGCCTATCTTTTTCCCTATCTGCAGCCCTTGTTTCTGCTGGGTGTTATACCCTGTAGGCTCCCTGTCTGGCTCTCCCTTTCTCTGTCATCCTTTCTTCTGACAAGGGATGGCCTCATCTGTTATGACTCTGCAGTTGGATTTCTTCTCGGATCATCCTTCCCAGTTCCAGAGAAATCTTTTGGGGGGTTTCCAACAAGCTGCCACAGTTGTGACATCATGAAGACTCTGACTTCCCGGCATCTCTTTGCATTTATGCTACTTAGAATCCAGTGCTGAGAAATGGAAATTTTTAACCTGGCATATCCATTCGCTGGGTTATTCTGGAATAATAACTACAAAACCAGAAATGAGATCAGCACAGTGGAACATATTTTATTAGAGCAAAGTCGAAATCACTCCCCGCTTTTTGCAAGAACATTTTTGACGGTGTCATCAAATGCTACCCTTTTAATTGATTGTCATTCCCCCCCCCCCCAGTATTGTCTGCAAAAACACTTGCCTGTTCATTTACTTTTTGCTGGGTACTTCACTCAACAGACTTGGCATCCTTGTCACAGACCCAAAACTCATCAGCTACTAAGCTAGGGCAGAGATGTCCAGAGTTCCATCCACGGGCACCTGGGTGCTCCCCAATTGGTTGGGCCCAGGCTTAACTGGAAGTTTATTGTGATTTCTCCTTCCTTCTGTAGACCCCCTAATGACATTGTCCAGGTCGTCCTATCCCCCAGGGGCAGCATTGCATTAAAACAAGTGGGCTACAGCAAGAGGGAGGGAAGCAGGATATTTCCATGCTGCCATCGGAAAAAAATTAGCTTGGACGCAACTCAGCGTCTTTCCTGGCACCCACTTCCTTCTTCCTCAAAGCCAACAGCCAATCCTGGCTTTCCTGCACCTCACTGGAATGGAAAGGGTTTCAAAAGAGCCCAGGCATCAAGTTTATGGCTACAGGAAGCACCCCTTCGGAATCCACAGCCCTCGTTTTAGAATGGCACACGGCTTCGACCCTCCCCATGTTTTGTGTTTGGCCCTACTAAAAGGGATAGCCAACCAGGGAGCCTACAGGGTATAACACTCAGCAGAAACAAGGGATGCAGATAGGAAAAGGGATTGGCAGTCAGACCCTGCGAGGAAAGATATCCAACAGAAACAAGGAATGTAGATAGGAAAAAGCATAGCCAGCCAGGGAGCCTACAGGGTATAACACCCAGCAGAAACTAGGGATGCAGATAGGGAAAAGGGAGCCAACAGGGCACAACACCCAGCAGAAACAAGGGATGCAGGTAGGCAGGAGTAGGGTGAAGACTTGGAGCTGACTCACAAATATATGTCAAAGTACAGTCGGCAGGGTGGGGCTGCAGGAGGTAAGCCATCTTGCTGGAGGGGGGGACGACAACTGCCTCTTCTTGCTCTGTGCTGTGCAACCGGGAGGGCTATTGCACTGAAACAACCCCCCCTTTCAATCTAGTTCATTCTGATTAACATACAAATGTTCAGAACAGAAGGATAGATTACATCACACAGTGGCTTGAGCATCAAGACTACAGCTGTAATTCCTGCACAGTCATGAAACTCACAGGGTGACCTAGGTCAGGCACTGGGTCAAGCCAACCGGCCCCCAAGAGTGGTGTTGGTGTCAAAATGGCGGTTGGGAAAACCTTCTAGAATGCCCCCCACCCTGAGGAAAGTTGGGCTAAGTATACTGAGGATGTACAGTTAATATAGCGGGTTTTGCCAAGCCATAGAAACACGACGTTGCATGGCGTAAACAAAACACCCAAGAAGTGTCTTATAAAAGTTCAGCTTGTGTTTATCCAGGTAGACTTGGCTCACACTCAGGTTGCAGTTGAAAGAGGAAAGAGAAACCTAATCTAAAGAATACTAATCCATATCACAAGTGGGCGGATCATCTGGCGTCGCGAATGTGGGCGTGTGAGGGCCCTGTGATTGCAAAGGAGAGCTGTATGCATGCCTCTGACCCAGCAGAGGCAGTAGAGAATAAAGGGCACAGGAAGAGAGGAGGGGTCAGAAAGCAGCTCCCGGGTGTAGACAAAGAGCAGAGATCAAGAAGATAACACTTAGAACAGTGTGGTGCCCCCTAGTGTCCAGGCGGGCTATTGCTTACTCCAGAAATTAGGCTGGAAGTAGCAGGTCAATCAACTAAATCAGGGGTAGTCAAACTGTGGCCTTCCAGATGTCCATGGACTACAATTCCCAGGAGCCCCCTGCCAGCGAACGCTGGCAGGGGGCTCCTGGGAATTGTAGTCCATGGACATCTGGACATCTGTAGTCCATGGACATCTGGAGGGCCGCAGTTTGACTACCCCTGAACTAAATCGTCAGCTGATTAATCTGCGAGCCTGAGAGTGATCTTGTTTGACACTCTTTGGGTCACAGAGATGGACATAGGAAAGGTGGCCGTTTCTTCCAAGAGGGTGTGTTGTGGTAGCTTGTGCTTGAGAAACTCTAAGATTTTACGCCTCCTTCCAAGAACACCTATATCATGGTTTTGGCAAGAAGCAAATGCATTTAAACATGATTAATCGCCAAGCCTTTAACGGAGCCATCCATCCATTCATCTTCTCGAAATGGTTTTTTAATTTAATGGGGGATGCATTCTAACGGGCCTGATGAAGTAGCCCAGATTTGAATGCAAAGCTAATTTATATCTCTGGCTGCTCAGCAAAGAAGAGGCCGGCCGATTGTTTTGCTTCACACCGAGGTCGGTCCTTAGCCTGGGATGAGGTGAGAAACAGAAATCCTTTATTCCCATGCTGCAAATTGCCCTGGCTGCCGATCAAGATGGAGCAATCAAATGAACCGCCGAGAAGATCCTATGAGCTTGGTATGTGCTCAAGCGGTCTTCAGGGACTCTCGTTCGCCACTCACAGCTTGGTGTGCCAATTCTGGTTGAGTTCTCATTCCTAAGAGAGTGATACTTAGAGCGATGCTGGAACAGCTCGCGTTGGGAATCAGGATAGAAAAACCAATGTCTGGATGGGGCTGTCTCACAGATGCAAGAAGGTGACATGTAGCCAACCATGGGATGGAGGAGGTCACCAGATTTTTCTAAGTAAAGTAGAAGGATGCATGCTAGTTCCTGGTTCAGTCCTTGGTATCTCCAGTGGAAGGATCTTTGGTAGCTGCATGGGTATTACACGATCACTTCCGTTGGCAAGTCAGTAAAAAAACTTCCAATTGTATTGTGCCTCCAAAGTAAAGCAATGGCAGCGTTGTAGTTCCTTAAGAAGAGGTCTCAGTGGCCACACCTCCTGATGGCTACCACCAATAGGGTTGCCAGGTCTGGGCTGGGAAATACTTTGGGGGTGGAGCTGGGTGTGGTTGGGATTTGGGGTGGGGAGGGATCGGACGTACCCTCACACAGTGTTGCTGTGTCTTGTCCAGATGTACCCTGAAGGGCCATCATAATGCTCTAGAAACTCGCCAAGTCTACGGTTCTTAGTAGGGCATGGGGGAGGTGGAACATTATCCAGTGCAGTGACATCACAGAAGACCCGGAAGTAAGAAAGATGGCATTGTGTCTGTGTTCAGGGATGGTGTTTCTCAGGCTGGAAAATCCTGGGAGAGTTGGTGGTGGAATTTAGGGAGGGCAAGTTTTGGGGTGAAACTTCAGCTGAGTATGATACCATAGAGTTCACCCTCCAAACCAGCCATCTTTCCTAGGAGAACTGATCTTCGTAATTTGGAGACCAGTTGCAATTAGGGATGCTGCGATAGACCTCCAGGCAGTTCCCGGGAGATTTGGGGATGGAGTCTGCGAAGGACAAGAACCTCTAAAGCAGGGGTAGTCAACCTATGGTCCTCCAGATGTCCATGGACTACAATTCCCATGAGCCCCTGCCAGCAAATGCTGGCAAGGGCTCATAGGAATTGTAGTCCATGAACATCTGGAGGACCACAGGTTGACTACCCCTGCTCTAAAGCATCCCTTCTCTCCAGAGGAACGGATCTCTGTAGTCTGGAGATGAGCTGTAATTCCAGGGGATCCCCAGGTCCCACCTGGATCCTGGCCTCCCAAGGCCTAGGAGAACTAGCTGCAATTCTGGGAGACCTCCCGGCCCCACATGGAGGCTGGCAACCCTATTAAAGAGGCAGCAAAGAGCACCATCCCCGCACCCTATTTACATGTTCTCAAGTACCTTGTTTTGGCTGAAGGGTTTTTCCCACGTCATTACCCATTTTAGAAATCAAAGCCCGGTAGATATCCTTGCAAACACTCTGCTTTTCCTTCCCAAAAATTCCAAATTCGCAAGGCGGGTTGGGGGGGGAGGAAGATTCGATCCCACGGTTAAGCTGCATGGAAGTTTCGGATGCAGGTAGAGAGACGGATCTGCCACAGGGAGGCCCGCCCAGGCAGCCCAGCGGGAGAGCCTTGGTCCTGCGTCGCATCGCCAGGAAGCACAGAGCGGTGGATGGTCTGCATGAGGCCCAGCCTGAGTTTGGCTGACGGACAAGGAGGTTGTGAAACATGCCGAGCATGTCCCCTTTGCCTTGTGCAAGGACAGAGCAGAGAGCGCGAGACTTAAGCATAGAAAGGGGGATCTCAGCAGGAAAGAATGCGGGCCGCGTCCCGTCCCCCTCGGAGATGGCTGGGTGCCTCCCCTTGGGCACAGCTTGAGAAGGAGGCAGAGGAATGCATGTCCTTGGGAAGGCCTAGCCTCCATGACTTCATGGTCCTTGGGCACATACCGAAAACGGTTCCCGGCATCACACCAGATTCATCCTGACATTTCTGGGTCTGTCTCCCAGTCTGCCGGCAGCAGGGAGGGCCCATGGGGGTGTTGGAAGCCACACATCCTACACTGCCAGTATGGTGTGTCCCCCCCTGTCCACAGTTCAGCTCCTCCTCTATGTCAGCCTGGGTCGAATAACGGAACAGCCCGATAAGGACAGCCTGGCTGGATCACACCGAGCGGGGCTGGTGCGGTCCTGCTGTGCCAGGGCTCTTGGTGGGGCCTGGTGCCACCGGCCATATACCTCGCCTGCTGCCCACCCACCCTTTGTCCACCGCCTGGCTCACAGGCACTCTACCATGCTTGCACTCAACAGTATGCACTGCCTGGTGGCATCAGCAGATGGGCATGTGGATCATGCAGGCAGGTGTGAGTTGGCAGGGGCTTATGGCTGCAGAGATGGGGTTGTAATGGGTGGGTGGGTGGTTGGGAGAAGGTCATCCGGAGGAGCCAAGTGGCCTTGTGCGCAGAGGGTCCCAGGCTTGATCTCCAGCTTGATCTCATCTCCAGTTCGAGGGTCTCTGTTAGGAGGTGGTGCCAAAGACCTTCCCCTGCCCAAGACTCGCCTGGGCTCAATGGAGTGAGGGTTTTATTCTGTAGAAGTTGGCTCCCTCTGCTCTGTAACAGCCACGGTACCAGGCATCCCTTAGCCCCAGAAGATGATTGATGGGAGACACTCTGAGCATGTGCAGAGTGTTTCCCTGCCCACTCGTCCAGCAAGCAAGAAACATCGGCATTCAGGGAAAACCTCCCAAGCAGGAGGGATCCGAAGGGAGAGAATGGGAGAGAGGCAGCCTCGTAGCACCGTGGGTGCGAGAAACAGAAAGAAGCACCTCTGAGCATGTGCAGAGTTCCTTTTTTTTTGCACCAATAGCAGGGAGAGGGAAGCAGCACACGGTTCCACAACTCCAGTGCTGCTCACCAGGATAATAAACGGGTGCTTTTTGGGAAACATGACCTGCCCTTTCGAAAACCCCCACGACACCCCTCTTTCTTCGGAGCAGGGAGGATGGCTTCTGGCTGGCGGGAGTCGTCTGTTTGGAGGGGCAGAGGGGCGGGGCAAGGCGGGGCACCCTCATACCTTCCACGTTACTTCATTCATTCCTGCCTTCATTTAGAATGATGTTTATTTCTCGGGAAGCCTTTGGCACGGGCGCAAGTTCCTTTCGCACAGCGAGCGAGAGAGACGGCAGCCAAGTGGCGGGGAGCCGCCCCCACCCATAGGAATGCAGCTCCATCCACAATCCTGGCCGGCAGGGAAAAGCCAGAGGGTGCACCTGCCAGCAACGGGGCCTTTCACGTGCCCCGCTCCCCCCCCCCAAGAAAGGAGTCCGTGCGCAGGGAAGTCGGGTCAGAACATGGGAAAGCAGAGCGGGTGCCAGGCTCGAAATTATAGGGGGAAACAAAACAAAACAAAACAACGGAGGGAGCTGCAGGGTCTGGAAGACAATCTGGTCTGCTCCTCGGAGCTGGGGGACGGAGCTTTGGTTGCAAGGGGAGCGGAACCTGCACGAGAGGAACCCTGTTGCCATGGGAAGGCTCTTCCAGGGTCTCTGAGCATCCATTTCAGGACTTGGGTTCTCAGCATTCAGGTAGCTCGGACTGCATAAGAATGGAGGATCCACTGCCTCTCCTGAGCAAATCCTGACTGGCAGGAAGACAACCTGGAGCGGTGACTCAAGCAGAGATGCAATGGGCAGCCTCCTCTGAAAACAAACATGGGTGTCTCTTCCCAGGAACTGGGGACAGTTTTTTATCTATATTAAAGGCTGATCAGAAGGAGCCTTTCTTTCCCCCCGCTGAATTGTGCTGTAGAGCTATAGCGGGGCTCCTCTGGGTAAATAACAGCCCTTTAAAGCAGGGGTAGTCAAACTGCACAAGTGCTGGCAGGGGCTCAAGGGAATTGTAGTCCATGGACATCTGGAGGGCCGCAGTTTGACTACCCCTGCTTTAAAGGGTCGAAAGAAAGAAGAGTTGGGGTTTTGTACCCTGCTTTTTACTATCAGGAAGAATCTCAAAGCAGCTTACCCTTTCTCTCTCCATAACAGACGCCCTGTGTGGTAGGTGGGGCAGAGGGAGCTCTGAGAGAACTGTGCCTGGCCCAAGCAAACTGCTGCATGTGAAAGAGTGGGGAACCAAACTTGGCGTCCCAGATTAGAGGCCACAACCACGGCACCGAGCTGGCACTAGACCACGTAGACCAGGAGAGAAGAGCATAATTCTGCTATTTTGAAGGTGGTGCATTTGAAGGTCGCTCCGTTCCTCTCCCACAGCCATCCTGCAGTTTCTCCTTTGAACTGGATCAGAAAAGCTTCCACAATCCAGTTTAAGGGGGGAAAGTCCTGAGAAGTTGTCCAGTCATGTTCAAAATGAACATATCAATGTTCCTGTTTTATGGGGGGGTGTTCCACGGTATGGGGGGGGGGAATCCCCATGTAGCAGCCCAACCTGAGTCTGTCCTCAGCTGAGCTTCGCGATCCTGCAAGCCGAGAACCTCATCAAAGTCCCAGCTTTTGGCCCAGCCTGTGGACCTCCAGAAAGCAGGTGGGCGTCTGGAGGACAAGCCCGTGTCCCTCCCCCACACCCCGCCTGGGCCAGGTTCCCACTTGGCCTGGACGCACGTTGTCATCCGAAAGCGGGCCAAGCCTTTGCTCTGAGTCACCTTCGTGTTTTGTCTGCCGGGATCCAACCCTCCTGGATTCAATTAGGACCCGTCTGTCCCCGCCAATCCTTTCGATGCAAGAAGCCACAAGCCACTATCTCTGCTTTTGCTCGGCTCTCTCTCTCGAGGATTCGATCAGCCGCTTCCTTGCGGGGAAGGGAGGGAAATCGTTCGCCGCAGCCCCTTCGAATCAGTTCTGTCACTTTAGCCGCACGCCCTGCAGACATCGGTGTGGTAGGGGATTGGCCCTGACTGGGGACACAACGGCCTGTTTAGAGAGCTCGGTTGCTAGAAGAGCCTTGGCAGGTGAACTTGGACAGGAAATGGCCAGATTTTCTTCGGCCAGCTGCCGAGTTCCTCCAACTGGCCTTCTGCGCCCCCTTTGCTTTTGCGGTTCTCCCCTGCCCTTTGTCTGCTGCATCTGCAGGGGATGTCATCCCGCCAATCCTGACCGCAGGGAATCTTTGCACTATCATAAGGAAGAGCATCCCAATGCCTGCCCAAGAGGCCTGCAAAACCGGAAGGGCCAGCCCGGTCAGGAAATTATATTCGCCTGGATACTGAGAGGTGCTCCAGCTTGAATGGAAGTGGCCTCATTTAGCTCAGAGCCCTTTGCTATCCCAGAGACTTGTGGACTCTTTGCAGGTCCCAGTGGGGGGGAAAGGCCTTCCGGCCCATGCTCCAAAGCCCCCCCGGTTGGTCAGCACTGGCCCCTCTGCTGCCTGGGGGTGGACCTGAGTCCCAGTCAGGAGGGGTGGAAGATGAGAATGGAAGGTTGCACTGCAGGGAGTGTGGCCAGGCTGCTAGCAGCGGGCAGCCAAACTGTGGCTCTCCAGATATTTGTGGACGACAATTGCCGTGAGCCTCTGCCAGCATGGCCAAAAGGCAGGAGCTAATGGTAATTGTAGTCTATGAACATCTGGAGAGCCACGGTTTGGCCACCCCTGCTCTAAAGGATGCTGGAGGGCATGGGTGCTCCAGAGTCCACCACCAGGGTGCTGGATCCAGACAGCTGACTGATAGGCACTGGGGATGCCGGGGATTGAACCGGGGACCTTCTGCACGCAAACCACACGATCTGCCACCAAACCACAGGCCTTCCCTAAAGGCACAACTGAGAGGCTACAGGGTGAAGAGAAGGATCCGGCAATTCCACACTCTCCAAGCTAGCTGGGCACTGGTTGTTTTGCCTAGATACTGCCACCACTGGATCCAAAGATGTACAAACAGCACAAGAAATGTCACAGTGACAAAGGGTAACAAATATCACCTGACCTCTGCAAGCCAGGTCTACATTGGCCTCCCTGCTCTCTCTCCAGGTTTGTGCTTCAAGCTTTGTCGAACTCTTCCCTTGGAGTGTAATTCAAACCGGCGAGCTCCGTTTTGGAGCCTGGTTCGAATGCCACAGGAGGTAAAATGATAACAGAGCTTCGTTTGTGAAATGAAAACCCACCATTGACGAGCCCTGAGAAAGCTTTTCTTGTCCATAAAGCCAGACAGATGGGAGAAGAGGAGGCGGGGAGGGGCTGCATCTCAGCGGTCGAGCTCCCTCTTTGCATAAGGAGGTCTCAGGTTCAGTCTCTGGCAAACCCTCCTTTTAAAACAACTGCAGGTGTCGGGACGGATTCGGCATCATTAGTCAAAGGAGGCAAGGGACAATCTAGAACAGCCATTGCTGGAAGCATTTCAAGGCGGGTTTTGTTTGGGAGAAGTCACAACGCCACCGACATGCGCTTGCTTTGCATGCGATATTTCCGAGCCCCGTCTTTAAAAACGCAAGCTGAGAATTGGACAGTCCCTTTTGCCAAAGCGTCATCGGCCAGGCCTGTCCCTCTTACTCCTGACGCTTCTCCGGTGACTGCCCTTCTCTTCTTGAGTTTTAGATTGCTTGAGCTTTTGGGGCCGAAACGTGCTTCTCTATTTGCGTTTTATGAAAGCGCCAAGCATGTCAATAGTACATTGTGTGAACTAATAATATTTAAATCAATCTTTCGGGGCGCAGACGGGTTCCAGGAAAGCAAGCGTTCGAGTTGGAATTAGCAACGCGAAGTTTGGTGAGTTGAAATTCACGCAGCACTTAAGGACCTAGAAGCCCGACCAGATGTATATAGGCCGGCTCGCTTTCCTGTCTCCTCTTCCTCCTGGTTCACCTTGGCTTGTCCGCAGACCCCCTTCCCCAACGGCTCGGGTCTCGGTGCCAAATGGCTGTGCTATGTGGTAAGATGTAAAGCATTTTAATCAAATATTCTCCTTTGCCTTGCTTGCTTTCCCATGCTAGATTCCTAGAAGACAGGGATTTATGGTATAATCCCACTCCAGCCGTGGGTGAGAGCCAGCCAAGGTCAACACCGTAAGCCAGGCAGCTCCTGCCAAGGGGAGAGAACAGCTCGCTCCGCGACAGCAGAGGGCAAGGGTGGGGGGGAGAGATAGAACAAGAGGACCTGGAAATCGGACAAAACAAAAACACACCACTTGGAAAGGAAAAGACAGACAGAAAAGAAAACAGAAAAACAAGGACCCCACCCCGGTTGGCTCGGCTCCGCCCCTTGTTTTCGTTCCCAGGATGTGCCCTGATGAACCCCAGAACCGGGCTGGCCAAAGCATATGCTTGAATTAAGGAAATATGGGCCACTCTTCTCTCTTTCCTCCCCCCCCCCGAATTCTGGAGACGGCTCTCTGGTCTTGCTGAAATCCTTTCGGCCGAATTTTCGCCTGAGCAGGAACCTCCCGAATCCGCTTTCGAATTTCACGGGAGGCGAAATTTCGGTGGTGGCGTTTGAACAGCTGCATGAAGACTGCGTTTGTGCTTGCTGATTTGATAGCTCTGTGGATTGTAAAGTTTGTGCGTGCCTGTCCCAAAGTAACTGGGTGTTTGTCGCCGGGAGACCTGGGGCTGTTCACTGTTGTTTCCTTTCCAGCTTGGTGTAGTGGCTAAGAGCAGCAGCTTCTAATCTGGCAAGCTCGGTTGGATTTCCCGCTCCTTCACATGCAGCCAGCTGGGTGGCCTTGGGCTTGTCACAGCCCTGATAGTGCTGTTCTCACAGAGCAATTTCTTTCAGAGCTCTCTCAGCCCCACCTACCTCTCAGGGTGCCTGTTGCGGGGAGAGGATGGGAAGGAGATTGTAAACCACTTTCAGACTCCTTCTAGTAGAGAAAAGCGGGGTATAAAAACAGCTCTTCTTCTTTAGAGGCAACATGAACTGTCTTTCTGGAGTAAACTACGCTTGACCTCCTGGGCATAGAGAATTGGCTAGAGCAGCCTTTCCCCAGGATCCCTCCTGCTTCTTTCAGTGCATGGCAATTTAAGATAGTGTCTCTTTTTCTTCTCGGCATAGGACCAAATAACACAAGAAACAATGGGTACCTAATCCCAGGATAAACCACAAAGAGGTGAGGGGCTTTGGTGTAAGCCAGGGTATCAATTTGTCTGAAACACAGCAGTTGTGTGTAGTATCTTGACCTGATGATTGGAAGACCAGGGTTCAGATTCCCTGCTCTGCCCTGAATCTTATTGGGTGTTTTTAGGGTCAAAGCCTAAACTACTGGCCAGGTATCCTGTGAAAGTAAGAAAAGAGATACCTTGACAGGTAGGAATTAGGGGTTAGAATGCGTGGATGAGATGGTGGTGCTGGAAGGATGGATATAAGTTAAGGCCACCTTCTCCCATGTGAACCTACCCATCCATTTTGGGCAACTTCAGAAGCCCTGCTTCAGGTGCCCCTGTCATTTGAGGCTAGATGGGTGGCAAGCCGAAAAGGAACCACCTTATTAATGGTGCTCAAGAAGATTCATAGAATCCTAGAGGTGGAAGTGGCCATCCAGGCCATCTAGTCCAACCCCTGCTCAATGTAGAATCAGCCCAAAGTATCCTTCATAAGCATCTGTCCGGCTGCAGCAGGGACCATCCAGATCATGTAGTCCCACCCTCTGCTCAGTGCAGTTTCAGCCTAAAGCATCCATGCTAAATATCTGTCCAGACTGCCAGTGAGGGGGAACTCACCACCTCCTTGGGCAGCCAATTCCACTGCTGAACTACACTGACTGAGAAAAATATTTTCTTGATGTCTAGCCGGTACCGTTAGATATGAGGCTCTCTGCTTCTAGTACTGTCCTCTGACAACAGGTGAAGATTTCCCCTCTGCCCTCATTTGGCAAACCCCAATAACTATTATTAAGAGCCTCTTGTGGCGCAGAGTGGTAAGGCAGCCATCTGAAAGCTTTGCCCATGAGGTTGGGAGTTCGATCCCAGCAGCCGGCTCAAGGTTGACTCAGCCTTCCATCCTTCCGAGGTCGGTAAAATGAGTACCCAGCTTGCTGGGGGGTAAACGGTAATGACTGGGGAAGGCACTGGCAAACCACCCCGTATTGAGTCTGCCATGAAAACGCTGGAGGGCGTCACCCCAAGGGTCAGACATGACTCGGTGCTTGCACAGGGGATACCTTTAATAACTATTATTAGTCCTCTTTCCCAGGTTTTGGCATTGGGAGCTAACGTGTTTTATGTGTTTTTATGCAATTTTTTTGTATATTGTTTTAAAATGCCATTTTAATGTCCAACTGTTTCCACATTTGCTGCCGTGGGGACCCTTGTTTGTGTGGAGAGGCCGCATAAAAATCTTTTAAATAATCACAATGCTTTACAAGGCCCTGGGGAACTCTTGCAGACAAACGTACCCTGTATAAAGGAAACCGTTTTCTGTGTCATTTCCTCCATCAGCCACTGTTTCCCCTGCTTGTTTCTCCACGGGGCCACCAGAGAACTTCTGAAGACTTTTCGGAACAAACATCAGGAATTGGGTTACAGACCCTGTAAAAAAAGGTAAAGGTATCCCCTGTGCAATCACCTGTGCATGTCTGACCCTTGGGGTGATGCCCTCCAGCATTTTCATGGCAGACTCAATACGGGGTGGTTTGCCAGTGCCTTCCCCAGTCATTACCGTTTACCCTCCAGCAAGCTGGGTACTCATTTTACCGACCTTGGAAGGATGGAAGGCTGAGTCAACCTTGAGCTGGCTGCTGGGATCGAACTCCCAGCCTCATGGGCAGAGCTTTCAGACTGCATGTCTGCTGCCTTACCACTCTGCGCCACTAGAGGTTCTTCTCATGAGGCCCTAGCAGAATACAATTCTGCAGGAGCAGTCAGACTGGGGATCCCCACAAAGGCAAGGGTTGTTGCTCCCAGTGACATTCAGGGAGGAAAAGCAGGGAGCAGACAAGCTGCGTCCATGATCCAGGGGCGTAAGGAACTGTGCGGGGACCCTGGAAGCACGGAGCCCGTAGCATGTACTGCACGTGCTACATGGATAAACTGGCCCTGCCCAGGGGGTGTGCTTATATTCTTTCAGAAAAGATCATGGTACCCATTCCACGCAAGTTAGATAATGCACTTTCAATGCACTTAAGAAGCTGATTTTCCTGTTCCGCACAGGGAGAATCCAGCTGCAAAAGCACACTGAAAGTGCATTATCCAATGTGTGCAGAATGGACCCTGGTTTGAGAAAGAGCTTGGAGAGGTTGAAGGAAAGTAGGGAACTGGACAGTTAGAAGGTGACATTGGGGATACACCCCGAAAGCAGCAGTCCAACTTGGAAACAACCATCTGGATAGTTGGATGGATGGAAATGTTTTTGAAGTAATAGGAATCAGCCCTCAACCATGATCCCAATGCCATTTTTCTGGGAGTAAGTCCGCTGAACAACATTAGACTTTCCCCCAAGACGACCGGGTTTGGGTTTCCCCCCATAAATATGGAAGAGTCAGCACAGCTTCTGTAAATAAAGTCCTGCCTCCCTAATCTTTTTGGAGTTCTCTGAGAGGATTTAAAACTGCGTGGATAAGGGCGAGCCAACAGACATTATATGCTTGGACTTCCAAGAAGCTTTTGACAAGGTTCCTCACCAATGGCTCCCGAGGAAACGTAGCAAGTCGTGGGAGAAGAGGATGGAGCGTTCCCGTGGATCAGAAATTGTTTCAACGACAGGAAGCTGTGAGGAGGAGTCAACGGACAGCTCTCACAGCAGAGAGTCCTGGGGCTCCGCAGGGATCAGGCCTGGTGCTGTTTGACGCGTCCATAAATAATCTGGAATTGGGTAGAGCCGCAAAACGTCAAGCTCGCAGATGACAGCAAATTACTCAGGATGGGATCGCTGTGGATGGTGGAGTGTTCCAAAAGCATTTTTCCAAACTCTGTGAGTGGGAGAAAACATGGCAAGCGAGGCTCGATGTAAATGTAAAATGATATGCACTGGAGTGAGAAATCCTAATTTTAAACATATGCGGATGGGGTCTGAACTGGCCATGACTGGTCAGGAGAAAAAGAGCCTGGGGTCGAGGTGGATGATTCAAGGCGAACATCAAGGAAACATGTGGCAGTGGTGAAAAGGGGGCCAATGATCGGAAAATCACGTGGCCAGTATTGGAATGCCTTTGCAGGGTGCAGGTGTATTTCAAATGGTGCATGTCGTTCTGGGGGGGGGGGGAGGGAGGGATGGAGGGAGGGAGGGAGAGAGAGAGAGACTGAAAGAGGTGCATTAATGGACACCCAAGGCAATCCAGGGGTTGAAGCACCTTCCCTACAAGGAAAGTCTAAGGAGCTTAGGCCTTTGTATTTCACAGGAAAAATGACAAAAGGTAAGGAAGATAAACACAATGCTGGACTAGAATTAAGGTGACCAGATTTTAACATTGGTAAAGCGGGACACCATTGACCGGGGAGGGGGGAGGGATGTCCTTGATTAAAAATTTGGTCTATATGGAGCAACAAAAAGTTTTGTAGAACGTATAGAACGCAAAAAGAGTATTGTAATATGTATTTTTAATTTCAACATAAGTACAATTAGCCAGGTACCCCCAGATGTCCCTCCAAAAGTAGGACAATCTGGTCACCTTAGACTAGATCAGATGTAGTCAAACTGCGGCTCTCCAGATGTCCATGGACTACAATTCCCAGGAGCCCCTGCCAGCATTCGCTGGCAGGGGCTTCTGGGAATTGTGGTCCATGGACATCTGGAGGGCCGCAGTTTGACTACCCCTGGACTAGATGGACCACTGGTCTAAACCTGCAGGCCTCTTCTGCGCTTTCATTCATAGGACGGTGGTGTCATTGGCTTGCTCAGTCTGGCATCACCTTCCAGCAGCTGAGAAGCTGAGAGTGTGTCTTGGACTTTAGTTAGATCCCTTATTTTATGGCCTCTCTCAAGGTGCTGGGCTGTTGCAGCCGGATATTCTTTCAGGAGCCCAACTTGAAGCTCACCTTCCAAGTGCAGTTTGCCTCTTTGAGATGTACTTATTTAAGCTTTTTGTCTCTGTGCTCTCCGAAATGGGGGGAGGGGGGTGACGACCTGATTTTAAAAACTCAAGGTATTCCATTAAAAATGGGTTGAAAGCCAACAGTATCACATTATTCATCTCATCCCGCAGACATAAACCAGCGTATTTTAACCCGAAGTAGCATACATTTCTGCTGATTGGTTCTCTCTCTTGGTCCTTGGTGACAATCCCATGGGAGTGGATTTCCCTTGTTTTCCCAGCATGCCTTGCTGTCCAGCACAAATAAGAACATCAGAAGAGTGGGCCCTCTAGTCCAGCATCCTCACAATAGTCAGCCAGTTCCTCTGGATGGTCAACAACAGGGTGCAGAGTTTGAGACCTTCCTCTGATGTTGCCTCCCCACTCTGGGATTCAGAGCACAATTGCCTCTGAATGTGGAGGTTCCCTTTAGTCACAATGGCTAGTAGCCACTGATAGACCTATCTTCCATGAGTCTGTCTAATCCCTTTTTAAAGTGATGTGCCTGTGTCCATCACTACATCCTCTGGGAGCAAATTACACATTTTAATCACTGAATTAAGTAAAGGTGATTCTCAGCTCTGGATTCTGCCTCCAATGCTCTGGATCAAACTAAGGAATCACTGGTCTGAATATTCATATTTTCCAGAGCCAAACGAAGGCTTTCAAGGGAGTCCTCTGAGTGTTTTATGAAAACTTCCAAGTACTTTCCTAATTTTTACAGCATTGGTTGGTGGCTAGTTGTCCTCTTCCTGTGGCTAGCCATTCTAACCAATCTGGGATCACATACCTAGACTGGTGGCATCACCACACCGCACAGCCAGTCTGATTGGAAAGTGGCTACATCATGACAGTGGCACAAAGCCAATTCGGCATGAGGGTAATGTTTTGTGTCTCTCTCTGAACAGACAAACACTTCTCACCATGTTCACAGCCCTCCCCCCTGAAATAGCATCGAAAGGGTGGCAAAAGCTTTTTGCTCCCCTGTCTGTTCAGCCAAATTAAATAATTCCTCTGGGCATGTGCAGAGTGCCTTGTCCTTAGTGCTAAAGGAATTCTCAGCCTTCTCCTTTGCAATTATAGGGAAGGGTTCTCATTGTGTCTTCTCAGCAGCTGGAGCTCCCAGCCCCTCTGGGTTTCAAAAACTGAACCTCACAATGGAGGATTTGAGAAGAAACGCATTGTGTATCAACTCTTCCACTGACAGCTGCTTCCAAGCAGGGAATGCTGAGCTGGGCTTGCCTGCCCCTCCTCCGGAAGACAGCACCGCTGGCAGCAAAGTTGCTCTTTCCTCCAAGACACTCAAGGGCTCCCCATGGCTTTTTGGAATGCCATTTCTCAAGCTCTCCTTTCAAGCGTTCTGCCTGTGCCTCTCCTCTCCTTTCCACTCTCCCCAACTCCAAGTCTTAATCAGCGACTGCTTAGCTCTGGAACCTGTTTCAGCAATCCCAAGGCCAAGGGGTGAAGAGGTAACAAAGAAGTGAGGGCCACTGAGCATGTGCAGAATCAGTCCCCTCTCAGACCATAGCTTTGGAAATTTCTGGAGAATGGGGCATGGTGCCTGGAAAGAGCAGCTCCGAAAGTCCTACAGGAGGGATGGCCAAACTGTGGCTCTCCAGATGTCTAGGGACTACAATCACCATGAGCCCCTGCTAGATCTGTGATTTAACAGCACTGTCCACCAGGAAGGGAGTTGCCCAAAATGGCCTGTGTCGTTGTTTGTTGCTGCATATATTAAGGAGTTTGATGGGGTAAGGTGTTCTGAGGGCTTTGGGAGTGTTAAATTGTAAAGGAAGAGTACTTATGTAGGACAGATCTCTGTACAGATATCTTTCAAAGATCTTTTTCACCTACAAAAAGCCTGGCAGGTTTGCCATTTGCCTGCACATGGCAAGTAGATGTCTCCTTTCCAAATAAATCTCCATCCAGAAGAGTGTAAGAAGATGGCCAGGGAAAAAATGGCCTCTGAAGTTATGTTCTAGGAAATGCCCCCCACCATGTCTCTATGGTCTTTACAATAGAGATGAAGCGAAATCCTTTCAACAGCACTCAGAAGTGACATCAGATTGTCCACAAATGAGACTCTCCCCTGGCAGTACCTGCAAAATCTCTCAGCAAGAAGACAGCCAGGGAAAAAATGGCCCCTGAAGTTATATTCTAGGAAATGCCCCGCACCATGTCTCTATGGTCTTTACAAGAGAGATGAAGAGAAATCCTTTCAACAGCACTCAGAAATGACATCAGATCCTCCAAAAATGGGACTCTCCCCTGGCAGTACCTGCAAAATCTCTCAGCATTTGCCAAGGCAGGGCCGGACTCTTCCTATTTTACAAATAGGAAATGGGGAAAGATGATGAATTTGGCCGAGGCCACCAAAAACCCAAACTGGTTTACTGTTTCAGAGTTCGTTCTAGCCAATCCTGTGTATATATTGAGGCTCCACGTGTCCTGAGATGCTCAGGAGGCAGGCAGCCATACAAACACTTGAAAGCAAGACAACAAAATAAGCTTTAGTAGCGGCAAGGGGTTAAAACTTGTCCCGCTTCTAATTTGTTTATCCACAAAGGGCGCCTTTTAAAATCCTCCCGATAACGTTATCATCACTTTGGCCCGGACGTGGAACTCTGCAGCTTCACGATCTAGACAAAACTTGTGGAAAATATAGGACAGTCGGACCCCACGGCTGCCCACCCACCGCCCCTTCCATGGGCCTCCCTCCCCAAACCGCCTCTGGGACCCTTGCCCAGGAGGGAGGAAGGGAAAGATGTGAATGGACTGTGAGGTCATCCTTCTCTCCTCTCCCCGGCTCTCGACATCTCTGTTCCTTCCATCGCGATCCCCCCGGGTTCAGATTGGGCCAGGTCTTGGTGACTCAAGCAAAAGGATTCCCACCACATCCCCGGGGGGGATCTGTCTTCAGGATTTAATGAGGAGTGGAGCATAGAAGCCAACAGAAAACTTCCTTCTGCTCAAGCCCTCGTCTGCGCCGTCCAAGTACGGTCCGCTGTCTGAGGCTCAGGAGAACATGTTGGTGCCATGCCTCTAGCAGATGCTGAACTACCGCACATCAGGCCTACACCTGGCAAGGCCGTGATCTCTCTTTCCGAGGCCCTCTGAGAGCACCTTTCATGCTCCTGGTCATGTCGACGAGACACCGTGCCCTACAAAACCCAGCAATGCTGTGCAAGGCTGAGAGCTCAACTACATGCGATATTTACTGAGGTATAGCCATGGGTTGCCCTCTGAGCCCATCCCACACACATTGTATAATGCAGAGGTAGTCAACCTGTGGTCCTCCAGATGTCCATGGACTACAATTCCCATGAGCTCCTGCCAGCAAACGCTGACAGGGGCTCATGGGAATTGGAGCCCATGGACATCTGGAGGACCACAGGTTGACTACCCCTGGATGCACTTTCAATGTGCTTTTGCAGCTGGATTTTCCTGCGAGTAACAGGAGAATCTTTTTCCAGGGTGCGTTGAAAGTGCATTATCCGACAAGTGCAGTGAAGATCTTTCTCACATGGCTTCTGAAGAGAGGTCAGTGGAGACCAGAGATGGGGGTCTCTTCTATGGTGGCACCTCGCTTGTGGGAGAGCCATCCCCACTGAGGTTCTGTCTAGTCCTCATGTGTGATCTGGGGATCTCCAGGAATTATAGCTCCTCTTCTGCATATGGAGATCAGTTCCGTTGGAGAAAATGGCTTATTTGAAGGTTGGAATCCGTAGCATTGGACCCCACTGAGGTCTCTCCCTGCCCAACGTCCCACCAACTCCTGGCTCCACCCTCCAAGTCTCCAGGTCTTTCCCAACCCAGAGCTGCAAGCCTAGGAAGTAGAGATGCCAGTTTCCAGCTGAGACCTGGAGATCCCCTGGAATTGCGGCTCATCTCCCAGCGACAGAGATCAGATCCTCTGGAGAAAATGCTGCTTGGGCAAATGGTCTCCAATAGGACTATACTTCGTTGAAGTCCCTCCCCAACCCAAATCTCACCCACCCCCAGCTCCACCCACGAAATCTCCTGGTATTTCCCTGGCAACCCTCCTTGGCACCTACTTTACCCTCCTCTTTGAGGCACCAAACCAACCAGGATTTTAATTAAGGCATTTTAAAAAAATTGTTCTACGATCTTCTTCTAGGTTGCGACTTTCTTTAAAAGTCTCCTTTTTAAGCTGCAAAACGTAGTTTATGCTGGGTTTTTTTTAAAATGGCTTTCCATTACACTGACATCTCTGCAGCGTGAGATGTTGTTGTTATGATTTGCTTGGTAAGCTAGCTCCCCTGGAGAAGCAGGCAAGAGACGTTTTCTAAAAAAAACACAACCGCCAGTTATCTTAAGAAATCAAACATATCATCTTTTCGGTAGGAAACGCAATTCCCTCTCTGCGGTCGGGAGGAAATGTTCAAGGATTCCACACCTCTCTCAAGGGAGCTCCTCTGCCAAATTTTAGCCCAAATTAAGGTGACCAGATTTTAACATTGGTAAAGCGGGACACCATTGACCGGGGAGATTCTTGAGTAAAAATTTGGTCTATATGGAGCAACAAAAAGTTTCATAGAACGCAAAAACAGTATTGTTATATATATATTTTAAATTTCAACATAAGTACAATTTGCCAGGTACTCCCAGATGTCCCTCCAAAAGTGGGACAATCTGATCACCTTAGCCCAAATGCACTTTTTATTGCCACTGGTAGAGTTGCCAACCTCCAGGTAGGGCCTGGAGATCTCCTGTGTTTCCCATTGATGTCCAGGGAATATAGGTCAGAAAAATTGGGAGAAAACTGGTCCTCTGGAGGTGGACTGTACAACACTGTACCCTGCAGAGGTCCCTCCCTGCCCCCAAACCCTGCCCTCCCCAGGCTCCACCCCAAAAATCTCTGGGTATTTCCCAACCTTGAGCTGGCAGCCCTTAGGTGGGGCATGGGGATCTCCCAAAATCTCAGCTGATCTCTACTTTACCTGGGTAAAATGGCTGCTTCGGAAGTTGGACTCTATGAAACCATATCCTGGTTGAATTACCTCCCCTCCCCAAAACCTACCTCCCAGGTATTTCCCAACCCAGACTGGGCTGCCCTAACCAAAAATGCCTGTTAGATTCATCTGCAATCCCACCCTCCGCAACAAAGATTCCGCTTCAATGGAAGAACAGAAGAAAAGTCACTTTCCCATTAGGTGCACCTGGGCAATGATGTTTAAGGAGCATGCAGTCACCAGAAGGATGCTCAGACACTCCCTCTCAGGCTGGAGTCCTCAGCCAGGTTTTCACGGCAATGTTTCTTTCTGCGTCCAGCAAGCAAACCCGAGAGAGGAACCTGGCTGCAATCGTTCTGGAGGCCTTTAGCCTGATCCTGACCTCAGGCTTTTGTGGTCCCACCCTCAGGTCTGCTTAGGGCACGTCTGGGTCAAGAGCCAAGGGAAAAGGTGCCCGGGCTGCTCACCCGAGAATGGCCTAAGGGCACGGCCCGCCAGACGGCGATAAGAAGGGCATTTCACACCCTTCTAGGCCAAGGAAGGGCGTGGATGGAGAGCCCAGGGAGGAAATGGGGCCTGCCAACCAGAGGAAACGCCAGTTCCCCTGGATAAGATCACAAGGCCCGACTGGCACCAGGCACGGAAGGTCCCTCTGGGTCCTGGAGCCGGGAGCCCGTGGTGGGTGACAGCTGCCAACCTCCGGGTGGTGCCTGGATATCTGGAATTACAGCTCATCTTGAGACTATAGAGATCAGTTTCCCTCAATAAAACGGACGCTTGGGAAAAGGGTTGTTTTTTTTATACCCCACTTTTCACTACCTGAAGGAGACTCAAAGTGAATTACAATCACCTTCCCCTTCCTCTCCCCACAACAAGCGCCCGTGAAGCTATAGCATGGCTTGGTATAAAAAAGGGGAGGGGGAGGAAAGGAGGATTCTGGACCTTTTTTTTGCAGGGGGGGGTCCTCATGAAATCACTGTTGTGCAGCCACAATGGAGTAAAGACTACGGTCCGGGCACCAGCGGCACAAAATGGTAGAAGGAGGCAGGCATCAATCCAGTCCTCTTCCAGTGTGGTGTAGTGGTTAGGAGTGCGGACTTCTAATCTGGCGAGCCGGGTTCGATTCCCCGCTCCCCCACATGCAGCCAGCTGGGTGACCTTGGGCTTGCCACAGCACTGATAAAGCTGTTCTGACCGAGCAGGAATCTCAGGGCTCTTTCAGCCTCACCCACCTCACAGGGCGTCTGTTGTGGGGAGAGGAAAGGGAAGGCGACTGTAAGCCGCTTTGAGGCTCCTTTGTCTAGAGAAAAGTGGCATATAAGAAACAACTCTTCTTCTTCTTCTTCTTCTTCTTCCATGCCACTCACCGCCCCTGCAGATGCTGTCGCGGAGGTGCATCCAGAAGCTGCCTTTCGGCTGCAGCCCCAGGCTGGTTGCAGACTGCACGCACGACCCGCGAGCGATAAGGATGTTCTCCTCCCCCCGCCCCTCAAGCAATCCAAGTTGTTCTGAATTACACTGCAAATGTTTTGCACATGTGTGTTCTCACACCACTTTCCTATGGCCACAACGGTCACAGATGTTTCCAAAGCCCGGTCTCACTGTCGCTGGTCTCTGTGCCAGACCTGTAACAAGGCTGTGAAAGCAGAGTCCAGATTTTTTTAAGGTGGTTATTACTGATAGATTCCACCCATTTGGCCCTCTTGTCTCCGGACTTTGCTTTGGGATGGCACACCTTTGCGGAAGGAAACAATCGGCTGTAGTATCAAGCAGAATAGCCCATGAGCTGGGTTCCTCCGTGTGATGTACAATAGCCTGCTGGGATGTTGTTCTGAACTACACTGGAAATGTTTTGCACATGTGTGTTCTCACACTACTTCCCTATAGCCACAACGATTACAGATGTTTCCAGTGAAGGGTGAATAAGCAGTAATAACCTGGTGTGATGTATGATAGCCAGGGCTGTGATGTACAATAGCTTGCTGTGATCTGCAATAGCCTGGTGTGATGTACAATAGCCTGGTGTGAAGTGCAATAGCCTGGTGTGAAGTGAAATAGCCTGGTGTGATGTGCAATAGCCCGGTGTGAAGTGCAATAGCCTGGTGTGAAGTGAAATGTGAAATAGCCTGGTGTGAAGTGCAGTAGCCTGGTGTGATGTGCCTGGTGTGAGGTACAATAGCCTGGTGTGAAGTGAAATAGCCTGGTGTGAAGTGCAATAGCCTGGTGTGAAGTGAAATAGCCTGGTGTGAAGTGAAATAGCCTGGTGTGAAGTGAAATAGCCTGGTGTGATGTGAAATAGCCTGGTGTGAAGTGCAGTAGCCTGGTGTGATGTGCAATAGCCTGGTGTGAGGTACAATAGCCTGGTGTGAGGTACAATAGCCTGATGTGAAGTGAAATAGCCTGGTGTGAAGTGAAATAGCCTGGTGTGAAGTGAAATAGCCTGGTGTGAGGTACAATAGTCTGGTGTGATGTGCAATAGCAGGGCCTAATGCTACAGCATCCCTCCCCCCCCCCTTTGAAGCAACCATTTTCTCCAGGGGATCTGATTTTAGCGAGATCTTTCCAGGTGCCACCTGGAGGCTGGCAAACCGACCCAAATCCCTGTTTCACCCAGTGTTTTGGGAGGTGGACAAATGGGGGACTGCAAAAAAAAAACCCTGAATGGCTAAATCTGCAGTCTTAGGAGAAAGGCCCGCCCTGGACTGTCCTCCAAGTAAACAAGTGTAGCGCAATAAAGGCAGATCCAAGATAAGTCACTGCCGGCATGCAACAAATATGTGCTGGTAGATTCTTCTGGTTGCATTTTGTCTGAGGACAAGTGGAGGGGGGCAGGCTGGCTGGCTGGCTGGCTGGCCGGCCACTCCTGATAGCAGGGACGATGGAAGGGACCAGGGCAGACCGCGATTTAATTTAGCAGGATTGTTCTTGGTGGGCCTTGGCCCTGGAAGCCCAGAACAACCTGAGTTGAGGAAAGTGCGCCCTGCAGAGCCCCTGGGGCCATCCCCCCCCCCCCACCCGGGGCTGTTTAACATTTTGGTCCATTCTTGGGAGACACACGAGGCAGCTAGGGGAGCGCAAGCCAGACAACCCCAGGGCCAACATGGCCGAAGAGAGGAGAGGGTGTGTGTTTAATAAAAATTGGTCTGAAACCACCGGCCAACTCCTTCAGCCGCCAGCCTCTTGTCTTCATCCATCCAGGACTCGCTGGCCATGTTCTGTGTGTGTCGAACATTTGTTTGCGGGGTGCTTTTCCCTTTGTGGGAGAGCATCTCTCCCGCCCTGCTGCTCCCTCCTCTTGCAGAAGAGGGCACATTTGCAAAGGTAGGGAGAGATTCCCCAGTGACTCAGCCTCGGCCGGCCCGCGGGGATGGGGGGGGGGGAGGGCAGAGTGTCCTTTCGAGAGGCGAGAACCAGCCAAGGCTTGAAGTGTTCCCCCCCCAGCTGGGCAAGCGGAGCGTTCCTCCACTGAACAGATAGGGGAATTGTGTGTTCCCCCGCCCCACGCCCCGTGCTTGTGTGTGTGTGTGTGTGTTGCAGAAGAAAGGCCAAACCCTTTTAGTGCTCCAAGTTTCCTAAAAAGTCATCCCGGGCTCAAGACCAAGGAGAAGAAACATTCAGACACACAGCCCAAACGGAATAGGTTTGAATTATGAGTAGGGAACGCAGGCTTAGAAAGGAAACACTGGTTCACTCTTAATTAGGCCTGTCACTTCTGGTGACGCTAATTGCCCCTGAGCGACCAGTGGGAAGGACTCCGGTCTCTCTCTCTCTCTCTCTCTCTCTCTCTCTCTCTCTCTCTCTCTCTCTCTCTCTCTCTCTCTCTCTCTCTCTCTCTCCCCCCCCCCCCACGCAGTCCTGGAGAGGAGGCCTGTCTCTAAAGCCACTCCGTCCAAAGGTCCCAGTGCTGTTCCTGACACCAGAGGTGTTTTGGTGGCTCTCCTGCCTCCCTGATAGGGTTGCCAACCTCCGAGAGGGAGGGGGGCTGCCTTGGAGGGTGGAGCTTGTGGCATTATGCCCGGCCAAGGTCCCTCCCTTCCTGAGCCACACCCTCTCCAGGCTCCACCCCCAGAATCTCTCACTATTTGCCAACCCAGAGCTGGCAACCTGCTCTCCTGACTTTCTACATTTCAGGCAGAGGCAATTGCATCCGTCTTCCCTTCCTTGCCTTGTACGTCTCTCTCTCTGTCTCTCTGTCTCTCTGTCTCTCTCTCTCTCACACACACACACACACACACACACACACACACAGTGTGGTTCTTTTCCTTGCTTCCTCCTTCTGCATCACTGGAGGGTGGCGAAGGATGGGAAATGCTCCTCTGAAGATTCTCAGCGGTCTTCTGAAGATTCTCAGCCAGGGCCCACCTGGTGCCTTCCATGCCCCCTCCCACTCACCGGGCTGCTGGGAGGCTTCGTTGGAGCGAGCGGAACCCAGACCCAGCAAGGGCGGGCTGCAATTTGGGCACGGCGGCAGTGCCTTTCAGGAGCTGCGGTGGATCGAGAGCCCCCAAGCAGCTCGGTGGGTGGGAGAACGCACTTTCAATGCGCTGTATTAGTTGATTTTCCTGTCCCATGCAGGAAAATCCAGCTGCAAAAGCACCCTGAAAGTGCGTTACCCAACATGTGCGGAATAACAGCTTCTCACTGGCCCCAGAAAAAGTAGCCATGGTTAAGTGCCACTCGCCCTGCTTATCGCTGTAAGTTGGAGCCTACGGTCTGCTCCAGCCTTTCTCAACTGTTGTACCATTGAGAAATCCCTGAAACATTATTTATGCTTTGAGAACTCCCAGAAGTGGGTGCGATCGTGCAGAACGTGGTTGGGAAGCGGAGCTGTGGACACGCCCACCCGGGGCCCCTCCCCTCCCCACCCCCTCCAGGCCCATCATTGGCCATTTTGGGTAGTGAGGTGAGTTGACATGACCCTATATGGCCATATCACCCGATAAATGTTTAACACATTTATTATGCATTAAAACTAATGAACTCCTCCCCAATTTGGGAAACCCTTCCTAGGCTGTCAAGAAACCCCAGGGTTCCACTGCTTGACCCTTTGAATTGTTTAATACCAAGAGCGAATGCTTATGATTTGCTCCAGTTCTGTTGTCGGATTCCTGGGGGGTCGCTCTCCAGATGTCCATGGACTACAGCTCCCAGGGGCTCGTGGGAATTGTAGTCCTGGAGAGCCACAGTTTGGCCACCCCTAAATAGTGAGAGATGGTCAAAGGTGATGTGTGCCGTTGCCTCTGCCTAGAGGCCCTGGGCTTTATTGGTGGTCCCCCATCCAAATACTAACCAGGATCAGCCCTGCTTAGCTTCTGAGACCTGAAAATGTCAAGCTACTCTGGGCTAGTCTGGATGATAAATAATGCAAAGGAAGGCAAATTTATGTTCCTGCGTAGTCCTGCACCGTTTGTTCTGTGCACAGAAGCAGAGAGAGAGCAGATCTCGTTCCTCTCTTCCACTCACAGAATCTCTGTGTCTGAGTTGATGTGTGTGTGTGTGTTTTCAAGCAGAATGTTCTGCTGGCCACGATTACCAGGCAGGCTGGCTCATTTCCACAGCCATGATGGATTTCTCTGACATCTCCCCAATGCCACACGGCTGTGTTCTTATATTAATGGATATGATGTGTCTCGTTGTGAAAGAGCCACTTTGGAGACCATGTGCTACGAATTACGGGCTTTATTTATTTCTTTTTGTACAAAAAGCAAGGCGAGAGCCACGGGGCTCGCTGTGCAAAACAGGACGGCTTTTGCCGAGGAAGGAGAGCCTTGCGGGAGGACGACAAGAAATCTCAGCACCCTGCTCCTGACAGTGGCCAGAGATGTCTCCGGAAAACTCACCAGCAGTGCCTGGAGGCAACCAGCACCTCTCCTGTCCTGCCCAGCAGGGAAGCCTCTTATGGTTCTCGGAAATCAAATGCAGCTGTATCCATTTAGCTGTCAGAGCTCAAGCCATGTAGCGTCATCTGAGTTTGGTGATGAGGGCTCAAGCCCTCATAGGGCGTTTGCAGGGGAACAGGATGACCTGAGCTTCTTCCTACCCTCTCTACTGGAGAGCGCAATCCCCGTGAAGCCTGACATAGCCCTGCTTCCCTCCTAGCAGGGATTGGGACTTGAGTGAGCAAGGTCAAGGTGGCATGGCAGAGGGACGTTTGCTTCAAGGGCAGAGCAGTGATGCCAAGGTGCTGCTGCCGGCTGAGTCTGTCGAAACCTGAGCCAGCCACCCAGGTGAGACACTCCAGCCTTGCCCTCACTATCTGTTCCCTACATGTCCCCTTCTGCACCAGCTGGCACATCCTTGCCCCAACCGCCCCCAGGGGCCCATGGGAATTGTAGTCCATGAGCATCTGGAGGACCACAGGTTGACTACCTCTGTTCTAGATCCTAGTCTAGCCATGAACTGTAATGTTTAAGAATCCATGCGTTACTCAGACAATCCATGAGCGACAGTGGAGCTATGCATAAAACTGCATCGAAACTGCCCTGCTATTTTCAGTGTCAAGCGAGGCCACAAAGGCCAGTCTGGAAGGTGATGTTTTATGCCATTTGCAATGGGACAAGAGGGAAGGGAGCTGCCTGAACTTCTTCAGGGAGCCCATTGTTGAGGCAACTAAGGACAAGGAATGAGCTCTCCTTGCCAAAAGCTTTGCTCATGGCACTAAAAGGGCTTGATGAATGCAGGGGGAAGTGCAGCCTTTCCAGTTTGTGACTTCCAGACGAGGAAGAGCTCAAGAGGTTGGAAGCAAAGCTATTAATTGGACCCGGAAGCAAATCTGCAAACCATCTGTCTGTCACACACTGGAACGAGTCGGAACCAGTGGCCAGATTGTCCTTGCGGACAATCATGTGCAGAGTACATTTCAGCAAGCTGGCTAGTTCCTAGCAGGGATGTCGTCCGGAACACGCACAACTGAGATGAACGGATGCGTGTTGATCCTGAGGTCTATTCGCTTCATCCAATGGCTGCCAAACAGTTTGCCTTCCGGTTTGCGTGAAGCTGTGTGAAAAGATAGCATTGAACATCATAAAGCTCAAGTTGATCAGATTATGTCAGCAAAAAAAAAAAAAAAAGAAGAGTTGGGTTTTTATACCCCGCTTTTCACCGCCCAAAGAAATCTCAAAGCGGCTTACTATCGCCTTCCCTTCCTCTCCCCACAACAGACATCCTATGAGGTAGCTAGGACTGAGAGAGCTCTGGAGAACTACTGGGTGAGAACAGCTCTAACAGGACTGTGACAAGCCCAAGGTCACCCAGATGGCTGCATGTGGAGGAGCAGGGAATCAAACTGGGCTCCTCCACATTAGAGGCTTCTGCTCTTAACCTCGACACCACACTGGCTCTCTAGCCACACAGCTAGGATTCCCCTGGCCACTGGTGGGACATGAGGACGAACTGTCAAAACTGCCAACGAACAGGCAAACTGTCTGAAAAAATACCGGTTCCAAGTGTGCGGCTGCAAAGAGGACATGAGCCAACCTGTGGAGTGTTGGGTCATCCCTGGTTTTTGCCAGTGACCTGCCTAATGCCTCCTGAGTGCCTAAAAGCAGAACCGTAAATTGAACAGTCTAGAAGTGCCAGTCCAAAATCCCCAGTTACTTGAGGTCCAAGGATAAATCTGATAGGCCAGAAATGTATTTTGATCACAAAACAAGCCTTTACCTTGTGGCTTTCCTTGGGGAAGAGAGTCCCGAAACTGGAAACATTTTCTGCTCTGTACATGCTCAGAAGCCCCTTCCCTTTTCCTGGCATGGCTGCATTTTCCAAGACGGCAGCCCCGGTAACACAAACAAGCTCCGGAGCTGAGCTCAGAGGTTTACAGGACGAGGCTCGTTCCATCTGGCTCGAAAACAAAGGCCTGGTCACTTGCTATTTCTTAAGAGCGCTTGTCAAGACGTTTGGTTGAAAGGTTTTTCCTGGAAGAAGACGCCAGGAAATCGCAAGCGGAGACCGATTCTGACAGACGGGCCTTGCGGGCCATCCGACTCTGCGGAATTAAGAGCGACAATGAAACCTGGCAGGGTTTCGGAAAAACCCTGGCGCTGTGGGCTGAATGGCATTCCCTCCCCTTGGTGCCACCTCCCTCCGATTTCCTCCTCTCCGACCGCAACTGACCTGCACACATGCTTCACTGGGGAGAGAACTCGTTTGGAACCAAGGAACCTCACAGGAGACCAATTCCCTCATTCGCTTTGCAAACATGCCCCGACATGAGAGCTGAAATCAGCCCCTTCCCATTTACATGCGGTTTCTGGAGAAAGGGCTGCTCCGCCCTGCCAGACACGTCCCAAGCCTCCTTTTTCCTGTGCTGGAGAGAGCTGCAGGCCCTGGAATTCCACACCTGACGACATACAGGGGGCATTCATGTCCAGCAGCCATGGAGACTCATGTCAGCCCTGCGGCTCACCAGCGTCCCATGCAGCATGACAGCTGTTTGGCGGCACTTGACTAGGAAGGGCAGATGGAGGAGGAAGGGAAGCAAGATTGTGAGGAACTGACCAAGATCTACAAGGGGGGCTTTTGTTCCATCGGTCAGCTGCCAAAATATCTAGCCCACCTTGTCTAAAAAGTCAAAATGACTGTTGGTAAAAGAGAGAGAAGAGAAAATTGGTATGAATTGTTTTTCAGATGGTCTCTGACTCCAAGGGATATCGAGAAAGTAGATAAAAAATTCAAAGGGAAATGTTGGCAAGGTTTGGATGGAACCTTTTGCCATATGTGGTGGACTTGTAAAGAGGCAATGAGGTACAGGAAGGAAATGCATGGGAAAATGCAGAATATCTTAATATTTCAAGTCCTTATGGAAACTAAGATTATGTGATTAGGAATACTGCCTAACAAATTACCAAAAGGTTTTGATGAGTTGAATGAATTTTGAGAGCAGCTAGAATAATTTACAGCAAATCTTTTTATTTTACAAAGACCTATTGAAATAGGCAAGATCTGCAGGTGTCCTGCAGGGGGGGATCAGAGGAGATATATATATTTTTAATATAAATATTATAGGCACTTGGTAATAATTTGTTTGATTGTTTGAACTTACTTCCTCCCTGCTTGCCTCCAGAATAGTTATTGAACAAAAGAATGACTGCAGACAACAGCTAGCTAGCTAGTTCTCTCTCTCTCTCTCTCTCTCTCTCTCTCCCCAGCAGGGTATAATGCCATAGGGTCTATCTCCAAAACTGCCACTTTCTCCAGGAGAACTGATCTTTGAAGATCTGTTATAATTCTGGGTGATCTCCAGACCCCAGCTGGAGATTGGCAACCATCTCAAGAATAGTTGTATCGATCTGCTTTAAAACGTGTGCGGCAAAAAGTATTTTGTGAACTGCGCCCTTCCAGTCCTGTTTAAAACACCTTTGCGATCCTTCTGTCCACCGCAAACTCGCCAGATTCAGCACCCTTCGTGTCTGTTTTCCCACCTATATCCCAGTGCCCCAAATTGGAGGGGGCTTGTTTTTAAAGAACTGGAGCTTTGAGAATGTTCAACGGCTAAAGGTGCCTATGCTGCTGTCCTGTGCAGGAATCAGCTGGTATAGATTAAAACGGTCAAGGGTTGACTCCTTGTCTCGCTTGGTCCCCTTGCAAAGCATGCTGGGATATGCCTGCCCACAATGTTGGCCTTTACCCATCGTCCACTACCAGGGAAGGTGTTGTGTCGCTGCCCAGCTCTTCTCCTCGTGGCGGGGGGAGCAAGGGAGGCAAGGACCAGCAAGGGAGGGGGGGAGGTCTGCAAACTGATGCCGAGCGATGCAAGGAACAGGCCAAGCCCGCGAGGAGCCAAGGTCAATAAAGCGCTGGTCGCCTGCCGGCCTCAGCGGGGATGGCTCTCGGAATTCGACGGCCTTTCATCTTCACCCTTTTTATTGGAGCCCTGACTCAGGCAAAGAAAGATGTTTTTGGAATCCAAGCAAAAAGTCTCCTGCGTGGCTTCTAAACATAGCAAAGGGTGACTCACAGTGCAGGCGCACGCGTTGGCCGGGCCCTGAAGCCACAGCGGCATTGGAGGGCCTGGCCCATCCTTGGGCCTTAAACAGAACCAGTCCGTCCGGATATGAGATGTCACTGTTTGCACACATTCGATGAAGGTCCAGCTGTCCTCTGTTGACGGGCCCCTGCCCCCTTGCGATTGGTTCGGCTGCAGTGATGTCACGGAATGCTCACAGACATTCCAGAGGGGTTCTTTCTGCAAAGGAGGTGGCTAGCTTTTTGGAACTATGAACTCAGGTTGCTTTCAGGACTTTTTGAATGAAAGTTGATTTGTAAGTTCAGGAAGGAAGGAAGGGGAGGAACGTTGTGTCTATGAAGGAAGTGGATGGCTTGGGGCAGGCGGAAATGGCATGAAGGGGACCTAGAAAATGGGACCTGGGTAGCCAAGCTAGCCTAAACATGGCTGATAAGCATGGGCAGCCCTGATTAGTACCTGCATGGGAACCCCAAGGAGGTCCCAGGTTGCTTACAGAGAAGAAGAAGAAGGGCTGGGTTTTATGTATCCCGCTTTTTACTACCCAAAGGAGTCTCAAAGTGGCTGAGAATCGCCTTTCCTTCCTCTCCCAACAGCAGACACCATGGGAAGTAGGTGGGTCTGAGAGAGTTCTGAGAGAACTGTGACTGGTCCAGGGTCACCCAGGAGGCCTCATATGTCTCAAAGCGGCTGACAATCGCCTTCCCTTTCCTCTCCCCATAGAAGACACCCTGTGAGGGAGGTAAGACTGTGAGAGCTCTACGAGAACTGTGACAGGACCAAGGTCACCCAGCAGGTTTCACGCAGAGAAGAGGATGGACAATCAAGCCCAGTTCTCCAGAATAGAGGCCGATGCTCTTCACCACACCAAGCTGGCTCTCACCTTTCGGGTTGTGACTAGAAAGTAGAGAAGAAAAGGAAGGAAAGAGCTGTTCCAAGAGGTCCAGTGAGAGGAGGGGCGGGATGCCGTCAGCTTTTTCATTCAATCGCACCCTGAAGAATGAGTTGGGAAGAGTGCTACGGATTCGAAACAGGCCGTACCTCGTTCGCAATTCTCAGCATTGTTTTACGATGAGATGTTGCCAAGCCCTTGGAAAACATCTCTTTTAAAATCCTTTCAAAACAGCTGGGGCAGGAAAATGCTTCTTGGCCCCCTGGCAACTTAGAATCATAGAATCATAGAATCAAAGAGTTGGAAGGGGCCATACAGGCCATCTAGTCCAACCCCCTGCTCTATGCAGGATCAGCCCTAAGCATTTAGGGCTGCCCGCTCCAGATTGGGAAATACCTGGAGATTTGGGGGGGGGGGGCTGGAACCTGAGAAGAGCAAGGTTTGGGGGAGGAAGGGAGGGATTTCAATGGGGCATAATGCCATATTACAGGGGCTCATGGGAATTGTAGTCCATGGACATCTGGAGAGCCACAGTCTGGCCACCGCTGCCATAGAATCTGCCTTCCAAAAAAGGCCATTTTCTCCAGCTTGGTGTAGTGGTTAGGAGGGTGGAATTCTAATCTGGCAAGCCGGGTTTGATTCCCTGCTCCTTCGGACATAACCAGCTGGGCGTCCTTGGGCTTGCCAAAGCACTGATAAAGTTGTTCTGACCGAGCAGGAATCTCAGGGCTCTCTCAGCCTCACCTCCCTCACAGGGTGTCTGTTGTGGGGAGAGGAAAGGGAAGGCAAATGTAAGCCACTTTGAGACTCCTTCGGTTAGAGAAAAGCGGCATATAAGAACCAACTCTCCTTCTTCAGTAATCTCAGGGCTCTCAGCCTCACCTCCCTCACAGGGTGTCTGTTGTGGGGAGAGGAAAGGGAAGGCTATTGAAAGCCACTTTGAGACTCCTTCAGGTAGAGAAAAGTGGAATATAAGAACCAACTCTCCTTCTTCAGTAATCTCAGGGCTCTCTCAGCCTCACCTACCCCACAGAGTGCCTGTTGTGGGGAGAGGAAAGGGAAGGCGACTGTAAACCACTTTGAGACTCCCTCAAGTAGAGAAAAGTGGCATATAAAACCAACTCTTCTTCTGGGGAACTGGTCTTTGTTGCCTGGAAAGCCACTGGCAGTCGGTCACCCTACCTGTCCAGAACTTCCTGACTAGCGCAGGTTAAGACATATTTTCATGGGGTATTTGTTTTCCTACATTGAATGCCAGAAGGCCTCAAATTCTCACTCAGGGGCCAATGAAGGGGCGAGATACAGGAGTGGAGCTCTGGAGATTCTGGACCCAAAACGGGGGCGGGAAATCAACATTTCCATAACCTGCAAGTGTCAGATTTTGGAACCCGGCTAGGCTACAGCAGTCTACGCCTCCCTTGTTTTCGCCCCCTTCGAGCTCAACCGGCCACCTTTGACTCCTGCGACCCACCCTGTCTCTTTTCCTTCCTCCTCACGACTCCTTCGGGGACAGCCTCCAGCTACCTCACACGCCCTGACCCAACCCCAGGGCTGCCCCGTGCCAATTCCTCCCCCGCTATCCCTTTCTTTCTCTCTCTCTCTGGCCAGGAGGGCCCACACAACTTGTGTGTTCCTCCACACAGGCCCGAACACACCACCGTCAACCTGCCTCAGGTCTCCAATTTATGCCGCATTTTGTAATACCGTGCGTGAGGAGACGGGGAGGGGGAGAGAGAAGGAAGAAAAACTTCATTCATTCATTCAGAAGCAGAATCGGTACATCCGCTCAGACAGGGGCCATCTGTGGCCACCCGGAGCCAAGAGGGAAAGATAGACAGCCACTTGAGAGACAAACAAAACGACAGTCAGGGCCCTTGAAGTGAAGCAAGGCTTGAGACGGTCTCTAATTGAGGGCACCTCAATTGCTTCATGGCCGGTGACCTGAGGAATCCCGCCAGGCGCTCAACAGCTGGATGTGCAAACATCTGGCCAGCAGCCCCTGCAGGCTGGCCCCTGAAGTAACCAAATGCATCGTGTTTTAAAAGGCATTTTTATCGCTGAAGTGAGCTGGTGGCGTAGGATTTCCTCTGCAACGCTCTTTGTCTTGGGCTGCCTGATGTCTCCCTTTCACAGTTCCCAGTGGGCCTTGCAGTGATGTGTCTGGGCATGCTCTGTTACAGGTATATGCATAAATGTTTCGACGGCATTGAATTCCTAAACGAGCGAGCGGCATGCTACTTCGAGAGAAAGCCATCCTTGAGACAAGGTGGCCATTTCCTTAGCAAAGCATCGCGTGGCCAAAAACAGACTAGGCCATGTCAGTTTCATCCAGGAAGCTGATCTAGCAAGGTTTGCACTCATGGCGCAGCAAATGCACTGGACATTCTCTCCACCTGGATGTCGTATAGCTCCGAGACACCTCTGGAGCAGGTTACGGCACATTATTGTTTCCAGGAGGGGCCTCTTTCCTTCACCCTATGGCTTATTGATGGGATCGTGGCACCCGGGAGCTTGTTCTTTCCTTGAATACTTTTCTCACACCTCTGGCCATGCTCTCCCTTTATTAATTCATCCCACCTCAGCCAACTCCCTCCCTCGATTACCCGGACACTCTTACTATGTCACTCTTCTGCCTTCACTTGGGAAACCCACCCTGAAGCAATGGTCAGTTTCCTCCCTGTCCTGGGAGCGACTGATAAGTCAATCGAAATCTCAACAATGGCACGCCATTACCTCGTTGACATTTCTTTGCCTCACTCCAGTAAACACATTAACGGCTTTGTTTTAGCGGCTAACCGCCCAGCCTTAGCTCCCAGACATGAACTATGGTATATAAGGAGACTTTTGGCCATAGCCATGTGTGTGTCATTCCCGGATCTAACCCACGCATCTAACGTGGACGCAGGATGTCTTACTGTCTTTTTCTAGACTTCTTCACAATGTGGAAGATAGCCATTGTTCTTTCTCTGACCCAAATCTTATATCTCCTATCACACCATCTCAACTCTTTACTTTCCTCTTGCGTGCTTGTGTTGGTTTAAACCATGCAGAACTGTGTTAAGGCTTTAAATTTATTCTTCAATAAAGATTGTTGTATTTTATTTCAAATTTGGCCTTTGTCTGATAATTGGATAATAGGATAATTGACCTGTATACATAGGTAGAGACCTTGCTTGTTACCTCTCTTATTCAGTAGTCTCCTAGAATTAGCAAATTTCCCTGTCCAAAATTTAGGCGGCGTCTATTTTTGGTAACACCTGGCTCTGCCAGTCTTAGCCCCTCCCCTCTCCAAACCCCACCCACTCTAGGCTCCACCCCCAAACGTCTGGGAATTTCTGAAGTGGGAATTGGCAGCCCAGAGGATAGTTCAAGGTTATCCAAGCAAACCATCATACGCCATTACTGATCTTCAGATGACGTGCAGCAAACTGTTTGCATGTGTGTGGCAGGAGGAAATGACTCCTTTTGGTTGTGTCACAAGAATGCATTCCCCCTCAGCCCATTCCGAGATCCTACCCTGTTACCCAGGGTTCAACAGTCATGGAAAATCCCCCCCCCCAAAAAAAAAAACATCTTCCGTTGATGAGGCTTTGCAAAACAACAACACGTGATTGCCAGAAGAATTTTTTTTAAAAAATGAAATAAAGATGTAGCAAATTAAATAAACAATGGGCACAATTCTTGCCAAGTGTTTTTTTTTATAAATGCATTTTAGAAAAACAAATTACCAGAATCCCCTCCCCTGCTTGCTACTAAAAGTGAAAAGTTTATTAAAGACAATGACAATCTGATGAGGCTCTGTTTTATAGCAAAGAATCGGAGGCGTGTGTTGGCGTCCTCCAAGGAAGTGACATCACAGAGGGGGAGGAGCTTAAGCCCTTTACAACTTTCCTTGGCTTTTGTATTGTGCGGGATCGGCTGCCGAAGAGTTAACTGTCTGCATTGGTACTGATGTGTCTTGGAAAAAGGGGGTTCTGTTTTTGGATTTTAACCATTGAGACACAGGCTGTCTTTAGTCGGACCTTTTCCCCCCTTTTTCTCCCACTATGACAACTGATCTACCAACAGGATTCAGTTCCCCTGGAGAAAATGGCTGCTTTAGAGCAGGGGTAGTCAACCTGTGGTCCTCCAGATGTTCATGGTCTACAATTCCCATGAGCCCCTGCCAGCAAACACTGGCAGGGGCTCATGGGAATTGTAGTTCATGAACATCCGGAGGACCACAGGTTGACTACTCCTGCTTTAGAGGGTGGACTCTATGACATTATAACCAGTATAAGAGTCCCTCCCTTCCTCCAGCCCTGCCCTCCTCAGTTCCTACCCCCAAATTAGAGCTGGAGACCCTAACAGCACCCCACTCTATTGAGTTAAAATAGGCCATCTGGTAACAGAAGGGTTTTTAAAGATCTGAACAAGGGAAGGATGAGGCTTGGCCTTTAAATAGGGTACCCAGCTTCCAGGTATGGACCTGGAGATCTCCCACATTTACAGCTGATCTCTAGACCACAGAGATAAATTCCCCGGGAGAAAACTGCTGTTTTTGAGGTTGGGCTATACGGCCCTGTATCCTGCTGAGGATCCCTCCGTACTCTGAGCCCTCCCCTCCTCAGGCTCCACCCCTCAAAATAACCTGGTGTTTCCTGACCCAGATCAGACAACCCAGTCTGAATGAACAGAAACGACTGTTGTAGAAAAGGCCGACATTCTTCAGGCCCCAGGGAAGGGATTCTATTTCATAATGTTCCTCTGCCCGGAGGGTTCGTTCAGGATGCTAGCCCGTTTTGTGAAAAGCCAGGATAGAGCCCTTCTCCCCACATGGATTATTTGCTGGAAGGTTCCACCAAGGGGAATGTTAAGAATGAGACCCAGTTTTCCTTACAGTGTGAGCCTGTTCAGTCACTTTGCATTCTGTTCCGCGTAAATCCCAGGCCTAGGAATTTACTGGTCCTGGAAACAACTGAGACAAGACCCAGCAGCAAAGATCCCGCCACTAAAAGGAGGAGTGAACTCTCCCTAAGTGGTTACAGAATGGAGGTCTTAATCTTTTTTATGTCTTTGGATTGGCAAGACACAGTGAAGAGCCAGCACCAAGGAACTCCCATACTGCTAAAGTAATAGCTTACTTTTAGTTTTACATTCTGAGAATGTTTTGAGTCTGAGAGGGAGTTGTCCTAAGAGCCCTGTTGGGCTGGGCCAAGAGGCTATTTAGTCCAGCATCCCAGTTGTCATCCTCCAGGTGGGGCCTGGAGTTCTGCTGAGATTACCACTGATCTCCAGATGACTGAAATAACTTACCCGGAAGAAAATGGCAGCTTCGGAAGGCGGAACGTATGGGATCACATCCTTACTAAATTCCCTCCCCTTACCAAATGTTATAAATAAAATAAATAAGTGCAACCTCTTAAAAATTATTTCAGGTAACTATAGACGGGCTATGGAGGCTGTTGCTAAGACCATATCTTTAGCTCTGAGCAAGCCCCTCAAAGTATTGGCTCCCGGATAGATTTCATCAAGTTTGGTGTCGTGGTTAGGAGTTCGGACTTCTAATCTGGCGAGCCGGGTTTGATTCCATGCTCCCCCACATGCAGCCAGCTGGGTGACCTTGGGCTGGTAGAGAAAAGCGGCATATAAGAATCAACCCTTCTTCAATTCTAACCTCAGTTTTTGTCTCATACAAGAGCCGGCTGGCTTTCTTGAACAACTGAACTTGCCTTATAGTCCTCAGTTGCCCATTTCCGCTCTCCACCATCCACTTTGAGATACAACAATTGGAACAGCATGCAGTATTGCAAAACAGAATTATGCAATCCTAGCCATTTTGTTGGGAATACCTTGTCCGACCCCTACACAGACTCTGCCTTTTCCGTGACTGCCACGCACATTTCGGGAGACAACGCTCAGTTCCTAATACGTTGGCTCACTTTGAGCTCAATGTATTTACGGTGTGAGCCGAGGCATTGTGAATTTTGAAGCAGGTGTGCAACTCAGGAAAGCTTTGTATCATTAGCGCCACCTGTAGGTGCAAAGAAGCTCCAAATGTGCTTTTCCTTGGCTATCTGTGTGCAGAATGCAGATCCTTCTTGCTGGTCCTGACCTGGAGCTCAGGACAACTGGATCTCATCAGATCTTGGAAGCTAAGCAGGCTCAGCCCTGGTTACTACTTGGATGTGAGACCACCGAGGAAGGCCCAGGTTGCTATGCAGGGGCAGGTAATAGCAACCCCCCTCTGACAGTCTCTTACCTTGAAAAACACTTTGTGGCCCCCATAAATTAGCAGTGGCACATTCCACCATATTACCAACTGGAGTTTTCAGGATTTCCTGAGTGGGAAGATTATGAACCACCTTCCCTGAGAGATGTCTCCCCCTCCTCATTATTAGGTAATCTTTGAAATGAAGGTTGCCAACTTACCACGGAATAATGCTCCTGTGTCATTAACAAAGGCAGGATGTGCGGCAAGGTCTTGTCCTCAGATCACAATAAGTGCAGTCACTTGCAGATTCAGGAGCTGCTGAAGACACCGGCTGAAAAAGCTGAAAAGCTGGCAACCTTCATGGCCAGTTTTCAGCTGCAGAGGTTATTCAAATTGCCCTCTGGGTCCTGCTGTACTTGGTATGGGGCAACTAAAACACGCCCCAGAATCTTCTACATTAGTGGAGGTGGTTTGTCTCTGCCTGCCTTTGCACAGAAACTCTGGACTTTCTTAGGGGGTCTCCCATACAGGCATTAACCAGGGATGACTCTGCTTAGCTTCCAGGATCTAACAAAATAGGGCTATGCTGAACCATCAAGGTCAGGGCACCGTATTTGGGGTATATGAAAACTGAACATTTAAAACATTCATTTAAAATACCCGTGCCTTTTTAAAAAAAATACATGCACAAAACACATATGCACGATGATTAAAGCTGTAGACATTTTCATGCTCAGAGGCAGTTATAGGAGCTAGTGCTGTGTAGAGGGTTAAGTATCTAGTTTAGAACTTGGGAGAACCGGGTTCGAATACTCACACTGTTGTGAGTGAACTGGGATACTTGCTCTTCTTGTCTAATGAGGTGGCAGTGAAGATAGAGAGGAGGGGAGGACAATCTGGGTAACCCGCTTTGGATTCAGGCTGGGGAGACAAGCACAATACAAATATGTTTCCAGTTGTTGAAGGCGGAAACAGCAGGGTCAGGCTCTGTCCCTTTCTTGGGGGTTTTCCAGGGGAATTTGGCTCAATGTTATGGAAAACCATAACAGACAGACCTTTGATTTGATCCAGAAAAGCTTTTTTTTTATTTTTTAAACGTTGCTGCAGAGTAATTGCACATGGGCAGAAACACTGAATGTGATACTGGTAACTTCTCTTGAAATAACATCCTGGGGCTATTATGCGCTTACCAGTTTTCATCGCAGACAGTTCACTGACCCTTCTACATCATTTTTAAAAAACACTCCTGATTATGCATGTGCTCTGATACTGCATTGTTTAATTAATTAATTAATTATTGGTGTAGTGGTTAGGAGTGCGGACTTCTAATCTGGCAAGCCAGATTTGATTCTGTGCTCCTCCATATGCAGCCAGCTGGGGGATCTTGGGCTCGCCACAGCACTGATAAAGCAGTTCTGACCGAGCAGTGATATCAGGGCTCTCTCAGCCTCACCCACCCCACAGGGTGTCTGTTGTGGGGAGAGGAAAGGGAAGGCGACTGTAAGCCACTTTGAGACTCCTTCGGGTAGAAAAAAGTGGCATATAAGAACCAACTCTTCTTCTTCTTCTATTATTATTGTTGTTGTTGTTGTTGTTGTTGTTATTATTATTGCCATCCCATAAGGTTCAGGGTGGTTTACATCAAACTCTGGCTGTGACAATTTCCCCCCTGATCTCTAGTTGGTACTATTCTGTATGCCATTTAAAGCCATTACTGTGGGTCCTCTCCTCTGCTGCCAACAGGAACCTTTCCCTGCCCTCCTCTAAGTGACAACCTTTCAAATCCTTAAAGACAGCAATCATGTCCCCTCTCCATCACCTCTTCTCCAGGCTGAACCTCTGTTATTAATTTAGGATATTTCTTGGCTCACAGGGCATCTGTATATGGACAGACAGCCTTGGATTGGACTTAGAGTTGGGGAAGGTGCTCAGCCTCTCCAGAAATGTTTAAAGATTAATATTTAAAGCCAAGTCTGGTTTCTAGTTTGTAACTTAACATTTGAAAATACACACAGAGAGAACTAGAGGGCTTTGAGAGGGAACACGATTGCTCTGTCCTAAGATGACGGCTCAGAAGAAACATTGATGGATATAATATCCTCTTTGAATCTCTCAAAACTTTTCCCCTAATGGATTTTCTGTGGCTTGTGGCAGAGAGTTCCATACCTATGCATCATGTTCAGAGGTATTTTTTTTAAAAAAATCTGTCCCAAATGTAACAAATCTGTTTCTTTGGCCGACTACAAGTTCTGGCATCGTGGAGAGAGAAACATTTCCTTCTTTCCACAATGTCCATGGATGGCAGGGAAGGCCCATTGCCACTTCCTGTCTCTTCTATGCGCTTCGGCTACTTGGCCCAGAAAAATAGGTGGATTTGGGAGGAAAACTGAAGTCACCTGTTTCAGCTGTCTGGGCATGAAGAAATTTGATGCTGGAGCCAGTGCCTTTGGAAAGATTTGTTCTGCCTGGTGTAAAGCTGGCATTAGATAGCAAAAGTATTTTTTTTCTAGCCCTGGAAATAATTTTTTTCCCCCTTTAGGTTGCAGGGATGTGGCCGGCTCATTGGTGGAGCCCCAGTCGGAGGTCAGAATGACTTTGGAAATTCAAGAAAAAGAGAGGAAGAACTAATTCAGAAGTCTCACCAAGGTTCTGGGATGTATTGTCACCCCCTGTGCACAGGCCTGAGTCATATGCACAGCTGTGCGACATCCTGAATGTTGCATGTATTCATTTCTTGTTTTGACTTCTTCAAAGTTTTTTCCTCCTACCCCCTCAAGGAAAGGATGAGGGACCACTTGTGGTATTTTGCAGTTCTACATGATCACAGATGAATCCAAGGGTATACAGAATTAATCATCGGGTCTCGCTTCTAGAAATTCTTGGGTTTCTTTTGAAATGTCAGTTTTTAGCCCTAGAGGCTGGAGGGAATATCCTTGAAATGTGAGCGCATCGCCTTGTAATAGCTCTGGAAGCCAAAGATGATTGTCAGCATCAGAGACTAGGGCTCCATGCCCCTCCTCATTCATTCATTCATTCATTCATTCATTCATTCATTCATTCATTCATTCATTGGATTTGAGACTCCTTTGGGTAGAGAAAAGCGACATATAAGAACCAACTCTTCTTCTTCTTCAGTAATATCAGGGCTCTCTCAGCCTCACCCACCTCACAGGGTGTCTGTTGTGGGGAGAGGAAAGCGAAGGCGATTGTAAGCCACTTTTGAGACTCCTTTGGGTAGAGAAAAGCAGCATATAAGAACAAACTCTTCTTCGTCGTTGTCTGTTAGGACTGGCTGCAGTTAACAAAACCTGTTTATTGTGCATCCAAGGCTTATTACAAATTCTGCTGGGGAAAGCTGTGCCATGTTTGTTCGCTGCCTTAACGGAAGTCTGCCATTCCAACTCCTGCCTTTCTTTCTTCAGTGAAAATCGATGCAGTCAGATATGATCAGGCATCTAATAAGCAATGTACTAGGAGAAGGATTGCAGAACTCCAAGCAAGCATAGAACACCGGCCGTGCTACGGAATGCAGATGCGTTGCAGAAATATGGTTATCACACTGGTTTAGTGTGGCTGCACCAAACGATGCACGAACAAACCAAAAAAAGGGAGAAAGATGCCAGGTGACAGCTTTATTATTATGCAGGGCTCCTACTTGTTTTGCCGTAAAAGCTTCGTCCGGGGGAAACAGAGTCCACTTTGCCCTGGACCTTTCTTCAGCAATTAAGGTTCAGTACAAAACAAACTCTCTGATCCCCGGACGAAGCTTTTACGGCAAAATGTGGAGGGGCCTTGTATAATAATAAAGCTGTCAGGTTACACGGGTGGAAAATATAATATGTACACCAAACAGATAAGGGCATCCTCCAAGGAGGAGGGGAGCTGTGGCTTTACGCCGGTCGCGTGCTCTGCGTGCCAGAAGGCTCTGGTTTAAATCCCTGGCAAGTCCAAAGGAATGGATGATCCGTTACCCACCGGTTTGCTTCGTGGTCTATGCATCAGCTGACGTCAGCAGAGTCAGATGCAAGACGTCCTGCTTGCTGGTATCTGAACAGGTCAAACGTATCCATGTGGGCTAATACAACTGAGTAGGGATGCATGGTCTCATAGGGCTCTCTTGTAGGTTTGTCCCCAACCCCAGGACTGCCCAGGAGGGACTGCAATATGCAGAGGGAAAGGGCTTAAACACACCTCCCCGGTGACACTTTCTTAAGGTGACCAGATTGTCCCACTTTTGGAGGGACATCTGGGAGTACCTGGCCAATTGTACTTATGTTGAAATTAAAATATATATATTACAATACTATTTTTGTATTTTATGCGCTCTACGAAACTTTTTGTTGCTCCATATAGACCCAATTTTTAATCAAGAACCCACCCGGTCAATGGTGTCCCACTTTACCAATGTGACAATCTGGTCACCTTATTTCAGCACTTGAAATGGCCTAGGGGGGGGGATCACCTCTTGTGTACCAGGAATCACCAATAGGTTAGTACACGGAGAATGGAGAACACAAGGCCCTGCGGGAAGCATGAGACAACAATAGGCGGTCCTTCAGATGTTTGGTTGGACAGGGGCCTTAGACGTCATGAGGTCACTGCCCTCAACCAAGGGAGAGCTCTGTCTTGCAGGCCCTGCGGAAGTGTGCCAGCTCCGACAGGGCCCACATCTCCTCTGGGAGCTCATTCTGCCAACTTAATGGGACGGGTCACTTCAAGCCCCGAGCAAAAACGTCACACCAATCCAGTGAGAGGTGTTGACTTGTCATTAAATGAAGATGGCAAGCTCAGCTCTCAGTCATGGCTCCATCAAGGTTCTAGGCCTCTGTGGTCCCAGGTGTTGGAAAAGATGTTTTGGGGGAGAGTCTGCTTTAGGTGCATTTGTTGGCTTTGTTGAGGGTGCTGGATTGAACGCTCCTGGAGCGAACAAGCAAAATCACCGACGTATTCCAAACTGTAGACTACAATTGCCATGAGCCCCTGCCAACATGATTAGGGTGGGGGCTCGTCGTTATTACAGTCCAAGGGGATCTGGGGAGCCACACTTTGACCACCCCAGAGAAAAGACCTGCTTTGGCAGGTGGATTGCATGGCACCAGACCCCTCTCCTCCCCCTAGCTCCACCCTCTTCAGAATCCTCCACCCACCTGCCCAAATCCCCAGGTACGTCCATTCCGGCAGTTGGCCACCCTCTCTCCACTCCTCGACCCCACCCTGCTCCCCGGGCCCTCCCCTCGGGCGGCCCACGCGGACCCCCGAGCTCAGTTCGCCGCCCCCGTCGGATCCTGCCCTCCTTCCCCACGTGCTGCCGCAGCCAGCGCCCCGAGGGCGCGTTCAATCCCCGTCGTGCGCGGAAGCTCCCCAGGTGCCGGCCGTCTGGAGCGCCGGGGCCGGCAGCCAGGCCTGGCCCGTCGGGGACGCGGCGGGCTCGGCGCCACGGAGCTCAGCTGCTTCGGCGGCCGTGTGAAGCGAGCTTATCTGCCGACTCTTCATGTTTCATTTCCGCCCCTTTCCCGGGCTGCGCGCCGGGCCGAGGGGGAGCCTCCCACCAGACGGCCGCCCTGCTCGGATCACCCGGCCCGGCCCGTCCAGGCCGGCGGGGCCCCTCGGGGAGCCTCACCCCTCCCCTCCCTCCCCTCCTCTCCTCGCCGCCCCCTCGGCCGGGCCACCTGCTCGCTGCCTGGCCGTCCCCTCGCCTTTGGCCGGGCGGGGGACCCCGTCGGGGGTGGGGGCGGGGAGCCGTCTGCTGCGCTCTCTCTCTCTCGCTCTCTCGCTCTTGGCAGCGGCTCGGCCCTTTGGCAGGAGGCGCGGCGGCGTCGGGGAAGCGCGCAAGAGGGAGCGAGCGAGCGAGCGGGCCGGTCGTCGGGAAGCCAGCCCCGGCGCGTTGCCCTTTGGCGGTGACGTCGCGTCCTGAGCCGCCACCCCCCCTCCTCCCCTCCCTCCCCCTCTCCCTCCCTCCAGCCCCCGTCCCTTCCCCTTCCCTCCTTGGACGCCGCGGTCCGGGAGCCAGCGCCGGGATAAAACCGCGCCGGCGGGCCGGGGACGGGGGCATTGCGGCGAGACATGGCCGGGCTGCGGACTCCTGCCTCCCTCCTCCTCGTCCTCCTCCTCCGCGGAGTCGTCTTCCTCCTACTCGCCGGCCTCCCGCCTTCGCGGCAAGGAGGTAAGACGGGGACGGAACGCGACGGAACGCAACGGAACGGGAGGGGGGTCCGGCCAGGTCGGGTCAGGTCAGGTCAGGGCTGGCGTTTTCTGGGGAGAGCCCGTCCGGGGTCTGCAGCGGACCTGGGTTGACCTGCCGCTGCCGGGATGGGCGGGGACCCTGGACGCAGAGAGCTTTCTTTTTTTGGGTGGTGCTGGGGGGGAAAGGTCCAAAGTGCTGGGAGCACCCCCAGCTGATGCTCTGGGTTCAGGGGGGCACGTGCCCCCCTTTCCAGATCTGCTCTGTGAAACCAAGTCCTGCAAGGAAGGAGACCTCCTGGAAAGCCAGCAAAACTCAGATGCCTTTTCCAGTTGGAGGGGAGGAGATGGGGTTTAAAGGGAGCGTGGCCATTGCTCTCCATCTAGTGCCTGGATGCCCTCCAAGTGGGGCAAACCGGGGCCGCTCTGGGTCCTGGGTGCAAAGGGTGCCTAAGAAGGGGGGGTCCTGCCTGCTTGGGTCTGTGCCTTTCCCGGGGAGCAAAGTCAGCTCTGCTTGGCGTCCCTCGGTTGAAACTCTTTTGCTGCTCCCCCCCCCTGCCCCCCGCACTTGCTCCTCAGTCCAAAACATCGGCGTCCCCTGGGGTGCGATGTGTTTGCGTGCCACTTGTGTGTTCTTGGAACAAAGCGCTTCCCTCGTTTTTATGACCAATCTGGAGACGTTTCCCCAAATAACACTGTGGTTTTTCTCTGTTGATGTCCCCCCCACGACGTTTGATGCTCCAGCATTTGCGTCCAGAGACTGCCTTGTTAGTGGGCTAGCTGTGACCTGTCCGATCCTTCTGTAACACAGAACCGAAGCCCTTAGGCAGTTAAGAAAACTCCCCCTGGACCGGACCAAAAGTCCTCCCAGCCAAAAGCCAAATCAATTACATGGCCCTTAGGAAGTCACACATAAGCAAGATGTGTCGGCTACATCTGCTGTCCATCCTCAGCATCTTAAAGTCAAAGGTACAGTGCCACAGAAGGTGGAGGCTCCGTTTAGTTATGATACTTGTATCCACCAGTAGACCTGCCCTCCATGCTTCTGTCGAATGTAGAAAGACAGACGCAGGTATGCAAAACTCCAGTACGGTCACCACCCTTATTTTTTATGATGCTTCTCTTAATCGCTGACCGGGAATGAAAATCTGATGGATTTCACTGAGTCTTGTTTCTGTGGAATGGACTCGGAATTCTTCACCGGGACGTGCGGAACGCTGGTCTCCTGCATGTTCTTAGAGTTTGGAAATTTGAAGCAGGACTTCTCCCTCCTCTGAACTTTTTAAGGTGAACAATTATGCTGCAGCTGATAGTTGAAAGTACAGAGAAAACTGAGCGGGCCTGAGCATGCACAGAGCGACTTCCGCTTGATGCTGGACTATAATCTTGCCCGTCCTGCAAGGAACTCAAGGGGTCATTAAAAGGTGTTTCCCTTCTTCCGTTCAGTTCTCCCCAGTGAGAAAGCACCAATGCGTTCACTGCACAGTGGGGATTGGAATCTGGGTCTTATTTTAGAAGGTAACACTAGAGTTGGTTTGGAGACACTGATGCTATCCTGGAAGCCCCTTGGGAAGAATAGGAGCTGCGTGAGGGCTACTTTGTTCATGTTCAGCGCAGTGGTCTCTCTAAGCTGTGCATGAGAGCAGAAGCTCATGAACACAGGAAGTTCCACTCAGCAGCAATCTGGAGCTAGGCAGGGTCTTGCACTGCCCATTACCCTTTTTAAGATTGCAGCAGTTCTGTTCTGCTTGGACTGTGATCTGCTCTGCTCAGGGGGGGATTAGAGAGCACATTGGTCCAGGAGCACCTTGGAGCATAACTTCTCAAGAGTCTGAGCTCCCACTGCCAGAGATGGCAGTTTTGTATCCATGGAGGCTTCCGCCAGCAAGTTGTGCCTTTGAGCGGCGTTCGTTGGTGCACTGCATTGCACTCCTTGGCACGAATTGCCTTGTGGCAGGGAGCTTTGTTGCCGGAGGGTATGCTTTGCGGTCGGAAGTACCGGGCTCCTGCAGGGAAAGAGTTTCTGGTGTTGGGAAAGGCCATTCTGCACCTGAGACTAGTCAGATCAGATGCGACACCACTAGACAAATCCAGAATCTGACTGCGTAGGTTTCCTAGGATGATATTTACCGATTTAAGGGAGCTCATCGGTTTATCACCTGCGTGTAAAGGGTGGCAGGTGCAGGTATTGGCAGCAAGGAAAGGGTCTCAGGAGGCAGGCTCTGGAAACTCTGCTGGAGACTCCGCAGAACTGCCCCAGTCCAAGTAGATGGGACTTAACTAGACAGATCATGGCCTGGTTCAATTTCAGCTTGAGATGTTCAAGCAGGAGTGAAACATCTCTTCCTTGTGGGGCATGGTAGTCAAGTGTAGCTGATCGCTCTGCAATGTCCTCTTTCTTTATCAGCCTCTGTGCGTATAATATTTTTTTTCCTGTGGATACCAGGGAGAGAGGAAATGTGCGACATTCATGGAAGGTCACTCTTTTGCCAGGAGCTGCAGCAAAACAAATACTTGGTTTTTAGAAAATATATAAAATATATTATCGGGCACAAGATGGGAATTCTAGCTCTTGGTTATCTTGGAGGGGGGGGGGGAATCACAGCAAAGGAAAGCCAGTTTCTGAACAGAGTTTTTCTAGTCGCCTGTGAAGAGTCAAGAATCGCCTCCAGGCGACTAGGCAGTGGAGGGCTGTAATGGGCAAACTTTTGGCTCTTTGTCACTTTCCAGGGGACACATGCCTCAGACAACTAACACAATCTAACATGTTTTGTTAACTAATACAACCTTCTGGCTACAAATTGGCAGGATCAAGTAGTCAATTTTGTCCTGATTGTGCCCCATTCAAGCTATTTATGTGTATGTGTGTTTTGAGGAGGACGGTTGCTTGTTTCTTCCCCCGGCCCTCAAACCTACATAAAGAAAACTAGCATGTCAGGGGCAAAGATGTGCAGGGAGCCTGGAAGTTCGTATTCACAATAAGCAACAGGCAGGCCTGAGCTGGGGATATTTCTCATGTGTGTTTTCAAAGAAGCTTGCTTTGAAATCCTGGCAGCTTAATATTCCTTCTGCCCTTACTCCAAAGTAGCACCCTCTCCGTTCCATTGGACTTGCTGCCCACGGAGTGTGCTGAGGATTGCAGCCTTGGTGGCTTTAGAAAAACAGGATGTAAAATCCTAGCTTTGGCTGGGTTTCTCTGCTTGAAAGTTGGTCAACAATTCATGGGATTCAGGTTGTTGTTTTTTTTTGGTTGTTGTCTTTTAAAAACTGATCCTTAGGGCCAAGCTAGATGTTTGGTAGCAAGCCAGGTCTGAGAAGCCAGCATTATTATTAACACTACAAATGTTAATATGATCGAAGCATCTCAGATTACAGTGTTGTCTTAATACTCTGAATTTTGGGGGCAAGCCCCGCCTGCAGGCCTAAGGAGCCAATGAACAGCAGCTGAGAGCCAGGGGGCGGGTGCTGTTTAAAAGGGCTCTTAACCCTTTTCTGCTTACTGCTTTCCCCTTTGACCCCTGTGCTCCCGAGCTACTTTGCCTTCTTGCTGGTGTCTCCAAAGTACCTTTTGAGAAACGCAATGGATGGGGGAAGAGTTAAATAGCCCACTCTCTGATCCCCCCATCCCAATGCCCTCTTCACAGCTGTCTCTGGACCCTCTGCTGGATATTTGGACCTCCAGTTTGAATTTTCGGACCCCCGGCTGGAAAATTATGAAATCCGATGTTTCGGATCCAACTCTTTGCTCGGTTTTCAGGTCTATAAGCAAACCTTCTCCCCTTGCTGTTACTGGCATAGATCCAGCTATGGATGCTGCAGAGAAGGACTTTCTTGCCCCAGTTCTGTTCTTGGGGAAGGGGGGATCTCGGGAACAGCATTGCATGGGGAGTGGGGCCCTGCAGGAAACGGACAGAAATTGCCATCCTCCTCTTCTACAAATGGAAGTGCCATTCTCTTGGAGAAATTCGGGTGGATGCATGGAAGGGTGGGTTCAGGCTGCTGTCGTTTTGAGACTCATGCAACTGGAAAGGCAAGGAGGGCAGAGATAACCCCAGCCGCAGAGGCAGGGTTCTAACCTGAATGGAAGCTAAGCAGAATCAGCTCTGGCGAATACTTGGATGAGGGACCACCGAGGAAATCCAGAGATGGTGAACCATCTCTTGCCTCTAAACCAGGGGTAGTCAAACTGCGGCCCTCCAGATGTCCATGGACTACAATTCCCAGGAGCCCCTGCCAGCATTCGCTGGCAGGGGCTCCTGGGAATTGTAGTCCATGGACATCTGGAGGGCCGCAGTTTGACTACCCCTGCTCTAAACCCTCCGGCACCCTTTCTCAACTTTTTAACCACTGAAAACCCCCTGAAAGATGCTTCAGGCTTTGAGAAATACCAGAAGTGGTGGGATCTTGCAGAAGATGGTTGGGAAGCGGAGCTGTGGACACGCCCACCCGGGGCCCCTCCCATTCTCTCCCCCTTGGCCCATCATTGGCCATTTGGGGAGGGGGAGTGGGCCAACATGGCCATATATGGTCATATCTCCCGATAAACGTTGAACGGATTTTCAAAATTAAATCCCACCCATTTGGGAAACCCTTCCGTGGCCCTCAAGAAGCCCCAAGGTTTCACGAAACCCTGGTTGATCACTGTCAGTCACCTGTGACTTTAACCACACTTTCTGTCACCAAGGCAGGCAGAGGGGAGCTTGGTCTGCGTTGGAAAAATCCGAAGGCTGCTTACAGAGTGGGGTTCAGGAGATTAGGGGAAAGGCCCCCCAAGTGCTGCCCTTTTCTCTCCTGAAGGTCAGAACGAGAGTCTTCTTGGTTCTTGGGACCTTCCAGCTTCACGGGTCCACTGAGGCCACCTTTCCAGAGCGTCCTCGCTCAGCTGGGCCCGGAAGAAGAGCCCGCGGTGTTATTTTACAGACACACGAAAGGGACAGCTGGCTCGGAAGATCTGAGAAAGGCTATCTCCGTCACCATCAGGAAAGAAGCACTAACTCAGACGGCGAATGCTCTGCGGCAAGCGTTACATGTCCAGGAACAAAACAAAAAAAAAAAGTTAACTTTAAACAGTGTCTTGCAGCTGCCAAGGTTTCTGGCCTATTTTTCTAGGAAATGGGGATTAGCTTCGGGTGGGGGTGGGGCTGGATTGGGTGGCTCCACGAAGGAGGAGGTGGAGTTGCAAGCGGGCCCAGCTGAATATCGAAAAAGGGAGGCTGCATTCCCATCGAGGCAAAACCACCAAGGAGTTTGCGATGTGGGGAAGATCAGCCCTCTGTGAGCCTCAGAATGCATCGTCAGAGCTTTCCGATCTCTGTTGAATGCCCAGAATTTGGTTGCGGAGTATTAGCTGGGTGTGTTTTTATTAGAAAGCCAAAGAGCTTTATTTCCAGGTAGGGAACGGAAGGGAAAAAATGACGATAGGGCTTATTAGGGTTCGGAATCGAATAGCCGGTTGCGTAACACCTTAATGTAAATCTGCGGTGTAGCCCCATTTGGACTGTTGAGAACCCTCCTGGCTGCCCTGTCTCCAAAGAGGACAGTGTAAGTGCCTGCTGAAAAAGGTGTAAAAGAAAGCAACCCAAATGCTTAAGGGGTTGGCTGTCCTTTCCTGCGAGCAAAGGCTGCGGAATTGGAGGCTTCTGGGTTTAGATAAAAGGTGGTTGACGGGAGGGCAGGAAAGGGGTTTTTTAATTATGTCTTGTGGGGAGAAGGTGGAGACAGGGAGCTTTCTCTGCATTTCACGTAGCGCTAGAATTCGCTCACCCTAGCAAACCGGTGGGCGGAAGATTCAGGAAAGGCGAAGTCTCCTGCGATGTCTCGTGACACCCATTGGCTCAAAGAGCTGTGACAAATTCGCAGAGGGTTGGTCCAACAGGGGACATTAGCTCTGAACGCTAAATCAGGGGTAGTCAACCTGTGGTCCTCCAGATCTCCATGGACTACAATTCCCATGAGCCCCTGCCAGCAAATGCTGGCAGGGGCTCATGGGAATTGTAGTCCATGGACATCTGGAGGACCACAGGTTGACTATCCCTGTGCTAAATGGCCATTCTGTGGCCAGAGACCTGAGAACAGGGGCCTTCACCATGGGTTGTGGTTTTTCTGGAGGCATCTGGCTGGTTGCTTTTGAGAATGGGGTGTGGGGTGGATGGGTGACTCAGAATAGAGGGGCAGAATGGAAGGAGAAGATTCCTCCTCAGCCTTTCTCGCTGTTTTTCAGTTTATGGTTTTTATAAACCCAGCGGCAAGGCACTCGCTGGCCTCTTTGCGATCCAGCTGCTTCTAAAGGAACGGTTCCTCCGAGATGTGAATGGCAGCTAAGTGAGAATTATGTTCTTGCCTTCCCTGTTATCGGGTGCGCTGTGTTCTGTACCATGTTCCCGTGAAGCCTCTCTTGTTCAGCGGAGTCCTGCAAGATAAGATTCGAATCCCTGCCACGGGTTTACTCTTGTTCTGGAACCAAAAAGAGAGCTTGGGGGGGGGGAGGGGTCAGCATTTGAGAAGTCTAGAGTCTGGGCTCCCAGATTCCATAAAGATATTATGTTCCATTCCTCGTGGCGCATTAGCTCGGTTTGTTGTTGTAAGCTGTGGGGACTTGGCAGACCTTTCCGTAAGCCGTTAAGTCATTTTCCTGAGCTGCCCTTCCCCTGTGGGTATCAGAAGTCAGGCACAATAATGAGCCAGTCGATGCAACGTAATTTATGCTCCTTTTTGGTTGTTGTTTGACTTTCCTTGGCTGGAAACTATTGCGGAAAAGGGGACAGCAGGGCCATTTTTTTCCGAATGAGCAGGAGTGTGCTCCTTCTTCTTGTTCTAACCCTGTTTCATCGTCGGCCAATAGGTTTAGCAGGTTCTTGTAGCACTCCAAAAGCCTGCCTGACCTGTTTAACCAAAGACATTTCGGTGCCAAAAAGTGTGCAGGGAGCAGTGTCTTTGTCATTCCACCCGAGCCCAGTTTAAGGAGTCGTGAAGGGCCAGAGCTGGTTTTAGGATTTGTGGGGCTAGAGCAGGGCTAGTGCTGTCACTTGTGCTGCACAGACAGGATGTTAAGGGGAGCACCCCTGGCAGTCATGGGCCAAGTGGGCCATGCTGTCTGCGGTTCAGGTGTGTGTGTGTGTGGAGAGGGGGGTTGCAGCTGTGTGAGGTCACGATTTACGGCTCTACCAATGGCCACACTCATCCAAAGTGGGGAAAGTGCCTTACAGCAGGGGTAGTCAACCTGCGTTCCTCCAGATGTCCATGGACTACAGTTCCCGTAAGCCCCTGCCATCACTCGCTGGTCTCCTTGCAATCCAGCTGCTTCTGAGCCCCTGCCAGCAAACGCTGACAGGGGCTCATGGGAATTGTAGTCCATGGACATCTGGAGGACCACAGGTTGACTACCCCTGCCTTACAGGGCCCCATGGACCATGAGGCCTGCAGCACGTGCAACATCTGCTACTAGGATAAGCCGCTATTGATTGTACCTGCCACTCCTTTGAACATGATTCTCTCCAATCCTGGTCGCCGAATTTGGCAGTGCCAAACGGAGACAGGCAGTCCCCTGCCCCCAAATCCTAAGGCCAGCGAAATATTGGCAGCCTGGTATGTCTCGCCCTCTAAGGCGATTAGCGTTGCCGCTCCAAGTGCCAGTGTGTGCGAGGAGGTGGGAGGCACAAGGTTCACGTGGGAAGGGAACAGGCCAGGTGGCACTTGGTGGAACTTTCAACTTCTGACCCCACTGATCTTATAGCTTTGGACTCAAGAACGTGGCTGCATGGAAGATGCCCTTTTCTCTTCTGGCCGTATTTGCCGACTCGATGGGAACAGAGATCTGTTGCCAGGCTTGCGTCGGGCAGCAGGGGGAGAAGGCGGCACGGGGCTCCGATCAAGGCAGAGTCCCTCAACCGGCGTCGAGGGCCAGCCCTGGCACAGAAGCTGCGATAACGTCGGGCTAGTGTTGTCGGGCCCACGGTTCTTCCATGCTCAAACCCTTGCGCTCGATTGCTTTGTTTTTATGCATCTCATCATGCATAATGGGCTCCAGTCAGACAGATTGTCAAAACGAAACAATGGAGACGACCAGTCTTGTGAAATTCTCTTACAATGCCGATAGCTGGCGTGATGAAGCCAGGTCACTTCTGGCCGCTTACATTGCTGCTCTGGGTGCAAATTTTGCATAGGCCCCGCTTCCTGAGCATTCAGAGGTGTGGGCGACCGTGTTCTCTCCTCTGAGATATTTTAGGTGGCGGAAAGGGCTCCCAAATCACAGCGGACACGTGGCGACCAGGACTTTCAAGGCACGAGACATTCAAGTCATCTCCCTTCCAAGTGCTAACCAGGGCTGACCCTGCTGGGCTCCCAAGAGCTGATGATCTTCACAGCAGCATGGCAACCGAAAATTTAACCGGTGAAACTTTCCCAACATCATGCTCTCTGATTCCGACCTGCACAGCTGCTCTGAGCAGTATGGGAGCAGCGCTGCCTACCAGGATGACAGGGCAGCTATGATTTCGGGCTCTCTGTTCTGCACGGAACGCCAAGATCCAGATTTGTCTCTCATCCATTCAAGTGCACAAGAACGATCCGGGCAGGGTCACGCGTGTAGGTTGACGATTTGCCCCAGGGTGCAAAAAAAAAAATCTGCTCTTGAACTAGGAACGCAATGAGCACTTTGTCCAGGAAATTTATGGCCCACAGACAGCAGAAGGCATGCAGAGACATTCTCCTGCTATTCCCTTTCCCACCCAGATTTTTCATGTTAAAGAAAGGGGAGGGGGGGAGGAGAAACCAAGAAAGGGAAACTTCAGGCTCTAATCTCACCCCGTCTTTTAGGATTTTATTTTTAAATGCAGGGGGTAAGGTACATAAACACTGCCCTAAGTTGTTCCCCGAGAGGCAGATCCCCGCAGAATCCACTGTTTTTCAAGGGGCTTCGGATGGCGCCAGATCCATAGCCTTGCCTGAGGGGAAGAGTCTCGGAGAGAGAGAGACCCCCAGTTGGGGGCTTGCAGCATCCCAATTTGAGGGATGGAAAGGGGGTGGGTGGGGGCTGGATTCTGGTGAACATCTATGACTTTGACAGTTCAGGCTTCAGGGCTGCGAAAAGCACAGGATTATTAAGCAACGCCCTTGCAAGCCCTTGCATTCTGCTTCCAATACCTCGGGGTAGACAGATCCCGCTTAATGTTCTTGACTGCATTGGAAGGGTTTTCTGAATGGGTAGGAATTAAATATATATAATGTTAAACATTTATTGGGTGATGTCATAGAATCATAGAGTTGGAAGGGACCTCCTGGGTCATCTAGTCCAACCCCCTACACTATGAAGGACACTCACATCCCAATCGCTCATCCACTGTCACCTGCCACCCCCTTGAGCCTTCAAAGAATCAGCCTCTCTGTCAGGTGGCTGTCCAGGCTCTGTTTAAAAATTTCCAAAGATGGAGAACCCACCATCTCCCAAGGAAACCTGTTCCACCGAGAAACCGCTTTGACTGTCCTATATGATCATATATGGTCATGTCGACCTGCCCTCCCCCTCCCAAAATGGCCAATGATCGTCCTGGAGGGGGTGGGGAGGGGAGGGGCCCCAGGTGGGCGTGTCCACAGCTAGGCTTCCCAACCATATTATGCACGATGGTGCCTCTTCTGGGATTTCTCAAAGCCTGAAGAATCTCTCAGGGGGTTCTCAATGGTAAAAAGTCGAGAAAGACTGGGTTAGGGCCTTAAAGGTTAAAAGGTGGCAAGGTGGTTGGTTCAGTTATTGGGGGTGAGCACTCTAAATAAACCACAGAAAATAGCTCCTTTGCTGATCTCTTAAGCTGTTTTACAGCACCAACACAGATGCAATCTGAAAATAATATTGAATGTGTGCGTAACACTGCTGAAGATTCAACACACCTACACACACCATTATTTGCAATAATCTTCACAACAACCCTGTAAAGTAGGCCAGTCAGTGGAACACAAATCTGGTTTTGAACTCTGGGGAAACTGGTTTGCTCATGTGAGAGGAATCCGGACTCTGCCGGGTTGTGTGTGTGTGAAATGTTGCCAAAAGACTGAGGTGGCCCCGGGGACTGCCAGTCTGCAAGGAGGTCCCTGGAAGCTGCAGCTGCCATCCATGCCAGGAGGAGGTCAATGACCTTTTGTTGGCCCCAATATTGGCTCCGAAGACTTTAAAATGTTTGTCCCAAACAATTTTTCCCCGAGCCAAAATATTTGGCATTTGAGTTCATCGCAACACAGAATTGTTTTTCAAGGATCTAATGCTGCCATTTATAGTTTGTAAATAAAAAACCCAATATGCAGGAATGGAAGACATTCTGTGTTCCTCACCATCCTGCTTTGGGACTTTTTGTTTTGTTAAGCCCACTGTGTCTTAATGCCTGCCACAATGTCTTGAGGAGGGTAAATCCTCTAGCCTTGCCCTGTTTTTATCCTACTAGATCAGCTTTTCACACCAAGGGTGTGATGCGGTATAAGGCAGCTTCGTGTGTTCCTGCATTGTAGACGTTTTCTGCCCAGATGCTGCTGAAATTCTTAAACCGCAGCCGTGTGAGCTACTGTGTTTGGCCTAGGTACAGATCTGAGAGCCCTGAGTTCAAATCCCGGCTCTGCCATGAAATTCACAAGAGTGCTCTTGGGTCATTCTGCCCTGCCTCTCAGGGTTGTGGTGCGGCTAGAATGGGCTGGCAAGAAGATGCAGAGAGCTTTGCGAGTCTTCAAGGAAGGGTGGGATAAAAATGGTTAGATAGAAAGAACTGGGATAGTACCAACCTGGATTGCCAGACTACAGAAAACAGATTGGGGGCTGCCAGTGTGACATGGTGACAAGAGTGAAGAAACCTAGAGCCAATCAGCCATGAATCCCACTCCGTGGGTCAGTGCCTATGTTTTGCCCCAGCCCACCTCACAAGGCTGTTGTGAACAGAAAATGCCGGCGGGTAGAATCACATGCTCATGAGCTCATCTATTGGATTTCACACTTGGTGTATTTTTATTCACGAGAGTTATTATTTCAGGCGACTTTAAATGTCTCCTGCTGTTTGTTTTTCTCTTTTGGCCTGTCACAGGGTTTTAATTAGCAACTGTTTGTTAAAATTTGGAAAGGTCATTAAAATTATTTTCTGGAAGCCACTTCTAAATTTCTGGAGAGGGAGTGACCGTTGAACCAGTTCAAGGCTGGGCTGGTTGCCCTCCCCGTCTCTGAAAGAGGGCTGGAGCAAACTTGGCGTGCCCAGTGCTTCAGTGGCAGAGTGGGTGTTTTGCCTATTCCAGGTTCAGCCCTGGCTTCACCAATAAAGGGTGCCAAATAAAAGCTTGTTGAGGTCCCAGAGACCTTTTCCCAAATGAGAGTGGATTGGGTTTATGGCTGAAACAAATTGTATAGATGTTTAAAAGCTAGAGAATGTTGTGATGTCAACATTTAGAACTGCACATAGGTCTTAAAACAAACTGTAATCTCATGGGTAGCCTAGTTCACATGTGTGGCCCCCAAATGCTAGCATGAATGTGTGCGCATTCCATGATAACGCATGCATGCTGCACTAGCACCACCTGACTGCGGCTGTTCACCTGAGGCACACCCCAGGTGCCTTTCCTGCTGCACAGTCTCTGTACAGGGCTCCACTCTTTGTCCTGAAAAAGTGCAAATTTACGGACTTAACCAGACGAGATGCAAGATTTATTTGTTTAGTGGCTTTAAGGATAGCTCACCTTTCGTGCTGAGATGCAAGGCACGTTGCACAGTGTAAAAACAATGCAACCAAAAGTTTTGATACCTCTAATAAACCATGCAGTGAGCCTCTTGTGCTGTAGGGTGGTAAAGCAGCCGACATGCTGTCTGAAGCTCTGACCATGAGGCTGGGAGTTCAGCTCAAGGTTGATTCGGCCTTCCATCCTTCCGAGGTCGGTAAAATGAGTACCCAGCTTGCTGGGGGGTAAAACGGTAATGACTGGGGAAGGGAATGGCAAACCACTCTGTATTGAGTCTGCCAAGAAAACGCTAGAAAGCGTCACCCCAAGGGTCAGACATGACTCAGTGCTTGCACAGGGGATACCTTTACCTTAATAAACTATGCAGGAGGACCAGGGTTACAAAATCAGAAGCGAAGAAAGTAAGAATCAGCCCTGGTAGCTTTTTGAGTTTGATTTTGGTCAGGGCTGCAGGATTGGTACAGAGCTGTGTTGTCATCATGTTTTTTACCCTTTGCCTTGTGAGATTTCTTGAATACCAGTTCCCTGTCCTTCATCTGTGCCTTTTTGGCTCTGGTGATGAGAACATTTGGATCTGCCTCAGGTGATCTGCTTAAATGAGTCTGTGCACCAGAAAACTTTCTGTTGCATTTTGGCCCCGAGGGGGGGGGAACAAGCATGGGATGTGTAGTTTCTTAGGAGGAGGTGCTCGTGTCTCCTGCCCTGGCAAGCACCAATGAAAGGATGCTTGAAGCTAGGGCCAGGGTTTAGATGTGGGGTGCGGAAAGAAGCACAGACATCGAAATGCTGGAGTCAGCCCGTGACCTGAGACACCATCCATCTCCACTCGGACTGCCTCCTAGCTAAGCCCAGCCCCCTTCCCAGTAGCTGCCGCTGCTGTTATTTACGTGGCATGGTTATTAAGCAGCGCTGGCGCTGAGGAGTTTCCGCACACTGTGAACTTGGAATTTAAACTGGCCACGTGCAACAGACGTGGTGCCTGTGGGTCTGGGTCTAGCGAAATAGGTCCTGAGGGAATAATTATTTGGGGGACAGCAGTGTCTCTTGGCCTTCTGGCCTTGGCCACAAATGTAAGAAGCAAGCTGCGGTCTCTGCAGCATGACATGGCCTGATGAGCAAGCACGGGGCATCGTCCAGCTCCCACGCTTCCTTAACCCACTTATTCCTCTCACGTACGGTGAGATAATTCTGGGGCATTTGCTTTTTGCAGCAGTCCGATGTGTATCCCCGCACCTGAGCCAGAAACTCTGGTTCACCTTTTCCCTCATAAACCAGAGAGAGACAGAGCATGTGTGTACGGTGGACTTAAGTCATAGCCAACTGATGGTGACCTCTCAGGCAGCCTTTTTCAACCTTCTGTCCATGGAGGAGCCCCTGAAATAATTTTTCAGCCTCCCAGGAGCCCTGGAAGTGACGTTAGCTGGCCACGCCCCCTGCCACGCCCCCCGGAAGTTACATGACACTGGAAGTGACATCAGCACCTGTGTTAACAGGCAGGCTTGAAGAGTGGGGGGGGGGAGAGGGGACGTGGTTTAAGGCGGGAACAAGCATGCAGGATCCGCCCCCTCCCAGGCACAGAAGCCAGGAACTTAGACTGGGAGGGGAGGAGCAATAGAGGTAACCAATTCACTAGCTTGTGGCTGAGTCCATTAAGGCAGGAGGGGCAATGCTACTACGGACCCCTGCTATAGGGTTTTCAAGGCGAGCAATTAAGTAAAAGTGGTTTTCCATGGCTTTCTTCCAGAAAGTGTTCCTGGCATGTACTTGTAAGAAGACACTGCAGCATCTTCCCTGACTGTTGTTCTCCTTTCTCAGAAAAATTCTTTGGGGAGAGGAGCAACTCCTGTGGGGCTGGTTGGCAACTCTCTGTATCCCCTCCCCCTCCCCCCTCTTTTCAGAAAGCAACTTTTGGAGTCGGAAGCCAATCGTACACATCCGCTAATAATTGCAACATGTTGTCAAATTCTTTCCAGAAGTTCCCTGACCGGGGAGGAGGGAAAGCGAATGAAACGGACATTTGCACCCATTTGAAATTCGCTGAATTTTTCCCGCCGAAGGTTAGAACCGGGGGCTGGACTGTCACCTCGGCATCTTCCTCTTTTCGGTTGTTGGCGTTTCCCTGGTTCTGGCAGACGTCTAGCGTGCAGTACTGGAAGCGAACGGGGTCAGGTTCCAAATGCCATTTTGCATGCCATCCATCCAGAACTATCACGCCCTCCCCATTTCCCTGAGCGATGAGATGTTCCACGGGCAGCCCTGCTAGGTTTTGGCTTCCTCTGAATGCGAGCACTCATGAGTCTCTGGGTGTGTCTCATTTTGGGGTTATTCGGCACAGAATTGGAGCCCGGGTGGAAGGGAAGGAGCGTTTCCACAAGGCGATAGATTGGCTACCCCACATTAGTGAGGCTCTGGCCCATTTGGCTCATGCCGTGGTAGCATCCAAACAGGACAGCTGCATGCACACACATACACACAGAATCCCCCTCACTGGCAGTCTTCAAGCAAAGGCTGGATACACACTTTTCTTGGATGCTTTAGGATGCTTGGGGCTGATCCTGCGTTGAGCAGGGGGTTGGACTAGATGGCCTGTATGGCCCCTTCCAACTCTATGATTCTGTGATTCTATGAATGTAGTTCTATGGCAAAAGTTGCCAACCTCCAGGTGGGGCCTGGAGACCTGTTACAGCTGTTTTCCAGACTATAGAGACCAGTTCCGCCAGAGAAAAGGGCTGCTCTGGAGAGTGGACTCTATGATCTTATGCCACCTTGAGGCCCCTCCGCTTCCCCACCCCTGCCCCCCTCCTAAATTGCCAGGTATTTCCCCACCCAACCTCATACGTCTTTGCTCAGGATTTGAGGCAGGGACTGATTGGTGTTTTGACAAAGGGGCATAGTTTGTGTTTGCAGTTCTTGTCTTGGCTGCGTTGCTTGTTGTCTGCAGTTCTTGTTTTGCTGCACTGTAATCCTGCTTTCTGTAATCAATTTTTCCATTCGTTTTCTCACTCTGTCCTGTTTGCCTTGTTTTCCGACATTTCAATCCAGTGTCACTAGAGAGTAAACGGCTAAATGGATCGGCTTGTGGCTCGGAAAGCTCAAGTGGATGACGGAATCCCTCCTGCTGGGTGGCGAGCTGCCTTGGGGGGGGGGATTTGGGCATTTGGGGAAGGCCTCTTGCTAGTGTGCATGTGTAGAGGGCCAGAGCATTGTGCCTCTTCCAACTTGTTGCACAGAAATGAAGGGGCAGGATCACTTGGTTGCAGGGGTTCTTTTCAGCAGAGGCACGTTCAGAGACGCCTGTCCCCCTCAAAAGCTCTCTCTCACTTTCAATCTCTGCCCTTAGCTTGAGCTCCCCCCACCCTGGTTCCACCCTTCAGGGCTCTGTTCATGCCCTCCTCCCCCCCCCACCCTAACCCGACTCTTGTTACATGCTTGCTGCTCAGTTATCCCAACTGGAAAGGGTTATTTATTCATTCATTCAATCAGTTTCTATGTCCTCCTTCCCCCAGGGCTCAAGGTGGCTTACAACACATTAGCATGTCCAAGTAAAACATCTTATTAAAGCCAATGTATATTAAAACCCAGTTATTTTCAATGCCAGGGGGTCCTACCCTTTCGGCTGGAGAAATAAAATGCTATGCTGATGTAAACTTTATGGCATCTAGATGTTATTCCTCTCTGTGTGTAGCTATTGCAGGTGTTCTGTAGGCCTCATCCAGTTATATGGGCCTCAACCACAGGTCTGGCGGAACACCTCTGTCTTGCAGGCCATGCGGAGCTGTTTAAAGTCCCACTGGGCCCCATCTCATTCGGAAGACTGTTCCATCAGGCTGGTGTCAGGGCAGAGAAGTTCCTGGCTTTGTTTGAGACCAGCTTCACTTTTGGGGCCGGGGATCTTAAGGAGATTTTGCGTGTTGAAGTGTCGATTCCTCTGAGGATTAAAGAATTCTTGTTTTGTGTTTTTAAACTCCTGAAGTTTAGGCTGAAAGAAAGAGAAAAAAAAAGGATGCAATTAATATTAATCCGCTCTTGAGGGTGAAAGTGTGAATCATGCAACCAGTCCAATGAAAATGAATGCAGTGTTGATCTAGAGTTAATGTGAAATTCATGTGCCGACGAACCGACTGAAATTGTACCGGTTATACAAGAGAGAAAAAACATCTTCAGCGAATTAGTTCTAACTCCTCATTACACAAAATTAGTTGTTATTAATATTTGTAACGCTAATTGTGACAGTTTAATAACTCGGGAAGTGCGGGGAAGGAAATATACAGCAAATATGTTGCTGCTAAACCACTTCAAACAACTAAACATCGATCTTCGTGTATAAACAAGCCGTCGTACTCGGAAAGAGACAAATATTAAACAAGCTAGAACCGAGCATGTGGTCTCACCCCAGCACGAATATAGGATGTTGCAGGATATAGCAGAATAACAAAAAATAACTGAGGCGGGCTTATGAAGGGCAATCCAAGGACAGTGTATTTTGAATGGGTCAGTTCTGTCACAGGTGGAATGGTCTAACACTGGCAGGGGCTCATGGGAATTGTAGTCCATTGGCATCTGGAGAGCCACAGTTTGGCCACCCCTAATCTGGAATAACTCATTCCACACATGTAGGATAATGCACTTCCAATGTGCATTTGCAGCTGGGCTTTCCTGTACAGAACAGGAAAATCTACTTATAAAGTGCATTGTGCATTAACCAGTGTGTGCAGAATGGGCCCTGATCTCATCGGTCCTTGGAAACTAAACAGGGTTGGTACTTGAACAGAGATCATCTCTCTTTACTCTGATTTTCTTAAGCACTTGCCTGGAAAACCCTATGGACTAGCCCTAAGTTGCCTGCAGCTTGACAGCCCTTTACACACAAGTTCTGTGTCTCTGGGCATTCTGAATGCCATTTGATGTGCTGGGGGCCACTCAAACCCCTGATGCCCATGTGCCAGGCATGGCAGTGCTGGTGGGATCTCCTCTGCCTATCAGTTTTGTGGTTTGGCAAGACACCACAGCTGTACTTCCTGGGGTTTTTGTTTTGCAAAAGTGACCACTGACCCAAGCAATATTGTCAAATATTCACAATACCCAGCCTCCTGCTGGCAGCGACTTGGAGGGCCAAGGGGAACTGGGCCTCACCAGATCTGAGAAGCCAAGAACCCCAGATTCAAGTTGGATCGGAGACCTACAATTGGAGTTGAGGGCCGGCTCATGACATGAAGCAGGCAATCACAAGCGACCTCTAATTGTCTCTTGCCTTGGAGACCTGATGGGGTCACTTTAAGTTGCCTGCAATTTGACACACACACACAGAGAGAGAGAGAGAGAGAGAGAGAGAGAGAGAGAGAGAGAGAGAGAGAGAGAGAGAGGATTCTGGCATTGTTGGTAAACTTTCTTGCATCTTCCCAATTGGAGAGTCCAGGCATTCCCCTCCATCCTGCTTGTTGGGCAGCCAAAATGACCCTTCCTCTATCTTGGTCAGGGGAGGCCAAGCACAGCTCCCTTGGCACTCCGGCTGGGAATCCGCTGTGCCCAGAGGGGGTGGAGTGGAAGTGCCCCCTTGCAAGTCTGTCTGCCCCGGCCAACCGCTCTCACGAGCAGCAGGCGCCTCCGGCTCCCCAAGGAGGCTGAAAAAGGCAGCCCGCAAGACCAGCGTCCTGCCAAATGGTCTGCTCCTCCTTGACCCATTCCGAAGCCTCAAGCGGCAGGAGCTGAGGGGGGAGTCAGTCTGAGGACAACAGAGTGGGTGGGTAAAGAACAGGGGAGGGGGATACAGAAGGATAAGTTCTGTGCAGCAGACAGAATTGCTTCAGTAGGTTGGATTGCACCAGCTGCCCTGTCCTGGTAATAGATCCCTGGACAGTGAAGAGTTGCATGATCATCTCTGCCTGCCTGCCTTATTCTGAGTCACATCCCTGGCACCAGCCTCCAGGAACTCGAGCAGAGAAGGGTCTTTCCTAACATCAGAGAATCTTGATCTGGAGATGCCCGGCTTCATACTTGTCCTTCCTGAGCTGCAGTTCTGTCCAGGGGTTCTTTTCGCCCTCCTTGTTGCCTGTCTTGAGCTGCAGTTCTGTTGAGAGTTCTTGTCACCCTCCTTGTTGCATGTTGCTTTTCCTGAGCTGAGTGGTAAAAAGCAGGGTATAACATGCCAAGTCTTCTCTTCTTCTTCTTCTGACCTACCTCACAGGGTTGTTGTGGGGATAAAATGAAGGCAAGGAGAATGACGCCAGCCGCTTTGGGTCCCCTGTGGGGAGAAAGGTGGGATTTAAATGTAAAATTCAACAAATTATGGCAGTTCGAGTAGTTGTAGTAGCAATTGAAGTCTCAAGCCAGGGGACAGGAGTTGCACATTCTTGCTTTTCCCTCAAAGCCCAGACCTGGCATTGGATCAGTAACAGAATAATTAATGCAAGTTTGGCTCTGAGCATGTGCAGAGTGAGGAGCCTCTTGTGGAGCAGAGTGGTAAGGCAGCAGACATGCAGTCTGAAGCTCTGCCCAGGATGTTGGGAGTTCGATCCCAGTAGCCGGCTCAAGGTTGACTCAGCCTTCCATCCTTCCGAGGTCGGTAAAATGAGTACCCAGCTTGCTGGGGGGGAAACGGTAATGACTGGGGAAGGCACTGGCAAACCACCCCGTATTGAGTCTGCCATGAAAACGCTGGAGGGCGTCACCCCAAGGGTCAGACATGACTCGGTGCTTGCACAGGGGATACCTTTACCTTTTTTAATGTGTAGAGTGCTTCCCCCTCACTCAAGCAGCCCCAGCCAGCTCTTGTTTATTAGTTCCTGGCACAGACAGACCCACGGACACACACAGAGAGTAAATGATGAGTACTAACATTTCTTAGCAGTATTCACTTAGTTGCCCTTCCTTTGCTCTGGGACAATCCTGGGGGGTGGGGTGAAGTTTGGCAAAAAAGGGAGACCAGGAAAAAAAAGGGAAAAAAAAGAAAAGAAACTTGCTCAGGTCCTTGTTTCCCCAAACTCTGGTGTCGTAGCAAAAAATGTCTTTGCCATGATTCCCACATCATCTGTTTGTTTTCTTCATCCAATCATGGAAAAACATGGGGGGAAGGGGGGGGGGTTGAGTGCGGAGAAAGAGAGGAGCATTTTCCAAAAGTTGATTCATTTTCTAGGCATTGCATCACAGATGAATGCCAGCTGCTCTACTCCTCCTCCCCTTGTTACCTGGGGGGTGGGGGCTAAATCTCTTTAGTTGGTTGGCTGATTGCAGTTTCGGGTCCTGGCCTTGGTGCTCACCCACCAAGAGTGCTTTAATCCCCCTCTTCAGTTGCTAGCCTCAACCAAGTTTGCACAGACAGCTGAGATTAGGAATGGTAGCTACTGGGACAGGGGTGGCCAGATGTCCATGGCCTACAGTTACCAATGGCAGGGGCTCATGGTAATTGTAGTCCATGGACATCTGGAGAGCTGCAGTTTGGCCACCCCTGTACTAGGACATGGTTATCCCCGAAGCAGGGGTAGTCAACCTGTGGTCCTCCAGATGTCCATGGGCTACAATTCCCATGAGCCCCTGCCAGCAAAAGCTCCCATCCTGATTGAGGGGGGAGGGAGAATCCCTTTGCTTTTCAAAAGCTACACAGGAAGCCAGAGCTGAAGAATTTGAGGGTTGGAGTTTATGAATTACGTTGTTATTGTTGTTGTCCCACACCCATCTGAGCACAGAATATAATAGCTGCCTTCACTGTAATGGGGTAATGGAATGAAGGAGAAGAGCTGGGGTTCAGTGCCTCGCTTTTGATTACCTGAAGGAATCTCAAAGTGGCTTCCAGACCCCTTTCCCTTCCTCTCTCCACAACAGGCACCCTGTGAGGTAGGTGGGACCGAGAGAGCTCTGAGAGAACTGTGATTGGCCCAAGGTTACTCCACGGGCTGCATGTGGAGGAAGAATGGGGAATCAAACCTGGTTCTCCAGATTAGAGGCCGCCTCTCTTAACTTGCTGGCTCTCCCTGAGAACCTGAGCTCGGCCTAGCTGGGTCAAACCTGGATCTTCCCCCTGTCCCGTTGTCTTGTTTCCTACAGAAGCCAACCAGAGTCTCCCAGAAGAAACAGGGCATGAAGGCAAAGCCTTGCCTCTCTTACCCCCCCTACATAATCGGCATTCAGTGGTACACTGCTTCTGACCATGGAGGTTCCACTTAACCATCCCAAGTAACCATCCCAACTAATAGCCGTTCTGTGTATTTGTGCCCATTGATAGACCTCTAGTTCTCCCCTTCCTCCAATCAGCCATTAAAGGTACAGGAGCCTTCTGAGGTCCTACCTTTGTATGTTGCCAGGTTTTTTGGGGAGATGCTCCCATGATGCACCTGTGTCCATCCGACCCGCCCAAATGAATAGCCCGCAACTGATGGGTTCCAGCCACCGATGCGCTGACAGAGCCCTGGGACCGAGCAAATGCCTGGCTCACTCCGCTGCCCCTGTTCTCGCTCTCTTTCGAATCTGGGCTCCGGATTTCTGCAGAACAAACTGTTGAGCAGGTCTGTGTTCAGTCCAAGAGGCAAGCTACGACTCTCACCATAAATAAATATAAATCTCAGCGCTGGCAAAGGAGGCCCCCAATTCTGTCTGGCCAGTTCCCGGAATCCTGCATTCTTTCTGCCCGGTGCAGATGCATCTTCACAATCCGGAAGCACCGGGTGTGTGTCTGTTTTTGGTCATGTCGTCATTCGCATGCATCTGCTCAGAATCCAGCTAATTTGTTTTTTCCCCCTTACCATAGCTACATCCATAATGCTTTAAACCTCCTGCAGATGCTTACAGCTCTGCAGGCAGCAATAGTAGGGTTGAGTGAGGTGAGGTTTTCCAATAAAAGGAAGCCAGGTGTGCAGTTCTCATCAGACACTGACCTGAAGGCAACCATTGCAATTCACGTGCTGGTGCATGAGCCTGTAGTACCCATCAAGGAGGTTCTTCCCTGTTTCTCTGTATGAGTTACTGCTCTGGCCATGCCTTACTTAAGAGCTCTTTGACTGGGAGGAGGTGATCCCACCATACCTTTGTACTGGGTGGATTATGTGAGTCACTACTGATGGGGAAATAACTCAGAGGAGGCCACCTGTTCTGTCTCTGCATGCATACATGAACACATGAAGTTGCCTTACACTGAATCAAACCATAGGCCCATTAAACATTACTGCTTTCTACCCAGACTGGCAGCAGCTGTCCAGGGTCTCTGGTTCAGGTCTTTCACATCACTTCCCTCCTGGATCTTTTTAATGGGAGATGCTGGGGATTGAACCTGGGACCTTCTGAAATCCACACAGATGCTCTACCCCTCCCTGCTTGGCTGAAATATCATTTGTGACATAAAGCTTCAATAGATGAGCCTTCGGCACATCACCCTCTTTGACTGCCTGAACTGTAATTTGGGGATGATGATCCTATCGATTCCTGCATTCTGCATGGGGTTGGACTAGATGACCCTGGAGGTCCCTTCCAACTCTATGATTCTATGATGCTACTGACCTCATTTACTAGTTCACTGTAAGGATTACAAATGATGTACGTGGAGAATCATTTCCTTATTGTTAGCAATAATTGCTGTATTTCTTTGCCTGAGCCAAAAGTTTTATCAACCAGTTCCATCTACTAGAGAGCATAGGGTGTCCTGCAAGATTCTCCCCGCCTTAATTTAACCACAATAACTCTGTTAAAGGCCATTTCAGGCTGGAAAATTGGGATGGGGGGAGGTGCGCAGACATGGAAATAAGTTTTGAGCAAGGAGGTTCCAAAGCATATCCGATGGACAGCATTAGGTCAGACACACAGGGAGTAGAAGGACAGGGTAACACGGAGCTAGGCCTTTGATGGATGAGGATTTGGACAGGGGGCAGCCCAGCGGGTGGTCTAAATGCACCGTGTCCATTCCTTTGCTGGCTGCTTTCTTTTTAACCTTGAGAACTGGACCTCAGCGTTAGGAGCATGCCGTGAAATCCGAAGTGCTGAGCATTAGTCTGGGGCAATAAAACACAATGAAGTTTTGGCATCTCGCGCTCAAAAACGTGCTTTCTCGGTTGTTAGGAGAAGCTCACGCTGGGAAATGCCTTGTCTGGGTGCATCTTTCCCTGCTGCCCCCTCTCTCCTACCCGCTGACTTCTGTCCCAGTCGCTTTCACATGGATTGTTCATAGCTGTCAGGTGAACTCCCTGTTTACATAAAATATAAAATATGTGCCTATCTTTTCTCAGGGGCAGAGGAGAAGCCGGCCTCTCTGAGGAGCCAGTCTCATGGTTTGCGGCCGCAGCAAAAGCCTCCAGTTTGGCCAGTTTAAAAGCCACACGGGGCCATGAAGGAATCAAGTCTGTGAGGAAAGGCCAAGGGCTTTTGGCTTAAGGGGGAAAAGCCAAGGACATGAGAGTGATTTATAAAATTATGAATGGCACGAACGGTGCGGCCAAGCAGAGTTTCCTCCTTTCTCCCTCTCTCTCTCTGTCTTACACACATGCACGCACAAGAATAATTGTCCAACTTTAAATACTCTGCTGGCTTTTCCACATAACACCTCATCATAGGTTGTGGTGATGGGCATAAACTAAAACCCGGCCTACTCATACTGCAGAATGAGGTGGTAATGAGGTATCAGAATGCTGAGGAGGTAGATGGATTGAGAGTTTTCTCTTTCCCTCCCATAATATGAGGACAGGGCAGTAATGGGTTTGAACTACGTGTAGAATGGTACTGGCTAGATATCGGGGGAGGAAATGTCACAGTCCGAGAAGTTTAGCAGTGGAATCGACTGTGGACTTCTAATCTGGCAAGACGGTTTGATTCCCCGCTCCTCCTGCACATGCAGCCAGCTGGGTGAGCTTGGGCCAGTCACAGCACTGATAAAACTGTTCTGACCGGGCAGGAATATCAGGGCTCTCTCAGCCTCACCCACCTCACAGGGTGTCTGTTGTGGGGAGAGGAAAGGGAAGGCGACTGTAAACCACTTTGGGACTCCTTCGGGTAGAGAAAAGCGGCATATAAGAACCAATTCTTCTTCTTCTTGGTGAGCTCCCCCTCACTGGTGGTCTTCAAGCAGTGGCTGGACAGATACTTATGAAAGATGCATTGGCTGATCCTGCATTGAGCAGGGGGTTGACTGGATGGCCTCTGTGGCCCCTTCCAACCCCTTCCAACTCTAGAGCTGGCCCCTTCCAACTCCAGAATTCTATGTTTTTGGCAAACAGGTTGAGGAGAAACAAAAGGAAATACTCGTTTATTCATTGAGTAATTAAACTGTGGAATTTACTGCTCGGGCAGGTCACGAGGGCCATGAGCATAGACAGTTTTCCGGAGTAGATAGACAGATTCATGGAGGAGAGGTCCATCCGTGGCAGCTAGCCATGAGGGCTGAAGGAGCTTCTGTCTGTAGAAGAAGGTTTCAGGGGAGTTATTTTGTCGCTAGGGAGCAAGATTTGAGTCCACTAGCGCCTGACTAAGTGAATTTTGACTCTCGAAATTTATTATTGTGCACTTAGGCCAGGAAAAGTTTAATGTTTGTACGTTCTGCATACTTTCAGAATTCGATGCTGATACAAACTGCAACCAGCGATCCTTGCAGTGTTTGACATGATCCCAGTCTTCAAGCTTTCCCTTTGGGTTTAAAAACAATTGCAGTAGCCAAACTAGAGGAGGTCTGGGGAGCATGTGGGGCATTTGGCTGCCTTCCAGTCCATGTTTGCTGGGGTCAGGCCCGGCGAATGCGAGTCCCAAAAGGGAAGAGGTCAGCAGGATGAGTGGAAGTCTTATTTCCCACCCCAGATCCGCAACAACTCCCAGGTGGCTATAACAAAAAAGTTCATTCATCCAGAAGAACTGCCCTAAACCTGAACTGGAACAGATAAGCTCCTCCCTCTTACCTTGAAGTCTCCACCCTCTCTCCCCCACCCACCATATTCAAGCTCAGCTTAACTCTCCATCAGAACTTTTATATTCAAAACTTTCCACCTTTGCTGGAAGAACACCCTCAGTAATCTTTGCACCACCATGCTGGGTTGGGAAACTCATGGAGATTTGAGGGGTGCCACCTTAGGAGGGTAGAGTCGGGAGACGAAGTACAATACCATAAGCGTCCATCTTCCAAAGCGGCCATAATACTCCAGGTGAACTGTCCCCTGTCCCCTGGAGATCCAGTGTAATCCCAGGAGATCTCCAGCTGCTACCTGGAGGTTGGCAACTCTACCAGCAGAACTAAATTTCCAGGGTGTGCGTGTGTGTTTTGTCCCTGTGTGCATACGACTTGTGCCATATCCTTATGCCAATAAAGGTATCTGAATCAGAATCAAAATCAGACTCGGGGCATATCTGTCTGCTCGGATTTAGCAACGTTCTCACAAAGCCACCGGGGTCTTGCAAGAGCTCTTGATTGAACTCTCCGGCTGAGGTTCAGCAAGGCTTCCTGGTGCCTGGTTTGCCAGAAGAACCCGTCCTGCCTTCCGGCAAGGCCTGGTTTATGAGAAGGTGGTTGTGTGAACCAGCTCCGGAGTACAGCCAGATCTGTGAGCCAGAGTTCTGGGGCTGCTGTGGATGTTGTCGCCAGTAGAGATTGTCGCCAGTAGAGATTGTCGCCTTAGATTCTTGACAATGCAGAATGTCCAGGTTTGAAGCTTCTCTTCTTCAGCTGAAACTTGTCGGAAGACGTTTCAGCTGCAACTAGCTTCAGTTGCAACCGGAGTAGAGAGAGAGATTTGGATATCCTTCACTGCGAGAATTGGGTATACACCCTCAGCCTGACCGACTTGACAGGATGAATAATAAGACCAATAAGACCCATAAGAAGAAAAAAAGCAAGAAAGGCAAGCAGTGTCAACTGTTTTTGCGGAGAAACCCAGCGTATAAATGGAGGCAGTAAATAAATTGGTGTGCCTCGGATAATGGCTGGAAGCGACAGCGGCCCAGAATCCAGTCTCCCTGGATGCCAGAGAGCCTTCCCCCCTCACCTCTGAACCCAGGAAAGGACCGAAACGATCAGTGGCGATGCGGAGGATGTCTTTGTGCGCACGCAAAAGCTCGCTCCCGGCCCTAGCGAAGCTGCCGCTCTGCGCGCGCTCAAGGCTGGTCCTGCTTCCTTGTTTATCCTTGCGGTTTCGTCTTGAGCCTTGGCATTAGAAGCCGGTTCCAGGGAGGACTTGGACCAAGCAAAACCCTGGGGCCATGGTTGATCCTGCTTGCCCCCCCCCCACACACACACGCTTGCCCCCCTCCGTGGCTGAGGAAAAACCCAAGAGAAGGAGTCTGATCCAAAGCAAAGGCTGACCAGGGGGTGGGTGGGTGGGTGGTTGGGTGGGGGTTGCTGGGGTGGAAGAGCTGGCCTTTGGGAAGGAAACAAAGATTTTAATTTTTTACAAAGCACCCAAAAAAACCCCGCAACTAATGCTCCAGCTTCTCAGCCGCGGTTCCAGCTTGGAGCCTCAGCACCATCTGCTGGGCAAGCTGGATGCGGTGGCACACCTAATGTCTGGTACTCTGGTTTCCTGAGCAGCCGAGAGCCGAATGGGAGGAGGTGGTGGCTGGCGGGACCACAGGGCCCCTGGATAAGAAGGGGCTGCTAGATGGGAATGCTGGGAAATTCCTCGGCGCCCAGAAGGCAGAGACGGTCACATGACCCGTCAGCCGAGCTCACCCAGCCTTGTAGCTCCTTTGCCCTTTGATAAATAATACGTCTGTTACTTTCTGGTAACCCCAGCCCGGTGCTTTCTCATGGAGGAGGTTGCCCGCTGTGCCGTTATACGAGTCTCTGTTCAGGCCAGGCTCCCTTCCATTCAGCCTCCACCCAGGGGGGAGGGCTTGCTTGAGCAAAGGAGAGCAGCACAACTTTTCCTGGGACGAAATGGGTCATTCTTCCAATAGAAGGGTATTAACTGATGACGCTAAGTGATTTCGGGTAGGGGGGGAACTCACACAAGTGCCCTGAGAGGACCGCTCTGGGCTGGAGGAGTGGGCTGTGGTGTGCCAACGGAGGTCCAAAATAAGCAGCTGTAAAGTGCTTTGGGTTGTGTGTGTGTGGGGGGAGGTCCCGAGTACCCCTGCTCTGAGCTTGATGGGGTCTGAGCTAACTGTGGCTAACCGAGAGAGAGGTCTTGGGGGTGTGGCATGGAGGTCTCTGTGCAAATATCAATTCCATGTGCAGTAATGGGGAAAAGGCACGTTCTGCATGAAGGGTGATTAGGAGAGCTTTCCAAATGGGGCTTCCTTGTGGAGCAGGCAGTCCACCCGCAAGCCATGCAACGGAAGTGCCGTTAGAGCAAAAGTGACTTGCAGAGGAAAATCAGATTTTTTTAGTTTTGGGGTGGGTGGAGGGGAAGAACTGGGTAAAGATGGCTAATTCTCTACTAGAATTCTGTACAGTCATCTGATCTCAATCCCCATTGTGCAAGCGGCCGAGCAGATGCCAAAATTCTCTTGGTCCTGTTGCACCGATCAACACTTTGACATACTGCTTTTTGTCAGCTTCTGCCTTTCGCTCACGGCCCACCGTGCCTCAAACTGCACAGGCAGTTTGGGGTCAGGCAGTGGGGGTCAGATTGGATGACCTCCGGGTAACCTCCAGCCCGAGAGTCTGCGATTCCTCCCCCCAAGCAGCTCTGTGTCGCACGTGTGTTTACATCTTCGGACTTTTCATTGTGTTTCTCAGTCCGCTTCTCCCAACCGAGCATCCGGGTCGGTTTCTCAATCCACCCTGGCGCACATGGGATTCTGGTTTTTGTTGATTTAACTTTGGCTGCCATCCACCCAGCCATTAAGCAGGGTTTAGAAGAGTTCTGGTCCCTCTCGGGGAGGGGGGGAAGCTGGTTTAAGAAAAGACCAACTGGCCAGCTTCACCCTGGCGTGGATTGGCTGCTGCTTGCTCTTCGTTTCTGGCTGTTTCTTGCTGCATTTCAGGTGGTGACAGTTAATCTGCTCATCTTGTTTAGTGAGATATGGGGGTGGGGGACGGCCAGGTGGCATTTGTCCCTGTGGCTGCCATGCAGCATATGCAGTGGGCATTTTCCAGCTTGTCACTGTGCTGTGACAGGGCCAGGGTCAGCATTCGATGTGGTGGGGCAGGTGTCTCCCCTCCCCATGCTGTTTGGACACCCCGGCTCCAACTGGAGCATGAAAACCAAACAGGCCAATCATGGCCTCTCAGCTGAGAGAGGCCAGAGCTGTTTGAATTCCCCAGGCAAAACGCGTTATTCTAAAACAAAAGCGTTTATTTTGAAAGTAGGAGGCAAACGAAAGCACGGGAGGGAGAAAAATGCGGGGGGAAAGGACTAGCTATATATTATGGGGTGTACACAGATGGTAGGCCAGGATTCCCACAAGGAGAGCCAATGGCCTGTCAGCAGCACTGATACACGAGCAAGTTGCTGACACGTCCTCTGTGTGTGTTCAAGTGACCAGTCTGGGTGTGCTGTATGTTGCTTTGCTGGTATCAGCCTAATGGCTTAGAGAATGGGCTGTGGCCCAGAAAGCCCCCGGTTCTAATCTCGCCGTTGGCAGGGAGCTTACTTGAATGGCCCAAGACAGCCCCCCAGTAGGGAGAGACTCATATTGCCTTGTCTCCCACCACTGATTTATGGGTCACAGAGATAACCCGCATGCAGGGCTTTGAAGATAGACGTCTGGCTGTCTTCTGTGGGAAACAGGATTCTCAACTAGATAGATGTTTGACCTTTTCCAGCATGGAGGCATTTATATTCTCCGCCCAGTGAGCAGCTGGCTGACCACTGTTGGAAGTGGGAAGCCAGATTAGGGCTTATGTTCTCAGACCTCGTAGAAATCTTAAACGTGGCGCTTCATCTGAGCATGTGGCGGCCGCTCTGACTTGTGACCCTGATCGGGGAGGGACTTTGCCACATTAGGAGGAGGAGGAGGAGGAGGAGAAGAAGAAGAAGAAGAAGAAGAAGAAGAAGAAGAAGAAGAAGAAGAAGAAGAAGAAGAAGAAGAAGAAGAAGAAGAAGAAGAAGAAGAAGAAGAAGAAGAAGAAGAAGAAGAAGAAGAAGAAGAAGAAGAAGAAGAAGAAGAAGAGTTGGTCCTTATATGCCGCTTTTCCCTATCCAAAGGAGGCTCAAAGCGGCTTACAGTCGCCTTCCCATTCCTCTCCCCACAACAGACACCCTGTGGGGTGGGTGAGGCTGAGAGAGCGCTGATATCACTGCCTGGTCAGAACAGTTTTATCAGTGCTGCGGCGAGCCCAAGGTCACCCAGCTGGTTGCATGTGGGGGAGCGCAGAATCAAACCTGGCATGCCAGATTAGAAGTCTGCACTCCTAACCACTACACCAAACTGGCTCTCTGGAAGTCTTAGGGTTGCCAAGTTCTAGGTAACATGAACCTGTGAGCAGCTTTCTGCTGAGCCAGGCCTCGTGTCCATCAAACTCCATATTGTCTACTCAGAGTCTTCCATTACCTATGACCTGGTCCTTTGAACCGGAGATGCCGGGGATTGAACCTGGGACCTTCTGCACGCCAAGCAGATGCTCTACCATTGAGCCACAGCCCTACGCAGATGGTGGCTGTGGCTGGAGGGTTGTGAAATGCCGATCACATAAGGAGGTGGGGGACACTATCTATAAATTATTGCTTGGGGGGGGGAATTAACCATTGGAGTGCTGTTTTGTGGTTGGTGTAACTTGAAATCATGTTCAAAGTTGCTAATGTCGAATTGTGTCATTTGTAAGCTGGAGTTAGTTACTTGAAGGATTTGTACACAAAAGAGTTATATATATTTTGAAAAATCAGCTGCCTACACGGTGCTTTGTAGAATGGAGACAATTTAATTAAAAAATATTTTACCCTAAAAATATTTTACCCCTGATCATTCTGACTTTTGTTTTGTTTGCAGGGGTCCCTAGGACTGGAACAGGAAGAGCCTATTATCCAGGTAAGGGTCAATATAACCCGCAGCAGGTGCTTCAGAGATGATGGTTTGGGTGGGTGGGGGTGTTGGGAGAGGGGGTGAGAGGACCAGAGCCTGGCGTTTCCCAAACAGGACATGGATTTGTCAAATTATCAGCGGGATCAGGCAGCGTTTCAAAAACATCCCGAGTCTTTCGTTGCGACTGGGAATCAGTTTCTTGTACATGCGGAAACATCAGCTTGTCAGGAATCCTGGCTCCTTGCTTGCAAGTCTCGGAGTTCCAGATCTTTTCGGAATTGTCCTGGAGGAGAGATGCAAACAAAAATTTTTCCCCTCTACCCTTTGCAGAAGCTGGTATCTTCCCTCCAGGAGCAGGGGGAGGAGTCGGTGGCCTTGGGACCGGAGGAGGAATCGGCAATCTTGGGACCGGAATTGGAGGAGCGGGTAAGTCCCTTCTGGCACCGTCCCTTTCTGCAAGGGGAGGCCAGTGAAAGGCAGGCAAGCACTTTCCTGGGCCACAGGCCTCCCTCTTTTATTGAATTCATGCTGGAAAAAAGTCCCTCCTTTCTGCGCAGTTCATTCTGGTTCATTCTCCAGCCTCGCCGCTTAAAGAATCTCGGGCTGGAGAGGAACGAATCTTCTCTGCCCAAGACCCTGGTTTCTTCCCAAGAGCCGCTGCTGACATGGCCACAAGCTGTTTGGTAGCACGTGCTCCCATGGTTATGATATTGGACTAACACCTAGGAGGCCCAAGTTCAAATCCTTACACTGCCACGGAGGTTTACTGGGTGACTTGGGGCTAATGACATCCTCTCTGTATAAGCTACCTTACAGGGTTGTTGTGAGGATCTAATGGAGGAAGGGACAGGGCTGTAAGCCACAGTGGCTTCTCCCATTGGGGAGAAAAGAGTCTTTAAAAAGGAAGTCAGTAGAGTAAATAAGAAGCAGAGGCTTCCTGAAGCCTACTGTAGCTGCCTACAACGAGGATGCCCGCTGTGTATCTGCATGATGCTGTGGCATTGCCTTCCTGTATTCAGGATGTGCTGGGGGGGCAGACGATTGTGTGTCCTCTCTGTCTGCTGTTGGATCATTTCATCCCCTCTGAGGCACACAGACACGGCAGAACAGTGTCTCTAGAGGACGCTGCCTGTTGAAACTCTGTTTGAGTCACCGCCCTCGGCTTGCTTCTGTGCACTGAATGAATTGAACCTCCGGATCAGCAACTTTTGGAGAACCACAGCGGGGCGGCTCTGAAGATGGGTCAGACGGACACAATTTTAAAAAGGAATTTCACACTTGAGAACAAAGGCTGAGTGTCTCCAACTTTTATTTTTTTTAAAGGCCTACCCTGGAATGGGGTTGATAGTGGAGCTGTGCATTTAAATATATATCTGCCTGGATTTCATAGAAAGTGACGCTGATCCAGTTTTAACGACCCAAGTGACGTGTGGGCAGGGGGTGGCAGCTTCCCTCCCCAAAGTGCTTTCCTTCTGAGCCGAGTTTCCCTACTAGATGCAGGATTAGCTGGGAGGAGAAGGCTTGCTGAGTGATTTGGTCACCAGAGTGGAAGGTTGAAGATCGCCTTTCATGTCTTTGGTTGCTTGCAGAAACATCTGCCTTTCCCTCACAGGGCCTTTGAGAACGTTTAGGACCATTGCAGAGGGCCTGAAGCCCTTGGGGCATTTCACTGCTGCAAGTCTTTGGCTGCTAATCACAAGATGTCATAGTCCCATTGTATACGGCACTGCTCAGACCACACCTGGAGTACTGTGTGTAGTTCTGGAGGCCTCACTTCAAGAAGAACGTAGATAAAATTGAAAGGGTACAGAGGAGAGCGACGAGGATGATCCAGGTCCAAGGGACCAAGCCCTATGAAGATAGGTTGGGGGACTTGGGAATGTTCAGCCTGGAGAAAAGGAAGTTGAGAGGGGACATGATAGCCCTCTTTAAGTATTTGAAAGGTTGTCATTTGGAGGAGGGCAGGATGCTGTTCCCATTGGCTGCAGAGGAAAGGACACGCAGTAATGGGTTTAAACTACAAGTACAATGATATAGGCTAGATATCAGGAAAACATTTTTCACAGTCAGAGTAGTTCAGCAGTGGAATAGGCTGCCTAAGGAGGTGGTGAGCTCCCCCTCACTGGCAGTCTTCAAGCAAAGGTTGGATACACACTTTTCTTGGATGCTTTAGGGTGCTTAGGGCTGATCCTGTGTAGAACAGAGGGTTGGACTAGATGGCCTGTAGGGCACCTTCCAACTCTATGATTCTATGATTCTATGATTCTATTATCACAGGTTGCTATTTTTTCTTATTGTGGCTTCTAGTTGCATTCTAGCCTCTTGGCAAGTTTTGTTTTGAAACCTTTCCTGCCCCATTCTTCTGGTGCATCATTTCCTGGGAGCTCAGAATTTTTAAAAGGGACCGAGACCTTTGTTTTTTAAGGGGTGCAGGCTGGTGAGGGGAAGGGAAGGGAAGAGGAGTTTCCCCCAGGCATGCTCCTCTCATCTCTCTGTTATTTCCTCTCTAGGACTAGGATACGGCACAGGAGGGAAACCACCCAAACCAGGTGAGTGGCTGCTGTCCCGACATCGACCCCCTCCTCCTTATGAACCCTGGCCTGGATGAGCCCAGATCTCGGAAGATAAGCAGGGTTGACCCTGGCTAGTATTTGGATGGGTGGTAGTGTTAGCAGGGCGGATAAGTCATTGATATGCACACGCTGTATTTTAGGTTAAAGGAGGATAAAAGGTTTATTTATAGAAGGACATTTGTGATGGTGCAGAGGGAGAGACAGGATAGGTGCTGCCTACACGGAGAGAAGCTTCCGTGAAGAAAGAGGAAATTGCCCTGGGATTATCAGTCTAGGGACAGACAAAAGGCCCACTCAAAAGACAGAAAGGTCCTGAACTCTCTGACCTGTCTAACAGTCTTCTTGCTGCCCCCTTCAGAGTCTGCTTCTTCCTCTTAACTTTGTACACCAGACATTGAGGAAGGCAATGGCAGACCACCTCCTTGGGGGAAGGGGGGGTTGCCCTTTGAGCCATGCAGCTCTTCTCCGTCTCTTGATTTGGTGTCTCATCCTGCTTTTGACGCTTTCTTTGCTTTCCTTGCAGGAGTCGGAGGACTAGGTAAGTTTGTCTGTCTTGAGATTCTTCCACAGCAGGATGGGGAGGGCTCTAACCAAGGGCAGGCCAGAATGTCATGTGACTCGCGGGGGGGGGGGAGCCAGGCGCATTTTAAAGATGTCACCAGACTTTGGTTCTTTCCATAGACCCCTCAGATAGCTGAGAGGGACGGGGGAGGCAAAGGACGCTGCATGCGGAAGACGTTGGAAACATAGAGTGGGAGCCAGAAAAAGGTGGTGGAGCTGCCCTTTCCTTCTTCCCCAGGTGGCAGCTATCCAGGTGCCGGAGGTGTCTATCCAGGGGCCTACCCAGGCGGTTTCTTTCCAGGTGGCGGAGCTGGGGGAGCCGCGGCCGCCGCGGCATATAAAGCCGCCGCCAAAGCTGGTGAGTTGATGCCCTCGCCTCCTTGCCCCTGCCATCCTCACAGTCTCATCCCACAGCCAGCAGGGAGTTATTTCCCTTTCGATGTCTCCACTCTACACCCGCGGCATTAAAGCCACATGCCCTGATGTGCCACAGGAGTGACGTTAATAAAAAAAATGAAAGGACTTATTGAACCCCAAAGGGCTCATACTACCAGCTGCATGTTTGCATGATTCCCTGATCTGGCCTCAGCTCTGGGGCATTTCCCCTCTCTCTGCGACGGTTGCGATTGATTCGTTCGGTCAGTCCTAGCACCGCAAAGTTGTCTGACGTCAGAGGAGTTTGCCTGTTATGTCTCTGCGTGATGTCCTGATCTGGCTGTGTTCAGTCAGACTCTACTCATACATACATGTGTGAGAGAGCACATTTCTCCTTTGCTTTGGGTACGACTGGAGTATTCGGTCACTTCTACGGCAGAGTTGCAGTGGAATGACCCATTTCAGAGCGGGCTGTTGGGTATCTCTGTATGAGTTGTTGCTCTGTGTGTGCTTCCTCCTCCTCATCAAAAGATGCTTCCAGAACACTAACTCATTACAGAGCACTGACTCGTACCGAAGCACAGAGGCTGGGCCTCTTTGAGGGGTTTCTCATCCTTGCACGTAAACCTTCTCAGGTCGCATCTGGAACGCCTTATGCTAGGAGTAGCTGTTCATAGAATTTCCCACAATTTGTTTGCAGGGTAAATAAGTCACAGATGTGCACATGCTGTATTTTAGGATTAAGGGGAAAAGGATTTATTTAAGGAACGGCCATACTTTGATAGGACAGAGGCTGACTCACAGAGAGAGAGTGAGAGAGAAGCTTCCGAGAAGAAGGAGGAAATTACCCCTAGAGACAGACAAGAACAGGAGAGACCTGACTAACCCATCTCATAGTTTTCTTGCTGCCCCCTTCATGGTCTTCTTCTCTTCTTTGTACACCAGACATTGCCTATTCCAACACAATGGCCTTACTCTCTGTTAAGAGGCTGTTCTTCTGTCTGGACATTTCCCACGGAAAACAATTTGAGATCTGGTGTCCCTTGAAACTCAGCAAAACGTGTTGGGGTTGATTAAGAATTCCACTTATTGCAGAATTAACTGAAGAATGACGACTCCCTGGAAGTCTATTTATGGCTTTGGGATAATTTGGTGTACCATATCAGGGTCCCTGGGCCTTATTCCTCGTTCCCTGCCCTCCGCTAGGGCAACGTGGGCCGCCACCTGCTCCTCAAACTCTCTTCTGCCTTTCCTAAAGCAGCCGCCGGTGCTGGAGTTCCGGGGGGAATTCCTGGAGCTTCCAATATCCCTGGATCTGTGCCTGGAGGCGGTGTACCTGCAGGAGTACCCGGAGCCCCACCAGGAGGTGCTGGGTTACCAGGTAAGCTGCGTTGATCTTCCTGCGCCGGTCATATTGGAGCCCAGTCAAGTGAATGAAGTCTGACCCTCCAGGGCTGTCGTCAGCATACCCAGAAATGGGGTGGCTGCCTTGGCCCAGGTATCTAGGCAGCCCATTGCTGATTGACCCCCTTCCTCTTCTCCCTTTACAGTGCTCTGTTACTTCTGCTCCCAGCTTTGTGCATTCCTGGTGCCACCACCAGGGAAAGGTTGCAGGTTGTGAGCATGGGCGGTGGGAGGAGGACACATCAGCAGTCATGGAGGATGGGTGGAAGGGAATGAGCAGGGCCAGGTGGTGGGCAGAGAATGGTGTGTGTGTGTGTGTGGGGGGGGGAGGCTGGGAACTCTTGGCCCAAGACCTCCCCACAATTGCAATTCACCCTGACTGGCCATGGGTCTCTTTTGCCCTATGCTTAGTTGGTAGGGACTTACCAAGGATCTCCTGCAGATGTCTTTCCCAGCCCTCAGACTTGGGATATGTAACGGCAATGGATATTGGGATCTTCTACATGCCAACCCAGTGCTCTGTAGCCTTTTGTATATTAAATATTACTGGGTTCAGGTGGAAACCCATGTTGGTCTGAAGCCACAGAATGGAATTCGAGCCACCTTTAAGACTGACAAAGTTTTATTCAGGGTGTGCGCTTTGGTGTGCATGCACACTTCCTCAGATCCCATGAAACGGGAGTTCCCAGTCTATGCCTATAGGTGAGCAGCATGCAACATAATGAAGACAGAAGAGGAACAGGCAGGAAATTTGACCTAGGAGCACGTCCATCAAATTCTCTACTCAGTTGGCTGAATTTGATGGCATAGTGAAGACATTCAGCAGATTCAAGGACCTAGCCAGAATAAAAAGCTTCGTTTATAAGGTTGCTATCTGCTTGGGTTGAATTCTGTGGGAGAAACACAGTAAAGGAAATAAATATATCAAGACCGGTGATTAATGGGCAGATGTCTCCCTAATTATGGAATGCTGAAAGTAATTAACTGAGATGCTGCCAGGGGGAGGAAGGCTGAATGGTGCTTTCAGTGGCCCATGGAAAACCAGTTGTATACAGGGTACATTGGTGCTGGGTCAACTGTAGGGGAAGAAACCCACAAACCTATGTACTGATGGTTCTTTCTTTTGCTCCCTTTCAGGTATTGGAAGCAAACCCGGGAAATTACCAGGTAAGTTGGCAGGAAAACCCAGGGTCTGATGAGGGCTGAGCCAGAGGTTTGCAATTATCTGTTTCTGCACCTCCTTTTTTGAGGAACGTTAATGCAGACTTCCACGTTTTGCTTTAGGATGCTTTGGGCTGATCCTGCGTTGAGCAGGGGGTTGGACTAGATAGCCTGTATGGCCCCTTCTAACTCTATGATTCTATGATTCTATGATTCTATGATTCATAGGAGAGCCAGTTTGGTGTCGTGGTTAGGAGTGCGGACTTCTAATCTGGCATGCCAGGTTCGATTCTGCGCTCCCCCACATGCAGCCGGCTGGGTGACCTTGGGCTCACCATGGCACTGATAAAACTGTTCTGACTGGGCAGTGATATCAGGGTTCTCTCAGCCTCACCCACCCCACAGGGTGTCTGTTGTGGGGAGAGGAATGGGAAGGCGACTGTAAGCTGCTTTGAGCCTCCTTCGGGTAGGCAAAAGCGGCATATAAGAACCAACTCTTCTTCTTCTTCTTCTTCTTCTTCTTCTTCTTCTTCTTCTTCTTCTTCTTCTTCTTCTTCTTCTTCTTCTTCTTCTTCTTCTTCTTCTTCTTCTTCTTCTTCTTCTTCTTGATAAGGATCAAATATTCAGACTGGAAGTTTGAAATAGATGTCAGGATTTCAGCACTCTTTTTCCACCTTGACCCTCAGCCTGGTGGAAAGGCTCAGTCTTACAGGCCGTGGAACTGTCCAAGGTCCTGCAGGGCTCCTGATCCTGCCAGAAAGGGGCCAGGGCTGAAAAGGCCCTGGATGAGGCCAGTTTGATATCTTCTCATCCCCAGTTGCTCCCCTTGTAAGAGGGGCTACATCAAGTCCAGCTAAGACAAGCTAGGTTTGTGAATGACAGGTGGGACCCCGACAGGGCCTGGCAACATATTGTATTTTACACTAGTTTGTTGTGGGGCCTGGTAACCATATAGCAGCTGCACCTCTCAGGTGGCCGTTCTGTGTAAAGGCCCTGCAGGAACCTTCTTTGTCTTGAGAAAATGGCTTGGGGGCAAGGCAGGAGCCCCCCCCCCACTTCCCAGGCCATGGTCCCAATCTGAATCAGGTCACTATGCTGCTTCTACCCAGCGTCACCCCCAGAGACTAGCAGCTGCAATATGGCTGCCCGTCCTCCGTTTCCACTCCCGTAAAATTGAGAGCTTCTTTTTCCTTTCGTGGCAGGTGTCGGGATCCCCGGCGTCGGGATTCCGGGAGGTGTCCCAGGTGGCGTGGTTCCTGGCACAGGTGAGCAGCCCCCGGGCCTGTCCCATCGCCCCGCCTCCAGCAGTCAAGCAAGAGTTTCATGCCCACCTTCCAATTTCAGCAAACGCTCCAAAGTTCAAACGTGTCCTGTCAAATGATGTTTAATGTAGCCATTTGATTTCGGAGGGCACCTGCTGAAGCAGCTGGGAAATTGCCAGGCCATAACTTCCTTTCACCGCTGCGTTGCAGGGATCCGTTATCCTGGCGTAGGAGTGTTGCCGGGTGTGCCGATTGGAAGCGGAGTCAAGCCAAAAGTCCCAGGTTGGTGTCCTCCTTCCCCCTGTTCCGGATGCTGACTTGTATTTGACATGCAAGAGAAAGAAGCGTTGGCTGTCTCAAGGCTCACGGTGGGGTTTGTTTCTCGTGCTGTTTTTTCTAAAAATCCACATGCACTGGAAGATGTCCCACTGTACACCTGGTGCTGTCAAAGCACCCCTGACCATGAACCTTGCTTGCTATCTTGTCACCCAGTTTGGAGCATGCTAGAACAATCTGCTTTAGAACAAATGCAGTAGTGACCAAGATGATGAGGAAAATCCGAGAGCCAGTTTGGTGTAGTGGTTAGGAGTGCGGACTTCTAATCTGGCATGCCTGGTTCGATTCTGCGCTCCCCCACATGCAGCCGGCTGGGTGACCTTGGGCTGGCCATGGCACTGATAAAGCTGTTCTGACCGAGCAGGAATATCAGGGCTCTCTCAACCTCACCCACCCCACAGGGTGTCTGTAAGCCGCTTTGAGCCTCCTTCGGGTAGGGGAAAGCGGCATATAAGAACCAACTCTTCTTCTTCTACTACTTGGGAATGTTCTGTCTGAAAAAGACTTGGGAATGTTCCATCTGGAAGTTGAGAAAGGACGCAATTGCTCTCTTGAAGTATTTGAAAAGCTGCCAGAGGAAGGCAAGGCACTGTTCCTGTGGGCGGCAGAGGATAAGACCCACAATAATGGGCTTAAATTACAGGCAGAAAGGTACTGGCTGGAGATTAGGGGGAAATTTTTCGCAGTCTGAGTAATTCAGCAATGGAATGGGCTGCCTAGGGAGGGGGTGAGCTCCCCATCAAAGGCCGTCTTCCAGAAGCAGCTGAACAGAGACTCCTCCTGGATGCTTTAAGCTGATCCTGCATTGAGCAGGAGGGTGGACTAGATGGCCTGGATGGCCCCTTCCAACTCTATGATCCTCTGTATTGAGCTCCCCCTCACCGGCGGTCTTCAAGGAGCAGCTGAACAGAGACTCCTCCAGGATGCATTAAGGTGGCTGATCCTCCCTGGAGCAGGGGGTTGGACTAGATGGCTTTTATGACCTCTTCCAACTCTATGGCTCTGTGGTTCCCACTATCCAGAATCAGTTGTCAACTGCTGCAAACGGAGTCCCTTCCTAACGGAGGCAACCCCAAAATTTGCCAGCTAGCACTCCCCGCCAGAGCCCTCTCTTCCAGTACGGTGTGGTCTCCTTCCTGATCTCGCAACCCGGCTCCAAAACCATCGCAAAAGCCCCTCGATTTACTTTCAGCCCTTTTAAAATATAGCGATCCGTCCTTGAGCCTGCATTGGAGTCTCTCCAGTATCCGATTAGCAAACTATCCCCGACACGCCTAAAAGGGTTTGGACGGCACCCTCGGAAGAACTGCGACAAATGCTTGCCGCTGATTAATTGTCGTGCTTTTGCGGCAAAATTGGCTTGCTGCGAACCAGTGTTGAGACTTTTCTTCCCGCAGCCAGGAAAGGGAGTGGAGCAGCCGACAGATGAACGCATCAGGAAACGGGGTGGTTGGTTTTGCCGCGGCTGCATTGCCGTTTCTTTGGTTTCTTTGCTGTTTCTTTGGTCCAATCTGTAGCATGTTTATATACCCCCTCCCCCCCCCAGCAAAAATGGGGGTTTCAAAGGGGATCAGGCTCCTAAAATACACAGGCTTTCTCGGTTCCAGAAAAATTCAGCCTCTCCCTAGCTTCTAAATTCCTTTCCTGGTGTGTGTTGACCTTCGCTCTCCTCCTGTAGGGCAGCCTTGCTCTCAGTGTTTCGGAATGTCATGAGGCTAGTCCTCTGTACATGGACTGTGATAATTTTCTCTTTGCCTTTCAGGCGCAGGTGGCGGAGGCTTTGCGGGAATCCCTGGTAAGCTGGCTCTGGCAGGACCGCCTCTTCCACTACATCCCCCAAAAGATCATTAGGATTGAACAGCCAAAATATGCTCAGGGTCCCCAACCCCAAAGAAATAAAACTGACCTGAGACAGGGCCTTTTCAGACCTGACACCGGCCTGATGGAATGCTCTCCCCAGTGCAATCAAGACCCTTCAGGTCAGGGGTAGTCAAACTGCAGCCCTCCAGATGTCCATGGACTACAATTCCTATGAGCCCCTGCCAGCGAACGCAGGGGCTCATGGGAATTGTAGTCCATGGACATCTGGAGGGCCGCAGTTTGACTACCCCTGCTCCAGGTCTTTAAGCAGTTCTGGAAGTCTTTTCAGAAAGGCGGGCTAGGAAAATTCTTTATTATTATTATAGTCACCCCTCCAGCTCCGCCACAGCCAGAGAAAGACCTTGCAGCTTGCATCGTAGGCTGTAGACAAGGGCAGCAGGTTTTTTTGGGGGGTGATTGTGGGGAGTCTGTGAGGCTACTGATGGTTCTCTCCTTGTTTGCTTTTAGGATTCGGAGGCTATGGGGGTCAGCAGCCGGGACTGCCTCTGGGTTACCCCATCAAGTCACCTAAGCTCCCTGGTAAGCTAGAACTTTAAAAGGCAAGCAACAAGACCAGAAGGCTCCCTTTCTGCGATCGGAACTGAGATGTGCTCAGTCAGCAACACCCTTGCATCCTTTTATGCAGGGGTAGTCAAACTGCGGCCCTCCAGATGTCCATGGACTACAATTCCCAGGAGCCCCCTGCCAGCGTTCGCTGGCAGGGGGCTCCTGGGAATTGTAGTCCATGGACATCTGGAGGGCTGCAGTTTGACTACCCCTGCTTTTATGGTTGGGAGTCACCACAACGTGAGGAACTATATTAAAGGGTCGCGGCATTAGGGAGGTCGAGAACCACTGTCTTAAGACAACTGTGCCTTGACAGCACTTTACACCCACAAAACCTAGTCCAGAGGCCCCCGTTAAGGGAAGTTTAAACAAAAACACACACACTCGTTCCGTAAAGGCAATTTGGCAAAAGGGGTCGGGGGAGAGAAAACCTGGGGCGGAAGGCTGCTTTTTTTGCTAGAGAAAAAAAGCTTTGGGCTCTCCAACGACATTTGAAAATCTTGCCCAAACGTTCTGTGTTCAGAGGCAATCAGCTCTCATAAATGTTACAGAAATTACAAATAAAAGAACACAAAATCCCAGGATACTATGAGGCTATTTTCCAGGAATCCATGTTGCATATTTTAGGAACTAACAGGGGCGAGGGGGGGGGCAAAATTATAGCTTGTTTTCCAGGCAGCTTCAAATGTTGAATCTCTTTCCAGGTGGTTATGGGCTGCCCTACACGACAGGAAAGTTGCCATACGGTGGCGGTGAGTTCAGCAGAAACCCAGTGGGAGTCTGAGGGGGGGGGGGACAATGAAAATGAGCCGGGCAATGCATCCCTGGCATTGCACAGATCAGGGTTCCCAGGGTGGGGCCGGTGGGTGACATTGCACCCACCACCTTTCCTGATACCCACCCAGTGGTTTTTGAAAGCAGGCAGGACCAGGTGGGGCCTTTCCCCAGTGGGGCTTCTGGCTGGCTGTGCAGATCGAAAGAAATCCCATGAAGCAGAGCTTCTGCCTGAAATGCCCAATAGCTAACTATCAGAGTTGTAAGTTCGATCCCTGACATTTTGTGGCTGGCCCCGCCCACTGTGGCAACCATTTTGTGACTGGCTGCACATCCTGATATCATGCTACTGCCCTGGACTGTTAACCGGAGGCTACCCTTCAGGGCCTGGGCGGGTGTCCATATGCTGGAAAGGAGCTATGGCAAAAAAATTTAATCCGAACATTCTCAGTTCTATGCTTGGCCTACCTGTGGTCCTTTTAGGCGGCCCCTGAGTTCCAGAACGGCTTGCCCACTGCCCCTCCACAACTCCCCAGAGCTCTGCAAGCCAGGTGCCGAAGCAGGGTGTAAATGGCAGCCAATGAGTCTTGAGGAAGGATTTCGGGAGGCGGGAGAGTCCGGTGGCAAGGGGAATGTGGGGAGTAGCTCGGCAGAACGGCTCATGATGGGAATGGTCAAAGAGAACGGAAAGGGGAGTCTTGGAAGTGCTGCTTGGCTCTCTTCAGAGCAACAGGCCCCGCCCAGCTAGGGAAGTCAGGCTTGTCAGCTCATCTGTGCATCTGAACCAGTTTGTAATCAGTTCGGTTCAGACCTGAGACTTCCCAGTTAGAGACTCTCACCCCCTCCTTAGAACTGCAGTCCCAGCCTTGGTTGGGGAAACAGGACTGAGACCTGATTAAATTTTATACGGCAGCTGTCTGTTTCTCTGTGCGCCTCCACTGGGGACTCCAGCTGTACGGCACAGCACTCCACCAGATCTGAGCTGTTCAACACAGCCTTAGCAAAGCTCTGTTGGGCTTCCCTCAACATCCAACCCACGCTTCCCCTAGTTTTGGGTTTTTTAAAAAAATGCAATTCCGGGAAAATATATGTGTCTGTAGTTCCAGGGGGGAAAATCAGCACGGCTTCCAAAAGAACATTTGTGCAGTTCAAAAATGCGAGTTATGCAAAAGTTGCATGACAGTCTAAAAAGTGATTTGAGGATGATCTGCCAAGCAAACTGGGTATTTTGGATGCCAGGCTTGGGTGCGGCATGGCCATTTCTTTTCCTTGCCCAAAGAAGTCTTGCGGACTCTGTGGATGCTGTCTCCAGAGCGATTGCTTGGGTTGCCAACCTCCAGGTGGGGTCTGCGGCTCTCCTGGGATTACAGCTGATCTCCAGAAGAGAGAGATCAGCTCCCCTGGCCACTCAGGAAGGTTGACTCTGTATTATTGTACCCCATTGAAGTCCTTCCCCTCCCCAAAGCTGTCCTTCAGGAAGAGCCCCTCAAATTTGCTTCAGACAGCCCTAAGTCATTGCTTTCTCTTTGTGTTTGCAGGTACCGGAGCCGGAGTGCTAGGTGGTGGAGGGAGCAAAACCGGGTACCCGACAGGCACTGGTAAGTTGTAACGCCTTGGGGGAGAAAGGGGTCCCCTTCTTCATCCCTGATGCTCAACTGTTTCTCTACTGCTCAGCGCACACAAAATCACATGCATTCGGCATCTGGGTGTGCTCAAACTCAATCTGCTGTTGAGTCCCAAATGCTGGGGGATGCCAGAACATCAGAAGGACATCAGGCCATGGAATGAATAACTCTTTCCCAGCTGTTTCCCTCCGGCCACTGGTGCTCCCAGCTATACTGCTCCTGAACGCGGAGGTTCTGTGCGACTCTTGCTTTCCCCTCCAGCATGACTTGTTGTTGTTATGTGCGAAGTCGTGTCCGACCCATCGCGACCCCATGGACAATGATCCTCCAGGCCTTCCTGTCCTCTACCATTCCCTGGAGTCCATTTAAGTTTGCAAGTCCAGCATGACTAATAGCTGTTAAAAGACCTCTGTGGCAAACAATGGAAGACCTTGCTGGTGGAGTTAGCTGGGCTTGAGGGAATTTGTGTAGGCAGGGAAGATCTTTTTGGGGTTGTTTTTTTTAAAGCACTGGTTGTCATTAAGAGCCCGGCTGCATATTACAACATTTCAGGATCCACCTCAGGTCTCCTCAAAGCAGATGCATGCTGAGGGTTCCATGCTGCAATGTAATCGTCATGCCTGTAGGGAGCCGGATTCGGATCAGGACTATGACGGACAGAGAAGAGAGAACATGAGACACACTCCCTTTTGGGACAGCCCAGCAGAGATGCTGTTTGTTCTGCTGGGGAAACGCAACATGTACTTCAGCCCTTGTTTCCACTGTTTCGAACAGGATAGGGCTCTCACACATGTCTGAGAATTCAACTTCATTGTGGAATCCCCAGGGCAGGTCCGGTTTGACAAGATCCGGCATGGACCCCAGAAACAGTGTAATATGGAGTTAGACCCGGTTTAGAATGGGATTCCCAGTAAGCAGGGCCGGATCTGTACGTTTCCTTGGAAGGGAGGTCAGAGAAAGGTAGGGAAGTGGTTCCACCGAATTGTGCATCTGACATTTAGACACACACACACCGGCACACACATAAAATCACCCTTCTTGCTACTCCCTTGCACCTGCGAAAGTCCTGGATCTTTAGCCCTGCATCATTTTCTCATACTAATCCACCCCCCCCAAAAAAAATAGTATGCACATTTCAATGTTATTTGTTTATCGAAGCCAAACTGACAGCAACCGGCCGAGAACAGAAGCTGCAGACAAAAATGTTAAATGAAACGAGAATCGGCTACGTGCCTAAGTCACACGTTTGAGCAAGGAAGCCCCACCTCTGACGTTATTTATCTTTGTCTGGCAGGCGTAGGAGCCCAGGCAGCTGCCGCAAAAGCCGCAGCAAAATACGGTGAGTAACTAGCCAAGGGAAACCACTGGGCATGCCCAAGAGCCCATTAAAAATCTTGCTTAGAAGTACTGTGGACCAGAGGTAGTCAACCTGTGGTCCTCCAGATGTCCATGGACTACAATTCCCATGAGCCCACAATTCCCATGAAGCAATTTCTACCATAGAGTTTTGCCCAAAAGCCAGAGTGTTGCCCACTGACTTCTCAGATGTGGATGATGTCAGCATGTGGCATCGCTATCGGGAAGCAGTATAGCCTTGTCTAAAATGATAGCCTGCCATTGACTCTGGTCTCTTTCCTTAGGAGCTGGAGCAGGTGCCCTGCCTGGGCCCGGAGCCATCCCAGGAGGATTAGGGCCTGGAGGCAGTGTCCTTCCAGGAGGCATAGGTAAATGTCATGGCTGATGGGGGGGGGGGGGGCGGGGGAAGCTCAGAATGCGAACTTGGCCTTGATAGATACAACCAAGATGGCCAATCCAGTCTCTCACTTGGGCTTCTACAGTAACCATCTGGAAATCTTTGAATGTTCTTGCAAGTCAGAAAAGGGACATACTTCAGAGAAACAGCATCACTGATCCAAGGGAGAGTTCAACCACCGATGCTAGTAGCCATGCACAGAACTGTAAGAACCTGAGCTAGTCTAGACCAAGCGTCTGTATAGAGTGGCTTCATAGGATCATAGAATCATAGAGTTGGAAGGGACCTCATGGGTCATCTAGTCCAACCCCCTGCACTATGCAGGACACTCACGTCCCTATCGCTCATCCACTGTAACCTGCCACCCCCTTGAACCTTCACAGAATAAGCCTCTGTCAGATGGCCATCTAGCCTCTGTTTCAACATTTCCAGAGATGGAGAACCCACCGCCTCCCGAGGAAGCCTGTTCCACTGAGAAACCTCTGTAACTGTCAGGAACTTCTTCCGGATGTTTAGACGGGATTTCTTTTGAATTAATTCCATCCCATTGGTTCTGGTCCGTCCCTCTGGGGCAAGAGCGAACAGCTTCATTTCCCCACGGTGGCCAGCTCATCGAGCTGTCAGTCCACTGAGCTGGATCCAGACAGCTTTGTTGCTCAGTCTCCCCCAGTTCCCCATCTATCTTCCCTCCTGATAGAAGCATCTCTGAAGCGCTCCAATTGTCTTGCAGGGGTGGGCCCGGCAGCGGCAGCAGCAGCTAAAGCGCAAGCTAAAGCAGCAGCTTATGGGGGTGAGTTGGCTGGCCTTGTGCTGTGAATCCAGCGGAGGGGGGAAGTGAACCAGATGGCGGCTGGTGATCTAGAGCGGTGTCAAACTTCTTTAGAACAGCAGCAGGGAGGGTGAGATTTGGGGGACAGAAGTGGCGGGCAGAGAAGGGGAAGATTGCACAACGTCTCCTCAGCGCTCCCTCCCTGCTGCTGGCTGTGGTCTCATATATCTAATAACCTGGTTATAGAAGGGCATTTCTCCCATCCAAATCAAACCTCTCCCTGCCATGTTTTGTACATTCGCCGAACTGGCAACATTCGCCAAGCAGTCAATTTGGCCTTTTTATCTCGGTATTTGTCACTATGAGTCCTCGTTGGCGTTGGGGTGTATCGTTCCGGGACTGGACAGTTTTTATGAGCGCCTACTAAGGGTGAGATCTGAGATTCGGGAAGGGAAGGGGCTGCTGTCTGGAAAGGCCCCAAGCCAAAAAGGTATGTGTCCAGGCCAACCTTTCTCAACTATTTTACCATTGAGACATTCTTCCCAGTTTGAGAAATCCCGGAAGTGGCACGATCGTGCAGAACATGGGCAGGAAACATAGCTGTGGACACGCCCACCCGGGGCCCCTCCCCATCCTCTCCGGGCTCATCATTGGCCATTTGTGGAGGGGGCAGGTCAACGCAGCCCTCTGTGGTCATATCACTCGATAAACGTTTAACAAGATTTTTTAAATATATTAAAAATGAATTAACAATCACCCTTTCAGGAAACCCTCCCAGGGCCGTCAAGAAAGCCCAAGGTTTCACAAAACCCTGGTTGAGAGAGCCTGGGATAGGCAGATGGGAGCCCTCACACCTCACCTTAGAGCCCCAGACCCCCCCTTCTCCAATGCATCTGGATCCCTTGAAGCAAGAGCTGTCCTGGGAAAGAGAATGAAATCTGTTTGAACGTGTGCAGCTCTCATGGTCTAGGATTGTCCCAGCACAGCTTCTGTTTTTGTTCAGAAGCAAGTGGATAGTGGGGGGCCCTACCGATTGTAAGAGGGGTGCCTTTTCCCCCTTCGACTCAGGTTTCATTAGGTGCCATGTCTGGGAAAGGAGAAAAAGGACCAAGAGCTTATATTTTTGTTTCTTGCAAACGACTCTCATATTGGCACCGTTCAAAGGACGCGGCTCCTTCAGTACCTGTATTAATGAGGGTTCCTGAGCCGTCCTTCCCATGGGACTTTTCAGCAGCAAATATGACTTTAAATGGCTTTAAATGGATGCATGCAAAAGCTCCCTGCTGGTCTGCTAGTTCTTTGAACATTTGGCTATTTTTTTCTTCTTCTTGGTAGGTGCCGGAGGAGTCCCTGGTGGTGGCGCCGTGCCAGGGGCAGGTCCAGGTGTCTTGCCTGGTATTGGAGTGCGTCCAGGTGAGCTAGTTTGGGTGGAGAAGGTGGAGGCAGGCTCGCTTGCTTTCATCTGAGGACCAGGGGGAAAAAAAGGATCAAGCTGGCGATGGCGAAACGATTTATTCCAATGTTCAAGACAATTTCGAAACGGATTCCCGGGTATAGTCTGTTTCCGATATATTCATCCATGATGTTCTCAATATTGTTAATAACTCAATCTTCTCTAATAATAATTTTACGGGTGGTGGAATTATAGAAAATAACCTACTTGGTCTCTGATAATGTCTCGGTTTATGTAGTTCAGTCCCAAATTGGTGACGGAAGGGGATTATATTCCCCGGACCTTGTGGGTCTCTGCTACGGGACTTGACGTGCCTTGATGTGCATCTGAAACTGGTAATGTGGTTATCTTTGAGGCCTGCCCATTGCGTCATTTCTTTTCTTTGCTCCTCTCAGGAGTTGCAAGCCCTGCAGCAATAGCAGCCAAAGCAGCCAAGTATGGTAAGACTCTGAGCGGGCCAGGGTGGAGGGGTGGGGGCAATTCTGTGCAGGACTCTTAGATTGTGTGGAGGATTCAGCTTCAGTCCCCCCCCCCCCAAATTCAAGGCAAGTTTCTTGTTTCTCCGGCTGCAAGAGAGTCTGGGAAGGACGTGCCCAGTGCCCGCCCCAATCTCCAAAGCTGGAGGGTGTGTTGTGAAGGCAAGCAAGGTGGTTACCTTGCCAACCAGCTCTGATTTGTGTCTGGACCGGAAGTGGTCTTAAAAACCCAGGGGTGCTGCCCGGGGCTGCGAGGAAGAAAAGCTGAACAGAAGCGGAGCTGTTAAATAAACCAGCCGTTTCTGCAGAGCAGGCACAGGGCTGCCCCTGAAAACTGCAAGCCTGCGTTTCGTTCTCCCCAGTGAAAGTGATAGAAAATGTGCAGTGGGACATCTTTGCATTGTACGATTCCCCAGTAGGAGTTGGCCCCAAGAAATACTATTGTAAGCTGGAAAACTAGGAGCACATTGAAGCTGTAATGCCGCACCTGTTCTATAAGCAGATGATGCAGGGAAGGAAGGGCACCCGGGGCTGCTATTTTCCGCGGCAGCTTCGTGTCCGCTGCAATACCCTGTTCCCACCTAATGGAGAAGTATCCCTCAGAAGAGGCTCAAAACATTTTGCTGTCCCACTGGGGCGATATGTAAATTTAAATAATTAATAAAACAGCAAAGAGTGCCCCCTTGCCACTGTGCACCTGCAGGAGTCACTGTTCTGAGTGTTCTTTAGGGTGGAAATTATTCACCGAGTGCCCGCTTCCAGAGCAACTGAAAGATCCAGTCAAACCCCATGCAGAGGGACAGTCAACTCCCATGCGTAGTAGGTGCTTTTGTCTGCAGGTGGACACTTTGGGCTTAATTAGAGCACTTACTTATAATTGCCCTGCATCTCCTGGCACAGTCGTCTTGCCCCGCCCGCAGCAGCGTTTTGGAGACGCTGTGCTTGGTTTGATGGATGAGAATGGGTTGATATGGCAACAGCAAATCACCAGGCAGGTGTATTTTATCCTGGCTGGCAAATGCCCAGAGAGATCAGCCAAAGAGATGAGGTCAAGGTGAAGTTTTCGTTGAGCCTGTTCAGAACAAGTTTGCTCTTCCATTTCTCCTCTTCTGTCCCAGGAGCTGGCGGGGTCCCAGGCGCCTACCCAGGAGCTGGCGGGGTCCCAGGCGCCTACCCAGGAGCTGGCGGGGTCCCAGGCGCCTACCCAGGGGCTGGCGGGGTCCCAGGCGCCTACCCAGGGGCTGGTGGGGTCCCAGGCGCCTACCCAGGGGCTGGCGGGGTCCCAGGAATCGGGGCGTTACCAGGTGGACTCCCAGGTGTGGCGCCAGGCACTGTCCCAGGTGAGTTAGGATAAGGAGATGCATCCCCCTAACTGGATGAATTCGGCCCAACATCTTGACCATGTTTTTTGCATGTGCCTGCAGGTGTTGGTGCAGGGGCGGCGGCGGCAGCGGCAGCAAAAGCAGCAGCAAAAGCAGCAGCTTATGGTGAGCCAAAAAGCCCATCTCCCTATCGCTTGCCGAATGGCTGCGTGGATTTCCATACAAATTTTTTTAGAAAAATTGCAATCCTTTATTCATCTCCCTGGCTTAGGGCAGCCGTCCCTGGCTTAAGGACCCTAGCAGCTTCAAAGGGGGCCACAGACTGGAAAACGTTAGAAAAGGAGCCCAAAAGGTTTAACGTGGGGCCCTGGTAACAGAACAGAAATGGCCTTTGCTGGAAAGTTCGAAGGAAAGAAAAAAGCATCATGTAATCTGTTTCTTTTGGGTGTGCTTGAATGAAGGCATTCTAGGGGTCAAATGTTCTGGAAATCTGTCTTGCTTATATATAAGGCAAGGTACGTTGAGTCCAGAACAGATTTAGAGTCCAGAGGGACTTTAAGGCCGACAAAGTTTTCTTCAAGGGATGATCTTTTGTGTGCACACCCTCTTCCTCAGGTGCAATGAGTCTGTCGAGTAGAGTTATCCTACTCTTAAATTAGGCCATCTTTAGCCTAGCTCATTGCACAAGCAGCCACCCTACTGCTGAGGACCTTGGAACCTGAGTAGAGGTCCTGAAAGGGCCATGCCCTCCCCCCAAAATGGTTAAGAGTGGCCGTTATTTACTAATCCCTAGGCTTCAGCATACTTGTATACGTGTCTCCTCTTCTCTGGAGGGTTTGCCCCATGACGTTTTGTTTTCTCTATTTTATGCAAACCGTGAGAATCCACTCTAGTTTAAATTTATCCCCAGGTCCTGGCAAGATAGTATGCGTCATGTAGACTTTCCCCGTTTGCATATGCTTCAAAAATTAGGTTTATCCAAACCACTCAGACCAAGCTTGCCCTCCAAGGTTAACTCTTTTCTTCCAGGTCAAATCCCAGGTGCTGGTGGAGTGCCTGGAGGTGGAGGAATTCCAGGAGCTGGTTTTCCAGGTGTGGCTCCAGGTACTGTCCCTGGTGAGTTAGGATAAGAAGATGTGTCCCCCTATCTGGACGATTTCCGCCTTGCTTCTTGATCATGTCTTTTGTGTCTGCTTGCAGGTGCTGGGCCAGGAGCAGCAGCAGCGGCGGCGGCGGCAAAAGCAGCGGCAAAAGCAGCGGCCTACGGTGAGCCGAATGGCCAAGTCATCTGTCACTCACAGCATTGTTGTGGGCAGCCTTGTCATGCAAGCTAACCAGACAGGACTGGCTTGAAATTCACTGCTACGCTCAACTTTAAGCAACCGATTCTCCTCTTTCTTTCTTTTAAGCCCAGCCAGAAAGAGATTTGTAGGGCTCCAAGGGGCAGAGGCAGAATCGATGTTCTAGGCACATATTCCGTGTGACCTATTTTATTTGTTTCGAGAATTAACCTGCTGCCTGCTTCAGGCAGTCCAAAGCGATGGTTGCTGGTTAGCTTCCGGACCAGGTTTAAGCCAACAAAGGTTTTCTGAATCTGAATCTATGGGATCTGGCCCTATCCTTGTGGTTTCCATGGACATCAAGCTACAATATATTGAGTGTATATATACAAATGATATACAGCCCCTTTTAATTAAAGAACTAAATAAGGTTCCATAATAACTTAAGTGTATTCCTCGGACCGGTCAAGTCATTTGGTTTGTTTGAAAACAAGTCCTTACTTATATCATTTTTGAATTAGAATATTCATGGGTCTTTGTGGATGCTTTTTATGTACTTTTAAACGATTTGCCTGTGTCCTGGAAGCTAACTGACAGGCCATGAAAATGGGCTGTTACACTATCCAAAATACTTGTACTACATCACCGAAAAGGTAAATGGCCTCGTCCACTACTTTGGTGGCTTGAGGACCTCACAGCCTCCCTAACAACTGTGCCTGGACATATTTTTGAGGTAATTTGTAAGTTTTTACTTGATGTTTTCTAGACTTGCCACCATTGCTGTTATGGCTTTTCTATTTGGGGAGTTGTTGCAAAACGTAAAAATTAAATTACAAAAGATCTGAGCCAAGCCATTTAGAACAAACTTGCCCTTCAATTTCACATTTTCTGCTCCAGGCCAGGTTCCAGGTGTCGGTGGTGTCCAGGGTGTTGGAATCTTTCCAGGTGTAGTACCAGGTGGTGAGTTAAGATAACAAGATGCATCCCTGACCTGGACAAATTCCGCCCTGCTTCTTGGTCACATCTTTTGTATCTGCCTGTAGGTGGTGGTCCAGGATCAGTAGCAGCAGCAAAGGCAGCGGCGAAAGCAGCAGCATATGGTGAGCTGAGTGGCCTGTTTTTCTGTCACTCGCAAGACTGTTGTGGGTAGTCTTGTCACTCAAATAAATCAGATGAGACTTAATGGTTCCCAACCTTCCTAATGCCGTGACCCTTTAATACAGTTCCTCATGTTGTGGTGACCCCCAACTATAAAACTATGCAAGGGTTCTTTCACAGAAATTAAACCGTAACTGACCTAAGGCATGAAGATCGATTGTTCATGATTGTATATAAATTGATTATAAATTGTATATAAATTGGCGGGCGCCTTAAGGGGAGAAGCAACAGTGATGTCCATCCCCCCCCCCCATGGCCAAGTTGCTTACCCTGCTGCGACACCTATGAAAGGGTCATTCAAGCCCCAAAGGGGTCTCAACCCCCAGTTTGATAACCACTGGTTTAGAGCAGGGGTAGTCAACCTGTGGTCCTCCAGATGTTCATGGACTACAATTCCCATGAACCCCTGCCAGCGTTTGCTGGCAGGGGCTCATGGGAATTGTAGTCCATGAACATCTGGAGGACCACAGGTTGACTTCCCCTAGTTTAGAGTAACTGATGCTCTTGTTCCATTGATTTAAGGCCGGCCAGGGGAAGACCCATGGGATTCCAAAGAGCAGGAATGGAATCACACTTCTGTGTGCATGTTCCATTTGACCATTTTTAATAATTTTTTTAGAAAATTTGTATGCCGCCTCTCAAGACCTGCTTGAGGCTATTCACAATAAAACCCGAGCGCCCAAACTTTGAAAACAAATCATACCTGTGATGGAATGGATTTTCAGGCCCCGTTCCCTCAAGTTCTGGGAGCTTGGAAAAGCCTTGAAGACTAATAGGAAATGTGTCTTTGCAGAAATCCGACTCTGACCATTTAAAATACAAGTTTCATAAACAGTAATAAAAAGAGTACACGTGACTTGTACAAGCATCGGTCTGAGCAAGAATGTAAAGAAAAGGTTGATACCATGCTGTCCTCTAAACACTTAACACTATTCTTATCCTAGACAATGCTTGACAAAGATAGGCTGATGATTCGAAATTGAAATCCATCATAATCTTAGTTCTAAAGATGGAACTTCTGATTGTGGTCCTTCGACTCATGCTCAAGATGTAATCCTGATGTAAAGGTTCAATCCATCATGACCAAAAGTCGAGTTTCTTCCTGAGTCTTTATAATCTCCTCTTTGGTAGTCTTTCTCCTGTTTGGGGTCAGTCTTGATCTTCCTGCCCTCAAAAGGAAGAAAATACAACCGAGCCTTCTGGTTGTCCCAATCTCTGTCCCTTTTACTGTGACAATCTAGAAAGGTGTTAGATAAGTTACTGTGTGCCATCCTGATTTGACCTCATGTTTGGGTCTTAGGTCCACTGGTTGAAGAAAGAGCTAGGTTCAAGTCTGCTAGCTCTTTAGAGACCACCGAAATTTGGGAGGCATGAGCTTTCGAGAGTCAAAGTTCCCTTCATTAGACTCTTTTTGGTCTCTAAGATTTTATGTATTTATGTATGTATTTATTTATTGATTTGATTTGATTTCTATACCGCCCTTCCATCTGGCTCAGGACGGTTTACATACAACATCACAGGGGACACATGGATACATCTAGATGCGTCTAGATTTAAATCTAGCCGTCCTGTTGTAGACCAACATGGCTAGCATCCTGAAACTGGTTGAAGAAAGGTGATTCATCAGTATTTTAAATATCTACATTTGCCTCAGGGACTGGAGTAGCACCTGGCTATGGAACTGGCGGTGTGGCACCTGGCGGTCTTGGCAGAGTGGCACCTGGTGCTCTTGGAACTGGAGGTATGTCATCAGATGACAGCAACCAGAACAGGTAGTGAAGGTGCTTTACAGAGAACGGAGAAGAAGAGTTGGTTTTTATACCCTGTTTTTCACTACTCGAAGGAGTCTCGAAGCAGCTTACAATTGATTTCTGTACTCGGTGTAGTAGTTAAGGGCAGCGGCTTCTAATCCAGAGAGTGAGGTTTGCTTCCCCGCTCCTCCACATGCAGCCAGCTAGGTGGCCTTGGGCTAGTCACAGTTTGGATAGAGCTGTTCTCACAGAGCCCTGTCAGGGCTCTCTCAGACCCACTTACCTGACAGAGGGAAGAGGAAGGGAAGGTGTTTGTAAGTCCCTTTGAGACTCTTTTGTGTAGTAAAAAGCAGGATATAAAAAACAACTCTGGTGTTCAGCTGCAACCTGATTACTTCCACCTCTCCTGCCTCCTCCCATTAGAGGTAGGGGTAGGGGTTGGGGGTAGGAGGGGGGATTTCCGCCATGTTGTTAGGTTGTTGGTCTATTGTATTTGTATTTTTGTCCATTTTAATAGGCATTTAATAGGGGTTTTAACTGGACATTTGTCCACACCACAAGCCTACTTGAGAGTGGCGGGTAATAAATTAAATTGTTGTCGTTGTCGTTGTCGTCGTCGTCGTTGTCGTTGTCGTTGTCGTTGTCGTTGTCGTTGTCGTTGTCGTTGTCGTTGTCGTTGTTATTGTTGTTGTTTCAGGCTCCTTCCAACTCTAGGATTCTATGATTTTAGACATGCCGTAGACATTTGTCTCTGGCCAGTAGAGATGAGGCTGGGATGGGTTGTGTGTGTGTGGGGGGGGGGACACATGACGGAATTAGGTGATTTCAAGTGTCCTTTCTTCTTATTCTCTGCCTTACTACCAGGAGGTCCTGGAGCAGCGAAATCAGCCGCCAAGGCAGCTAAATACGGTAAGTAAGAGGCTCGCTGCACAGGTGCCCCATCCAGCCTAGGGATTAGGGTTGCCAGTTTCCATCTGGGGCCTGGAGATCTCCCGGTATGACCACTGTCGCCCCTTCCCCCTGAAGGAAATGGCTGCTTCTGCAGCATTATACCCTCCGGAGTTCCTTTCCCTCCCCAAGCCCCACCGCGCCAAGGCTACACCCACACACCTCCAGGATTTTCCCAACCTGGAGTTGGTAGCAATTCCATGGGGAGAAAAAACAATTTGAAAAGGGATGCCCAGGAGCCCAGCAGATTCCCCGTAGCCATTTCTGTTAGCTCACTGGTCCTCATGTAGCCGGCGGCCGCAATTTCGGGCTAAAAGAAATAAAAGAACAACGCATGTTGCTCACACTACCCTTTCCCTTTCACAAACCACTGGGAAGCCAGGCCCGTGAGGAGACCTCAAAAGAAAGGAGGAGGGGGGGGGGTTTATACTTATTTATTTTTCTACTTGTGCCCCGTCCTCTCAGCCGTACTAGCAGCAACAACCACAGGCCTTTAATAGCATAGAAAAGTACAATATAAGGGGGGGAAAGTGCAGAAGGGCCCACTGCTATACGGAGTAAACAAAGGCAGAAATCATGCTTTTGAGTAGGACAAAATACATTCACGATCTTTCTTTTTCGATTTGTGCCCCGTCCCTCTCAGCCGTTACTAGCTTGGGGCCGCTTCCAACCGTATACAAAACATGCAAAATGAATAGATTTCCATACAATTAACACTTTCCAACCGTCTTGAAAACAGTCATTGCGGAATTATTTATTTATTTAAGAGCATTCGGCTTTTTTTGGGGGGGGGGTATCCTTATACTTCTCTGGAGGCCTTAGATCAGCCTTTTCAACTTTTTTTTACCATGGAGAAGCTGCTGGAACATTCCTTGGGCCATGGGAAGCCCCAGGAGTAGAACAATGATGCAGGATACAGTTGGGAAGCAGAGCTGTGGACACGCCCAGCTGGGACTCCTCCCCTTCCCACCCCCTCCAGGCCCATCATTGGCCATTTCGGGAGGGGGAGGTCAGGTCAACATGACCATATATGGTCATATCGCCCGATAAATGTTTAGCACATTTAAAAAACGTGTACAGAATCAGTTCACTGCCACCCATCTGGGAATCCCTTCCAGGGCTGTCAAGAAACCCCAGGGTTTCCTAAAACCCTGGCTGAGAAAGCCTGTTTTAGGGCAACATTCTTTGGGGGCACGTTTTGACTCCAGTATAACCATACTAAAAGGGCTTTCCGATGCTGACCTTGTGTCACTGTAGATGCTGAGTTGTTTTTGTTGTTATTCTTGTTAACAGTGTGCTTTAACTAAACAGGATCTATCTTAAGAGGTTTGACACCCGGCGTCGGAGGGGCTGGCGGAATTGCACCCGGCGTCGGAGGGGCTGGCGGAATTGCACCCGGCGTCGGAGGGGCTGGCGGAATTGCACCCGGCATTGGAGGCATAGGTGGCCTCGGCGGAGTCGGTGGAGCTGGAGGTTAGCAGCCCTGCATGTGTTCTGTAGTTGCAGATCTTGTTACATGTGGCATCCCTTTCTTTCAAGTAAAACATAACAAAAAAGGAATCTGAATGCATCTGTGCATACAATGGGAGCAAGACTGCTTTTTTTTTTTGCTTTTTTTTTTTTGTAGTGTTTTACAAATGCAGGCCTGGGCATCATTAAGAGAGGAAGACGACCTGGGATTTTTTTACCCCGCTTTTCACTACCCAAAGGGGCTTACAAACACCTGTCCCTTCCTCTCCCCACAACAGAGGAAGGTGGGGGCTGAGAGAGCTCTACGAGAACTGCTCCGCAAGAACAGCTCTAAGAAGTCTGTAACTAGCTCAGGCTGTCTGCATGTAGAGGAGTGGGGGTTCAAAACCAGTTTTCCAGACTAGAGGCTGTCATTGTTAATTATAATACTATTATTGTTAATATTATTATTATTATTTTAAAAATCTGCACAGCCAATCAAATCTCCAGGGGCCAATCAGAAGCCTTGCTGAGGAAAAGCCCAACCTGGCCCTGCCCACAATCTAAAAACACTTGGTGGGCACCAAGCATCGTGCCCTCCCCCCCCCCCAGCACCACATTGGGGACCCCCAGTCTAATCTGCCATAATGTGTTCTTTCATTCCCATTGTAGGGCCAGGAGCAGCAGCGGCGGCAGCTAAAGCAGCAAAATATGGTGAGTCTCGCCCCCCTTTTCATATTGCCCGATAAATGTTTAGCACATTTTACAAACGTGTACAGAATCAGTTAACGGCCACCCATCCGGGAAACCCTTCCAGGGCTGTCAAGAAACCCCAGGGTTTCCTAAAACCCTAGTTGAGAAAGCCTGTTTTAGGGCAACATTCTTTGGGGGCACGTTTTGACTCCTGTATTACCATACTAAAAGGGCTTTCCGATGCTGACCTTGTGTCACTGTAGATGCTAAGTTGTTTTTGTTGTTATTCTTGTTAACAGTGTGCTTTAACTAAACAGGATCTATCTTAAGAGGTTTGACACCCGGTGTCGGTGGGGCTGGTGGAATTGCACCCGGCGTCGGAGGGGCTGGCGGCCTAGCACCCATTGGTGGAGGAACAGGTGGTCTGGCACCTGGCCTTGGAGGAGTCGGCGGAATAGGAGGTTAGCAGTAAAACATGACAGAAAAGGAATCTGAATACATCTGTGCATACAATGGGAGCATGACTGCTTTTTTATTTTTTATTTTTTTGTAGTGTTTTACAAATGCAGGTCTGGGATTTTTTAACCTGGCTTTTCACTACCCAAAGGGGCTTAGAAGCACCCGTCCTTTCCTTTCCCCACAACAGAGGAAGGTGGGGCTGAGAGAGCTCTAAGAGAACTGCTCTGGAAGAACTGCTCTAGGAAGACTGTAACTAGCTCAATCTGACAGCATGTGGAGGAGTGGGGGATCAAGCCCAGCTTCCAAAAATAAATAGAGGCTGTCACTCATTATTATTATTATTATTATTATTATTATTATTATTATTATTATTATTATTATTATTATTATTCATTCCATCATGCTAGCTCTCACTTGTTTCTGTGTAGGGGAGTGGAGATCTGATGAGCTAGCTGTGACTGTGTGTGGTCTAAGCCAGGGTAATGTAGTGGCTAAGAGCAGTGGATTTTAAACTGGAAACCCCTCTATGACTCCCTACTCCTCCACATGAAGCCTGCTGGATGACTTTGGCCCAGTCACAGCTCTCCCAGAACTCTCTCAGACCCACCTGCCACACAAAGTGTCTGTTGTGGGGGGAGAGGAAGAAAAGGCATTCGTAAGCCACTTTGAGACTCCTCAGAGAAAACCCGTGGTGTAAAAGCCAACTCTTCTTCTAATTCTGGACTTAACATGAGACATTTTCCTAATGAAACCAGAATTCAGGGGGAATTCGATGACAACAAAGGAACGGAATGCAGCATGTTTGTTTATCCACGGCTACCCGCAGATGGAGGATTCTTGGAGGTGGAGCTCTTGAATGAAAACAATCAGGAAAGGAGGAGAAGCTTCTCTGAAAAGAAAGACCCCCTGGCCCACCGGCCCCTGCAGTTAAATGCCTTGGGGTGATACTGAAGCTACTACCTATTTTTGGCAATGTAGTCCTCGTCGGAGTTGCCCTCTTCTATGTCTGTTGACGCTGGATATGATTCTGTTAGGACTGCAGCCCTGGTAAACAAAATCTGCTGTGTGTTATTGGAATGAGACAAAAGCTCAAAGGTCAGGCACAATTAATAAGATTTTTTCCATTGGGGAAAAAAACAGCCGTGTCATACTTTTTATTGGGACCAGCCGAAATATCTCCAAGCAGTGGGAAACCTCTGTGTTCCCAAGAACACTTCATCAAATGGGATGATCTGTACATAAACAACCTCCCCCCCCCACCCACCCCCCAAAAAAGCAGCAGGAGGAGAGGAAAGAAGTATTTCAGATCAGGGTGCCCAAAGTTTTACACTGTCCCAACATCTTGTCCTCTGTTACGGGACGGCATTGGCAATGAAATGGCCTCAAAAATGAATGTGCACCCTTAATTTGCATCCCTCACTGATTAAAGATGGATGAGTTAAAGACTGCTGTTAGTTCCCTACTTGGAAAGTACAGAACTTCCATCTTCAGAGGCAGTGTATCTGCAAGGACCAGGTGTCAGGAGGGAGGCAGGCTGTCATGTTTGTGTTCCACTCATGAGCTCCCAAAGGCATCAGTGAAAGAACCATTGGTCTAAGGCAGAGGTCCCCCAGCTTTCAGGGATTCTCACAGAGCATAGTGGGCACAGTCACAAAATGGCTGCCCCAGGAGGTCAGGCCGGCCATAAATTGGCTTCTGCAGCTGACCTGCAATCACACAGTGAAGGGCCTTTTAATGGGGCGGTAAGGTAAAGGTAAAGGTATCCCCTGTGCAAGCACCGAGTCATGTCTGACCCTTGGGGTGACGCCCTCTAGCGTTTTCATGGCAGACTCAATTCAGGGTGGTTTGCCAGTGCCTTCCCCAGTCATTACCGTTTACCCCCCAGCAAGCTGGGTACTCATTTTACCGACCTCGGAAGGATGGAAGGCTGAGTCAACCTTGAGCCGGCTGCTGGGATTGAACTCCCAGCCTCATGGGCAAAGCTTTCAGACGGCTGCCTTACCACTCTGCGCCACAAGAGGCTCTAATGGGGCGGTAGCTGGTGCTAAAGGGATGCTTTTAAAAATGTGTGCAGTCAATCAAATCTCCCGGGGCCAATCAGAAGCCTTGCTGAGCAAAAGCCCAACCTGGCCACGCCCACATTCTAAAAACATTTGGTAGGCACCAAGCATCATGCCCTCCCCCCCCCCCCCAGCACCACATTGGGGACCCCCGGTATAATCTGCCATAATGTGTTTTTTCATTCCCGTTTTAGGGCCTGGAGCGGCGGCGGCGGCAGCTAAAGCAGCAAAATACGGTGAGCCTCGCCTCCCTTTGTCCCCCAACTTTTCCTGGGGGTGGGGGTGTCCCTCTTCTTGTTCTAACCCTCTGCAATACACAGCTGCTTCTCTTGGGTGAGTGCGCAAGGGAGGTTTCTGTGCAGGTCTCCAGCAAAAAGCCTTAGAATAAAGATGCCCTTTAATGCAAGTGAAGTCAGCCAAACTCTTTACAGGGTTGGAGACAACAGGAAGGGACAAAGAGCCAAGGATAGGATGAGAGCTTTGCTCTTCCATGTGGTCCTGGGAGTGTTTAATTGAGCTGGGGGCAGTTGACGAGGGTCACGTCCTTCCCAGAAGAATAAGATCGCTAGTAGCTGGGCTTCTGCATCAGAGAACCTCTAAAACTTTCAATCTTTCTGCAGGTGTGGGAGGCGTACCCGGCGGAGGAGGCATACCCGGCACGGGAGTCCTACCTGGTGCAGGTAACTGATTCTTTGGCTGTCTCCTACCCATGGGTGACAAAGATCTTCCTTCTAGATCCAGGTCCCCACAACACTGTCTGAAGAGCAGGGTCTTTTCTGTAGCGACTCCTACCTGAAGAAGCCTGCTCTGCCCTGTTTTCTCAGGAGCCTGGTTCTGATTTCTCATAGACTTTTTAATCCTGCTGATGACTGAAAAAACTGCCAAGTTGATTCCCCCCCCCCCTCTTACAGGAAGTTTGCTTGAAGTGGTTGCTACTAACAGTTTTGCATTTGATGGTTGCTTCAGAGTTTAAAATTGCAATGTGGCTCCCCCCCCTCCATTTTGTTGGCAGCTTATAAAAAATATATCAAATTAGACATCCCCTTAAAAATATATGTTCCTTCTAACATGTCTTAAACATTTATTTTTTCAGGATTTTTCTTTGCCACCGAGCAAGCCTTTAGCTTTTGATCTTATACAAAAGAGCACTTCACACAGTAATTTGACCACTGCGGGAGATCCCAGTGGGTCAAAACGCATTTGGCCTATTCTGTCATGTGCAGTTAGATATGTGTTGTTTTTACTTTGTTTTTAATATATTATTGGTGCACTTAGTTTAATAAATATTTGTAATGATTCTTTTTTTTTTTTGCAGCTCACCTTTGGGCTCCTGAGCTTTGTAGAGGGGCCTGTTCATTGAAATGTTTTAAATAAATACATCTTGGTGCTCAGATCCTCTTCGCTTGCAAATCTTTGATGATTTGGAAGCCATGAATCAAAATGTCTGACCATGGGGGCAAGCCCGAAGGCACTCTCTAAGCCTCAGGTCTTCTGACAGGAGTTATTTCTTCCCATTTCTTGCAGGGATCCCACAAATTGGAGTACAGCCTGGAGGCAAGCCCCCGAAATACGGTACGTATGTTCAGTTCTAAAAGCAGGATGGAGGCAGCAGAGCATAGGAAACTACGAGGCTACCGAGATAATTTAAGGTCCAGTCACTAAGCAAGCCAAGACCAAGATGACACTGTACACACCCCTTGGGCATAAGAAGAGCTGGGTTTTTAGACCCCCACTAAAGCAGGGGTCCCAAAGCAGCCTACAAACACTTTCCCTTCCACTCCCCACCACACACATCCTGTGAGGTAGGCGGGGCTCTGTGAGAAGAGCCCAGAGAGACCTGTGACGCGCTGACTACATGCAAAGGAGCATAGAATCAGATCCAGCTATCCAGATTAGTGGCTTCCGCTTTTAACCGCTAAACCATGCCGGCTGGTCCCAGTTAGGCAGGACATTCTCCTCTCCCAGCCCCAGTGAAACAACCCCAGGTTGAAACAACCCTGAGCTGATTTGACTGTCCTGCTTGCCTGACTGCCCGTCCCTAGAGCAGAAAGGGAGATAGGATTAGAACGCAGGTCCATGGACAGGTACCCTGGATTGGCATCAGTGAAAAATAATTTTGTAGGGGAACCATATCGGTCTGCAGTAGAAAAGGTAGATTCGAGCCCAAGGGCACCTGAGAGGCCAACCTGAGTTTCAGGGAATGAGCTCTCCAGGGTCAGAGCTCCTTTCATCAGACCTGAGCAGGAATCAAAATCTCTGGGTCTTTATATCCCCATCAGAAGCTGAGATGGGTGTTGAATTAACTCAAGTACAATGAAGAATGAATTCACGCTTCTGACTGTGTTGTTCCGTCCCTAACAGGTGCTCAAGGGGCTGGACTAGGTGGAGTAGGCGTACCAGGTATGTCAGGGGATACAGAAGGGGGGTGTTTTGGAGGGACAACAATTGCAAGGCATCCTGGGTGATTGGGGGGGGGGGAGCTTCTGTTGCAGGCAGAGCATTCAGTCCGTAGGGCAGAGACAGAGCTCCCAGGGCAGCCCTTGGCTGTGGTGCAGGATGGCTCGCTCACACGACACTCACGTGAAGCTGCCTCCTACTGAATTGGACCCTTGGTCCATCAAAGTCAGCATTGCCTACTCAAACTGGCAGCAGCCCTCCAGGGTCACAGGGTGAGAGAGGTCTTTCCCATCACCTACTGCCTGGTCTTTTAGCTGGAGATGCTGGGGATTGGACTTGGGACCCTCTGTCCGCCTAGCAGACGCCCTGCCACAGAACCACGGCCCGTCTCCAACTTTCCTGCTGAAGGGGGGGGCAGGTTACCAGATGTTGGCTCAGCTGTCTACTGGGGTAACCTCCCCCCCCCATGCACACTTCAGAACAATCAGAAATATAAGGCTGCCCAGTCCCACTCAGGCCGTCAGCTGCCCTGATTCAAAATAAGAGTTTGTTTGTTAGTTTATTTGAATTTTTTATACTGCCCTCCCACATGGCTCAGGGTGGTTTTTCGTTGGTTTTTAAACCCTGCTTTTCACTACTCAGAGGAGTCTCAAAGCAGCTGCCAATCGCCTTCCCTTCCCAGCTGTATCAAAATAACCTTTCACGTGGGTACGTTGGCCAGTAAAACAGGACAGAAAAGGAATGCGCTCTGAGCAAGGTTGCTTTTTTTGTAGTGTTTTACAAATGAACGGGGGTTTTGTATCCCGCTTTTCACTATCTGAAGGAGTCCCGAAAGTGGCTTGCAAATACTTTCCCCTTTCCTCTCCCCGCAACGGACACCCTGTGAGGGAGGTGGGGGGAACTCTGACGGAACTGCTCTGTGAGAACAGTTGCAACAGGACTGTGACTACCCCAAGGCCACCCAGGAGGCAGCATGAGGAGGAGCAAGGAATCAAGCTCAGCTCTCCAGATTGGCCGTAGGGCACCTGGCAACCTTAGCATCAGGGATAATTGATTTGAAAACCCCTCTGCCTGTTGTGCAGCAGGGCCAGGGCACCCGTACAATGGCAGGGATTCTGCCCAATGCAAGGGAAGTCATCCATGGTCACCCAACCCCTCTGCTCAGTCTCCGCATTCAGCTGCGACACGGTTTGGAATGGCCTCCGGCCACGGCCCCGAGGCGTGGTTTTCTGACGGAGCCTGTTTTTCCACAGGCCTTGGCGGCCGAGGAGGATACGGAGTCCCCGGTTATGGGGGCGTTGGACTCGGAGGCGTGGGGGCCGGAGGGCTGACTCCCGGTGTGTAGAGACGCATCTTTGTTAAACGTTTCTTGGGTGACATGACCAGCTATGGTCATGTTGACCCGCCTCCCCCTCCCAAAATGGCCAATGATGGGCCTGGTGGGAAGGGGAGGAGCCCCCGGTGGGCGTGTCCACCGCTCTGCTTCCCAACCTTATTCTGCATGATCCATCGCGCCACTGCTGGGTTTTTTCGAAGCCTGAAGAATGTTTCAGGGGTTTCTCAATGTTAAAAAAAAAAAATTGAGGAAGGCTGCTTTGTAGTCAGGTCGGTCCTAACTTCTGCTTTTCGGCTGTGCTTGGGGTTAGCCATGGCTGCCCCCAATAGTCACCCTGTGAAATAACTTTCTGCTGTTGGGATCGTACGTTATGTGAAAAATGTAAGATGTTGCTCTGATAGGTCAAACCAAAGTTGATCAGGTTCAGTAGCCACGCTGAAAAACTCCACCAGGAGGGCAGGAAGTCTACGATCCCCCACAACATCTGTCCAGCACCTCCGCCCCAAACCTTGTGGAATTTCCCATGCCAGAAGAGCAGCCTCTTCCCCACTGCATCTCCGCTGAGTGCCCACAGCTCTGACAGGCAGGCTGTTTTCCTACCTAGACGGGACAATAACTTTCTCTTCTTTGGTTGCACAGGGCTACGGTATCCAGGTGGCAAACCGCCCAAGCCAGGTAATGTCAAATTGGGTTTTCCAGTAAGGGGTGGGGGTGGAGTTGCCAACCTGTAGATGATTCATTTTTTATTTCATTTGTTATTTCATCATTTATACCGGCCCTGCCTGTCGGCCCAGGACAGCCTCCAACCGTCGTAAAACGTGCACAACAAAATAAAATTGATCAGTAACATAAATGTAATATATTGCTAAAACCTTAATAGCGAGTGATGGTGGGAGATCTGCCATGAGCCTAAGGAGAGTGGCGGGATATAAGTCAAAATAATAAATTAATAAATACAATTAATTAATTGCAAGTGATCTCCAAGTTCACCAGGAGGAAACGGCCACTTTGGGAGGTGGACTCTGTCCCTCCCCTCTCCCAACCCCGAACTCAGACCCCACAGTCTCTTCCTGTTTCCCAGTCCGAAGCTGGCAGCCTTAGGTGGAGTGTAACGGCCAGAGAATGAGATCTCAAATTGGCCTCTCTCCCGAGAGATTCAAGTGCTCCAGGCTGACCGAGCTAGTCAAGGATATGTCCCCTAAAGACCCGTTTTTGGTGACTTTCCCACCTTTGTGTACATTTGGTTTGAGTTTTGCCGGTTCGGGTGGTGGCTGAACAATCGATTCTCCTAGCATCTCCATGGCTATAGTTTGACTCCATTTTAACTCTCACAGCTTTCCTCAAAGGATCTTGGGGACTGGGGTCCGGCTGAGGGTGCTGCTAAAGCTCTTAGCTTTTCCTCACCAGCTTAGCATCTCCCCAGATTCTCGGAGAAGAAGGAATGGCCATTAAGCCAACTGAGCTCTGTACTTCAGGCACCCTATTGATGTACGGGGGAAAAGATATAGGGGAATTAGCGTGCATGGTCTGAAATATTCAGAGAACTGATTGCCCTTCTCCCACACTGACCGTCTGGACACCAAGCACATACCTTTTAGTTTCCTGATGCTTCCTGAGAGGGCAGCCTCTTTGCATCCCGTCTTCGGCTCCCCGTCACTTGCCTGGCATCACAAGGCAAGGAAGGTGAGGGTTGGAGCCAGAACAGGTGGGGGAAACTGCAACAAGCTGCAGCAACACTGGGAAACTGCAAGGCAGGGCACCAGTGCTCAGGGGCCCCTCTGCTGACCAAATATTGTTTTTTTTCCCCCATTGTCCCTGCAGGTTATGGTGCCGGTGTCGGGCAAGCTGGTGAGTCAAATGGCAGAGTTGTCATCTTTTGATGTTATCGTCCACGGCACAGCCATAGGAACTGATGTTCCTCCACAGTGTGAGCGAGAGTCTGGACTAGAGGAAAACCCTTTCCTCTAGTCCAGGGGCGGCCAAACTGTGGCCATCCGGGTACCTTGGACTAGAGTTCCCATGAGCCCCTAGATGGTAAAGGAGAGAGTGTTTTGGGGAAGGGGAGGGGGTCCTTCAATGTTCCTGGCAGCCCGGCCTCAACCAAATGCCGGGTGGAAGAGCTCCATTTTATAGGCCCTGCAGAACTGAGTAAGATGAACCTCCGTGTATGAATCAGACATATGGCCTGCTTGCCAGTTTGGTGTAGTGGTTAGGAGTGCGGACTTCTAATCTGGAATGCCGCGTTCGATTCTGCGCTCCCCCACATGCAGCCAGCTGGGTGACCTTGGGCTCGCCACGGCACTGATAAAAACTGTTCTGACCAGGTAGTGGTATCAGGGCTCTCTCAGCCTCACCCACCTCACAGGGTGAGGAGAGGAAAGGGAAGGCGATATTAAGCCGCTTTGAGCATCCTTTGGGTAGAGAAAAGCGGCATATAAGAACCAACTCTTCTTCTTCTTCAGTAATATCAGGGCTCTCTCAGCCTCACCCACCTCACAGGGTGTCTGTTGTGGGGAGAGGAAAGGGAAGGCGACTGTAAGCCAGTTTGAGCCTCCAGGTAGAGAAAAGTGGCATATAAGAACCAACTTCTTCTTCTTCTTCTTGCCCCTCAAACCTCTTTTGACCCTCACTTCCTTCCATTGCAGGGGGTGTTATCCCTGGCTTGTCATTGTCCCCCATTTATCCAGGTACGTTATCCGGATTAGCTTCCTTTGGAGCTGGGTGGTGGAGTGAAAGGAAGGAAGACCTTCCCCCAAAGGGCCAGTGATGGTCACTGAAAGGGTTCATGGGATCAGTGCAAATGAAGTGACAGCTGTGCTGGGGGGAGGGAAGGCTGCACCACATGCAATACTGTGTGTCCCCTCTCCACACACACACACACACACATACACTACTAGTACTAAGCAACCTAGTAATGCAAAGAAACCTCCCTACCTCGCAGGGTGTCTGTTGTGGAGAGAGGAAGGGAAAGTGATCACAAGCCTCTTTGAGACTCCCTTCGGTAATAAAAAGCGGAGTAAAAGAATCTAGGGCCGTGTCTGCACACAATAGATAATGCACTTTCAATGCACTTTAGAAGTAGATTTTCCTGTTCTGCACAGGAAAATCCAGCTGCCAAAGCACATTGAAAGTGCATTATCACTATGTGTGCAGACTAGGCCCAGCTCTTCTTCTTCACATTGGAACATATGCATGGGGCTTCCTTATTTTTTTCCCCCTGGGATGCCTGACATGGTCATTTGTGTTATGGGGTGGCGTAAGGCAGGGGGAGCCATTCACATGGGGAATGTTGCTGCTTTAACCAGATTCTCCTGTTTGTATTTGGTTGGCAGGAGGAGGAGCCGGCCAGCAGGGCTATGGAGGTAAGTGTAAATGAGGAGCAAAAGAGGTGACAGCTGTGCTGGGGGAGGGAGGGAAGGGAGACTGAAAATCTCCCCTGGGTCGGGCTACACCACATGCAATACTGTGTGCCCCCCCTCCACACACACACACACACACACACACACACACACACACACAACTAGTTCTAAGCAACTGAATAATGCAAAGTTATCGGTTCATGGGAGTGATGCAGACTCTTCCTCAAAGAGCCAACTGTGTTGCACTGGAGGGGAAAGACGGTCATTTGTGTTATGGGGTGGTGTAAGGCAGGGGGAGCTGTTCACATTGAGACATTGCTGCCTTAATGAGATTCTCCTGTTTGTATTTGGTTGGCAGGTGGAGCAGGTGGCCAATTGGGCTATGGTGGTAAGTGTCCTTCTTTGCTTGGGGGCCGGGGGAGGAAGACCCAAAGGGGCAGGCTGCTTGCCTCACCACTGCTTCCTTCCCTCCCCACAGGCAAACCCCCCAAGCAATATGGAGCTCTGGGCGCACTGGGCTACAGAGGTAGGTGTTGTTCCTCCTGCAATTTGTGGGGTGGCAGCTTCCAGGGGACTTGTCACCCCACGCAAGAAGGGTCATGCAGTTCTAGAATTCAGAGAAGATGATGCGAAGCACATCAAGAGAAAATTCGGGAAGTGCTTCCGGCAGCCCTGAGTTGTGGCCCTGGACAGTTCTTGCAGCAGGGTGTTTTGAACTAGAGATATCTGTGAGATTTGAGTGCAGAGCTTGGCAAAGAAGGGGGTTGGGTGGAGGAGGCACTTCAGCATGACATGATGCTATGAAATACAGCCTCTGAAGATCCATTTCCCATCCTCATGGCAGCCATTTTGTGGTTGGCTGGGCCCTTCCCCACGGCAGCCATTTTGTGGTTGGCTGGGCCCTTCCCCTTGGCAGCCATTTTGTGGTTGGCTGGGCCCTTCCCCTTGGCAGCCATTTTGTGGTTGGCTGGGCCATTCCTCATGGCAGCCATTTTGTGTTTGGCTGGGCCCTTCTATTTTGTGGCGCACCTGATCCACGTTCTCAAGATTCCAGAAGTGCCCAGACATTCGATGAGGAAGGGGACCTCTACTTAACCCATGCTCCTAATTCACTTTGCCTTGGTCTTACCTCTGTGGTGCAGTTCTCAGTAGGGAGGATTTCACCACTGTCATCCCTCGTACAAAAATATCCACTGTGATTTCAGTTCTCCTTTGTGCAAATTGAACCCACATTACTTTTGTTCCTGTTCCCTCATAACCAAATCACTCCTGTAAAATGTGAGCCTTTTCAGTAAATTAGCATCATGCAAAATGTATTAGATGTGTAAATGCACCGTGCATTTAGAACAGTGAAACAGGGGACTGAAATCACTGACAAGAAGGAAAAAAACAAAACAAAACAGGGGCATTTCCCCAGTTCTTAAACTCTGATGTTTAATAGAGTTCAGAGGGGTTCAGTTGGACTGGACCAATGAAATCTATACCTTCTGCTCCTTGTCCCGAGTTCCAGTTCTGGGCACAGTTCACAAATACCTCAAGATGCAAACAGGAACAGATTAGATTGCTGTCCAAATTTAAGAAGATGGTAGGGGAACATATGGTCACGTAAAGCTGCCTGACACTGAGTCAGCAGACACTGTCTTGGCCAGTCAAGGTCAGTATTGTCTACTCTGACCAGCAGCAGCATTCCAGCATCTCAGGTTGGGTTTTCTCCCCCGCCCTCCAGAAAAACTGGTAGGATCCAACCCAATGACCCCCCCCCCTCCACTCTCACCCTCCAAATTTTGATCCGCACCAGCCATAGACCAGCTGCTATGAGTTGTGCTTTCCCTTCTTCCGCCCTGTGGTGACGCTCTTCTTTCTCCCGCAGGAGGAGCTGGCCGCAAGTAAAAGTAGCCCTGCTGGACCACACCATTCACCTCATAAACTTTGGTGCTACTGCCTGGTTGCTGCCTTAACGAGATCCTCCCCACCCCAAGTACAGCAGAGACTCCACCACCACCACCACCTCCGCCACCTCGTGCCTCGCCCCCCCCCCCAGCCAGACCCTTCTCCTTTGTCCCTCTCACTGGTGCTATGACCATCCCGTGGGGAACACCCCATCTCTGCCTTCCACACTCCCTGGGGCTCTTTGGTGCTGCAGCCAAGGAGAGGCTGCATTTGGAGGGGGCTGCCCCAGCACTTTAACCTGCTCTTGAGCCCCGTGACCACACGTGGGGGGTCAGTAGCCCCCTGTTGGCCAGATGGCCCGGCCCCCTGTCGAGTCTATCTCTGCAGGCTCCTCTTGGGACAGAAGGAGAGGGTGCCACTCATTAACCCAGAGCCCCTAAACGGGAAGGGAGCCCTTTACTCCTACCCTGATACGCTGCCTGCTTTCGTGGAGAGCAGCTCGGGTCAGTCCAGCAGCACCAATGGGATTAACCTCAATCCCCCCCCCCTGTGGCTGCCGGCTGCCAAATCCTTGGCGGATTAGCCCCGCCAATCTGCGTCCGGCATATCTAATGTGGGCAGCGTCACGTCGTCTAGATCCGTCTAGATCCGAGCGAGCGGGCTCTTCCGCACCTCTCCCGGATCCCCCGTCCATGAACGGCTGACCTGCACGTTTTTTGCTACTCACTTTGATGTAACTTGGATGGGACACTTTTTTTTTTTTTATAAAGAAGAACCATAACTGCTTTCTCTCCCCGGAAAATTAAATCAACTAATAAATAACTTTTTAAAGGAAACGTCCTTCTGTTTTCTTGGGAGCCGATCCGCACAGAGGCCTGCGGGCACATAAATTCCAGGCTGACCCACAAACTGGTTCGGATGCGTTAAAGTATATAAAGGAATCATACACTGAAGTGTCTCTGAGCTTGTGTTCTTACTAAAGTTAACTGCTACCCCTGTTAACCACCCGGGATCAATTTAATATCAGGGAACCGCTCCCAAATATTGACTTATTTCATTTATACTCTTCCTCCAAAGAGTATCTGTTGAGTCCAGAGGTTACCAAGCAAACCTCCATGGCAGACTGGAGATTAGAACCTGGATCCCTTTGATCTTAGGACCACTCTCTAACTACTCTACCATATTTGGGATTTGGATCCACCTGGATAAGTAATGACTAAAATGAGGTCCATTTACACCAGGTTGATTGAGAGCCCTGGAAGGGTTTCCTGAATGGGTGGTAGTTGATTTTTTATACATTTTTTAAATTTGTTAAACATTTATTGGGTGATATGACCATATATGGCTATGTTGGGCCTGGAGAGGGTGGGAAGGGGAGGGTCCCTGGGTGGGCATGTACACAGCTGTACTTCCGAACCATATTCTGCATAATTGCACCATTTCTGGAGTTTCCCAAAGTCTGAAGAAAGTTTCAGGGGTTTCTCAATGGTAAAAAGTTCAAGAAAGGCTGGACTGAACTCAGAACACCCTTTGAGACCTGATGCAGCCCAGGCCTGGCATGCTGTGACTGCAGTTTCATTCTGCGCACCCAGTACAGCTGCACAGGAATGTAGAAAGAGCTGAGATGTAATTAAGTGGTTTAGAATCATAGAGTTGAGAGGGATCTCCAGGGTCAACTCCCTGCAGAATGCAGGAAATTCACAACTAAATTTAATAAGACTCGGGGGTTATTTCTGCCCCAGTAAGCAGCTGAGCAAGGAGTAGAGATGCAGGAAGGGGTATTCTGCCTCGATCGCCGCCAGCTCAGCTCTTGGGCAGCTTGAACGAACAACAGTGCAAAACCAAAAAGGGAAACCAAATCAGAAAAGTTAGGAAGCCAAAGGTTGAGCTGCAAAAATTGCAAATATTTATTACAAATTTTGTAATAAATCTTTAACTGCACATGGAACAGATCAACATGGTGTAGACCAAATGCGCTTCAACCCCGAGGGGTCCTCCTCAGTGGTCAAATAGTTATGAGAAATGCACTCATGCATAAAATCCAAGGGATCGCTGGGCAGCAAAGAAAAATCTGTTGGGTGTGTGTGCACCTGCAAATAAAGAACCTGAGAATGGCATGCAAGAGGGATCCCTTGTTGGCTGTGAATCCGTCGACATTAAAATCACAACACCTCTGAGAGTCTTCCTTTTCTCCACCTCCTCTGGAACCAATTTGCACGTCGCATGCAAGAGGGATGGCTCACAAGCTGAAAACAAAAAAGGTGGGACAGACTTTGGGTACTTGCAGTGGGAGAAATGCACTCTGCACATGCTCTTTGGTGTTCGTCATCCATAGGAGGAAGAGGGGACACAAGGAAAAGAAGCCCTGCTGATCTTAAGTCTGGCCTTATTCCAAGCACTGAAATCCTTTCCTAGTCCTTGCTTCTGGTAGCAGGTGATGGGCAGCCAGAGAATCCACCTAAATGCTCTTGTTTACACTATAGGTCAAAATGCAAAAAGGTCTCCGGATGCCCTTTTTCCTGGCAATCTCCCAAAGTCCTGGTTTGAGTATCCACTGGTGCGGACAATCAGCAAAAGAGCGCCATCGTGCTGCCAGTGCTTGGTGGGGCTGATGGATTCCTGGCACACTGAAGTGCCTCGCCTAAGATTTCATTTCCCCCCACCAAAATAGTGTTCTAAGTGTGGATGCATCACTTAAAGAAAGGGGAGATTTTAGAACAGGAACACTTCTAGTTTTAAAAATAACTCCCCTTCCCTGTGGTAACACTCCAGGTGCCACCCCCCTGACCCCCTCCCACACCTCTGCCCACCCAGCTTCCCTTCCTGAGTCGGTGTGAACATTTCCCTCTCCCAACCTCTGATCTCATTCATAGAAATCCCTTCCCCACTCCTATAAATGTAAAGGTAAAGGTATCCCCTGTGCAAGCACTGAGTCATGTCTGACTCTTGGGGTGACGCCCTCCAGTGTTTTCATGGCAGACTCAATACGGGGTGGTTTGCCAATGCCTTCCCCAGTCATGACCGTTTTACCCCCCAGCAAGCTGGGTACTCATTTTACCAACTTCGGAAGGATGGAAGGCTGAGTCAACCTTGAGCCGGCTGCTGGGATCGAACACCCAGCCTCATCGTCAGAGCTTCAAACAGCATGTCTGCTGCTTTACCACCCTGTGCCACGAGAGGCTTTCCCCAGTCCTATAGTGACCCTAAGAGAACTGTGCCTGGCCCAAGGTCACCCTGGGAAGGAGGAGTGGGGGGTCGAACCCGGTTCTCCAGATGAGCGTCCACCGCTCTTAACCGCGACACCATCAGGCCGGCTTTCCGGACCTCCCGGGCTGGGCGAGGGACGGATTGCTCCTTTTGCAAGCAGCACCCGAGGCTGAGCGCTAGGGGGCGCGCCGAGCCCTGTCTGGCGGGAGAGGCGGACGGGCTCAGCGCCCCCTCCCGGTCCAGGCGCGCGAGGGGCGGGGCTCCTGCCGGCCCGGCGTTGCGCGAGGGGCGGGGCGGGGGTCTCGCTCTGGGCCCGCCCCCTCTCCCCCCGCCCCATTTCCCCAGGGCTGCCGCGCAGTCGGCCTAGGCGAGTCCGCAGCCGGCGCAGCCCTGCCCCTTTCGCCGCCGAGCCCGGGAGCAGACGCCGCCGCCGCCGCCGCTGCTGCCGCTGCTGCCCGACGGGGCCAGGCGGGGCGGCTGCATGAGGTTGATGCTGCTCTGCTGCACCTGGAGGGACGAGCCCATGGGAGAGGACGAAGGTGGGTCCGCGGACATCAGCGCGCGTCCCGTGCCCCCCCCATCCCTCCCCAGCGGGCTGCGTCCCGGGGGTGGGCGAAGGCGCCGGCCTTCCTGCCTCCAGGCGCGCGTCCCCCTCCCACGTGTGACCTTGAGCCCCCGCCAGGAACTGCGCCGGCCGGCCAGCCGCCTGCTGCTGCATTGCACGCCCGGCACACGCGGGCGGAGGACACCAGTGGGTCGACCGGCCCAGGTGGAGCGGTGCCCTTGACGCGTCGCCCGCCAGGAGCACCGGAGGGAGCCGGCAAGTTCGGGGTGCCTCCTTTCTGGCTGCAAGAGTTTTCTCCGCCCGCCCGCCTGCCCCTCCGGAGGCCAGGCCCGGCGGGTTTCGTTGCCGGCGGCGCCCCAACCCCCCAAGGCAGCGCCGCTCCCCTGAGCACGTGCAGAGTGCCTTTCCTTGGGGCGCCCCGCGGTCCCCGTCCCGTTCGCCGGGCCGGGCCTTCGGCGCCAGCTTGGGAGCCGAGAACCGAGAGAAGCCCTCTGGGAGCTGTCCAGGGTGCTGCCGCCTTCCCCCCTCCAGCTCTTTCCGGGCCGGAGGGAGGACACAAGCAGGCAGGGGTGGCAGGTCCAGTGGGGCTGGCTTAGGGCTTTGGGGGCGCCTTCGCCGTCAGGTGTGGGGGTTTGGGAGCCCATCCTAGGTTCAGAACCCTTCCTTGGGCATTTGTGGCGAGTTACATAACCGGGATCGCACAACAATCTAGGGAGAACACCAGCAAACCATCAACTTTAAAGCAAGAAGGGAAAAGGAGGTGATGCGGAATTGATTGACAGTCCCTTCTCTGGCCTCGTGGCAGCGAGGAGATGCCACCCCCCTTTCGATCGGGGAGATGAGGGTTCCGCTCGAATAGCAGGGACGGAACTGGCCGACTTACCTGTCTGGCTTTCCAACTCGGTGTAACAGAAGGCTGGTGAAAGAGTTCCTATAATCTGTATAAAAAGCACAAGGAAGCCAAACCTGAGATTTAAAAATTCAGGAGCTCTAGCTCTGCACCACGTTAGCCCACCTAGCTGGAGCCGTTTGAGAAGACCAGGATTTTAAAAGATCTGGAGGAATCTAAGACCCCATCCTATCTGGCTTCTAGTCCTTGGTGAGGACTAGCTTGGTGTCGTGGTTAAAGAGTAGCATCCTCTGATCTGGAGAACCGGGTTTGATTCCCCACTCCTCCTCCACGTGCAGCCAGCTGGGGGACCTTTGACCATCCCCAGTTCTCTCAGAGCTCTCTCAGCCTTACCTGCCTCACAGGGGTGTCAGCTGTGGGGAGAGAAGGGGGAGCCGACCGGGAGCTGCTTTGAGACTCCTTCAGGTAGCAAAAAGCGGGCCATCAAAAAAAATAAATAAAGCTCTTTTCTTTCTGAGTCCTTTTGGGCTGGGTGGCCAGCCTGGGATCAGCAGAGGCAAGGCTCACTTTGGTTAAGGAATGACATGTTTAGAGGCACCCTCATCCATGACAGTTTGCAGTCCAGGATCAAAATAGGTTTGGGGGTTTAAGCCGTGGTAGCTTTAATCTCACACATGCATCTGCCCCAAGGTAACCAAGCAAATCTCCCCATTCCTCTGCTCTTCCCCTTGATTCCCTGCCCTGTTTCCCCTGGCCCCACCAGCGTGAGATCAAGGGACACTTCCATTTATTTTACAAAGCAAGAATTGATCCGTTACCACCAGCCAGGGAAAAGAGGGCAGGGAAATGTGGCATTCCTAGCCTCAAGGCTCCCATGACCCGCTGGGTTTGCTCTACCCTCTGGAAGGGGGGATGTTCTAATTTCTGCCCCGCAAAGGACAGCTTAACCCCCTATTTGCTCTTTCCCAAGGACTGGAAGTGGGATGGCCACGGTTCAACATGGACAACGACGAAGCTTTTTATTAAAACAGAAATTGCCCCGTGCTTTTACAAAAGCGTTCCTTCTTTCATCCCAGCAGAAAGCTTCTGATCACCAAAGAAATAGCATCCCTGGAAGGGTGGTGTGGGAGGTGGGAAGTCCTGACTACCCAGTACCTTCCTGGGAATTTGCACCTCACTGTGTGGCCATTTCGATGTAGCTGTCCCAGTTGCTCAAGCAGAGCTGGCGTTGACCTCCCCCGGTGTCCTTTTTCTGCCCCCCCACAGGAAGTGACCTGCCGATATGCGCCAGCTGCAGCCACAGCATCTACGATGGTCAATATTTGCAGGCCTTGAACGCCGACTGGCATGCCGATTGCTTCAGGTAGGGGCTGTCTGAGACAGCTGGGGGGGGGGCTGGCTGGTGTCCTGAACTAGAGGGGTTGATGCCCTCCCTTCTAACCTCAAGTGAGAAATATCAGAGCAGTCTAGCATGAAAGCATCAGAAGAGTTTTCCTGCATCCTGTGAGGAACTGATTCCGCACTGGTCCCAAGGGTCAGCATGGGATTCGGTGGCAGATGAACCCTCCCAGATGGGCTACGGCAGAGTTGTGCTCTTTTGAGTGAACGGACCTCCTGGTAGGTTGATCCAGTCACCTAAGCGGAGGTGCCTGGTTAATTCACTCCCGGCGTGTTCCCGTAATTGGGGAGAGTCCTTTCTGCAAACTGCAAGCCGTCGAATCTAAAATGAAACAGCACGTGTGATTTGCACTTCCTTGAATGTCTCAAAACAGGGCCGATATATGGGGGGGGGGGCGGCAATGAGGAACGGTTGGTGGCAACGGGCAGCAGTTATGGGTGACTTGGGCAAGCGAGCCAAGCCAGATGCACCAGGGGAGGTTGGAACGCATCAAGCTTGGCTCAACAGCCCGCACCACCTGGAACCTGCTGCTCAGCTGAGACAAAGGCGGTCTCCAGTTGTGCTTGGAGATGCACACTTCAGCACCTTTGCGTTTCGTTTGTCCCGTCTCCCCCCACCTCCCTTTGGCCCTGGGGCTGTAAACATTGGTTGGGCTAAACTGAAGAGCCAGGAGATTCTGCTCCCTCCTAGCCAGCCTCTCTCCGCACGTCCGGCACGGAGCTGACGCCGAAGGCCCAACCCTGATTGTATGAACTGTGAGCGTCTTCTCTGTTTATGCTGGGAATCGAGCCTGTGCTTTCTCTCGCCCACACTAAGCCAACGGAGAAGGGCTGGAGCTGAAGCAGAGGGGCGCGGGTGTGTCTGCAGTGCTGTGGCGAGCGTCCTGAGCATGCTGCTGTCATGCGCTTGCGGTGTCACGGGGAACTACGACAGAAGCGTCGCGCTTTGGGGTCCAGAGGCTGAAATTGCATGGGATGAGCTTGGGAAACCTCAGGGAGGGGGATGCTCGTGCCCTCGGCGAAGGAAGGCTGTGCTCTCTGGCCCTACCGGCTTGAGAGCTGTTCATGCCGTTCTCTGCACAGACCCGGAGCACAAAGCTAGCTGCATGGCTCCCCGGGGACCAATTAAGCAGGGCCAATGATGTGCAGAGGCGGCGGTCACAGAGGAAGTGCAGCGTGTGTTTTCCCGTCGCGATTACAAAGCCGCTTCCTGCCTGGGAGGGGGTAGGCCGGTGGAGGCCCGAGATGCAGAGCAGACAGGAGCGAGCAGCCGACAGGAAGTGGACGGTCTGGTCCTCACTCCTGACAATTCCTCTCTTGGTGCGGCGGGTTTAGAGGGGAGAGCTGGAGTCCTCCGAGGTGTGCGCCGGTCCCAGGCCTGCCTTGGCGAGGCCGAGGAGACTGTGCCGTAGGCCCTGCATCCGGGGCGGCCCGCGAGCAGGTGGCAAGGAGGTGATCCCAGCCAAGAAGCTGACCTCGGCACCCCGGAGTAGCCCTTTCCTGTTTGCAGGAGTCAAGTAAGTCTCTGCCAGCAGTCTGGGAGAAATTCAGCTCCCTGATTGCCCTCGGGGTAGGGGGGGGAAGCGTGAGATGCGACCCACAGGATCAGCTCTCAGTGGGTTTAGCATCCCTTTTCTAGCAATGGCCAGCCGGATGAGCCTGTAGGAGCTGGACTGTAGGAGACAGGAAGAAAGCTTTGTTTGGTTTGTTAGCAATATTTGGTATTCAGGGGTATACTGCTTTGGGACAGGGAGGCTCTAAGGTAGGTTTTCTCGACCAGTATTTCATGAAACCCTTGGGGTTTTGTTATGGCCCTGGAGGGGTTTCCCAAATGGGTGGGGGTTAATTAATCTGGTATATATTTTTAAAAATTTGCTAAACATTTACTAGGTGGTATAAATATATGTGGTCACTCTGATCTGCCCCCCCCTGTTGGGCCTGGAGGGGGTAGGAAGGGGAGGGGCCCCAGGTGGGCGTGTCCACAGCTATGCTTCCCAACCCTGTTCTGTACCATCACACCACTTCTTGGGTTTCTTGGCCCCCCAACCTCCCACAGTCTCTTATCTTGGGTTTGAGTCACAGAAGACTCACAGCATTCCTGTAGGGTTTTCCATGCAAAAGGCATTCAGAGTTGGTTTGCCATTGCCAGACCCTGTGTAGTGACCCAGGTGTTCCTCGGAGGCCTCCTATCCAAAGGAACAACCCTATGTAGATTCCAGGATCGAATGAGATCCAACTATCCTGGGCTGACCAGGTCAGGGAAGCCTTGAGATGCGTGGGATCCACACTGAAGTGTTGCAAAAGGTTTGCCCTCAACAGGTTTTGTAGGATTTGCAAAACCAGCCCCCCCCCAAAAAAAAACCCCTACAAAACCCTTTTGGCCACAGATGATCAAAAGGTGAACATAATGACAGACATAGATTCAAGCGGGTTGCGATGTTGGTCTGAAGTAGCACAACAAAAATAGAGTCCAATAGTACCTTTAAGACCAACAAAGATTTATTCAAGGTGTGAGCTTTCGAGTGCAAGCACTTGAGTAGTCTGAGGAAGGGGGTCTTTGTGGGTCTTAAAGCTGCTATTGGGCTCTAATTTTGTGCACTCTATGCATACACTCGATAGCTCCCACCTTGAATCAATCTTCGTTGGTCTTAAAGGTGCTATTGGACTCTATTTTTATATCGATAGGCAGGCGAGCTTCTCTCAAATTATCCTCTCTGCACCTGCATCTCCCAAGCTCTACCTTGTTAGATTCTCTGGATTTTGGTGCTGTGGGGGGATAAATCAGCCCAAGGGGTGCCTTCCACTCTGTCTCCAAGTAGGTTTGGCAGGGAGTTGTTGTTTAGAAAATCTGCAGCACCTGCTTGACTCAACGCACAACCAAAAATGGCAGCAGGAAGCGAAACCGTTTTCAGTTCCCTCCTAAACCTCTCGCCTCTTTGCAGCCGCAGATGGCTCCTGGCCTCGTCCTCCAAGGAAGCTTTCTGTTGGCAGAGAATCTGGCACTCTTCAATTTATGATTACCTTGCCAGCCTGACAGCAGAGACCCGCTTGCGTATGCAAGTGAAGTTCACCCTTCGTCGTCCTTTCTTGCCCGTGCCAAATTTGCTTGCTGGAGCGCTGCGGCTTGGGCCACCTTGTAGGGCTGTCATGCCGTCAAGGCCCCTTTCGAAAGAGGAACTTCAGCAAAAAACAAAAAAACAAATGTCAGGTCCCTGCCCCAAAGCTGTTACAATTTGCATTTCAGCCCAGAGACAGAGAGGAGGAGGAAGGGACCGAGCAAATTACTGTGATTTCATTGTCCACGGAGGATAGGACAAAGAGTTACCTCCACGGGCTTTGGGAAAAGCAGGTGTTATGGAGAAAGGATTTTGTGTGGATCTCACAGCCTCCCTTCCTGGAGAACGGGTTCTTCTGATGACCAGGGCTGAAAATTAGCAGGGCACAGCCAACCCAGTGTAGTGCTTATATTAATAGCTAGGAGACCCAGGTTCAAATCCCCACTCCACTACAGAAACTTGTTGGCTGACCTTGGTCCCAGTCACACACGCTCAGCCTAGCCAACCTCAGAGAGTTGTTGTGAGGACCAAACGTCTGTGAGGAGAACACTGTCAGAGGCTTTGGGTCGCCACTGTGGGGGAAAGAGTAATATAAATGAAATAGATACATCCCAAAATAAAAACAACCTTAAACATTTATGCAGCATGCCTCAACCACGAGGTAAGGCAGGGATAAATGACAGATTGCTCAGCTGGGCATTGTAAATTTTGCCCGAGAAATTCTGGTGATCCCTTCCCAGTTTGCTGATCCCCTGTGACCCCACCCCCTTTTCTATGCTTGGTCAAGCTTTGTCCTGCCTCTAATGTGACAGGGGTGGCCAGACTGTGGCTCTCCAGAGGTCCACGGACTGCAATTCCCATGAGCCCTTGCCAACTGGCAGGAGCTCATGGGAATTGCAGTCCATGGACCTCTGGAAAGTCACGGTTTGGCCACCCCTGCAATATGGGAAGGCCATCTTAATCTCACGATAAAAGAGCTATTTATCTCTTCTCTGTAAGGGGACTGTGCCCGTTCGCCCACCCAGGACTTCTGTTCGCCCACCCAGGACATTGCCCCACCCGCAGCTTTCGGGCCTGGGTCTGCATGGCGCTCCTGTTTCCGAGTGCGCCAAAGGCCAGAGACCAGCAGAGGGGGAAGCGGCAGCCCAGGGGTTAACACAGCCGCCTTCCTGATTGGCTCCTTCCCTCCCCCTAGAGTTTGAGCGGGGAAGTTCCGCAAGGGTGATGTAATGGGGTGGCCCCTGGATTATGTCATCGCCACTCGGTATTCCCTCCCAGCTCGAGGGGGAGGGGGAGAGAGATGGAGCGTAATCAAGAGGGGGTGGGCTGGCCTGAACATTTCCTGCACATCTGGCACACAGCTTCACTCGCAGCACAACCTGCCCCCCCCGTCTCTCTGGCTGGAAGGACCAGTGGGGGACCATTGCTCCTTGCAAGCTGCAGAGAGGGCGGCAGGCTCACAGGATTCTCTCTGGGGCTCCGAGGTCGGTTCGCTGCCCCTCAAAGCCAGCTGCGTGCAAGACAAAGCAGGAAGGCCCCCGGGGTCAGCTCAGGTGCCTGCTGCCAGTTCCCATCCTTTAATACGCTCTGAAATATTTATGAACTGCCCTCCCAGCAGTCTTTAAATACCGAGAAAGCACATGGACGAGCGGCAACATCCCCCGCCTCCCGTCCGCCCGAGATCGCCTTTTGCACAAGCTACGGCGTTGGTGCATTTGTGCTGCAGCCTCAACCTGGCGTGGTGGGATCCAAGGGGAGGGGGGGAGAGCCCTTTGTGTGGGTCCCAGCCGGCTGAGGCTCCTGCCACGCAAATCCCCTGCAGCGTGAGAGGCCAGAGAGGGAGCCGCTGGTGCAGACTGAGTCATCTCGAATACCTGCACGCGCAGCAGCTACAAGCAGACTGGCTCCAGCCCCGTCTTGTAGGCTCCTTCTCCCACAGCCAGCCGGCGTGCAAGGAGCCAGGCGTAGTCAAACTGCGGCCCTCCAGATGTCCATGGACTACAATTCCCAGAAGCCCCTGCCAGCATTTGCTGGCAGGGGCTTCTGGGAATTGTAGTCCATGGACATCTGGAGGGCCGCACTTTGACTACCCCTGCAGCGTGGCTGAGTTTTCCTCTCTCCCCCACCTCCCCCCAGTACCTGCGTGACTGAAGGGAATGGAAATCAGCCAGGCTCCTGCATACTGGTGAATCAGGAACCCTGCTGACAGCTTGGAAAGATGAAACCACCCCCCCTTTCCTCTGCAGAATTTTTGACAAAAGTTTCCCCAAGGAAAAAGTGGGTGTCAAGCTGGTTTTCAGGTGTGAAGGTCATTGTGGGTGTGGGTATTTCCCCCACCCCTGATTCTGCCGTGCAAAGGCAGACAGTTACCCTTCGCTTTCTCTGAGTTTCCCCGTCTTTCTACACTAAAATGTGCTGTTTCTTTGCTCATGGCCCCCCACACTCCTCCCAGAAAGGGATACATGAACACGTTTCCAAAGAAACCATAATGTTTGACCACCACCACCCCAAATATAACTGTGTTGATGGATTTCCCTGTATGCAGAAGGTCTGACATTCAGGCACAGGCCTTGCGGGTCAAAATGACCTTGGGTAGCTAAGGCTGAGCCTGGTGCCTTGAGTATTTATTGCTGAGGCACAAAACTTGCCCTGTAGTAGGGCGCATGGCTAGTAGAAGTGTGAGATTCAGAACCCAACATGTCCACCTAAAGGGCCTGCAGAAGATGCTTGGAGAAGACATTCCTCCACCCGAGATCCTGGAGAGCTACCACCAGTCGGAGAGGGCCATGTTGGCTGCAAGGCAGCTTCTTTCATCTGTGACCACCACCGGCACAGGCTCTAGAGCAGGGGTAGTCAAACTGCGGCCCAAAAGTGACCGCTGGCAGGGGCTCATGGGAATTGCAGTCCATGGACATCTGGAGGGCCGCAGTTTGACTACCCCTGCTCTAGAGTCCAAGACGACCCGCGCACACCAGGTGGCTTCTCTTTGGCCTCTCATACAGGCTCTTTGCCGCCCCGCACCTGGCCATTCCATATGGCAGGACAGATGCTCCACTGGCTTGCTGCTTCACGGCCATCGCCTGGGGGAGTCTGATGCTACCTGCTTAGGCCCTTGCAAACTCTTGGAAGCTGGAAGAGCTGGGGTGTTCGGGGACGTGCTATTTGACACCAGGGTGTAAGCGGAGCGTTCAAGGACAACAAGGGAACAAATGCTGCAGAGAAGCAAATCTTTGCATGTGGTCTTTTTTCCAAAGCAGAGACAGAGACAGAAAGAGAGAGAGACAGAGAGACAGAGACAGAAAGAGAGAGAGACAGAGAGAGAGACTTGTGCTAAGGCTATCCTTTTCTAGAGCTGTGTTTGCTACCCACGCTAAGGTTTGGAGCAAAGCACAGCTGATATTTTGGAGTGAAACTGCCAATATTTTGGCAGGATAATAAGGCAGACCTAAAGGAAACGGTATTTGGCGCTTGGAGATTTGGAAGCTCCAAACATGCAGAGTTTTGGAATTGGGGCTACCTCCAATTTGGGCTGCTTGAAGGGCCTTGGGCAGCGGGGGCTGCAAGCTTGAATGCATGGCTTCTCACGGGCAGATTAATCAACTTGAGCTCGAGTTGATTGATCCGTGATGGCAGCTCCGAATCGGTGGGCTGCTGAGGGAGAGACCATGGGGCTTAAGTTTTAAGGCTCTTTTGGTTCCAAGGAGTCACCACAATTTGGGTCGGACAGGGGAGATGCTCCGGCCGGTCTTCCTTTCTTGCGAGGAGCTTCTGCTAATTAAATTCTCAATCGCTTCCCACTCCTGTCGATATCTTCAAAAAGACTCCAGGATGGTGGTTTTCGGTAATATGACCAGTCGGTTGAATGCAGTGGATTGACCGGAGATTAAAAGGCAGAGGATTCATTGACTAAAAAGCATCTTTAAGCGGTTGGCAGCTCTGGCTATGATTCCCCGAGAAACTGCAGGCTATGTCGACTGATGGTTCAATAGAGTGGCACTTAAAATGTTGATACGTTCTTAGCAGGGTAGCCTAGTTGGAACAAACAGGCCCACAGCTGGTCTTGCTGCATCAGGGAACATGTGAGTTGATGAGCCAAAAGCATGTGCAGAGTGGATCTCCTGGAACGTCTGAGTGACTGTGGCTTGCCACGGATAATTTTTCTTGTCTATTTGTTCATCTGTCTGTATGTCTGTCTATCCCTCCCTCTATCTATCTATCCATGCATCTATCCATCCTATCATAGCCATCATCTGTCTGTCCATCCATCCATCCTTCCTTCCTTCCTTCCTTCCTTCCTTCCTTCCTTCCTTCCTTCCTTCCTTCCTTCCTTCCTTCCTTCCTTCCTTCCTTCCATACATCCAACCATCCAACCATCCAACCATCGACCTACCCATCCATTTATCTATCATCAATCCATCTACCTATCCACCTGTCTGTCTGTCTATCCCCCACATTTTTCCCTGTCTCCACTTGATCCTCACAACAACCCTGCAAGGTGGGCTAGGTCAGAAGTGTGTCTCTGGCCCAGGGTCAACCAGTGAGATTCCAGGGCAGTGTGGGGATTTGAACTCGGGTCTCCCCTATCTGTGTCCAGCACTCTAACCCCTTCACCACGCTGGCACTCCAGGATCATGGTAAACGATTCCCCGTCGCTTTACGCTCTCGTGCAGCCACATTCTGCTGTGCTCCATGAAGCAGAATGCAATCGGGACCCACCCTGTCCCAGCCCCCATTTTATCTTTGGAAGTGGGGAGGGGGTGAGGCTCAAAGCTAGAGTCAGCTGGGGCCCATCTGGACGCTCTCCCTATTAATTTAAATATTTGATGCTCTCCTTTTCGGCACGAAATAATCTTCCATCAGCTAACGGCGCTGAGCCGAATGCAGATGACGTCAGGGCAGCATCCGGCTGCAAAATGTAATTGGGAATATTAGATCACGGTGCACTTCAAAAGGAGGGGATGAATTTGGGGCGGGCTTTGAAAGGAGCAGCGCTTTGTAAATAACAAGCCAAGCAGAATTCCCAGCGCTCCCACGAATAAAATCTGTCTCCATCTAGTCCGTGACAATTGGATCACTTCTCCTCCCTGCCTGCAGGAGGGAATGAGCTGATGAGGGGCAGCTGGGGGGGGGATAGTTGCATATCGAGGATTCACGTAGGAAAGTTAGTCCCCAGGAGGGATCTGGGGATCCCCTGGAATTATAGCTCAGCTCCAGGCGACAGAGATCCATTCCCCTGGAGAAAAGGGCTGCTCTGGAGGGTAGAATGCCCCAAGTCCCACCCACTCTTGGTTCCACCCCCAAAGTCTCCAGCTATTTCCCGACCCAGAGCTGGCAATCCCAGATAAACATGAATATATTTTTAAAAATGTAACCCTAACTTTCTAGATCATGCTTAGCTTTATACAGGATGAGGTGACATGTTGTGGTGGGTGGAGCATCAGGCCCAGGTTCGAATCACCATGCTGCAAAGTCACATGCGCTCAGCTTAGCCTACCTCACAGGGATGTTGTGAAGCTTTGTTTTTTGAGAAATCATTTTCAGAAACTAAATCTGCAACTGTCAAACCTGCCCTTCCTTCAAGGAGCTTCAGGACAGCGTATGCAGTTCTCCCCCCTTCTGGTTCATAGAATTATAGAATAATAGAGTTGGAAGGGACCTCATGGGTCATCTAGTCCAACCCCCCGCACTAGGCAGGACACTCACAGCGATTGGAGTCCCTTGCCACCATTAAGCATCTTTTACTCTGATGGAATACCTGCATGCTTTAAACTAGTTTCTCCCCAGTCATATAATTGCCTGCTCTGACCGGCAGTGGCCCTCCAGTGTCTCAAGTCAAGACTTTGCACGTCTCCTCCTACCTGATCCTTTTCACTGGAGAGTCTGGGGGTTGAACCGGAGACCCTCTACATGTAAAGCAGAGATTCTACCACCAAGCCACTGACCCACCCCAAAGGGCTTAGTTGCCCCCTGCAAGAGCTATCCTTCCAAAGGTTCTGTGTTGTTAGCTGGAGTGGTTAAACCAGTTTATAGCGTAGACGTAGCTTCTCCTCTGCAATAAAGTGTGGGTTGTTTATTTCTTCTGAACTGTGTCCCCATGGCCTTTTGCATTCCGGTGACTTAGAGTTTCCTATCAGGGGCTGATCCGGGGCCCGGAGTTCGCTGATGAACACATGGGGTGGGATGATAAACACTGTCTCTGCCACAGGCCTTCTCCAAACAGGAAGCGAATCTGCCCTGTCATTTTTGTTTCCCCTTTGGAGAAACCCCCACCAGCGGTTAGCCAAGACCTGTATCTGCTTCCTCCCATGCAGCCTCCCCATGAACAGGCAAAAGGGCCACACCTCCCCTCAGTTGCTTGTGCCCAGCTTCTGATTTTCTGGCTTGCGCTGCTCCTAAACATGGAGGCTCCACATACACCCCTCAGATGTATCCTCTGTAAATGTTGCTGAAACAACTTTCCCCAAACCCTCGGAGCTGGGGCATCACCACATCCTGTGGCGATGAGTTCCACCAGTTAATTACATACTTGTGGGAAGGAGGGCGTCTGTTTTCGTCACCTGGCCTGCCCACAGGCAATGCTTTCTCCGAAAGGCCAGATATTAGAGCAGCTCTCAGGGAGGTGGGGGGGAAGAGACAGTTGTCTTGTGGGTTTCCTTTTGGGGCCTTTGACTATCCACTATAGGATGCTGGGCTAGTACAAACTTTGGTCTGATCCAGCAAGGACTCTTCTGACGTCCTTCCTTGTGTCTAACATTGCCTGTCTCCAGACGGGCCATTAAACAGGACACACACAAGACAGAGAGATTTAGAAACCAAAAATAAACAGAATACTGTCAAAAGCTAACCACAAATGGAGCCTCTCCTATACAGCACATATTAACGTATATTAGTAGGGGAAAAAAATTAAGTCACAAAGGTAGATCACAAGAACAGCGGTAGATATAACCCAAAGTCCATTGAGTCTGCTTTTTTACAATATTCTGTGTAGTTTTAGAAGGCGTAATCTCTGGGGCGGGGGGCTTGGAGCATTGCGCTGTGAGCATCTCCATGTATTTCCCAACCCCGAGCTGGCAAACCTACATCTCAGAAGGGCTTCTGGGCAGGAGTTTCTCCAAACACTGAATTCCCAAAGGTCACGTCCGTGGCATATGAATCCCCAGCCTTTTGCAAGCCGGGAGATGCTCTTGAAGCCATGCTGGGGTTTCCCTCACCTCTCTGGCTCAGGTGGCCTCCGGACGTGACGAACGGATGTTGAACCCCGCAGCCTTGCATCACCTCTTCCCCTCTTCATTGCTGCGAAGAATTGGGACACTTTCCTTTCAGTGACGGTGCACAGAGGTGGGCCTGTTGGGTTTAGGAGTGACACAGCAGAGGGTTAGGAAATTATGAATGGGGCGGAGGAAGTGGGGCAAGAGATCTTTGTGTCTTGCTCTGACATAACAGGCCTCGGGGTCATCCAATGACGCTGAAAGGCAGAAGATCCTGGAAGGGCAGCAGGGAGTCCTGGGCTAAGGCATCTCTAACTTGTGGAACTCATGGCTGCAAGATGTCAATAGCTTGGGTAGCTTTATTTTTAATTAGACCTATCGCCCATTTTAGAATGTAACCCGCCACGAGCCGCAAGGGAGTGGCGGGAAATAAATTGAATAATAATAATAATAATAATAATAATAATAATAATAATAATAATAATAATAATAATAATAATAAAAGTATTAATTCAGGTGGGTCACCGTGTTAATCTGAATCAACAGAAAATACTCGGGATCTTGGGGCACCTTTGAGAACCACAAAGTTTTATTCAAGGTTTAAGCCTCTGTGTGCCTGTGCAGTTCTTCAGATGCAAGGAAAAGAAAATGTACGGCTTTTTATTTATTTTTTTAAATATATTATTGTTAGACTTTTATACTGCCCATCCCGGCGAAGTTGAATAAAACTTTGTTGGTCTTAAAAGTGCTGCTGGAATTTTTAAGAAGTATAATGGAACCTCCATGTTCCGAGGCAGTGTACCTCTGAACACAGTTGCTGCAGGGGCGATGGGGAGGGAGGGAGGGTTGGCCAGTGGGTCTTGCTTGAAGACCGGCAGGGGCATCTGACTGGCTGCTAATAGAAGCCCTATGCTGAGCTTGATGGACCTTTGGTCTGATCCAGCAGGGACCGTCTTAAATTCATAAATATGTAATCATGATGATAGTGACAATAAGAATCATAGAATCATAGAAGTCAGTAACTTGGACCCCGCAAATCCAATCCTCGCCAAACTTGGAGGGGAGGTAGAGGAAAGAGTCCGCTGGAATTCGGTGTCTCTAGCACACCAGGGGAGCCATTCTACTGAGTTGCGTAACTCACTAACCAAACTGGTTCATTTAAGCCCCAAAAGTTTGTGGTGGTTCTTAGTTCACGAACCAAACCAAACTGCATTTCCCGTGTTTGGGCCCATCCCAAGTTTCACCACCACCCACGTTAAACGTGAAGGGGAAATGTGTGTCCCTAACTACCCGGTTTCCAGCTGGACGTCCACCACATGTCCCCCGAGTGTTTGGCCCTGCGTTTTCCCGCTCCACTCCCATAGCAAGCCCTCTTGGTATATTCTCAATGTGGCATCAAAGATAACTCCTTCCGAAAAGAGAGAAGGAGAAAGAAGGAGGGGGACAAAGAGTGGGAGGAGATGCTGGTTCATCAAGTTAGGAATAGTCTCCAGGAAGTGGAGAAGCATCATATGACTCTTCGGGTGAGCAAAATACTGTGCTGGAACGGGCCGCAGCTTTGGAAGAGCCGGTCATGTGCCTGTCGCCTTTGCCTATGGATCAGAGCGCCAGCCGCAGCATCAAACTTCTTAAGGCTGACTCCCTCTCTCTCTCCCCCCTCCCCTCTCTCTCTGTCTGCCCCCTCCCAGGTGCTGCGAATGCGGATCCTCACTCTCACATCAGTACTACGAGAAGGACGGCCGTCTCTACTGCAAGAAGGACTACTGGGCTCTCTTCGGGGAGCTGTGCCATGGCTGCTCGGAACAGATTGCCAAAGGGCTCATCATGGTACGTTAGTCTCGCTTCTCGGCCTTTCGGCTGAGATCAGGCATACCCATGGGGTGCTTGTCCCGAAGAGGAATGCTTCTTCCCCAAATGCAATGAGTCTTGCAGCTTGGCTCGCTTGCCCGAGTCGCCTGAGAGCTTTGGATCCGTCTGTCGTCTGCATGTGGCCCTGGGGGTGTCACGGCTTCCTGTGCTGATCTTTGTGGCATTCAGGGGTGGAGAGATGCTGCTTGGGCCTGCCGCTCAAGCATATGGTTAAGAGAAGCAGAAGCAGAAGCGGCGACCCTTGCAGGATTGGGACTGTTGACATTTCAGACAGGGGGGGTGGAAACTGGAAATCCCCCCGCCCTCGTGTTTCAAATTAACTCCCTGATAATGCATGGGAAAAACCTAGCCCGTGCTGCCTTTCCCTTGCACACTGGAGGTCTTTTTGCACTTCAAACATGTGGTTTCCCACCCCTCCCCTCCCCGCCACTGCGTTGGTACAGTCTAGTCAGAGCTCTGTCGTGTCAATCTGCTGGCTGTATATTTTCAGCTCTGCAAGGAAGGAAGCTCTCCTGCCCTCTTCCTACCGCCTGCCCACAGGGGCAGTCCACGGGGCCCGCGTCCACGGCAGAGCTGGAGAAGCGAGCCCTGGGGCAGACACAGGCTCCCCAGTTCTCACCCTTCTTGTCTCCTTCCCAGGTGGCTGGAGATCAGAAGTACCACCCAGAGTGTTTCAGCTGCCTGAACTGCCAGACGTTCATCGGCGATGGAGATACATACGCCCTGGTGGAACGTTCCAAGCTCTACTGGTGAGGGGGGAGTGCTTGCTGGATGATGTTCCAGCTTTCAGCCCTCCTGGTTGGGGGGCAGAGAGGCCCAGTTGACTTGCCTTTTTTGCTAATTAAACAGGTGAAGACCCGTCAGCCGTGATACAAATAAATAAAATAGTTTTCAAGCTGGTGATGGTTTTCAAGCGGGTCACTGCTAAAGAGCGTTTAAACTTGGTGATGCTAATATTTGTAGACCTCTGTGTAGTGGCTGGCTACCATAGAAACATTTGAAGATTGAATCGCACACATGTTACCATAGAATTAAGATATGATAGGAAGGCATTTAAAGAGGACCTATTATTAAAGGTTAAAGAGTATTTTACATCACTGATGAAAATACCAAAAACAAAAATATACCTAGGAGTTCGTTTTGATGTTTGGAATTTTGAGGAATTGTTCATAGTGGAATAAACTCATTGCCAGCTTGAAAACTGTTTTGTTTACTTTTTGCTAATTAAAGTCTGGTGCAATGAGCGCTAGACATATTCAGTGTTCTGGTAACTGGGTCTCTGGTGCATTTTTCAGCATTAAAAAGCCGGTGTGTGGAATTGGATTTGGATTGGGGTTAGGGCTGTAGGTCAGGGAGGGGGAGCAAATCCTTCTTGTCCTGTTTCCCTAATTATCTTCTGCCCTACAAGGGCTCATTGGAGCTGGCTGTGCCAGTGCCGACTGGCGAAACAAGGCAGGGAGGAAGAATCGACTCTGGAGCGCTGCTCCACATTTCACGACCGAACACGCACCCCACTGTTATTAACCTTAAAAATTACCTCTGAACAGAGAGTTCTGAGTCTCCTACCTGGTGTGTGGTCTGTTCTCGGGAGGCCGGTGGCGTCTTCTCATTTCTTAAGGTGTCGTCTTCCCAGGGGACAAAGGCCAGAAGGGCAGTCAGGTGGGCCTGCTGGAGCAATCGCAAGAGAAAATCCTGCGGCCCATTAAAGGGATCATCTGTTGTTGGGTCAGCCAGTGCAGGCTGCTTAGATGCCCAGTGAGAGGCCGTGCCTCTGACCTTCACCCGGAGATATTCTGCACACAATGCACTTTCAATGTAGATTTTCCTGTCTTGCACTGCGGCAAATCCAGCTGCAAAGGCGCACGGAAAGTGCATTTTCCCATGTGTGTGGGCGGAGCACAGGTGTGAGTCTATACAGGGGCTCTGAAGGGACTCAGGGCTGTACAGCACCAACCCCCAGGTAGACCTTGAGGTCTTTTTGGGACAGGGAAATCAGCTCTCCCTTCCGCCAGACTATGCTGATTGCATGGCGGAATGCGAGCCAGATGGTTGCATATTATGCCAGTAATATCAATCACTCCGTATCTTCTAATGTAAAGGCAAATGAAGGCCCTAGACGGAGGAACTCTGCATCAGCCTGTCCGGTGAGAGTCCTATGATGCCTTAAGTCCCAAATGCCTTCATTGCATCAGACAAGCATGGCTCACGCCCCATCTAATTTTGTCAACGAACACTGATCCTTGCTGCCAGCCATTGTGGGCGACAGCCGACAGCTGGAAAAACACGAAATGCAACACTCCAAGAACAGTGATTCATGCAGAGACACAGGTCATCATTCCCTCCAGAACACCCTGTCCAGTAAAAATCCATGATAGGGGAAAAGATAGATGTGCCTTATGTCCCAGGTAAATCCATGACATCAGACAAGTGCAGCTGACACCCTGTCTAATTTTGTCAACGAACGCTGATTCTTTCTGTCGGTTTGCATGATGTTTTTCTCTTGCTCTCCATTGGAAAGGTTTTAAACACAAAACTCCCAGAACAGTGAGTCGTACAGAGACACAGGCAATCTTCCACTCTGAGGATCCTGTTACTGGCCATGCAGAAGCACAGCCGTTTCCCCCGCTATAAGAGGGGACATCCCTGTGGCTTTTCATTATAGAAACAATTTCATTTCTTGCCTCGTGTTCAGGGAACTTCCAAAATGTAATAAGTCTTCTCAGCAGAATGTTTGAAAACATAGCTTTCCCTCCCCTTCCTCCTGCAGTGGGCACTGCTACTACCAGATGGTGGTCACTCCGGTGATGGACCAGCTGCTTCCAGAGTCGCCAGGCACCCGGATCCCGCACACGGTCACCCTCGTGTCCATCCCGGCCTGTTCCGACGGCAGGCGTGGCTTCTCGGTGTCCATTGACCAGCACGGTGGCTCAGAGCACCCCCACACCGTCCGTGTCCGAGAGTAAGTTTCACGTGCAGAGATTTTAAATCTGGAGGTTATCAGGCGGGCGCAATTAGCAGTTCCCATCCTGCTGACCGACGCCTGTTGGATATTTGGATCTGCTTCACGCATCCCTTCTTGTCCGCTGTCAAATGAGAAATGGCCATCGTGCATCAATCAAATAACAGGAAAAGTCCGCTATCAAATACAGTGGCACGTCAATTCATTTCAGCCCTGGAGGGACGGACCAGATCCAATGGGATGAAATTAATTCAAAAGAAATTTCGCCTAAACCTCCGGAAGAAGTTCCTGACTGTCAGAGCGGTTTTTCAGGGGAACAGGCTTCCTCGGGAGGTGGTGGGTTCTCCATCTTTGGAGATTTTTAAACAGAAGCTGGATAGCCATCTGGTGGAGGGGATGATTCTGTGAAGGCTCAAGGGGGTGGCAGGTGACAGTGGATGAGAGGGTTGTGAGTGTCCTGCATAGTGCAGGGGGTTGGACTAGATCAGTGGTCCCCAACCTGCGGGCCGCGGCCCGGCGCCGGGCCGCAAAGGCCATGGCGCCGGGCCGCGGCTCCCTCTCCCCGCCCCCCCCCGCAGTAAAAAACTTCCCAGGCCGCAAGCTTGCCGGGCGTGGCTCGCAGGTGTGGCCCGCGGGCGCGGCCGGGCGCGGCTCGCGGGTGCGGCCCGCGGGCGCGGCCCGAAGCATGGGCGTGGCCCGCGCGGGCGCGGTCCCTGCGGGCGCGACCCGATGCCCTGCCGGTCCCCAGCCTAATAAAGGTTGGGGACCACTGGACTAGATGACCCATGAGGTCCCTTCCATCTTTTGATTCTATGATTCTAATTGTCGATTGCCATCAAATGAAATCGCATTTGATGTTATTTTCGACAAATATTTGACGAATCTTCATAGAACAGACAAAGAGGTGCAGCCTGAAGTCCAAGGACATAAGGCAGGATAAGGTTCGTAGAATATTCAGCCTCAGGTAGATAGCAGAAGGGGATTTGGCGGAGCAAACTTGTTTTCAGCGCTGAGGTGGCGCCAGGTGGCTTAGAGGCGGTTGCACAGCTCTTTCTGTCTCTTTTTTATCCTCTCCTTCCTCTGAGATACTCACTTTCCCTGTCCTCATTTTACCCTCATAACAACCCTGCAAGGTAGATTAGGCCCAAAGTCATCCAACTAGCTTCTATGTCAAAGGGGGGTATTGGAACATTGTTCCCCCAGATCTAATCTAGCCACCCACCAGCCTCTTGGTCTTCCACAAGCCTCGCTTCAGGAGCTGTTAAACCTAAGTTGGTCTCCTAAGACTGAGCTTGGGGAATATTCTTGTACGCCAAACAGAATAACCACCCTCCACCTCTCTCCCTACAACAGATTGGACCCAGCCTGTATGAGCCCCGATATGAAGAACTCCATCCACGTCGGTGACCGCATCCTGGAGATTAACGGCACGCCCATCCGGCACGTCCCCCTGGACGAGGTGATCTTTCCGCTCTGTCTTGATCAGTCACTCGGTCCACTCCTGGCAGCTCGGGCCAGAACCCGGCGGGAGTACGCTAGCCCTGCCATGCGGCCTGTCCTCTCTGTTCCCCGTAGATCGATCTGTTGATCCAGGAGACCAGCCGCCTGCTGCAACTGACCATCGAACACGACCCGCACGAGATCCTGGAGAGCAGCCCCCTCTCGGAGTTGCACAGCCCCCTCCACTCCCCCAGCTGCACGCCCTGCCCAGAACCCGCAGCCATCCGCCAGCGTGCCGTCATGTAAGGCTTCTCCCCTGGGTGTCGGGGAAGAAGCGGGCAGGGAGGAATTGGGATTGGACCTCTTGTCTCCCCGTACTGGCCTTTCTTCTCTGGGCTGGGGGGTGAGATGGGCCAAGAAGAATTCGTTTTGGTACAGCTGCCCCAGCCTCTTATTTATACTATGTTTATCCTTAGATTTCTATAACCGCCCCTCCTGGCTCTGCTGGCTCAGGGCGGTTCGCAACGAAGTTAGCAATCATTCCGCAAAGAAGAATAAAAACGCAATTTATTTATTTATCTATTTAGGTTTCTATACCGCCCTTCCCTACGGCTCTGGGCGGTTTACGTAAAACATACAGAACATTTACAGAGAACAATATCAATATATCACAATAACAGTCTAACAGACATCAATATAACAAAAACAACATTTCAACAAGCAACTTTGACAAGCCCTCGGTGGGTTCGACCTCTCAGGGTGTCGGGGGGGGGGACGGGGGGACGGGACCTGTAGATGTTTTGAGTCAGTCCCCCTCAAGCAAATGCATTTGTATTGCAATTGTACAATTGCACTGTCATTGAAATTACACGGATCGGGCCGTGAATCGTAACCTACCCTCAGCATTTGCCACTGTTGCCTTGACCTATAGAACCTCATCTTGCACTCAGGAGGAGAGTTTAGGGCGGAGGGCCCGATCCGTGATGTCCTCTTGCTCCTTGGACCCAACTGAACACCTGGTGGAAGAGCTCCATTTTGCAGGCTCTTTCAGAACCTCTCCTGCAGGCTCCACAGTTCTTCCAGGAGCTCGTTCCACCAGGTTGGGGCCAGGACCCAACGAGTCTCAGGGTTTCCCCCCCCAAAGTCTTGGTGGCTTCTAAGGCGCTACTGGACCAGAGCGGGACGCATCAACCCACTTTTCCCACGCAGGCGCAGCTGCAGCATTGACAAGTCCCCATGCTCCAGCTCCTTGAGCTCCCCTGCCTCCCAACGACAGGACATCGGCCGCTCCGAATCGCTGCGGGTCGTCTCGCGCCCCCACCGCATCTTCCGCCCCTCGGACCTCATCCACGGCGAAGTGCTGGGCAAAGGCTGCTTCGGACAGGCCATCAAGGTACTCGTGGGGCCCCTTGCAGATAGGATAGCCGAAGATGCTCTGATCTCGAGTCCGTAAGACCATTTATGCACTGGGAACTTCACTGCCCCAGCTCCCATGCAGGAGCACAAATAGGGGGCGGATGAGATGCACCAGGCCAAATGCTCCCCCATGTGAGTGCAGAAAGAGGTGGGCAACCTGCCACGACTAAAACTCCAGCCTGCAGCACAACATGAAACCTCCAGTGCATAAACGGTCTTTCCTGTTTGAACGGGAGAAAGCAGAAATGAGGTTCCCGCAGTCGCGGAAATAGCTAAAAATTCGGTATCTGTGGCAACCTTGCCACTAGAAAAATATGAAAGGATATTTGGTGGAGGGGGGGAATGGGGCATTGGCACAACTGAGCTGCTAGCCCCGGAGAGAGTGAGCTGTATCAGTTTTCTTCCCCGTTCACATGAAGCAGTTCTGGGGAAGGGCCGGCAGGAACGTATCTCCTGTGAATATCGAGAATATCGATAAGGCCCTCTAGCTTGTTTTTCCCCGCTCAGCCGATCAACAGCACCCGCTTCCTTTGAACAGGTGACTCACCGGGAGACTGGAGAGGTGATGGTCATGAAGGAGTTGATCCGTTTTGATGAAGAAACCCAGAGGACGTTCCTCAAGGAGGTGAGAACACCACATCCGTGCTGCGATAGCCGCGGAGAACATCTCCTCTCTTGGCCGCACGAGCTCTCTTTTCGGTTCTCTGCATTTCTTAAAGCCAGCTGGTTTCACATCTCTGTCCTCCTTCCTATTGAAGCACCTGCCCCTTACAGTTCCTATGTGCAAGTCTTTTGACCTCTCACTTCCCTCACAGAACCCGTGCTGTTTGTTAGCATCCCGTGACTAGCCCTGTGTTCTAGCCCCCTTCTGAGGGCTTTCCTTCCCTGACTCTTCTGCCTCTTGCTTGGGATAAAGGCGGGGGGCTGGCAGATATGCCGTAGTGTGGAGTATAAACTTCTGCCTGATTTCTCCCCAAGGGCTCTGCGCCCTTGCTGCTGGTTTTTGTGTAAGCTCAGCCAGTCCTTTCTGGCCGCCCCAAGGTAGCTGACACCGTGGCGCTCTCGTCCCCCAGGTGAAGGTGATGCGGTGCCTGGAGCACCCCAACGTGCTGAAGTTTATCGGAGTCCTCTACAAGGACAAGAGGCTGAACTTCATCACAGAGTACATCAAAGGGGGGACGCTGCGTGGAATCATCAAGAGCATGGTGAGAGTCGGCACGCACGATTCGCCGCGAGTCAACCTGGCTGGTGGGGGGGGGGCAAGAGTGTGATAGCTGGACAGGAATACCCTACCCCTGCACAAGGGTTTCCCGGATACTTCCTCATTCCCGCCAACTTCTCTCCTTGCAGGACAGTCAGTATCCGTGGAGCCAGAGGGTCAGCTTCGCTAAGGACATCGCTTCAGGGATGGTGAGTGTGCTGAGAGTCAATCCCAAGACTGCAAGAAGCTGCCCATGGCCTGTTTCATTTGGGTTTTTAAAAAACAGGCATTGGGTGGATTGATGTGGGGAGAGGAAGGGAAGGCGATGGCAAGCCAATCGGAGACTCCTCCGGGTAGTGAAAAAGAGGGTTTAAAAACCAACTCCTCTTTTTTCTAAAAACCTTTGGTGGGCACCAGCAGAGGTATCAGTGGGCGCCATATGAACACGCTGTGTTTTAGGTTAAAGGAGGAAAAACGTTTATTTATGGAAGGACAATTGTGATAGTGCAGAGAGAGATAGGATAGGGTCTACTCTGTACATGGCTACCTAGGAGAGTAAGAGAGAAGCTTCCGAGGAGAAGGAGGAAATTGCCCTGAAAGTAGCAATCTAAAGGTAAAGGTAAAGCACCGGGTCATGTCTGACCCTTGGGGTGACGTCCTCTAGCGTTTTCATGGCAGACTCAATACGGGGTGGTTTGCCAGTGCCTTCCCCAGTCATTACCGTTTACCCCCCAGCAAGCTGGGTCCTCATTTTACCGGTCTCGGAAGGATGAAAGGCTGAGTCAACCTTGAGCCGGCTGCTGGGATTGAACTCCCAACCTCATGGGCAGACAGCTTCAGAAAGCATTTCTGCCGCTTACCACTCTGCACCTCAAGATGCTCTAGGGACAGACAAAAAGCACACTTAAAAGGGTAGAAAGGTCCTGAACTCTCTGACCTATCTAGCAGTCTTCTCACTTCCCCCTTCAGAGTCTTTGTCTCTTCTTAACTTTGTACACCAGACATTGCCTATTCCAACAAGGGGCGCCGTGTTGGGCACTCTTGGGCTACAGGGTCATAAAAGAGCAGCATTTCTCATCCTCTTATTCTCCCCAGACTTATCTTCACTCCATGAACATCATCCACAGAGACCTCAACACCCACAACTGCCTGGTGCGAGAGGTGGGTAGTGCCAGGAGCTGGGGGCAACCTCAGCCCGCTCTTGACGTTCTCCGAAACGGTCTCTGGCCTTGCTGGTGTTGGCTAAAGCCTCTCCTGTGTTGCCTCCCCTGCCCAGAACAAGAGTGTGGTTGTGGCGGATTTCGGCTTGGCCCGGCTCATGGTAGACGAGAAGAACCAGCTGACCAGTTTGAAAAAGCCCGACCGTCGGAAGCGGTACACGGTGGTGGGCAATCCCTACTGGATGGCTCCGGAGATGATCAATGGTGAGTCAGCTGGCCAGCCGCCACCTGGGGCCTGCGGTTCTTGCGGCCGCGAATCTGGAGAACCGAGTTTGATTCCCTAATCCTACCCTCCGTGCAGCCCGCTGGGTGACCTTGGGCCAGTCCCAGTTCTCCCAGAACTCTCTCCAACTCACCTACCTTGCAGGGGGTGTGCTGTGGGGAGAGGAGAGAAGCCGCTTTGAGACTCCTTCAGGTAGTGAGAAACGGGGTATAGAAACCAGCTCTGCTGCTGCTGCTTCTCTGGACCACAGAGATCCGTTCCCTTGCGGGAAATGGCTGGGGGGAGGGTTGACGGCTCTGTGGGATCGCCTCTTTGCTGATCTCCCTCCCGTTGCAAGAACTGCCCCCTCCCTAGATTCCATGCCCAAACCTCCAGGAAGGCCCCTATCCAGAATTGGCAACCCAATAAGAAAAGAGACATGTGGCTAGGAGGTAGAGGAGAAGAGGTGGCCTTAGTGGGCACTGGACGTTGGCATTTAACGGAAGGAGATCAGCTGCCCAGCACGGGGGGAGGCCTGACCCAGGGAAATATATTTTATAGAGTGATGCCAGCCAATCAGGGCCTGTTGTGGAACCGGGAATGTTGGGGAAAGGCTGGTCAAGAACTGGAGAGGAGGAGACAAGCTCTGAGCAGCCTCGAGGGATGGTTGACCCTCCTCCTCCTCCTTCCTTCGCAGGCAGGAGCTATGACGAGAAGGTGGACCTCTTCTCTTTTGGCATCATCTTGTGCGAGGCAAGTACCTGGAAGGGCCCCTGTGCGGGTTCCCTCGAGGCAGGATGGAACTGGGGAAAGACGGTGGCACCTCCTCTCTCTTCCTAATGGGCAAGACGGTTCGGCTCAGACATCTCCCTCGTACGCTGCGTGCTAGCTTCGTGGACCCCCCACGGAGGTTTCTGACTGCTTCCCCCCCTCTTTCCCACAGATCATTGGCAGGGTCAGCGCAGACCCCGACTACCTGCCCCGGACCCTGGACTTTGGCCTCAACGTGCGGGGCTTCCTGGACCGCTATTGCCCCCCGACCTGCCCTCCCAGCTTCTTCCCTATCGCCGTCTGCTGCTGTGACTTGGATCCCGAGAAACGGTGAGCAGGGAAAGGGAGATGCCGAAAGGGAGTGGAAGAGGGCGAGGGCCCTGTGGCCAGAGGTCAGAGGTCAACTGGGCTCAATGCCAAGGATGGTGGTCTTCCCGGAGCCCTCTTTCTGGCCCCCGTTGGAGACCCTCACCACATGCGATAGGAGATGCAGTTCAGTCTCTCTCACGCTTGTGTCCCTCCAGGCCTTCCTTTGCTCGGTTGGAACAATGGCTGGAGGCCCTCCGCATCCATCTGGCCATGCAGCTCCCGCTGAGTTCGCAGCTGGAACAGCTGGACCGGGCCTTCTGGGAGATCCACCGCCGGGCCGACGGGGGGCTGCCCGTCCACCCCGAAGTATCCGAATGAGCGGGCCAGCGATCGACACGCCGCACTGAGCCCCCGCGTCCCCGTATGTGTGACGGAGCGCCCTCGTGTCGAGAGACCTCTACGAGCGGTGCACGGGTCGCCTGCCAGAGCTGGCCTCTGAGTCCGCAGCGGTGCGCAGGGGCCTGGGTCACGGGGAGCTGGCTCTCCCTGCTTCCTTCCGGAGGGGTGGGGAAGGGGAGGTGGGGTTCTGTGCCTGGCATGCACAGATTGTGTTGGGGGACTTGTAAATATTCCTGTGAATACACCGGACTCTCCCATGCCAATCCCACAGCAGAGGAAAGGGGTGCCCCTCGTCCTGTGCGGCTCAAAGCTGTGGGGTCCAGCGGAGACCCCCGATGTTCTCCTTGCACGTTTTGTGGTCGCAAAAAAAAAAAAGAAAGCCTTTGCACACTCCACTGAGTTCGCACGTTTCTCGCCACCGGCCAGCTGCTGCTCACAACCCGGCGGGGGGGGGGAAGCCCTGGGGGCTCCTTCCTGTCACACCCCTCTTTGCCCCGTGACCGAACCTCATCCTCCAAAGTGGTGCCTTGGGTTTCATGTGAACTTGCTTCACACCAGGGTCCTCAGGGGCCCCCCACGTCATTGTCCACTGCGCCAGCCACGTCTGTGAAAATGCAAGCGTGTACATGCCTAGCCTCTTCTCTTCCGTCTGCCAATTTCCGCGCACGTGTGTGTGTGTGTGTATACGTTTGTCTGTGTGTGTTCATTGTTCCAGCCACGCTAACCTGCCTTTGTGTTCCAGCCATTGCGGGAACTGCACAGACATATGTAGTAAAAAAACAACAGGAACAAAACGGCTTCTAGAGGGAGCGGTCTGGAGTAGAAAGGCAGCTGGTGCGGGGAGGAGGTTGCTTAACTCCATTCCCTCCCCCTTATCCCGGCTTCGTGGCTCCAAATTACTCTCCTCCAAAGCCACTTTTTTCCTGGATGGTTCTGGTTTTCCGGATGGGGCATAGCGAGAGTTTTTCTGCAGAGAGCTTCCGCAGCAAATCAGAGCCCAAATTTGGGGAGCTGAGCCAAAAAAAGCAAAATCTATATCTAGCTGAAATTATACACATAAATACCAATAAGATATTTTTTGAGTATTTTTTCAGCACAAATTTGCCAGATGCACACCCCTATTGCTCCTAGTTTTTTTTTCCTGTGTGATTTGCCCCCTCTAGTGGTCATTTTGCTATTTCATCGCTGTATCCCCAGTTTATTCATGAGCACCATAAAAGCCAATGCAGTACAGGCATATAGACATGTTTAAAAATACTCTGAGAGTGAAGGCACCAGCTAGGTAGATGGTTTGGCCTGCTATTCAGCAGTGGGCCAAGAGGGGAACACCAGCTGCCTGGCCAAGACTACCCAAGAAGCTCATTCTGTATGTGGACAGAAGCTAATTTGGAATCCCAAACTGACATTTGGAAAAAGGTTCCCAGACCAAATCTTCCTGTCTGCAGCTTGCTTATGAAAGTGATTTAAAAAAAAACAATTGAGTAGGCTGTCGAATTAGTCAGCTTTCAGAAACGCCCCACGAAGGTTCTGAATGTGTGACGTTATTAGCGCCCCTGTCTTTTATTGGCAAATGTCGGGATGTGCTTGGTACCCTTTGTACTCCGACTCTCACTATTGTGTCCAAGTGGAATGTCCGTGTTTAATGCAAGTGTACGTCTGCTGTCCATGTACTAAAAACACCAGCAGAAAAGGGCTGTTCCTTTCTGGAACCACTGGACTAGCCACATTGGAAACCCCATACTAAGTTAGATGGCCGTTTACAGCATGACTGCTTCAGAGATCAACTTCAGCAAGCACCCTTGGGTTTCACGAAAAGGTGGCCAACCGAATGGCAAAAATTTCCGGCAGCCCTGGCCTAATGTGGACGTTGCATTGTTCATGTTCAACCTGCAGAGGGCAGTGTAGGTCAACAACACCCTCTGTGCCCCTGTGTTTGCAATGCATGTCTCCCTGGAGGTTTAACATTTGTTCTTCTATTTGTTCTTGAAGCATGGCGTGCAAAGCTTCCGACAACACACCTGCCAAAAGCATCAGGTGTGCATGCGTGGGTCTCCTCCGCCTGGGCTATGCGTGCAGGACTCCTGTTCCGCAGGTTGTGTCACATCAGGCCTGCAGTATCTCTGACGGAGATGCCTACCTGTCCTGTTCTTACCTGTAGGGCTCTGACAGAGGTGGTCTTGGCTATGGGGTCAAAAGGGGAGTTCTGGACACTGGGTGGCAAAGCCAGGGGGAAATGGGCCTATCTCCAGGTTGGTCACACTTTGCGGGCAAGTTCTGCACCTACCCCTTTGAAATCACTAGGAGATGCCTATTTTCCATTCATTTCAGTGGGGCTGAGGTTGGAGCCAGGCTAAATTTTTGCTTAGGGGAAGTGCTGCCTATTCCCCCTTCCTGTTGTAGACCTCCACTTTTGCCCCTCTCCCCATTCCTAAAGGTCCCCCATCCGCTTGAAACGGCATTTGGGGGGTGGGAGGGGGATCTGTACGCTGCAAGTAGAACAAAGGAAGGTAGAGATGTTCTTTATAGCTGACGGACGAGCCCTCCACTAGCTCAAAATAGACTCTGGACCCAACCCCTGAGTGTCTCGCGTGTCTATGTCAAAAATACACGTGGCTCCTTCTGCCAAAGTTCCACAGCCATACCCAGCTCCTGCATTTGCACCGGCAATCTTCAGTCTGGGCCACTTATGTTCATGTGCACCGTAGTGTTGTGAGCTGAGGGTTGTGGGCCCCTTTTCAAACACAGCCCCCTTCTTGTCTGTGTGTGTGTGGGGGGGGGTCATGCCACAAGGGCCACAGCTTCCTGCCCCCCACATATCTTCCCCCACATCCATTCTGTTCCTCTAGGTGCTTTTTAAATTCCTCAGATGCTGCAGGCGATTCCAGCATCCAAGGAAGGGGGGGATATTTTTTTTTTTTTGTCCTAAGAGACTCAGATCTTCTGCGCCCCTCCCTGGCCATGCGTGGAGCATCTCACGCTCCTATGTGTCCAGGTTGGTTTTCTGTAACATATTTAGAGAGAAGAGATTGTATTATTTTTTCATACAGCCAGCTGCGGCGAATTTTCTGAGCTTGCCACTCTAATCACTCTGCCTCAGTTCTGCCTACGGAAGTATTAACTAGGGGGAAGGGAGGGGAGGGGGATTTAAAACTGTGAAGCATCTACATGCACTTTGACCCGGAAGGGAAAGGTGATGCCGTCTCGGGAGGGGTGAAGGAGGATTTTCTCATGCCTATGATGTTAAGCAAACTCATGTGGAATCAATAAAAGACCTTCCACCCCACACTTCAGTTCCTGGTGGTTTCTCTGGGGATGGGTGACAGGCTGGTTCTCTGTGGACAGCCCTCTGTGGACAGCCAGTGTGGTGTGGTGGTTAAAAGTGGTAGACTCTGATCTGGAGAACTGGGTTTGATTCCCCACTCCTCCGAGTCCAGCCAGCTGGGTGACCTTGGGCTAGTCACAATTCTCTTCTGCTATTCTCACAGAGCAGTTCTGTTAGAGCTCTCAACCCCATCTACCTCACAGGGTGCCTGTTGTGGGGAGAGGAATGGAAAGGTGTCTGGTAGCCGCTTTGGGGCTCCTTTGAAGGAGGGTATAACAATAACCAGCTCTTCTCTAGACTTACATTCCTCCCCTCCCTGCCCAGCAATTTCATGCTGTCCTTAATAAGTTACGTTTTCTGGGGATTCATTTGAAGAGTTAAAAGGGCAGCAAAGGGACGATGAGAGGGTGGGGGGGGAGAAACCCAAAGGAAGGCCCAACAGCTGCCCCTGTTGAGTAAATTGCTGGTGGGAGATGGAAACAGATATCCTAAGGAAGGGAGGAGGAAGCAGATTGCAAGGAAGAGCTGAGCGAGTCATGCAGCAATCCCAGGTCTCAGGCAGAGTCTTTCTCATCACCTGCTGCCCCATCCTTTCAACTGGAGGTGCCAGGGATTGAACCCAGAACCTTCTGCGTGCCAAGCAGATGCTCTGCCATTCGGCCACAGTCAATCTCACTGAGGTTGTACCGCCCAGGGCCAGCACAACAGGGAGCTGCCCACCCGGAGGGGAGAAGCTCACATTCCACCAGGCAAGCAGCTGCCGAGGCTGGCAAATGCACCCTCCCAAACGGCGCCAGCAACCTCCCCGACTAGGGCCCGAGGTGCTTGCATTTGTTCTGGGCTTTCCCAGCACATATGTTTCCACTACATTACAAATGCCTTGCCAGAGGCCTTGGAAGGTTGGAACTTCACAGCCCAGATGAGCTCTTTTGTTTCTCTCACTGGGCTTTGCATCCTTTAATAACTGGTCCATGGGGTAGGGGCAGGATCAGACGAGGCCAGTACAAATGACCAAGAAAAAAGAACCTGAGAGGGGAGCGCCTCGTGACCAAGCCGAGCCTGCCTGAGTCCACGTGACGGGGGGGCCCATTTCTGAAGCAAGCTCATCAGAAGCCGTGGTTGATTGTGTTTTGGTCTGTATGATGGACAGAACTTCTGGCCAGTGGGTCCCAGAGCCCCCTTGACAGGCCAACGTCTACAGCAGGGGTGGCCAAACTGTGACTCTCCAGCTGTCCTTGGACTACAGTTCCCATGAGCCCCTGCCCTCCCTTGTCTACAGATTCTCAGCCTGGATAGGCTTTGGCTGTTGATACGGCCCACCTTTCCTCGAAGCTGGGGGCCAAACTACTCCACCTCTCAGCCCCAGTTCAAACTGCAATTTGCTTGTTTTTATTAATGGGTTTTGTGGACACACAACGGGGACTTCTGTAAGGCAATTGCTTGCATACGAGGGTGGGTGGTGGTGGAGGGGAGAACGTTACTCTGGGGCATCTCAAGTCACCTAGCATTTAGACCCGGGACTCCCAACCAGGGTTACCTGGAGCTCCCAGGGGCTCCTCAAAGCTTAAAAAATATCCCAGGGGCTCCTCCACAGCCGAAGGGGCTGACTTACACAAACAGGTACCTTTCCACGAAACAGTTTTACCCGCCAGACCTCTGGAACGTCACACTGCTTCAGGATAAAGAGCTCAATGAAACCACGCCACGCCCTTGAAAGTAGCTACGTTTATTGCGGAGGATTAAAAAATATTTCCACTAGAGCAATCTGAACGTATAAACCTAGAATTTTACAGCCTTTCAATAAATACCATTTCCCCCCTCCCCTCCCCAACCAATGTGCAAAGATAAGGATCTTTTTGGTAAGAAAATAGCATCGATCTGCAAAGAAAGAAACAGTCAGTGACAAAAACATTCTTTTAAGGTCCCCCTCCTCCTGGCCCCCACACCTTTGCTGCTCCTCACAGCTGGAGCAGGGAGACAGCTGTGAGGAGGGAACGCAACATCTTTGGCCTGTTCTAGAATGCAAGAGGGCCGCCCGTCCTAAAGGTTTTCACCCCACTTCTGCCCATCTGTGATCAGTCTTTGCGAGGAGAACCCAGAGCTCAGCTCATTAGGGGTCTCTTATCATCCCCAAAATCTGAAACTTCTCGGGCAACTGGCTAAATGCCTCCAAATTTCAGCTGGCATCCGGGCCCACCCTGTTTATGTCCTGCTGAGCCGTCTACCCCCCTCCTCCCCCACCCCAAGATCTCACAAGCTCCCGTCAGCGCCATCGTTGACCAGTTCCTCTCGGCAAAAACCAAGGAGAGCGATCTGAATTTGGCTTCGGAGGTTTTGCACGCACCACGGCAGAACAAAACAATGGGGAGGAAGCCGGGGGGGGGGCACCTTGGGATCAAATCCAGCCCATCTGCATTCATGTGACAGTGCTGCACCCGTCTGCCAAGGAAACCTTTGGTTTCTCCGCGGCCCACAGCTCAAACTGCAACAAACCGTGGACCGAGACACTTGGAAAAAAAACAAACAGATGCGTCCCTTGCAGTTGTCGGCAGGGAAGGGTTTGGAAATGTGAATCTCGACTGCCCGAAGGGTACAGTAGCAATACAATAATATGAATAATAATATCAGGGGTAGTCAAACTGCGGCCCTCCAGAAGTCCATGGACTACAATTCCCATGAGCCCCTGCCAGCATTCACTGGCAGGCCAAATGCACAATCTTGTGAATGCTGGCAGGGGCTCATGGGAATTGTAGTCCATGGACTTCTGGAGGGCCACAGTTTGACTACCCCTGATAATATGAACAGCAAATATATATATAATTGTAATATAATAACAGAACGGAAATAAACTTAGAAAAGAAGAGGAAGAGGGAAGTATTTTACACCAGTTCGCTATGCTAGGGTTGCCAACTTTTCAACTTGCCTGCGTGCCTGTGCCTTTAACGGCCGCTTTCTCTGCAGATGTTTAGCAGGAGGCAAGGCTTTCCTCCTGGCAAAGCCATCCAAAGCTTCACTTGCCCATCGAGCTCCTGTTCCAAGCAAAGGGGCAAGCCAACCTTGGGTTTTCTTTTGGGTCAGTTGGCAACTTACTTCCATAAACTCAGGCGGGGGGGCGGGGGGGGTGATACCCAAGCGGCTGAATATTGATACCCCGCAAGCCCAAATGCACAATCTTGCTCACGTTCGTTTTGCAGGAGCTTTGCCATGTGACTTCACGGCAGCCGCTCCGAATGATGCTCGGCTGGTTCCGAGGACTCTGGGGAAGGAACTCAACACTGTCTGCTGGAATGACATCTGTTTCAAAGGTCACCAGATCTGACAGCTTTCGGAAAGGAATCAGACGCGGGGGATAGAAGCATGCAGGTACCTACGAAGAGCTGTTAGTGATGATTATGGAAATGGAGCCTCCATGTTCAGAGACAGGATACCATTGATGACCAGATGCTGGCAAATACATGAGCTTCCTTGGAGCATCGATCTGGTGATGTTGGGAAAGTTCTGATCTGATCTTGGAGTTCGCCTGTCTGCCCGGAAGCAAACCTTCAGTCATAGACTCCTAGAATCATAGAGTTGGAAGAGACCTCCAGGGTCATCTAGTCCAACCCCTTGCAGAACATTCTCAACTACCTGCCCACCCACGGCAACCCCAATTCCATGCCCACATGATCCTGGCTTCCTGCCCGTGCTGCCTACACACACTTGCAGCTTGTACTCACTCACAGTCCCCTTATTAGAACTCTCACTTGTGCAGACGATTCTGAGACGGGATCAGCAGAAGAATGGCCAGCTGGGTGACCTTGGGCTTGCCATGGTCCTGTGAGAGCTGTTCTCACAAAGCAGTTCTGTCACAGCTCTCTCAACACCCCCTCACACAGAGTGTCTCTTGCGGGGAGAGGAAGGGAAGGCAGTTGTAGGCTACTTTGAGACTCCTTCAGGTAGTGAAGAGCGGGGTATAGAAACCAGATTTTCTTCTTCTTTCTGCACCTCTTCAGCAAGACCGGGCGATCATATCAGATTTGTCACAATCCTCGGGGCGAGGCGCTCGACAGGCAGCTGAGAAGCAGCATCTTTTCCTTGGCCTTGGCTTTGTAGGATCTTTCGGTATCCTCGGGCAGAGAAGAGAGCTCCGACATGAGCGCTAAGGGGATCCATCATGGGAGTGTCCATCAGAGGGTGGGCCGCAGGTGCCCAGAAGCTCAGAGGCAGAATCCCAGGGGCTTTGAGGACTTCCTATGTCGCTGACAGGCAAGCACAGTGAGGTTTGGTTATAAGGCGATTGTTGCAGCGAAGGCTTGTTGAGCTTAAGGTGGAAGGTGCGTGGTTAGGACTGAATGGCAGCGCATGCGCAGGAGGGTGGGAGAGATGTAAACAATTCGTGGCCTCTCGGGGAGCCAGGAACAGAGGGGGCTCTTGCTGGATGGGATGGCGGGCTAATGGGAGTCCGTCATCTGCTGCTGAATCTTCTGCAACATTTCCTGCATTTGGCGGAGCTGAAAGGGACAAAGAGGCACGTTTGAGGGCGGTTATAATAAGCCTTCATCTTCCTGGTCAAAGGCTAACTCGGTGTAGTGGTTAAGAGTGGCGGCCCCTAATCTGGAGAAATGGGCTTGATTCCCCACTCTACCACATGCAGCCAGCTGGGTGACTTCGAGCCAGTTACAGTTCTCTCTGAGCTTTCTGAACCCCACCGACTTCACAGGGTGTCTGTTGTGGGGAGAGGAAAGGGAAGGCGACTGTAAGCTGCTGTGAGACTCCTTCGGGTAGAGAAAAGCGTCGTATAAGAACCAACTCTACTTGTTCAGTAATATCAGTAATTGTAAGCTGCTGTGAGTCTCCTTCCGGTAGTAAAAATCAGGATACCAAAAAAACAGCTCTTCTTTTTCTTCTGAGCCTGGGATGGGTTAGATATATATATATACATATATATAATTTTTCCAAGAGGATCCAAGGCAGGTTACAAAATGAGAGTACTCAGAGGCCTCTAATTCCACCACAATAAATACCGTCAAACATTAATGAAGGACCATAATTGACCAAAGGGAAGGAGGAACCTCAATCCTCCTTCCCCCAAATCCTGAAAACTGCACATTCATATGCTACAGAGAGCTTGTTAAAGGTCAGCACTTTCTAATATTTTCAGGCAATGCCATAGGACAGGGGCCATCACTGGAAAGGCACTGAAACAGGAGATTGAGAAAGTTGATCTAAGTGGTACCAGGTAACTTTAAGAGCCAGCCTCAGGTGTAGAGCACTTGGTTTTGCAAGCAGAAGGCCCCAGGCTGAATCTCCAGGATCTCCACTTAACAGGCCTCAGGGAATAGTGGGGGAAAGACCCTTCTCCGCCAGAGACCCCCAAAGCAGAATAAATTGGATGAACCAACGGCATGTCCCTTAGGAAGCTGCTTTGCACGGAATCAAGGTGCTAGTCCCTCAGGCCCCCATCATCTTCCACGTGGCCTTTGCAGCACTAACCTCAGCATCCTTCTCCCGGATCAGTTTCTCTGTCTCTGAGTCCAGCACCGGAGGGATGGCGGGGATGGGGAAATCTGTCCCACTTTCCCTGGTGAGTTTACTGTTAAAGAAAGAGAAGAAACATTGTTATCAAGGGCACCTCAGACTTGGTCATTGGCTTATCCAAGCGGCTTGTGGGAGATGATTCAGAGTCCAGGGGTAGTCAAACTGCGGCCCTCCAAATGCCATGGACTACAATTCCCATGAGCCCTGCCAGAAAATGCTGGCAGGGGCTCATGGGAATTGTAGTCCATGGACATCTGGAGGGCCGCAGTATGACTACCCCTGGTTCAGACCGTGGGATATCTAGCTCCTCCAGAAAAGCATCCTTCTGAGACCACTGAAACCCTCCACCCCCCGCTGGCTTACCTAAGCACGAAGGCCTGAGATGTCCCCAAGTCTTGGCAAGGGATCAGGTGGATGAACCTGCTGCTGCAAACCTCTTGCAAGGACCAACGTCTGATCCCTCAAAGCAACACTGATGTTCTGAAGACGCTTCCTAACGCCGCTCTGGAAACCCGGCATCTTGAGGTCCAGAGCTGCAAGGGTCGCCACCGGAGGGGTGCCACCAGATTGGAATATTGCTTGGCAAAGAGCAGCTGTCCCAAGCTAGGAGCCCTTGTTGCCCTTCCTGACTCAGCCATGAATCCACAAGGCAGCCTGAAGCAAGCCGCTGGCAGTCCACCACCCCTTCCATGCCCTGCCGACATTAGGAGCATAACACCAGCCTCCCTAACCAAGTGATTGTACAGGACTGCCATACCTGCTGAGCACCTAGCACTTAAAACATGGCCTAAATCAAACGTTTGTATTGATGGATCCAAGCAGAACTGAGAGTTAGGGTCAGATTTATTCATTCTTGCAGCTGGCGTTAGTTCCAACCAGGGTAGTCAACGCCAGGTTCAAAAATACCTGAACATTGAGGATGTCTGCCCTCAAATGGTCTTTCTTCCCATCATTAAGAGTTATTTCCCTTTTCCTTCAAAATATTTAACTCTTTCAACCTGCACATTTTAATCAGCCAGCTTTAGCATTAACTAATCAAGAGTCAGTCCTAATTACAATTGATTATAGATTTTGTATCATTTGGTGCAATTGTGGTTCATCATGGCCCACTGGCTCGAACGTCTCCTTGGAGACGGCAAGCTGCCTTGGTGTCATGAAAAATGGCTGCCAAACAAAATGGCCGCCGTTCCTGTCAGGCGACCAGCTTGGACTGCTACAGTTCAGAAAATGGCTACCAAGCATAAAGGCCTCTGTAAAGTGGGAACAGGGAGGCGTGTGATTTGCCAGACATCCACTCCTTTCTCAAAGAAGGCGAGGAGGGAAGGGTGGCTGCTACAAGGCATTCCTCCCCTCCTTCAAGGCCATTTAAGCTGGAGATGGTCAAAAAGTGAAGTCCAAATCTGAGTTGTATTCTTTTGGCCACAGGTTTTCAGTTCCTCCAGCTGACAATTTCTTTGTTGTCATGCTTACTCGTGCTCCCATGTGTGTTGATAAAAAAGCAAACTGGATACAACAGGATGCACAACAGAATAAAAATAGCTTTTGTGGCCCTTCGCAGGCACCCGTATGTGTCTCTGTGCAATGTTGAACACAGACCCCAAGAAATGAAATCTATGTGCACCGGAGATCCCATCTACAGTCTGTTTGTGGTGTTTTATTAATATCTGCAATCATGTCTAGAACAGAGAGGCAGGAAGATCCAGCGGGATGTAAGGAGCCAAGAGCCCCCCGCAAAGCAAGAAGCATACACAGGGCTCTGTTCAAAATTTGAAACCAGGGAAGATTCCTATTTCATCATGTCCTTTTCAGAAACACTATTGGGTCATTTGGAACTCCACAGTCATCCTTGCCCAGCGGCTCGGAGGCACCTGTGGCTCTTTGCCATGCCGCCTGTGGCTTTTCTGAGCCCTCTTCCCCAATATGGCGCCTACCCAATATTTCAGAAAACTTGGCTCTCGCTCAGTAGTACTTGTGGGTGGTAGTTCCACCTGCTGGAGGAATGGGTATGTAGCCCTCACACCAGGATGGGGCAGTAATCACGACTTTTGGGGCCAGGGGTAATGGTGAATGCAGCTCCCCATGAGCGGCAAAGTATGCTCTATGGAAAAATTCCAAAGAGGATTGCCTTGGAAGCATCCCAACCCAGACTGTCCTCTTGGGGGAAAGGCTCCAGATTCCAGACAAAAAGGGCCAAATTTGCCTCAGAGAGGGTCTGTGCACCACACAGATGGCGTCTCTCATGTATCAACAGCAACCGAGGCTTACGGTATATCCAGAGGCTGTGAATACAGCTTTACTTCAGAATTGCCACTCACTGCTTCTGTTCCATTCCTGTGAGCCACTTATGTTCTTTCCCCACCCACCCACCCAATCCTCAGGCTCCAGGGAAACTCCAAACGGTGCAGATTTATGTCCCCATAGATTTATGACCTTCTCCAGTGCAGTGTGTATTCCTAGAGGGCATTGGTCACTTTAGAGAAGTTCCCTCCACAGGGGGAAGTTCCCTCCACACCTCTCTGCAGGTGTTGCACAGTTTTAGCTAAGAGCACCTTGGAGCAGGGGTGCCCAGCAGGGTGCCCAAGGACATCATCCACACCTTTTCTTGTGCCTTCTAAGTGTTCTTATAAAGCGGGGGGGCGGGGCCTTCAGTCCAGTAAGGCTTTTGACTGGCCATTCAAGATAGAATTGGCTGCCCACAAGGATCTTTACTGCGCTTGATCCAAAACTTCCCTCTTTGTTCCTGTATTGTGTGTCCTTTGGCTTCCAATTCACACGCAGGGGCCTTGCAACAACAGAGATAATGGTCCTGATCCTAGCCGGCCCTAACCCACCACTCCGTCCCCAGGACAGCTCCCTCCTGCAGGCGAAATGCAACGGACCCGAGACAGTTGTGTGTTGGAAATAAGCACTTTATATAAAAGGGCAGAAGCCAGACAGACATAAAATTTGGGAGGAAGGAGTCTGCAAGTGCCTCAGTTTGGCACTGGGGAGAGGGAGGGGGGGCTGACGAGAATCCTCAGCGGTCCTGAGCCCAGTGTGGTCCTAGCGCCCAGGGACGAGAGGGGCCACCTGGGAGGGGCCCTCGTTGGCTCACTCCGTGGTGCAGTCGCTGCAGCAAAGCCTCAAGGTGGAGGGGTTTCTCCTGCTCCCAAGTGGAGGGCGGCGGAACAAGACAATGAGAGACCAAGCTTAGAACAGGCCCCTCGGGAAGCGAGATGCCCCCAAGGATGTCCCCCACCTCTCTCCCCTCTCCCTTACTCAAGGTTACCTCCCATGGCTGTCTCTGGTCCTGCACCCCAATCCTCACTTGATCCCAGGGAGCGGCCGAGACGACGGCCAACTCTTCAATCCCACTCCCCGCAAGTTGACACAACTCGCCGTGGGCCAGCCACTCACTTTCTCTGTCTCTTTGGGCCTGTTCCTTTCTTCAGCTGCTTTCGCAGACATTGGATCATGTGCGCTCAATGCACTTTGTTTGCATCCAGCTGCCAACTAAGGTGCACTGAAAATGCATTACCGAACGTCGGGGAAAGCAGCCTTGATCCTATGCCCATAATCCTAGGTCCACCTCGTCTGATTCTCGTGGAGAAGCCAAATGTGCTTGGGATTTTGAGCAAAAGCAGAGGTGCTACAAAATTCTTGAGATGATGCTGCCATTCTATGGACAATCCCCCCCAATAAAACAGCCTGCCCTTATTTAAAGAGGTCTAGAACCTTGGACAGCGTTTGGAATGGAAACCCAGAAGGCAAAGACAGAAAGTCAGGTTCCCACGCTCCGTGTCCCCTTTTCCATTGCACTCTTGTCATTAAAAAACCCTCATCACTGATTTGCGTTTCACAGCTGTGGGCATGTTTTTTGTCTAGAGAAGGGGCAGCCAAACTGTGCCAGCATGTCCTGGCAGGGGCTCATGGGAATTGGAGTCCATGGCCATCTGGAGAGCCACAGTTTGGCCACTCCTGCTCTAGAGGCGTACCTGGACTCTTATTCTTGTCACTTGTGTTTCTGTATTACATCAAGGTGTTTTTTGGTTGCCTTTTCCATACACGTTTTGCTCCCTCTAGTGGCTCCCTCTAGTGGCCACTCCGATATTACACAGCTATATCTCCAGCCCTTGTGTATGTAGTATTTCTAGAAAGGACAGTCCCCACTTTCCCCCCAAGAAATTGCGGTGAAGCCTCACTGTGCCCTGGTCGCTACACAAATCATAACAAGCAGATTTTGAATGGTGGATCATTTATTTGGATTGCATGACAGTGCCCCTGTCACTGACACAGGTCACGTCTATTGGTATACGGCCGTGAAAAGACCTGCTCTTGGGGCCCTAATGTTAGTAGGATGGGAGTGGTTAAGAAGGGAGGTGGGGGAAATCTCGGAAACTCAAGCCAATGCTAACCTTCCTCCAGAACGATCTCCGTTGCACACAGCAGCACATTCTTGTGCCCCCTCAAACCCCAGGTGAGGACTCTTAAGATAACACTGACCGCCTCTCCTCCTCATGCCTGTTGTTGGGGAGTTGATAACACCGTTACGGGGAAGGGGGGAGGCCGTCCCAGGCTGCAGTCTCAACTGCGGTGCCTCTGCCTTCCCCCCACTTCAGCCAGCCCTGAGGAAATTCTCCCTGCCTCCCTGCCCCTGACCTGTCACCATCATGGCCCACTTGACGTACTTGCGGTTCCGCTCTTTCACCACCATGCGGGTCATGCTCTGGATGCACTGTGCCCGGTAGTTTTCATAATGCGTTTCCCGCGTCACGTCCTTCAGGTCCTGCATGTGGGTCCTCACCAGCATGGTGCGTAGCTTGATGAAGTCACAGTGGGCGGGGTTCTCCACTGGCCGGGGGAAGACAGAGGTTCAGAAGAGGACAGGGTGCTAAGCCTGCCTTATACTAAATCAAAGCATAAGCCCATCAAGGTCAATACTGTCTACTCAGACTGGCAGGGTCCAGGCAAAGCTCTTTCATATCACCTTACTAGAGATGCTGGGGATTGAACCTGAGACCTTCTGCATGCCAAGCAGATGCTCTGCTTCTGAGCTACAGCCCCTCCTCCCCCCAACATTGTGGGCATTGGCCATGCTATCTATGAATGCTCCAGTGGGTCACAGCCAGTAAAATACAGAACAATCCTTCCCAAATCCAGCATCTTTCCCCTTCTGAACATCCTGGGTTGGATCCAGTGGGAAATGAAATGAAAGCGGTACATGGGGCAGATCTCTCCCCACTTCCCCATCCCCAAGCAGCCCACAGCTTGCTCTCAGGATCTTAGAGGAGCCGGAGAATTTTGTGAACAACATGCAGTCCGCACTGTGGGCATGTCTGTTGCAAAGCCCCTGCCCCAAGCCACAAGCTCTCCGTTACCTTCCACAATGCCCCACGGGTAAAGCCGCCCGCGAACCCGCCTGCCTTTGGCCTCCACCACCGTGTTGCTGCCGATCACAGCAAAAGGGATGCTCTCCTGGAAGAGAACATCACTGTCAGAGGCACACCTGCCAGGGAGCAGCATCCCCTGTGGTTACTTTATAGGTCTACTATTTAGGGCTGCTGGGGTCCTGCAGGCAAACAAAGACTCCAAGGTAATGGTAACCTCAGGACCTCTGTAATGTCTAAATTAAGGATCTTGCCTTAGAATAACATCAGCTAGGGCATGTAGAGAGTGAGGGACAGTAGAATGGCATGTTTGTTGGATCCTTTGCTCCATCTGTTGCTGTGCTTGGGAGTAGGTGTGTAGGCGTTTACTTTTTAATGTTTTATCGTGTTTATTGTTTGTAGCTGTTCTCTGTACCACATCGGCCTCCATTCAAAGTCCATTCAAACATGCTGTTTTAAACAGTCACCCATTGTTTCCATATTCACCACTTTGTCTGGAATTGTCCTGATTTGCTCACTCAGTTGTAACAAGGAATCCAGGTATCACCCTTTGCCTTCCATTGTTTTCCTGGTTGTTCTTCCTGTTTTTTTAGACCAGATTTGGGGCCTGTCTTTTCACAGTTTAATTGCAATGCCAGGGTATCCAGCTCCACCCGCCCCTTACCTTAAGGGCTTGATCCTGCATCTTAAACTCATCATCTTCATCTGAATCACAGTCTGGGAACTGGTAAACCCGGATTCCAAATTGCTCAATTTCATCACGGATCTGGAGGGGGAGAAATTATACCTGTCACCAACAAAGCTTGAGCATGGCTTAGTTCCACACTTGCTGCAGGATGAGGGCTCAATGGCACATGATTACCATAGATAGGACAATGTTTTGTGTGCTCTCCCCACCACCACTGTGCATCACTCACTGCACGGGGCAGGAAAAGAGAAAACTCCTTCAACAAGGGATGTTCTGTTAGCTACTATGGAAATGAAAGGCAGAACTGGACACATGCCTGGCACAAATGAATGAATGAATGAATGAATGAATGAATGAATGAATGAATGAATGAATGAATGAATGAATGAAGTGTAGAGAGAAAGGTGCCCTCGGGCATAACGGAGAGCTGCTCAAGGTGGCACAGAGGGGACATTTCACAAGTCAGATGATCCTGGCACAAACACTTTTCATAACCTGGACAGAGAGGCTATCCTGGACCCCTTCCTCGGCACCTGCTTGGGGGAGCTGGGAGAATCACCCCCGTTTGTCCTCATGGCCTCCCCTCACCTTGTTCTTCATCCGCTCCACCTCGTAGGGTGTCAAGGTGTCAGCTTTGGCCAGGACCGGGACGATGTTCACCCGCTGATGGAGAGCTTTCATGAATTCGACATCCAGGGGCCGCAGCCTGCCGAGAGATGCAGTGAGGCGTTGGGAAGCGAAGAGCAAACTGGGCCTTCCCAGCCCACACCTTGAACCTAAAAGTTAGGTTGCTCAAGACAGCCTTGTTCTGTGGTTTCAGTCAAGAAACATAAAACTGAACTGGGCCTCTACATGCCTACAATTTTCGTTTCAAACATTCCATTCAGCACGTCCGGCTGAAAATCCTTGTGGTGGACTCTAAGACAATGCAGTGTGTATTTAGGCACTTCACAGTAAGCGACACACATGCTGGGGATTCCGAGTGTGCAATTTAGCTACAAAAAGTAGGCCCAGGGAAAGGCAGTCATGTGGACTGGAGTGGTCCTAAAGAGGAGGGAGTCCTTACCTGAACTCTAAATCCAATTGAAAATGTCGTGTTTCCATTCAGGAAACAAGATAGGGGGTGTTAAAATCCCTGATCCCCAACACCACCTTACTTCAGGGGTAGTCAACCTGTGGTCCTCCAGATGTTCATGGAGCAGGGGCTCATGGGAATTGTAGTCCATTAACATCTGGAGGACCACAGGTTGACTACCCCTGCCTTACTGCACGCTAGCCTCACTCGCCTGCTCATGTAGCCTGTGGCTGTGGAAACCAATGTTTTGATACCCTGCTCCAAAAGCAAAGGCTAGCTTAGAGAGGAAAAGGAAGGTGACTGCAAGCCGCTTTGTGCCTCCTTCGGGTAGAGAAAAGCGGCAAATAAGAACCAACTCTTCATCTTCTTCTTCTTCTTCTTAGCTGAGCCTCGGTCCCCTCCGCTCCCCGTACCCGTGTCCGAAGGGCGAAATGAAATAGAGGCAGCAGTGGACCCGGTTGTCCTGGATGTTCTTCCGGTTCAGGCCACTTTCGTCCCGGAAGTACTGTTCAAACTGCTGGTCTACGTAGTCGGCCACAGGTTTCCAGCTGGGGAAGGAACAGGACAAGGTTGAAGGAGGCTGCACCGAAGTTCCACCCAATGAGGTGCTGGGGTACCAACTCAGGGCCGGAGGCAGGTGGAGGTGGGGCTAACTTATAAAGTTATGGGCTAACTGGAGAGACTTAGTGGGCCCACTAATTGCCTACTGGGCCAGGCAATTTCAGGAGAGCATATGCCCCACACTTCCTTTGGCATCACCAGAAACTGGGGGAGACAAGAATCTCTGCTGGAAACAGCCTCATGCCTCCTCTCACGAGGATTTACCTGCCCAGCAGCCAGCTGGCTTTTGTCCCGAGTAGATTATTTTTATCCCAACTCTTGGCTTCTCTCCAGAAGTCAAATTGGCTCTCCAGGCCAGGCCTAATGGGATTCCCTGCCCAGGGCTCTGCCTACAAGCTGCCAGGACTAATTCCTCTCCTCTCTCCAAGGGGGAGACATACCACTCTGTGTTGTTGACGGCATCTCCAAAGCCGGGCGTGTCCACGATGGTCAGGCGGAGCTTCACGCCTTTCTCCTCAATGTCCACCACGTGCTTTGTGATTTCGACCGTCTGCATGATCCGCTCTAGCCCCAAGGAGAAAAGGACGGAAATGTCACTTACAAGAGGCTGGTGCAACGGCCATGCCAGGGGTAGTCAACCTGTGGTCCTCCAGATGTCCATGGACTACAATTCCCATGAGCCCCTGCCAGCAAATGCTGGCAGGGGCTCATGGGAATTGTAGTCCATGAACATCTGGAGGACCACAGGTTGACTACGCCTGGGCTATGCAACACCCCAACGCACATAACAAAAGGCCAAAACTCCGGGCAGTGTCTTACTCCAACATCCTGTTGCTGACAGCAGAAAGCCAGATGCTTCTAACAGCCTTCATTGACCCCAGTGTCTGAGAACAAAAGGTATACTGCCGCTGAACATGGAGGCTCACAGCCAAATCTTCTCAAGAACCAGTGTGGCAAACCTGAGATCCTTCTCATAAAGGACAGAGGAATCTCTTGGCTCCTCCCAGCAGTCCATATTGAAGGTACATTGCTTCTATGCATGGAGGCTCCACTTAGCTATCACAGCCAATGGTCTCTTTTTAATAAGGATTTCACAGTTCTCTGGCTCAAGGCAAGGCTATGGAGACCAGGATCCTGTTTCCTACAGGTTCCAGCCGAATATCTCCAAGAAGTTTGCAACCAGGGCTTAGAGTCACAGAATTATAGAATCATAGAATCGTAGAGTTGGAAGGGGCCAAACAGGCCATTTAGTCCAACCCCCTGCTCAACGCAGGATCAGCCCAATTATTCAATAGCTCTCTCTTGATGTTTGTCCTCCAGCATCTAGAAGAGAAGTGCTGGGTTGTTTCTTTTCATTCCATGCTTTTTATTACCCAAAGAAGTCTCAAACTGGCTTACAATCGCATACCCTTCCCCTCCCCGCAACAGAGGTAAGTGGAGCTGAGGGAGCTCTGAGAGAACTGTGACTGACCCAAGCTGGCTGCATGTGGAGGAGGAGTGGGGAATCAAGGCCAGTTCTTCAGATTCTGGAGGCTGCTGTTCTTAACCACTACACTGCTGGCTCTCAAAACTATCATGCAATATGACTGCGCCTATATGTGGAGGCTCCATATAACAATCATGGCTAACAGCTGTCGATAGACTCATCCCCTGTGATTTTTGTCTAAGCCTTTTAAAATCTAATTCTGTCTAATCTCTATCTCTCCATTATGCCCAGATCACTTATAATTGTGTGCCACAAACAATGTGCCACAAACAAATTTATCACCATTAAAGAACGCGTTTTGAAAATGCACTTTCGGGAGGAGAAAAAAAGGGAACTGGAGAAAGCACTGTGCCTTATAAGGTCAGGCCAGGGCTGGGTTCTCTTGCATGGTTCTTCTGCATCAAACTATCTCCCTTTTTAAAGTGCAGAGGTACCCCTCCCCCTTCACCTTTCTCCTGTAAAAGGACAGAAGGAAAGGACGGTTCAGAGAAGCCACCTTACCTTCGGCGTTTAGGAGTTTGCGGTCTTTGTACAGGTCAGTAAGAAAGAGACTGTTGACAAGCGTGGACTTCCCCAGCCCGGCCTCTCCTGGGAGGAAAAACAGCAGCAAATGGACTTCAGCAGAAAGAACAAAGGAGAGAAGGCAGGCAAACGTCTTTCAAACAGCGCTTTTATCCTGGGCACTAAACGCTACAACTAGCGCTGCAAGGAATGACGGTTAAGTGCAGCTGTAGAGCTTCTGTCTCTGCACCATCGTCTTGTGTAGGGAACAGAGCAAAACTGAAAGAAGGCCAAGGAGAATAAAACTCTCGAGATAAAAACTCTCTGATAACAAATCACTGCCAGGCAGTAAAACGGGACCCTTGCATGAATCTATGGCGTGGTGTTATTTGGAATACTGTGTACAATTCTGGCCACTGCACCGCAAAAAAAAAAAATGTATTACAGCATTGGAGAAGCTGCAGAAAGGGACAAATAAAATTATTAAGGGGATGGCATACGTTCCCTGTGAGGAAAGGTTACAGAGGTCAGGGCTCTTTAGTTTGGGGAAATGTCAACGGAGGGGTGACCTAAGAGAGGTTTACGAAATTATGCCTGGGATAAAGAAGATGGAGAAAGAAGTACTTTCCCCTCTTTCTCACAGCACAAAAACTCATGGGTGCTCAAGCCGATGAATGAGCAGCAGGCCCCTTACAATTCTGTGATTTGTTGGTTTTGTGCTTCTGCCTCCAACGTCCCTTGCCTGTCTGCCAAACAATCTCCTGGCTACACAACACGGGCCATACGACAAATAAATAAATAACCTGCTAGGCCAGATGGATGGAACCCTCATGGACACTAGTTCTGTGGTTTGTTTAAAATATATTTCTATATGCCAGCTCTCCAGGTTCAGTCAAGGTAGCTTTCAAGGACACTTAGAATATCACAATAAGAAAGGCTCATCAAACTGGACACTGAAAAACATCAAGGGTCTGTATAAATATTATTGCAAATCTGCATCTGGTAACAGCTGTCTCCTGCTTTTGGCTGCCCCTACAGTAGCTGGTTTTCAGGGATATATTGCCTCTGAACATGGAGGTTCCAGTTGGTCATAATGATTCAGATTCAGATCCAGAGTACCTTTATTGGCATAAAATTGCAAAGCCTAAAATGAAAATTTCAAACAGTTTCAGATGTAAAATCTATCGTAAAAGATTTTCATTTAAAATTGCCAGTAAGAACTTTGCTACTTTTATAATAGTTGCTGTGTCCCTCACATTGAGTATCATTTTAATCCAGTGTTTCTCGTTCACAGCTGAATTTCAATTTCTTCAGATAATTAGCTAACGGGCAACGAAATACTTCAAACTTAGGACACACCAGAAGTATGTGGTACAACGTGTCAGGGACACTACAAAAGGGTAGTTTGTTGGTCATAATGGTTCACTGTTGTTGATCTTCCAACCCTCCAGGGCATCAAAGGAAAGGAAAAACACAAACACAAACACAAAGACAAACACCCACACACCCATACCTGCAACCATGAGCGTGAAATCAAAGCCTTTTTTCACAGACTTCCGGTGGACTTGATTGGGGAGTGTTGCAAACCCCACATATTCCTTGTCATCCTGAAGAACGGCAGAAAGAGGGAGACCGGGAGGAAGGGAAACAAGAAAAGCTCCTGTGATAGACATCATCACTTTCAGGGGATGGCTGGACAATCCTGTTTTTTTTCATGGGGAAAAGGTGTGTCAGCAGGGGCCTGGGCAGAAGAACCATCAAATGGGCTAGGCCAGGGGTCCCCGACACGGCATCCGCTGTTACTACTCCTGGTGCCCACCTCGTGTTTTTAGAAAATGGGCTGGCCAGATGGGGCATTTGATTGGCTACGCAAACTTTTAAATGTTCCTGTTTCACAGCAGCCATTACTACAGCTCAAAATTTCCCACACTGTGGTTGAAGGCCAACTGCAGCCACTAGGGCGTGGCTGGCTCCACCTCCCGAGGCAGCCATTTTGAGTTGGTTCCGCCTCCTGTGGCAGCCATTTTGTGGCCATGCCCACTGTTCTGTGTCAGCATTCCAAAGGTGCCCTCAGGCCCAAAAAGTTTGAGGACCCCTGGGGTAGGCTGTTTTATGGATGCAATGTATTCTTCCACATGAAGAGCAATTGTGGGGCGTATTAGGAATATATTAGCTGGGGGAGGCCCACCCGTAATTCGCACCACCCAACTAAGTAAATAAAAGTGGAGCAGGCTTCCTCGGAGGTGGTGGGTTCTCTATCTTTGGAAATTTTTAAAACAGAGGCTGGAGAGCCATCTGACGGAGAGGCTGATTCTGTGAAGGCTCAAGGGGGTGGCAGGTGACAGTGGGTGAGCGATAGGGATGTGAGTGTCCCGCATAGTGCAGGGGGTTGGACTAGATGACCCAGGAGGTCCCTTCCGACTCTATGATTCTGATTCTATGACAAGCTTACATCATCATCTCAGACTGGCTGCCGATATGTTTCCAGACTCTTTATTCCAAACTGCATGACCTAACCGGTATAACCAAGGAAACGTGCCTTAGTTCAATGTTCTGGGCCAACTCCAGTTTCTTTCACTCTGTGTAAAGCTGGCTCTGTGTAAAGCTGTCGAAGTAATCTAGCCTTGAGGTCAGAGCGGCATGGAAGCGAGCCAGTCTGCATACCAGAAGGCATTAGCAGAAAGCGATTCCAGCAATAACGCCCAATCTGCCAATCCATCAGCAGAGTCCGTCCCCCCCCCCCGAGTTTTCCGTGGATTCCGCCGATGACAGCATTAGTTCCTCCAAAGTCTGCAACTCTCCTCTGCCTCCAAGCCAGAAAGCTTGCCAGCCAACCCACTATCTTGTGTGACTTCGGCTTGTTTCTCCCCTTTGCTGGCAGACTACGGCACAGAGGCAAAAGCCCGGGGCAGAGACGGCTACTTCTGGAGGCCTGGCTCATGAAAGGCAGAACAGGCTGTCATCAGCATATGGATGACATCGAACCCCCAAGGGACAATCTCATTTAGAGGCTTAACGTAGATTTTAAACAAAACAGGTGAGAAGCTGAACCCCAGGGCACACCGCATGTCAATGACCTGGCTGCGGTTTTGGAAATTGGCCAGCCTCTGAGTCTAATGGGACAGAAATGACCAAAACCACGGGAGCTCCTGTCCCCTCTTCTCTTCTTCCATGCTGAGGATCTAACAACACATTATCCTAAACAACTTTGCTAGATGAGAGTCAACAGACACCATGGCAGCAAAGAAGCTATCCCCACCACCTTACTGGTTTTCCAAGAAGAAGAAGAAGAAGAAGAAGAAGAAGAAGAAGAAGAAGAAGAAGAAAAGTTGGGTCTTATATGCCGCTTTTCTCTACCCGAAGGAGGCTCAAAGCAGCTTACAATCACCTTCCCTTTCCTCTCCCCACAACAGACACCCTGTGTCATTCCATATCTAATGCGGGACAAGCCTGCTGCCGGAAAGGCTTCCAACCCCGTTCCCCTCAGCTCCTAAGCAAAGCAAGTTCCATTTGAGAAACAAAAAGAAACACCCAAAATGTTCCGAGGATCACTGCCGACTCCAGAAGTGGTCACCGTGAGGCAGCCCAGCACAAAGAGTAGGAACGAGAGCCAACATGGGGAATGCCTTACCTCATCTGAGTCATAGGGGTCCAGCCTGCCCCAGGGGCTTCTGGGTCGGCAAGGGCTTGGCGGTGTCGGGGCAGCCATGTGCTGCTGCTGCAAGTCGAGGGGCTGTGGGCGATGGAAGGCCCTCTGCTCTTTTTCCACCAAGTTGTCCTCAGGGATGGTCCTGACCATGCTGGAGAACATCTTGGGCTCCGGGCGGCCCGCGCCTTCGACCCTCCGGAACCCTTCCGACGGCACAAAGCGGAAGTACTCCTTGGAAGGGTAATCCTTGAGGAACTGAACCAACTCGGCCTCTTCTGAGTCGTCCTTCAGAAAACGCTTTATCTGGGAAGGGGAAAGGCAACGACAGAGAGCAGGGTGAAGAGAAGGAGGGGAGGGGGAAAATGGGAAGTAAAGAAAACCGGAGCAACTCTATGTTTGTAAGGGAGCCATCCTCTTCCGGATGCTGTTAAATCCGGTTTCCTGCCAACGGCAACAGGACACTTCCAATCCACGCTGCAACTGGGGGTTGTGTGAGAAATGGCAAAACCCACTTGCCCCCAGTGGCAGAAGGGGATTGGACTGGCATTATTTAGCATGTGAGAAATCTTGCTCAGGGCCCCTAAGCGCTCTTGCACTGCCAGTCTCCCTGCCGTTTCAGCCTCCCCTGAACCGTCCTTCATTCGACGCACAAATATCATGGCCATTTGTCAGTCATTAGCAAGTGGTGCTCACTTGCACACGCAACGTAAGAACCCTGGAATGATCAAGGAGCGTGCAAGGAGAGACCACCCGGCTTTGAGTTCACAGGAGTGTGGGTCGGGGGACGCAAGGGGAAGTACAGGTGGAGCCGCATTGTCCTGCGCTGAAGTTCTTACTGTGTACTCCCCTGGGCTTCTGGCATGTTCTTCAGCCACCTCCGGGAGACAGGAACTGACCCCCTCGGTCTGGGCACCCGCTAAAGGCACCTCTGCAGCACAGGGTGGGGCCTCTGTGGCGTCTTCTGGGTCCGTCCCTTCTGCCTCTGTTGCCTGAGACCAGAAGAGGGAGCAGGCCAGGGTGTGTGGCGGGGAGGAGAGAGAAGGAATTGGGAGGACGGAGCAGAAAGGCAGAAACCGAAAGACAGAGATGAGGCAAAAGCACCGACAGCGAAGGAAACAGTCAGGAGCAGATGATACCCGCCAAGGCATGTACTGGAATCCATTGGGGACCGCATCCGATACTCTCTAAGCATTATATCATGCTGGCTATGCCACTGGAAGACCACCTCTCCCAGGCTTTCTGAAGCAGGGTTTCGTGAGCCCCTGGGATTTATTGATGACCCTGGTAAGGTTTCTCGAATGGGTGGGAGTTAATTAATTAAACATTTTTGGGTGATATGACCCTATGTGGTCATGTAGATCTGCCCCTCCCCTCCCAAAACGGCCAATGATGGGCCTGGAGGGGGAGGGAAGGGGAGGGGAGGGGAGGGGCCCCAGATGGGCGTGTCCACAGCTCAGCTTCCCAACCCTATTCTGCACCATCCTGCCACATCTGGGGTTTCTCAAAGCCTGAAGAATGTTTCTGGGGTTTCTCAATGGTTAAAAGTGGAGAAAGGCTGACCTATCCCAGCCTGCTGCGTGCTTCTTAGAAAATGGCTGCGCATACTGAAGCACACACTGGTGAAGCTACTATCTGGAGGAACAGCCTGCCGATATGGTCCAAAGAAAAACGGGACAGTCCAGGAGCATATTTTTTTATCAACAGAAGGAACTGCTTTCCTAGCTAATTGTGAATTCTTCACTGCCTATATTATACTTTGTATTGTATTCGACTCTACTTTTGTAATCCAGTTTTGCTTGGCTGCTCGTTGTGTTTACTCTACAGCTCTGTTGTTCTGCCTTCTGCTATTGGGATGGTGAGCTCCTCTCACTTTGTGATCTAGTTTCGTAGCGCTGCGAGTTGTATTCGTGTGCTGCTCTGGTCTCATTGTTTTTCGCTGTGTCGTTTGCCCTGAGTTTCAGCCCGAAAGGCAGGCTGCAAAGGAAGTACAGAAGCTAGCAAGCCAGTGATGAGAAATGGGCCACGGCTCAGGGGAAGGGCGTCTGCTTTGCAAGGGGATGGCCCAGGCTTCAGTCAGCACATCTAGAGAAAGCATCTCGGGCAGCCAAGGTTCAGGAAATGCCCTCTGCCTCCGAAGGCTCCAGAAAGCCAAGGCCAATTGGGGTAAACAATACCAAGCGTGAAGGACCAATGGCCTAATTCAGTATAAGACAAACATACTGGTTCCTAAGGCAGTGGCCTTTCGTCTACACCAGGGGTAGTCAAACTGCGGCCCTCCAGATGTCCATGGACTACAATTCCCAGAAGCCCCTGCCAGCATTCGCTGGCAGGGGCTTCTGGGAATTGTGGTCCATGGACATCTGGAGGGCCGCAGTTTGACTACCCCTGGTCTACACACACAGTTTCCCATCGATTCATATATTCCTCCCAGGCCCCGAACCTTCATTCAGATTTGCCCAGCTGTTACACTGGGCTGTACAATGGAATTGGGGTTACCAACCCCCAGGTGCTAGTTAAGCGTGAAGACCATGAGAGGCAATTGTATAATCAAAGTTCCAAGTTTATTTTGTGGCAGGAAGTGCTTCAGTAATGGCTTCCCTATTTTAGTCAGCTTGTCGAGGACTCCCTTACGACTAGCTAATCAAAAAATTAAACAGTTTCCGGTAACACTGCCTTCGAATCATAAATCTTCATCAGAATTGCAACTGTATCTCGTCTAGAGAGTTTGAAGGGAGCACGTGCCAGCCAGCAGCACAAGATGAGAGATAATTGGAACTCTGATGAAGATTTATGATTTGAAAGCAGTGTTACCGGAAACTGTTTAATTCTTCACAAGCTAGTTGTCAGGGAATTCTGGATAAGCAAGTTAAAATAAGGAAGCCTTTACTGAAACTCTTACTACCACAAAATAAACTTGGAACTTTTATTATATGTTTGGTGGTGGCTGGAGGTCTTCTGGAATTACAACTGAACTCCAGGTGACAGAGGTAAGTTCCCCTGAATAAAATGGCCACTTTGGAAGGTAGACTGAAATCCGTCCCCTCCCCAAACACCATCCTCCCTAGGCTCCACTCCCAAAGTCTCCAGGTATCTCCATACCTAAATGGAATAGGGGGGGAAACAGATCCTAGCAAGGAAGGGATTCAGGACAAAAGTCTCTCAGTGACTACGCAGCTACTCAGAAGATGTCAGATCTCTGGGCCATCTCTGGCTGACAGCAATTGTCCAAGGATGGGCAGAGAATGTTCTTCCTCAGCTACTTGAGAGCTTTCAACCAGAGAGGATAAGGAAAGGCTTGGGACCCTTTGTGATCAAGGTAGGGGCCCTTCCCTGAGCTATGATCCCTCCATAAAACAAAACTGCCTTGTATCCAATCAAACCTTCGGTCTGCCTGATCCAGTCAATTCTCTCCTTTGACATCCAGCAGCTCTCCAAAGACTCAGACAAAGAACAGCTGGATTGGAGTCCGGGAGCACCTGACAGGCCAGCACGGTTTTCGGGGTACTCGTTTTTGAGAGTCAAAGCTCCCTTCGTCGGATACCCCCCAAACGTTGTTGACCATCAAGTCACATCTGATTTATGGTGACTCCCAGTGGACTTTTCCAAGCAAGAGATGTTCAGGGGTGGTTTGCCAATCCTTGGCTCGGCATCACGACCCTCGATTCCGGGATGTTCTCCCATCCAAATGCTGACCAAGGCTGACCTTGCTTAGTTTCCAAGATCGTTCAAGATCGGGCTACCCTGGGCTATTCCAGGTCAGCACTCTAAGGCGCTCTCCGGTCTAGCTTCTCTACTGCAGATCTACACGGCTACCTTCTGAGACCATCTGCAGGCAAACAAGAAGCTGCCCCAGCCCCCTTTTACCTCTCCCCTAGGCAGGAACCCCGGATCTTTCACACGATGAAACCTAAGGGAAGATCAGCCTTTAGTCTCCGTGGGAAAGAAGCCAAGGTCTAGCACGGAACTATGGGGACTTACTTATTTTTTGCATTCTGCCACTGGGTGCCACTCTCATTTTGATGCTGGCTTAGGGGAGAGCGACAGCAGTGGCCGTGAGGCCGGGCAGGGCCGAAACGGGGTCATGGAGGCTCCCTCCCCCACGGCCCCTGTGCACCATCTGGAGCAAGGCTTTTGCTTTCCCATCCGGATCAATACGGCTCGTTATGTTTGTGTAATTGGCGCATCCCGCATCCGTGCGCTTGGCCACTTTTGGCAACTCCAACCTTGAAGGGGTCACTGTGCTGTTAACCACTTCAGAAAGTCCAACGTCCCGCAGTTACCGAAATTCGTTCCTCTTCCAAATACCACCTCCAAAGACACTGAAATCCAGCCATGCCCAACGAAGAGAATTATGCCAGATGAAAGGGGTCTCGTGGCAGAAAATGCCACCATGTTGCAGCTGACTTCTGGCAACCCAGTAGGGTTTTTTGAGGCAATAGAAGAATTGCAATGGTATGTCTCTGCATAGAAACCCTCAATTTCCTTGGTGGTCTCCCATCCAAGTGCTGAACAGGGCCGACCCTGCTTAGCTTCCGAGAGCTGATAAAACTTGGCTAACCTGAGCCACCCCAGTCAGGCCTACTGATATTCATTTCAATGACAAATGGAACATCCAAGTTCAGAGGCAGTATACCACACGGGAGAGCAACAGGGAAGCTTGATGCTTCTGCCTGGCTGCTGGCGGAGACAGAGCACTGGGTTACGCAGCTCAAAAACGTCCTGTACCAATCAGTCTGCTTCTATTACTTCCCACCACCACCACCACCCACCGCCTTCCACTTAGAGCAGCACAAGGAAGGGATGAACAACAGTCAGACCCAGAAAATCAAGTTACAAATGCAAGTTAAATTGGAGCGAGAAGGTTGGCGCTCTCGAATTCGGCGCTTGGGACACGGCGCTTGGGAATTCGGCTGCATGTTACCCCACTGCTCTCTGATGCTACAACCAACACACTGAGACTCTTGTTCCCAGGAGGGATCAGCCCCGCTCTAATCCCCTCTGGACTAATCTTGTTAGCCTGGGAGTTGAACAAATGGCCGTTTGCACGGCCAATCCAGGCCATGCAGCTAAACTTCCAATCCCTGCACTGGAGTTACCCTGGGGAGCCCCAGAAAAAGTTTAATAACATGGGGTCTATTTACCATACCTTCCCAAGTAGGCATTTTCTCCAGGGGAATTGATCTCTGTCCCCTGTTATAATTCTGGGAGCGCCAGCCACCACCTGGAGATTGGCAACCTTAGTTACCACCTAAGAAACTGCTGATTGCCCTCCGGGACCTTCTGCATGCCAAGCAGATGTTCTGCCAGCGAGACATGGGTTGGCTTCTCTTTTTACATTTCGGATGGGTTCTAAAACTCTATTCCTCTTGCGTTTCTACTGCGTAACCCCACTCTGTCGACTGAATTGCTCTTTGTGATCTGCCTTGAGTCCAAGTGAGAAGGACAGACTATGAATAATGAATAATTAAAAAATAAAGAGGTGCAAATTAACAACAGTAACTCACTAGTTCCATCTCAGAGATGGAAGAAGAAGAAGAAGAAGAAGAGTTGGTTCTTATATGCCGCTTTTCCCTACCCGAAGGAGGCTCAAAGCGGCTTACAGTCGCCTTCCCTTTCCTCTCCCCACAACAGACACCCTGTGAGGTGGGTGAGGCTAAGAGAGCGCTGATATCACTGCCCGGTCAGAGCAGTTTTATCAGTGCCGTGGCGAGCCCAAGGTCACCCAGCTGGTTGCATGTGGGGGAGCGCAGAATCGAACCCAGCATGCCAGATTAGAAGTCGGCACTCCTAACCACTACACCAAACTGGCTCTCTTTGGGAAACCAAAGCTAAGAGAAAATGACTCGGTGAAACCCCACGTGACATTCGAGCTCATATCTGTTTCCTCTGTACTCTTCCCTCACTAACCATAAGCAGTGACCCTAGTCCAGCCTTTCTTAACTATCTCACCATTGAGAAACCCCTGAAACATCCTTCAGGCTTCGAGAAGCCCCAGAAATGGAGTGATGGTACAGAACGTGGTTGGGAAGCCTTGCTGTGGACACGCCCACCCGGGGCCCCTCCCCTTCCCACCCCCTCCAGGCCCATCATTGGCCATTTGCTGGGAGCAGGTTGACATGGACATATATGGTCCTATATCCCAATAAGTGATTAACAGATTTTAAAAATGTATTAAAAATTAATTAATCCTCACCCACTCAGGAAACCTTTCCGGGACCTTGAAGAAACTCCAGGATTTCACGAAACCCTCATTGAGAAGGCCTGCCCTAGGTTACAGTAACCTTGCTAGGATTTCACTATAAGGTGCTAACGGTTCAATCCTAAACAGGTCTACTTGGAATCCAGCTCCACTCAACTTAGGAAAAGTGTCCAAGCAAGCCCTAATCTTGAGAGCAGAAAATAAAAACACCTTTGTCTGCTCCAGGGAATCAGCACATGGGAGATTCCCAGGCGTCTGGGCCAGTCACCTGGATGCTAACCAAGCTGCAGCCATCGCTCAAAGCAAAGAAAGGAAGCGTGACCCCTTCTTAGATTATGCAAGTGTCTTACACCCTGTTTCCCAAAAAGGATGCTCCAAATGTCCCAAGGGTGACTTCAGATCAGTCCCACTCTCCGCACATGTGGGGCTGCATTTGCATGTTTGCACGCACATGCACGTGACTGTACGATTCTGCACATGGAAAACGCAGAATGGCAGCTCTGAAATGTGCTTATGAAATAAGCATCGGCTTCAAATGCCCTTAACGCACACGGCAAACTCAGAAACACAGTTTTAATTGTGCTCACGCGCCACGTGAAAACCCAGAAAAAAACCCTGCTCTAAGTATATCAGGTTTCTCAGCTGGGTTGACGACTGTAAAAGAACGGGGCTGAACAATCCCACTGGCAACTTTATAAATGCAGAATTTTCAAAAGGGCGTGTGTGTGAATGAAGCCCACAGACAGATTTGGTTGTTAGAATAAATAACCCTGGCCCTAGCTTCCTTTTCTCTGTTGCTTGGTGGACAGGATGGGACTGAGGAGGTGCATGAAGGGGGGGGGCAGTCAATAAAGTAAGTGATGACTGTGAAATACAGAGAACAGGAAAGTGAAATGTGCCATGCTCGTGCTGACACTCCCAAACAAATGCCATTGGTGTCTGAAAACTCCAGGGCATCTTGATCAATCCATCATGCCCCCCCCCCATGTCTTTTTCAGCCTCCAGTGGTTCAAAAAAGGGGAAGAGAGATCTGTTTGTGGATATTCATGAAATTCCTCTGAGATTTGCATCCGTCAGCATTTGACAAATTTTGGCCATGCCTGCATCTACCCCGTGTCTGCATCTGCCAATGGCAAGGATGCTTCTGAACATGCAATGATCATTCGAGACATCTTTGCAGGCATTGGGGCTTAAGCAAAGGTCACGGGGCCAAAAAACAGTCCTCAAGAAATCGGCACTCGCTCATGGCATTTATAACCTGAGCAGTTTCATCCCTTGCTACCGAGGCTGGCCAGGAGAAGAACAGATTTTTTAAAGAATCTCAAAGTACGTTAACTTGCTGCAAAAATGAGTCCCTGGGCCTTTGAGTCCACTGTCACCCACCACAGATCGCAGCCCAGTTTAGTCAGAAACCTGCCTAAGCAGACTTGAATTCACATGAAGCTGCCTGACACCAAATTCAACGCTGTCTACTCATAGACCGTTTATGCATTGGGAACTTCACTGCCCCAGTTCCCGTGCAGGAACACAAATCGTGGGCAGATGAGGTGCACGGGGTCAAATGCTCTCCCATGTGGGTGCAGGAAGAGGAGGGGCAACCTGCCACTTCTAAAACTCCAGCCTGCAGCCCAGCATGAAACCTCCAGTGCATAAACGGTCATTCTGGCACAGCTACCCCAGTTCTCAGGTCTTTCCCGTCACCAACTGCCTGGTCCTTTTTAACTGGAGATGCCTGGGATTGAACCTGGGACCTTCGGCACGCCAAGCAGAAGCTCTTCCGTTGAGCCACAGCTCAATGGGCTTAGAAGGGTATAACTCTGTTTAGGATTGCCCAGCCAAAATTGGAAGCTGGCCAAGGGATGTGCCACGCTGTATACCAAAACCAGCCGTTTGTGGCCCAAAATATACTAGACTTTTGTGGCATGAATTTATCTCGGTGTCGTTCAATAGGCTCCTTTGTGCGGCACTCCCTTTGGAGAGCTTCCTGGGGGCCAGAGATTGGTTCTGAACCGGCTCCTAAGGACAAGAAGGCAGAGGAAGGAACTCCAAGAGGGACAGCCCAGCCGGCAGCGGGGAGAAAAGGACACCTGCTGCAAATAGCTTCATCTCTCCAACTTGCAAAGGTTTAGGAGAGCCCAGCCGGGTCACTCCAGTGGGTTGCTGTTCAGAGAGATGGCCAGAAGCAGCCCTTACCCCCACCAGTAACCTCTAGCCAACAACCACCCCCTTCCCGCAGCCAGACTCCAGATAAAGCTGACGATGGAGTTGCTGCTACCACTTCTGTCTCCGTAAAGATCTGGGCACAGGGAGTGGATTGGCCCCATGTACAGAAGGAGTTCCCTGCTAATGTAGGATCTATCTTTGGGTCTAACAATACCAAATGCTGCCCCAGAATCCAGCTTTCTTTGCCTCTAGCCTCCCACCCCAACCCCTCCAGTTCCGATACCGTACCTTCCCCTCGTTCTCTGGCTCAGAGATGTACGAAGCCATTTCTCACTCCGAACTAAGCCGCAAATGGAATATTTTGCTACAGGGCTTGTAAATTAAAGGGAGCTAGGATGGAAGGGGAGGGGAGGCAGAACAGCCACTGATATTTGCATAACCACGCCCTCCACCATTCCTGCATTCGCTCAGGCCAGTGTTTTGACACAGAGGGAGCCAGAAGGATAGCACTCTGGCTGCCTCCCCGAGGAAAATCCATTCTTTCAGCTCGGCCTGCTCTGAAATCTGGAGTTTTAATTTCGGCTAGACCTCTGACCCCAACCCGGCGTGCGAAACAGGGCTCTCCGGCATCGAAAGCAGAATGTCTTTGAGCAAGTGCAGAGTGCCGCTCGGAGGGAGCGTAAAATTTCTCAAGCGATATATGCCGGAGTTCCAGATTGGGAAACATCCTCCATATCTGCAGACCCTGTTCCCTGGATGGGTGAGGCTCTGGAGATGCCTTGAATTCACTCGCGAAGAAGCTGAGGTCTTGCAAAGTTCTCTCGGCACCAAGGACTAAGCCATAAAGGGTAGCCAAGTTGCGTACAAGAGCACAGAGATGCTAATTGTACACCCCAAGCGGTATGCTGCCTTCTGCTACGGATGTGGGTATTCTTTCTCTCCATAATCTCTCATTTGGGGCTCTCCTGGCATAGCCTGCAGGCAAATGAACTAATAAAGGAACAAAGAGCCTCGCAAAACTCGTTGAGCCAGAATGGCTAGATGGAACGTCAACTGGTTACAGGCCCCGGAGTTGATTCATCATGTGCCAGTTAATCAACTGACAACATATATTTTCCATAGGACCAAAACCTTAATATAGATACCTTTCTCAGATAAGCATGCACACCAGCTCTACCAGATCTGTCCAAAGATGTTCCAGCATCTTCCTTCCAAGAGAACCTAACCACATGAGCCTGAGAATTCCTAAGAAGGCATAATTAGAATGCAGCACTCAATCACTTGCTCACAGGGATGCGACAGGAAGAAAGGCCTAGTACTCTTCAACGTTTGAGTAATGTGTTTAAACTACTTGTAGAACGATATGGGCTAGATATCGGGGGGGGGGGGTCACAGTGCAAGGAGTTCAGCAATGGAATTGACTGCCTACAGAGGTGGTGAGCTCCCCCTCATAGGTAGTCTTCAAGCAAAAGCTGGACAGATCTTAATGAAGGATGCTTTAGGCTGATCCTGCACTGAGCAGGGGGTTGGACTGGATGACCTCTATGGCCCTCCCAATTCCAGGATTCTAAGCAGTGGCTGGACAGATGCTTATCCTGGATGCTTTAGGCTGATCCTGCATTGAGCAGGGGGTTGGACAAGATGGCCTGTCTGGCCCCTTCCAGCTCTAGGATTCTATGGTACTATTTTTAGCAGTGACTTAGAAGAAGGTGTGGAGGCAATCCTTATCAAATTCACAGATGAGATAAAAGCGGGAGGGACACCTAACCCTTTAGAAAATGGAAATGAAATTCCAAATGACCTTGATGTACTGGAACGATGGGCTGAAACAAAGAAAATGAAACTCAGCAGTGAACAAAACCAAGTCATGCGTTTCGACAAAAATAATCAAATGCATAGGTATGGGAGGGGTGACATGTGGTTGGCCAACTGTACCTGTGCAAAGGATTCTGGGATTGCAGTCCATCCCGAGCCAAGCAAGAGCCAGAAAAGGATGCCACTTTCTCAAAAGGCCGATGTTATTGAAGACTGCATTAAGAGAAGCAAAGTATTTCAGCCAAGGCTTCCCAACCTTGTTGTACTATGGTACAACATGGTAACTCGAAGGCAACGCTACCATGATGTGGGGGTTTTCAAAATGGCGGCTGGGGAGAGCCACTCTGTGCCTGCCATTTCCGGCTCCAAGAGAAGAGGAAAGAAAAGGCTTGTGCGTCTAGATAATCCATCGTGTGGAATGAGCATTTGACTCCACAAACATCTGAACCTGCAATCCCATTTCGGAAGAAAGTCAACTTGTGTTACCCAGACGGCAACAAAGCTTTCGACCGTGCGGATCACGAAACGCTAAGGCGGGTTTAAAAAAAAAATGTGCGTACCATGGTAGCAGACTATTTTGATACACATTATGTATTCCAGAAAACAGGTGGAACATGGAGAAAGAGAGTGGTTTCCTATTGGCAAAGATGTCAGACTAGGATGTATTTTATCACCCTAATCTCTTCGATCTATATGCAGAACGTCTCCGAAAGAAAGCGAGATTAGATGGAAGGTGGAGCCAAAACCGCTGATAAAGGAACATTGTAATATGCAGATGACACACCACATTACAGGCAGAAAATAATGGAAGACTTGAAACAGCTCCTGCTGGAGGCTAAAGCAGAAAGTCTCAGTGCAGGATTATAGCTGAACATCCAGAAGTTAAAAAAAGTAATGATTGCTGGGGAACTTCAAGGTTGACAGCGAAGGAATTGAAACGGTTTAAGTTTGGCCCCATTATAGAATCATAGAAAGAATCATAGAGTTGGCAGGGGCCATACAGGCCATCTAGTCCAACCCCCTGCTCAACACAGGATCAGCCCTAAGCATCCTAAAGCATCCAAGAAAAGTGTGTATCCAACCTTTGCTTGAAGACTGCCAGTGAGGGGGAGCTCACCACCTCCTTAGGCAGCCTATTCCACCCACCTCGGTCACCCTAGGAGAAGGCAAGAGTCACTGGGAAAGACAGAAATGCTAGGAAAAGTTTAAGGCAGCAGGAAAAGAGGAAAACCCAATACGAGATGGAATGGCCTACCTATTCCATGCACCTGGTGGAACAAGCCCCCAGAGGACATCAGGGCCCAGACGGAACTTGAACAGTTCCGCAGGGCCTGCAAAAGGGAGCTCCTCCACCAGGCATTTGGTTGTGGTCCACCTGTACCATCACTTTCCAAGGTCCCGACCCCCAGGTTGAGAACCACTGGTTTAGACTTTCTGCAGTCTCCCAGCAGCAGCTGAGCATCAAGGTGTCAGCTTTGGTCTCGGGGGAAGGGGGGGGAGAGTCTTAAACATCTTGGTCCCTACTTGCTCGAGAGTCTGCCATCCCTCCCAGGTTACATCCCCTGCCGTTTAACGAATGTCCTCATGCACCGCTTGAGCCACGAAGGATCGCTCCCCAGTTGTGAACCGTCCTTCCTTCTGGGCTCATTGCAATCCACTTTCCCAGTCTACAGCCCGGCTGCTACACTCTGTTGCCACTCAGAAGGTCAATATCATTCAACAAACAAACTTCAAAGGGAGACTCCGTTGTGAAAACACCCCGGTTAGCATTCATCAGGAAACATTTCGCTCTCTCATTAACCCTCGTTAAGGACGGTGGATTCCAGGCACAAACGGCAGGTGTTGGCACGAATCAGCTCAGCAAGTCGAGCGAGATTGCATTTCCGCCAATTAACGCCGATGCAAACTGCCCCTTTGCGCATATGTTTGAGCTCGGCTTCGATGCTATTTCTCACGTTCCCATTGACTTTTAAACCCACTATTTTGCACTTCCCTCCCTCTTTGAGAGACGGCTTGGTGGCGTGGGTAGGATGGCGGATTTCTAACCTGGCGAGCCGAGTTTGATTCCTCGCTCCCCCCACATGCAGCCAGCTGGGTGACCTTGGGCTCGCCATGGCACTGATAAAGCTGTTCTGACCGAGCAGTGATATCAGGGCTCTCTCAGCCTCACCCACCCCACAGGGTGTCTGTTGTGGGGAGAGGAAGGGAAGGTGATTGGAAGCCGCTTTGAGACTCCTTCGGGTAGAGAGAAGCGGCATATAAGAACCAACTCTTCTTCTTCTGCAGTAATATCAGGGCTCTCTGAGCCTCACCTCCCTCACAGGGTGTCTGTTGTGGGGAGAGGAAAGGGAAGGCGACTGTAAACCACTTTGAGCCTCCTTCGGGTAGAGAAAAGCGGCATATAAGAACCAACTCTTCTTCTTCTGCAGTAATCTCAGGGCTCTCTCAGCCTCACGTCCCTCACAGGGTGTCTGTTGTGGGGAAAGGGAAGGCGAATGTAAGCCGCTTTGAGGCTCCTTCCTTTTTTTCAGCACCGATCCATTTGCGTGGACCCAGGGGTACGAAACCATGTGAGTGACTTAGAAAAGGCAAACCTTTCAAAGACATTACCCCAGAAACCGTGTCTTTCCTAGTGGGGCACTATCACTGAAAGTTCAGGGCACAACCAACAGCCATGGAAGGAATAATTCCCGAAACTGTGGCCCCCGAGAGAACTGCTAGCGTGCCAGAAGAAATCAATTCAGAGAAAGAGAGCCCAAAGTTCCCGCCCTGAGGCTGACCGCCGCATCTCTGCACGAGTTGTCACTTTGGTCTTCTCAATAGCCGAAGAGCCCCTGCTGGAGGTGAATAATTCTGTCATCCCTTCGAAAACGGTCAGCAGCGCAGAGAGATACAGCGGGGTGACATGCCCTCTTGAGCAGAAGGGGGTCAGGCAGAAACACAGTTGGCAGACTCCTCGGAAGGAGGGTTGTTCTTAAGCAGCCTCACAGTGAAGCACTCCAGATATGAGTTAATACCCCCCCCAAAAAAAAAAGATGCAAAAGTTTGGGAAACAATGAAAGGGATTAAGAATCTCTTGTCCTAACCTAGATAGCCCAGGCTAGCTCATCAGATCTCATCAGATCTCAGGTAACAAGAAGAGTCCACCCTGCTTAATACCTGGAGGGAGACCAGCAAGGTAGTCCAGGGTTGCTACACAGAGAAAGGCCATGGAAAACCACCTCTGTATGCCCCTTGCCTTGAAGAACAATAAGAGTTGGTTCTTATATGCCGCTTTTCTCTACCCGAAGGAGTCTCGAGGTGGTTAACATTTGTCTTCCCTTTTCTCTCCCCACAACAGACCCCCTGTGAGGGAAGTGAGGCTGAGAGAGCCCTGATATTACTGAAGAAGAGTTGGCTCTTATATGCCACTTTTCTCTACCGCTTTTCTCTACAGTCACCTTCCCTTTCTCTCCCCATAACAGACAACCTGTGAGGCTGAGAGAGCCCTGATATTACTGCTTGGTCAGAACAGCCCAAGGTCACCCAGCTGGCTGCAGGTGGAGGAGGAGCGGGGAATCAAACCCGGCTTGCCAGATTAGAAGTCCACACTCCTAACCACTACACCAAACTGGCCCAAGGGGGTCTCTGTAAATCAACCGCACTTTCTAACAACAAGGATGTCTTCTCCAGTCAATCTCAATTGTTTCCAAGGCATGCCTAAAACCAAATTTTGACCAGAGAGGAATGGGTCATTAACGGGCAGCTTGCCACAAGTGGATTGTCCGTGTGGTCAAGTGGGCACAAAATTGGCATTAGCACAACCCGTTTGTGCAGCCTTTTTCTAATTTTTTTTAACCCACTGACTCATTTCCCCGACAATATGCTTTTTGAAAAAAGTATGATGGTATGCAAATTCCATTAGCCCAAAATGTCTGATTGCAAAATTCTCAGTTTTCATTCCCACCATTAATCTTAAACTTTAATTCAATAAATAATATTAAAGGTGAAGTTGTCCATTCTGGGACTTTGGTTTCCTAGAAAGCGCAATCACACCAACATTGTAGTTTGGGGGGTGGGGGGTGGGATAGGGATCACTATTTTGGCAAGGAAATTTCAGTAAAGCCAAGCCTGGCTGATCACCTCTGCTCAGAATTTCAGCATTTGAGCCATTCCCTTGGGAGAATTAGAAAAATGTGACGACCTGGCAGGAACTTCTGCGTGATGCCAAAAGGAGAGGTTTGTTAATCTTGCTGGGCACAGCAAAAGCATCTGGTTAAGAAAATACATTTCATCCAAAGAACAAAAGGGTGATGTTTTGCAAGGGTGTGTGTGACAAAAAAACAGAGGCAGCAGAATCCTGCAAGGCTTCCAAAGAGCTGCTTCATCCAACCACATGAAGAGAAGATACCATGAAATTCCTGTCCTACCAGACTGCCTGATTTCAAATACATAGAAGAGTTGAAGAAGAATTTGCTTTTTCCACCCCGCTTTTCACTACCCAAAGGAGTCTCAAAGTGCCTTCCCTTCCCCTCCCCACAACAGACACCTTGTGAGGTAGGAGGAGCTGAGAGACCTCTGAGAGAACTGCCCTGTGAGAACAGCTCTAGCAGGACTGTGACCAGCCCAAGGTCACAAAGCCAGCTGCACAGTGAATGAGGGTGACTCTAGAGCAGTGTTTCTCAGCCTGGGGGTTGGGACCCCTTTGGGGGTCGAACGCCCCTTTCACAGGGGTCGCGGCAGGGCAAGCAGCTTGGCCGGGGGGCGCCATCCACACAACAACCTTGTGGGGTAGATCGAGATAGAGCGTTCATCTGTCTGGAGCAACGGAAAAGAGTGAGATCGGCATGGTGGGACAAGAGGCAGAACCGAACTGAGAAACCCCGGGGGGGGGGACAATTTATATACAATCACAAGCAATGGATCTTCACGCCATTGGTCAGTTTCGGTTGGCAGTGCTCTGGAGTCACACAGGGCCTTAACGCTGCCCATTGCCCATTTTAAGGGGGCGGCCGTTCTATTTTGCTCAGAATGCCCCATTCAGCAGGGGGTAATAACTTAGGGCAGGGGTAGTCAACCTGTGGTCCTCCAGATGTTCATGGACTACAATTCAGACGAGCCCCTGCCAGAAAACGCTGGCAGGGGCTCATGGGAATTGTAGTCCATGACCATCTGGAGGACCACAGGTTGACTACCCCTGCCTTAGGGAACATTGATGGTCCCCCCATCCAAGAACTAACCAAACCTGCTCAGTTCCCAAGATCTGTCGAGGGCTCCAAGAGACTCAAAGCCCGACGAAATGTGCGCCAGGCTGCCGCGCATCTTTGGACTGTTACTGATGGTGGTGGTTTTATGTTCCCGACGTGTGGAACATGATTGCATCCGATTGCACCCAAAGAGGTAAGCTCTCTGTGGTGAATGACACACCAGGCCAGGGTCACCCCGGGTAGTTCTCAACAAGCACCTGGCACAGAATCCCATTCAATTAAAATTAAGCAATTTTAAGCATGATTGACATTTTCAGGGGTTTGGGGGGGGGGTTTGCCATTTCCAGCTGAGTTACAGCACACGCGCGCACACATACAGAGATAAGTTTCTGGCTCAGAAGCCCCTCTGGCTCCCTTTCCACCCACCCGTGCGGCCACGGCCGTGCCAAGAAAGGCACTCGGCACATGCTCCGGGTCTCTTTCCTTTGCAATGACTACGCCTGCCGCCTGCCGGCGCTGCAAAACCGGGGAGAGGGGAGAGGGCGAAGCGTTGCGCCCCCTGCCGGCCCGCCACCTCCTGCCCCAGCGCGGCCTCTGCAGGCCAACCCGGGCAAGAGCCTGCGCGGCCCCCGCGGCTGGAGCATCGGGCGGCTCCGGCGGGCTGGCCAGGGGCAGCGTAGCCGCATCGAGCCCGCACAGGCGCATCGGCCGCCCTGCGAAGGGCGCGCGTCTCCCGCGGAGCGCGCCCGGCCGACCCCGGCTCCGGAGTGACTCCGGTGCCGGCCCATCCATCCCCTTACCATCAGCCACGGCTCGGCTCGGCGGGTCTCCTCCTGGCCGCTGCTCCCTCCGCCCGGGCGAGGCTCCTTCGCTCTCCTTCGCTCTGCCAGGCCGGCGCCGGAACAGAGCAGCCGAGCCAAGCTGCGGGCAGGCGGGCCGGGCGCTCATGTGATCGGCGGAGGGACGGGCGGGCGGGGGAGCAGCCGGCTCCGCAGCCCGGGACGGAGCCGCGTCGGGAGCGCGCCAGGGCCGGCGGGGGCACGGGCCAAGGGCGGACGTGCACGCTCAGCGCCCCTGGGCATGTGCCCAGTGCGGGACAGACTTGGGCATGGGCGCTGTGGCTTTACCTCTCTGCAGCAGGAAGCGCTCTTGGGCATGGGCAACGCGGCATCCTCTAAGCCCACTTGCGCAGGTGGCAGCCCAGGGCATGTGCGGAGTACATGAGAAAGGTCCCCATAAACGAGCATGACAAGGTTTTGGCCACCTCGCAGCTGGAGCGTAGCAAATTCTCACAACCCACAAACAGGCTGGGGGGTTGCGGGACAACCTGAGCTGCCTTGCAGACTCCTCTCTCTTGAACTGCAAGGGAAACCGGCAAGACCAGCCCAAGAGATGAGAAAGGCAGGTGGGAGCCTGCCTGGGAACCTGTGGGCTCCCACCCCTCGAAATCTGAGAGAGGGCGCAGGGAAGGTTCCCTTGAGAGGCGGAGGGCCGCTGTGGATTGCTAAATCTGTCCTGCGTCCAATGAATGTCAGGATTACTGAGGATTAGCCTCGGAGACCTTCCGGGAGCTCCTGTGCGTTTTTTTTCCTGCAGCAACAGTTCCCAAGCATGGAGTACAAAGGGAAAAACCCCGAGGGGGAGACCCCCCCCCCCCGTTTTGCACTGTTAAGACATGCTGACTTGTGAGAGTTGTCAAAGGAGATAATCGTCTGGTAGCCAAAGCAGAAAAGCCTCATAGCAGCCAGAAGAATATCCTGTCCAGAACCCAAATTGGAAGGATCAGGTTCTTCATGCAAGGCCCAGGAGCTTAGAAAGTAGCTGTGTGCATGCATTCTGCACTGCAACCAATTCACAGAATCCTAGAGTTGGAAGGGACCTCCAAGGTCATCGAGTCCAACCCCCTGCAGACTGGGGGTTGCAGAACCGCTCCCCCACTCAATTCCAAGAGGGGGACGGTGTCCTTTCCCTTGCCATCTTTTCCTCCCAAGCCTCCACAGCCTTTTCCGGAACCAGGGCATGATGCCAAAAAGTAGCCCTGTTGGAAGGAGGAACAGCCTGGGCAAAGGTCACATGAGGGCTAAACAGCCAGGGAAGCATTAGAGCCCCCACTGTTCGCTTCTTCCTTGCAAATTAACTCTGCCCCCCTCCAATGGCTGCATTTCAGGAATTTTGCAAAAATTAAATCGGGGAGCCCACATCTGCCAGCATCGGATCATTCTGGCCCACAGACGGAGCTTCCCTGTTGCTTTGCAGCTGTCCGCTCAAGAGTTTCCCTTCCCCTCGCTGCACTGAAGGACAAAGAGGGGGGTCTGTCTTGGAATCCATGGGCAGACTTTGCATTTGAAAGCTTCGGAGGGGCTGAGAGGGCCCAGGCGGGGCGATTCTCAAGCAGCACTTCCTGCGAAGGGGGGGAGGCTGTGGCCAGAGGCTACCCACTGAGAGCTATAATTATCCTTGGAGGCCACGTTTATTTTGGGGACTGGCCCGATTCCCAAGGTTGCTGTTTCCTTCTCAAAGACTGCTCCAAGATGGGATAGCCTGGCCCTAGCTGTGGTCCAGAATGTAGGGTAGAAAAGTTCTTGCCCAGGAATGTGGGCAACTGGGGATGGCCCCTTCTGGCCTTTCCTTTTAACCCTCGTTTTCACTGGCCAGGCATAGAAATGTATTTCAGAATCATAGAGATGGAAGGGGGCAGACAGGCCGCCTAGTCCACCCCGCTGCTCAATGCAGGGTCAGCCCAAAGCATCCGCAAGAAGTCTCTGTCCAGCCGTTGCTTGAAGACGGCCAGTGAGGGGGAGCTCACCCCCTCCCTAGGCAGCCAATTCTATTTATTATTATTATTATTAATTATTGTACGGCGTGTATCAAGTAGCCAGGAGATCCTCGAATCGTCTGGCAGCCAGGCAAGGGACGTTCCAAGGTGATTTGCCATTGCTTGCCTCAACCTCATGACCCTTAGTGTTCCGTGGAGGTCGCCCACCCAAATATTAGCCAGGCCAACCCTGCTTCACTTCTGAGATCGGACGCCATTCTGCACATGTTAGATAATGCACTTTCAATACACTTTGGAAGCAGATTGTCCGGTTCTGCACAGGAACATCCAGCCGCAAAAGGACTCTGAAAGTGTATAATCCAACGTGTGCAGAATGGGAGGTCAGAGGACTGCACCGCTGAACTACTCAGAGTGTTAAGAAAACCTTCACAATATTCAGCCAGTACCTTTTCGCCTATAATTTAAACCTATTATTGCAAGTCCTGCCCTCTGCCGCCCACAGGAACCCCTTCCTGCCCTCTGGTGACAGCCTTTCAGATACTTCAGGAGAGCCATCGTGTCTCCTCTCCACCTCCTCTTCTCCACACTGAACAGTCCCAAATCAGCCTTGCCTTGGAGGGCTCAATCTCCAGGCCCCGGATCATCCTCATCGCTCTCCTGTGCACCTGCTCCATTCTGTCCGTACCTTTTTGGGATCGTTATTTATTTCCATCAAAAAGCCTTCCTTTCTCAACAGGATTCAAGGCGGGTTAGAAGCACGATAGAACCGAACTGTTCACTCGGTCAATCACAAAACAGGCAGCGGTTGGAAGGACAGCAAACTTTAAATCTACCAGCAAAGATTCCGAGTGAAATAAAGCTATTTGGTCCCCCAGCAAGCAGATTACAAAACACAATGGCTTTTCCTGATCAGAGAGAAGTTGGGGGCGCACAGGAAAAGGGTGCAGCCAATTTTTAAAGGATTTTTAAAAAGTTTTGCTGATGGAGAAGTTTGGGGCAAATTGGGAGGGAAGGAGCACTTTGTATGGTTAGAGTAACAACCCTCCAGTGATCTCCCAGTAAATTGATCTCCAGGCAACCAAGATCCGTTTCCCCGGAGACAATGGCTGCTTTAGGGGGTGAAGTCTTATGCTCTGCTGAACACTTTGGGAGAAACGGCTGTATTGTGCTCGAAATACCAGTCAGACAAACCACCCTCTGCAGAATCCCAAACTGATAGCTTACTCAACAGTGCCACCTACAGTATAAACTCAGATTAACATGCTTTACTAATGTGTTTGTCACATGACCACAACACGCCCAGGGCTATTAGATCATCCTGGGCCCATTCTGCACACTTGCAATGCACTTCTGAAGTAGATTATCCTGTTCCGCACAGAAAAATACAGCTGCAAAAGCGTGCTGAAAGTGCATTATCCTATATGTGTGGAATGGACCCAGCTCAGCTGCCCACCTTGCTAAGAATCTGTGACCGAAGAGGGAAATAAGAACCTTATTCACTTCACCCAAGTAGGCAATTTCCTAATGCCCTGCTGGAATTTTGACATATATACACACAACCCCCAAACTCAGAATACAATAAAACGAATCCTTCCAACCACAGAGACCAGAGGTTGGAGAACAGAGATTTTTCCAACAGTTGTCTTTCCCAGGGCGTGCTATTTAGCAATATGATATTGTGGGGAAGGGGAACTATAGCATGCATTAAGAAACAGGGGGAGATGCGGCCCCCAAATGCCTACATGTTGCATTTGTTGGAGTGACAATAAAAATGATTGAATGAAAATGACCATTCACTAATCTCCGTGGTTTTTGGCACTTTAGCTTGAAGAACACAAGAGAGATGAAACTGACACTGGAGCTTTCCAATCAACAAAGTCAAGCAGCGCATGCAACAGAAGGGATTAAGAGTGAATTAAAACAAAACAAGCCCTATCTTAATGGGAGTAATCATGAATATAACACAAGTAAACCAACCAGTGGAACCAAAAACAAGATATGTACCTCCCTAACAGTCAGTCAGTCTTAAAACCACAAATGGAGCCGGAACATATTCTCGCTTAAATCTGGTAATGCACCATGCCTTCCCTGAGATGAGAATAGCCCTTACCTCCTTGAAGGCGGAGGCAAGGGAAAAACCGATCCAGAACACTTTGTATGTCACTTCGACCATTAAAATGTTGAAGATCACATTGCACGGAGGGCTTCTCTTACCTCTTCATCTGGAGGCGGGAGGTCCAAGGGAAGAGCCGTTCGCAGAGAGGATGAAGCCGGAGAGAGGAGCAAACAGAAGGCAAGAATCAGAAAGAGAGGCAAACCAGTTAGAGTCACACCCCAAAAAAGCAACTTCTAACAAGGGAGGGCTCAGGCTACTCTCCGAAGCTCCAATCACCAGAGCTGTTCTTGGAAAGTCCCACCAGAAGATGCCAGTACCAAGCTCCACGCATGCATCCTAATGCATTGGATTATCATGGCTTTCTTACAGGAAGGAGCCAACCCACCCTGCTTAGCTTCCAAGATCTCACAAACCTGCTCTAGCCGGGGCCATCCAAGTCAGAGCCTGCAAGTGCAAAACTGAAATTCCTCCCTTGAACCTGCTTCAACTTGCTTGAGCCTGTCCTCCCTTGAACCTGCTTGAACCTGTCACTTTTTTAGGGGCAGGGGCTTTTCATGGGTGTCATTTATCAGGTTCTGAGGGCAGCTTTAATAGCTGGACTTTTTTGTGAAGTCTATGTTTGTTAATCTGTTGCCCGCCTTGGGTCCCAACTGCTTGGGAGAAAGGCAGGACTTGAGATGTCTTTAATAAGCAGCTATGCAGAAAGAGGATGGTTGTGTGCATTCGAGTGTAGTGAAGATTTGCACACCAGAAACAGTGAGGTCGGTCTGTTAAGTCACAAGGTTTGGGTTAATTCATTAGCCCCCTCACTTAGAAACCAGCTAAGTAATCAATAAACTAATCTTTCTCTCTTGACAATCCTCCAAGCAGTGAAAACTGGGTTTTTTTTGTGTCTGTAATTTTTTTTGGGGGGGGGGTTAAAATTATTTTCTTGTGGGACATCCATCCAGCTAACAAGGTCAAACAAGAAGGAGGCAAAGATGTCTCAGCAAATTCAAATTAAAATGTTGAGGGCTATTTAACGTGTGACCTATGAGTAAGTACCCAGATGCTTGGGAAGCACATCTGGGCCCATTCTGCACACATTGGATAATGCAGTTTCAATGTGCGTTCGTACCTGGGTTTTCCTGTACAGAACAGGAAAATCTACTTCTAAAGTGCTTTGAGAGGGCATTATCAAGTGTGTGCAGAATGAGCCAGCTGGATTAACCTCATCCCGGTTAGCAAGCGCTTCAGGTGTCTATCCTCCGTAAAAAGCCGACAAACAGTTCACACAATCTCCTCCTCCCTCTAAGTTCACCTGGAGAAGCATCACCGCATATATAGACAGTCAATCAAACCACAATGAGATCATCAAAAAGCCTCGACGTCTTACCTGGTTTATAACTCCAGCTTGGAGTAAATGACAACAAGGTTTGGCTCCCCTGTTGCATAAAGGAATCTCTCAGGTTGGCTGGACTTCAAACTCATCCTGTCTCCTCCCCCCCCTCCCCCCGGCACTCCACAGCATGAAACGTTTTGTAAGTGCAAGAAACAAGAACAGGAAGAGCTCTTCCAGACAAGCCACCAGCCAAGGAGAATTTAAAGACATGGCCCGGGGAACAGTGCCACGATGAGCAAAGCTCCCAGAATATTTCTCCCTTGCTTTTTAATCTCCCCTGCTGGACTCTCCGTAGAGGGAAACACCCACCTTTAAGCCACCAGAGAACGTCCGTGTACATATCGTCAGAGACATCTGGAACGAAGACAGAGAGACAGAGAGACAGAGAGACCCATGAGAAACTGCAGTGCGGCACTGTGGGAGCAGGAATGGAGCCAGGCCACTGTTGTCTGCACGAGGTATTGGCCAGGATTCTCAGGACCGGGGCAGGGGCCAAAACAGCCAAGGAGCAGACCTTAGCTTGAAAATGGAGGGGACACCATCTGGGCCCTAAAAAGACACAGCAATGACCCAGCAGCTTAGCTTTTCCTTGTTAGCTGTGGCCCATCCCACACTTGGCCCTCCAAGAATAATAATAGCCCACCCTTCTCTATAGACTCAGGGTGGGTAACATCAGATAAAACAATGATACATAGATAAACAGTTTAAAACTAAATAATTAGGTTTTAAAACCAGATTTTAGGAGGTTGCCCAAGATACCAGGAGGCTGGTATAGCACCACTAGGGTCAGCTGCTGAATTAATTTGGGAGATTTTTTTTTTATAAGAGCAAAAGGGAGGATTGCCTTTTGGATTTCGGATCAAGCCTGGTCCGGTCGGCTGTCCCAGCATGCTTTGCGCTCTGCAGCCCTTCCAACCCCCCCAGGCAGCAACAACGCAGGTCATTTGCCTGCTGTGACCCCGTTCCGTTTCCAGCCAGTTGCTCATTGGGTGTTCACAAAGTAGGTGCAACAGAGAGCGCTGGGTAGTGGGTGGCAGAATGCCTCTGGACATGGATGTTTCATTGAACTACCGGGGCGAGGAGTCATCAATAGACAAGCCCTCTCGACACAGTTTTCCCTAAGGCCTTCAAAAGGCAAGCCAAAAGATCCTCAATGACGCTAGAAAAGGGATGGTTATTCAGACTGGAGCAGGGGTACTGTTCTGTGGCCCAGAGGGTCGGACCAGAACCAAGGGGATGAAATTAATTCAAAAGAATTTTCGGCTAATCATCATCATCATCATCATCATCGTTAACAACAATTACATCCGGAATTGGTTCCTGACAGTTAGAGTGGTTCCTCAGCTTCTTCGGGAGGTGGCAGGTTCTCCTTCTTTGGAAGTTTTTAAGCAGGGGCTAGAGAGCCATCTGACAGAAATGTTAATTCCATGAATTTAGGCAGATTGTAAATAAGCGGACAGAAGGGATTGTGTCGGTGCTTGGCTCTTTATTTATTTATTCTATTTATATACTGCCCCCTCCCCCCGGAAGCTCAAGGCGGTTTACATAAAACGTATAAACAATACATGGAACAATCCATAACATGTAAATAACCGTAACATAAATACTAAGAACTGATAATTGTAACAGTGCAAACAATGCAATAGTGAAAACAGGTCCAGAGCGCTCTGGTGGAGTTCTGGGAGGGAGGGAGCAAGGACCCTTCAGACTTTGTTGGTTATGTCTGGTCTCAACCAAGTGCCTGGAGGAAGAGCTCCTTTTTGCAGGCCCTGCAGAACTGTTTTAGCTCTGTCAGGGCCCTGATCGCCTCCGGGAGCTCATTCCACCAGGTGGGGGCCAGGACAAAGAATGCTCTGGCCATCTTGTGGCCATTTCCTGCATTCTGCAGGGGGTTGGACTAGATGACCTTGGAGGTCCCTTCCCAACTCTATGATTCTATAACACCAGTCCCCCCCCGTGTGATTTTCCTGGTCTCAAATGACTCTTGGAGCCACATGACCCACTTGGGAAATAGATAAGCTCTTTCTATTGCTTACGTATTTACAAACACACAGGATATACAGCAGCTCCAGACAACTGTTTGGAACTGGAGAAATGTCACGGAGGGGACAGGATTAAACCTGTGCCAGCATGGTGTAGTGGTTAAGAGCAGCGTCATCTAATCTGGCGTGCTGGGTCCGATTCCCTGCTCCTCCGCATGCAGCCAGCTGGGTGACCTTGAGCTCATCACAGTCCTGATAGCTCTGTTCTGAGGAGTCCTGTGAAAGCTCTCTCGCCCCCTCTAGCTCACAGGGTGTCTGTTGTAGGGAGAGGAAGGCGATTGTAAGCCGTTTTGAGACTCCTTCGGGGAGTGAAAAGCAGAATATAAAAAACAATTCTTCTTTTTCTTCCAAAGCCTATCAAGTCCTTGCAGCTGCTACTTGCCCATAAAATAGATTTCAGGGAGATCCATTCACGGATTCCCCAGTATCTCAGCCAGCCCTAAGCCAGTGGTCCTTCCCACCTCTAGAGCCATGGCTGAGTGGGCAGAGCATCTGCCTTGCATGCAAAAGGTCCCAGAGAACTCCGTTTGAACCAAGCCCTCCCCGTGCACCTACTCATTTGCCTCACCCCCGCTCAGGGCGACACCCGGCCTCCACGCAGATCCTCAAAACATACCCACGAAAAAAGCACTAAACCTCGGAATCGACTTCCCTCGCCATAACTTGACCATGTCTTCTGCCTCGCGGGAGGGGCCAGCACGTTCTAGCCACTGGCCCCCTTGCCCTGGATCCACAGCTGTGGGCACCTGTTCTGGAGGTGCTTCCAACTTGGGCAAACCCGGACACACAATGGGAATATCGATCCACGAGGAATCCGAGGCCATCTCCGACTCGGGAGAATGCGACCTTCCTTCCATCTCTCCCGGAGGCTGCGGGGGGCTGGTAGACAGGCGCCCCGACACATCCGGGATTGGTGGGTAGCTGGACTTGCGGCCCGTGATTTCCAGAGGGGGCAGACTGCTCGATCGGCCGTGCATCCATTCCGGCGTTGTCGCGTCGCTGGGCTTCTGCCACATCCCTTCTGCGGCTGGCAGGCTGGTGTTCTGCTCACTGATCCAGTTGAGAACAAACGGGCTCGGGGTCTTTCTGCTTATCTCTTGGGGCGCAGGAGTTTGGGCATCCGCCTGGAGTAAGGGCCACCAAGGGGACTGCGGCCCATACTTAGCTAACGACCTTGGAGGCATTGGACCAGGGGGCCAGGTGACCTCCATGCGCGGCGAGGCCCGGGGGCTCGTATCTGCGTTCGGGTCAAGAGAACGCCTGGCGACTGGCTTGGTTTCCCTGCAAGGGGACGCCGAAGAGAACAGCTCCGTTTGGGTGGTCACGTTCCTTGAGAAAGGGCAAGGCTGGAGGAAACAGTCTTGCTTCAGCCCAGGAGGCTTTTTGGTTTCCCGGGAGAGTGAGCTTCTGTGGGGAATTTCAGACCCAACGGGGAGGGCGCGTGGGGAGGTAGCCTCCATCTCTAGATGGAGAGGGCACCGGTACTCCGATTCACTTTCTGGGTGGAAAGCAGGCTTGTAGGCTGACCAGTTTTCTTTCTGAAGGGAAACCCTCTGGTTAAGAGGAGGCCCTGCTTGGAGGGAGCCCCCGTGAGCCAGATCAGACCCTCTTTGGAGGGAACTCCTCCTCCGTTCGTTGTCAGTAGCCAGAGACCCCCTCTGAGGCAGCGTAGAGAGCAAATTCTTATGGGTCGCTTCCATCGCCTCATGGAGGGCACACCTGTAGTCAGACTCACTATCTGGGTGGAAAGCGGGTTTGTACCTCGGTTTGATCTCTGGCTGAGGAGAAACCTTGAGGGTGGCAGGGGGCGGGTGGGAGGTCTTGGCAGGCCCCCTGGCTTCGGAGGGGACAGACAACCTGGCAGGTGTTGGCACCTCTGTCCGAGGAGGTTCGCTTTTCATAATGGACAGCCTATAAACTGGCTCCGTTTGAGTGCATGCGTCTTTTGGGTTGAGGACATGTTTGCGGATGAGTTTTTTCGCCGGCTGAGGTAAATCGTGCTGCCCGGGTTCCAGCTGGACGGAGAGTCTGGGGGCTTGCGGGAAGTCCTTCCTCGGGTCAGCCGTCTGTGTCGATTCGTCCTTGGGGTTGACGATGGGCCTCGTATAGTGCTTGGCAGGCGGCGGAGGGGGGTCACTCTGAGGCGAGGGCCCCAACATTAACTTGTCCTCCACTGGGGACCGCCCTAATCTCGGGGCCGTTTCGGGCCCTGTCCGGATTCTCTGGCCCACCTCCTCCCGCTGGGAATTGAGGCCTTGCTGCATGGACAGCAGCATCCGGCTGGTGGTCATGGAAAACTGCCCTGGCATGAGGGAATACCTTCCACTCCGGTAGTCCAGAGCCCCCGGGGGCGAGAGGTTGGGGTCCCCCGGCCGTCCTCGCGGGGGGCCGTCGCTCTCTCGGAAACCGTGAGGCAGCCCGGTCCCTTGCCTCGAGGACTCGCTTTCCCGGCGGGAGGACGTGCTCGAAGGGACGTCGCTCCCCCTTGGCGGAGAGGCATGCCGCGAAAGGCTGCTGGGTTGCCTTTGAGAGGACGGCGGCGGCAACTCGCTCCCTCTTCGGAAAGAGGCATCCTGAGGGAGGTTGGCCCCTCGCGGGGCGGACTCTCTTCGGGCGGCCTCACTCCTTCTCTGGGGAGAAGGATTCTGGGAGACCTCGCTGGCTTGCCTCTGGGAAGAAACCCCCTGAGAGACCTCGCTGCCTCTGCGGGAAGAGGCGCTCTGGCTGACCTCGTTTCCCCTCAGGGACGAGCCTCGTTGGCCGCTGTCGTTTCCTCTTGGGGGAGAACTTCCTCGCCGGCTGTCGCTTCCTCTCGGGGGCGAGGTGGCTCTCGGGACCGCGCTTCCTCTTGGTGGGGGGCCGGTGGGCTGCAGGCTCATTCGGTGGTACTGGTGAGCGCTGGTGGGAGGCCAGTTGCTCCTGGGAAGGTCACTAGGCTTCCGGGGAGACGGGCTTCCGTCGTAGCCTCGTTGGGACGGGTGGCTGTGGGGCAGCTGGCTCGCCGGTTGGCCCATTCTACCTGCAGAGCTGTTCTCATTAGAGCCCATGACCTGGACATCTCCCTGGAGTTCTCCTGCAAGGTTGCTCTAGAACAGCTCAGGGTTGAAAAGCAGGAGATCTTGGCCCTTCATAAAGCCGTACGTTTCCCCAAAAGCATAGCAGTGGCTTTTTCTGGGTTCTCTGAGCTCTGCGCTAGCCTAGCAGGATCACAAAGCTGTGATGTCATTCTATTAGACTGTGACATCATCAAAAAAAAAATCCACCCACCGCATGCATGTCTGCTCAGAGGCGTTAGGGCAGCCGGCCTCCAAATGCCCAAAGCGCTAAACTGATTTCTGTCTTCAAATACCTCTGAAATTCCAAATAAAGTTGTACGTTTTCGAGATTTGGAAAGCAGAGGGTGTTTACAGAAGGACACTTGAAAGAGATAAAATCTTTTCTTAACCAAATCAATACAATTAATTGAAACAATAGCACACACCTGGCAGCTTAGGGTACATTTTTAAGGAAATGTCTTGGCTTCTGAGTCAGACGGCAGAAAAATCCAGAGAGTTCCAAAGTTACCACTCACAGTGGCTCACGACCTGCCCTAAGTTATCCTCACAACAATCCTGTGCAGTAGGCAAGACTGAAAGCTCAGGACTGGCCCAGGTCATCCAGCAAGCTCCCTCAGCAGAGCAGGGATTCAAACCCAAGTCTCCCACATCCTACTTTAACTTTTCAACCCCTGTGCCATTCTGGCTCCCCCCTGACCTTAAACAAAAGGACAAAATCCACTGTGCAAAGACAACACAAAAAGAATTATTACAAGGTGAAGCTTTTATCAAATGCTTTGAAAGCACAAACAATCCATCAAAATGTTCACAAGCTGTAGGAATGCCGCTGGGAATTCCAAAATCCAAATGAGGAACCAGTAAGTCCTGTGTTTCGCCTGTGAATGCTTCCTCAGTGGACCCCAACAACAACAAAAAAAAACACTGGTAAGACATTGAATCATGATCTGTTTACAACCAGTACGAGCTCTAAACGAAGCTGTCCATCATCAACAGTTGGACATGAAAAGCTTGCTGTTTTTAAGGATCAGACTTTCAAATGCATCAGTAGCCTTTACAACAACCCTGCCAGTTGGCCAAAGCTGTTTTCTCCTATTGGAAGAGAGAATGAAGGTTGAGAGAGGCGTGCCTAAAAACACCTGGTAAATTGACAGCACAGGAGCCAATCCCAGCTTGGAAAATTCAGAGCTTTAAGGGTACTTCCTCAGGAGGGCGGAGTTTGGGGAGGGCAAGATGGGATATCACTCTCTAGGACTTCCATTTCTTCTAGACTCTGTGGTACCATACAGTCCGCTCACCACCGCCCTCATTTCCTCCTGGGAGGTCTAGGCATTGATCTCTGTAGTCGATAGATGAGCAGTAATTTCAGGAGGACTGCAGGCAGCACCTTGAGGTTGGCAATGTTCGTTCACGGCTGCAGCAAGACTCAAAGAAGGTACTCAGCCTTGGAGACTCTCTTTGTTACTACCGCTTGGGTACTCCCAGAGGAAGGAGAAGGCGGAAGCATTCTGCCCATGCTCTGGGGCACTCTCCTCAGCCTCATATTCCTGCATCTGCCAGACTACCAAATTACAACTCTAATCCATTGCAGTGCTCGGAAAAGACAGGAGACGGTGCCTTCTTCCTCGCATCAAACTACCCCTGAGCCTCTGGGGAGGGCAGTATATAAATATGTTGTTGTTGTTGTTAGTTGCAAAGTCGTGTCCGACCCATCGCGACCCCATGGACAATGATCCTCCAGGCCTTCCTGTCCTCTTCCATTCCCCGGAGTCCATTTAAGCTCGCACCGACTGCTTCGGTGACTCCATCCAGCCACCTCATTCTCTGTCGTCCCCTTCTTCTTTTGCCTTCGATCGCTCCCAGCATTAGGCTCTTCTCCAGGGAGTCCTTCCTTCTCATGAGGTGGCCAAAGAATTTGAGTTTCATCTTCGGGATATAAATATAATATATAGATAATAAATAAATAAATAAATAAATAAATAAATAAATAAATAAATGGGCCCTGCTGGGTCATCAACTGGCCTTCTTTCCCAGCCTTCTGTATCTCAGAGGGGCCAACAGCAACTGGTATACAGAGATATACATACTGCCTCACAACAGGAACGGTTCCGGCAGGTAGCTGTCGGAGAATGTATCCCATTCGAAAAAGGACCACAAATCCTGTCCATTCCAGCACCCAGTTTCCCCCAGTGACCAAAGAGATGCCTTCCAACAAGAGCCTTCCAACCCAGCACACATTCAGAGATCCTGAATATTTCTTTATTTATTCGTTTATTTAGATTTTTATACCACCCTTTCCAAACGGCTCTGGGCAGTTTACATAAAACATCGTAGAACAGTTACACAGAACCTATAACAACATATGGAGGATTCATCTCGCCATCCTGCGAAACAGCCACCGACTATCCTCTCCTCCGTGAAATCCTCGCGCCCCCTCGCACCCACTCTAGTGGCCATCACCCAGCGGCAGTGAGTTCCCCAGGTTGGCTATGCACCTGTCCTCTTTGCCCATCTTGCATCTTCCGCCCTGAGCCCCGGTTGGAGGCAAGAAGATAAAGTTTTCTCTCGCTCTCTCTTTCCGCCTCTTTCATCCTTTTGGAATGACCTGCCATTCCTCCCTGCAGTCATCTTTTTGCCTAGCGACAAAATCCCCCAAATTCTTTAGCCATTCCCATTAGGAAAGCAGCACTTTTATGCCCCACTCGAGCCTGCCTGAAGGTCACCCCTGTGCCGATAGGACAGAAGGCCCTCTGCACATGGCCAGGAGCACCCACAGCCCCATCATGATGCCAAAGCTGAGAATCAACCCCTTTTTTTTTATCGGGAAGGGGCTCCCGTTGGCCTAAACCTTGCGCCGTCCCCCACGTCATTGTCCCGCCCCCCTCCCCCTTTCTTCCCCGCCCCCGCCCCCCCCCCCACGACGCTCCCATTTCGCCCCCTCCCCAGCGGAAGACAACAGCGCGCGACGGCCCCTTTAAGAGCTGCGCCAGCGCCCTCTGGCGGCCCAAGGCGGCCGTGCAGGTGCAGGTGCGAGATCGCCGTCCAGGTGCGGCCGCCCGTCTGCTCTGTCCGCATCATGGACCGCGACCGGGGCCCGCGGAGCTCGGCCGTGGACCTGGGCTTCGGGGCGCTCAGCACCGCGCAGCTCCGCGCCCTGATGCGGGACGAGACGTGGCTGGAGCGCATCGTCAAGCTGAGCAGGAAGGTAATTGCCGCCAGGATCGGGGCCCGGGGGAGGGCGGGGGGGAGGGGGGACAGAGGGGATCGGGCCACCTCGGGGGCTCTGCCGTGTGGTGCTCTCGAGGGGCCGCGGCGGCGGCGCCCCTTGGGTGGAAACATGGCATTGGGGGGAGGGGGGGGCTGTGCCAATCCTGCAAGGCCTGCGCTGGGTGGCCTTTTTCTGCAGATTCCCAGCGTCGCTTTCAATGGCCTGGTGGGGAGGGGGGGGCACACACAAAGCAAAACAAAACCAGCCACCCTGGGCAAGCCGTGGGCAAAGCGGCCCCCCTCCCCGTCCTTTTGGCGGCAGGACCCTCTTGTCCAAAAGCCCAACCCACCTGCTTCAGCCTCAGACCCTGGCAGGGAGGATGCCCGGGTTCCCCACCCACCTCCCCGCTCCCTTCCCCCCAAAACAAGGGGCCCCCATCTGACCCTTCCTCCCTGGCTCCCCCAGCCCTAATTCTCCCACAGAGGCATCCGTCCTTTCTCCATCGCACCCCCCCCCTACAAACCCACCCCCTGACGACAGCGTTTGCCAGGGCCCCTGTTGTTCACCTTCATGGCCCTATAGGAGAAAGACAGCGCCGGTCGCTGGGGAAGGGGGGTGGTATTTGAGGGGAGGGGGGAACAATTTGGACAGCGGTGGGGGAGAGGCGCCAGGCCGGGATGTCTTGCCTTGGCAGGGGCCCTATCCTGAAAGAAGGCTCCGTGCCTACCAAGGCTCCCTCTGCCTGGGGTAAAGCCATCAAGATTGAAAGCCTGGCATTCCAGCCTCCCCCCACACCTCTCCTGCACCCCTTCTCTCTCCCCCCCCCCCCCAGCCTGCTTCCTCTGTTTTGCTGCAAGGGACTCAGAGGTCTGACAGTACCCCCCCCTGATTCCCCCCGAAAGGGGGAGGGGACCGGTCGGGCAAGCAAAATGTATTATTGTGCTTTGTGTGTGCAGGGGGGGGAGGGGGGAGTCGAGATGGTCTCATGATCTCCAGGCTGCTGTTTCCCTCGCTGCCTTTTCATCATACATCTTCATAAATGGCACATGATTTTCTTTTTGCCTTCCCGACAGCCGAAGCCATGGGTGGGGAAACAAAGCCAAGAGGGAAGGCTACCTTCCTCCCCCCCCCCCCCCGAGGTATTCCCTGACCCCATCCCTGCCCCCCAAACCTTGGTGGGCCCGTTCGATGCTGTTCTGTTGTGCCATCCCCTGTCATGTATGAGACAGTTGCTTTCCACGTCTGGACTCTTAAAATTGAGATAACTGCTACTTCCTCGTCCAGCACTCACATGTGCTAATCAGGGTTCCGAAGAAGGGGGATAAAGCACGTTGCCGGATTGCACCCAATTCCGGCTTGAACCCTTGTTCTGCCATGATCTTCCGTTATTATTCGTGTCCTCCAGTATTATCGGAGGAGGGCAGAAGTGCCCGAATCCAGGGGGTTCACCCCTTTTGAAGTCACAGAAAGAATATTAGTAAAGGAATATTAGTAAATTGTGCCAGGCTTAATATCAAATGAGTCAGGTTTCTGAAGATAATGATGGGGAAAGTTTGATGGCTTGGAGGCTTAGTCCGGGCAGCAGGCCTGGCAGAGCACATTATCTCATTGGCCCTGTGCCTCCTGCTTAACAGAGTTAAACACATTCAGCCACTGGGTGACTGGCGGCGAGCATGGCATAGCGCAGGGGTTGCCAAACTGTGGCTCTCCAGATGCCCATGGACTCAGGGGAGTTGTAGTCCATGGGCATCTGGAGAGCCACAACGTGGCCAACCCTGGCAGAGTGGTTAGAGCATCTGATTGGGATTTAGAGATTCAGATTTTCAGTCCTCAGCCTATTACAGAAGCTCACTGGGTGACCTTGGGCCTGTTATAGCCTCCCAGCCTAACCTTCCTCATTGTGCAGAAGATAAAAGAGAGGGACAGATAATGATGTTGTAAGCTGCTGTGGGACCCTTGAAGTGGCAAAGCTGGATATAAATTTGTAACATAAAACAATGTTGGTACACTGGAAGGGAACAGGCTCTCCTTTGCACCTTGGCATTTAAATCTGGTGCGCAGGCTCCGGCAACCCATGACTAGCATTTTCTGTGACAGCTATGGGGACCCTTCGCATTGAGATGGAGCATTTCAAGTAGTCTAAATATTTCACATCTATTAGCTCTTAGCAAGGAGCATCACAGCCTTGAGCTCACCTAGAATCATAGAATCATAGAGTTGGATGGGACCCCATGGGTCATCTAGTCCAACCCCCTGCACTATGCAGGACACTCACAACCTTATTGCTCATCCAGTGTCACCTGCCACCCCCTTGAGCCTTCACAGAATCAGCCTCTCCATCAGATGGCTATCTAGCCTCTGTTTACAAATTTCCAAAGATGGAGAACCCACCACCTCCCGAGAAAGCCTGTTCCAGGCTTCCTCTCTGGCCACTGGTCTTTGTTTGCTGGTGAGATGTGTACGGCCCAGTGCAAAAGGGAGAGCCAGGCTGGACAGGGAACCAAAGCCAGCCCTGGGGTCAACCTGGGATAGCGTGGCCTGGCAAAAAACAGTCCTGAACAGTTCTCATTCTTTTCAGAGGGGCTCCTTTTCTTGCTTTTCTTGGCTCCAAAGCCACCCCCCAAATCCTGGGGACTTACCATCTGGACACTGCATTCTGCAGCCAGACCTCTTGCGTGTCCTTTCTTGATATTGCCATGTGCATGAGACGTGTTGTGCATGATTCATGTTTACATACATGCTGCATATCAGAGTCAAGTTATACAAAAACTCAGATCCCTGCCCAGAGGAGCTTCCAATCTAAATCCTAGCGGTGACTTAAGTGGGCATCTTCTTAACCCTCCTGGCTTCCCATCCAGTCATCCCCACCCCATGCTCTCGTCCACAAGACAAGAAGACAATGCTGTAGACCAGGGGTAATCAACCTGTGGTCCTCCAGATGTCAGTGGACTACAATTCCCATGAGCCCCTGCCAGCGTTTGCTGGCAGGGGCTCGTGGGAATTGTAGTCCATGAACATCTGGAGGGCCACAGGTTGACTACCCCTGCTGTAGACTTCCCTAGAAGCAGGACCTTCTTAGTGGTGGTCCCACAGCTCGGAATCTTTTTGTTCTGTTCCAGGTTTCTCTGGTTTTCCCAGGCTTTGGGTCGCTGCTTTTCATTATCATTACAGATTATATTTTGTTGTCATGAAGCTTTGGAGAGGTTCTTTTTACAGGGGGCAAACTGCAGGAGAGGCTGGAGGAGCTGGGTATATTTAGCCTGGAGAGAACTGAGAAGTGATAGGATAGTATTTGAATGGCTGTCATCTCGAGCAGGGGTAGTCAACCTGTGGTCCTCCAGATGTCCATGGACTACTATTCCCGTGAGCTCCTGCCAGCAAACACTGACAGGAGCTCATGGGAATTGTAGTCCATGGACATCTGGAGGACCACAGGTTGACTACCCCTGATCTTGAGGAAGAGAGTTGTTATCGGTTGCCCTAGAAGGTCAGGGAAGAATCAGTGGGATGAAATTTAATCAGAAGGGTTTGGGGTTCAAGGTTAGGAATAACATAATGGCACTTTGAGCCATTCATAGAATCTCAGAGTTGGAAGGGACCTTCTGGGTCATTTAGTCTAACCCCCTGCACGATGCAGGAAACTCACAACTGCCTGTCTACCCACAGTGACTCCAATTCCAGACTCTCTTTGCTTCCCTACCCCAAAGCGGTGATCGGCTTTTCCCCGGGCATGCAAGGGGCTCATGGGAATTGTAGTCCATGAACATCTGGAGGACCACAGGTTGACTACCCCTGCTCCGTGTTCGTCAGTGGAACAGTTCCTCTGGAAGCATGGAGGGGCTGTCCTTTGGAAGTTTTTAAGCAGAAGCTAGATGGCCATCAGACAGCAATGCTGAATGCTGACTCTGTGAATTTAGACAGATCGGGGGGGGGGGGACAGGAAGGGACGAGTGGCCCTTTCTTAGATGCCCAGGGTAATGCCAATCACCACTTTGGGGTCAGAAATGAATTTACCTCCAGCCAGATTGGCCCTGGGATCCTGGAGGTTTCCTGCTTTCCTCTCAGCATAGAGCAGGGGTTGCAGGGTGCATGGGGTAGGAAGGAGGTTGTGGTGAATTCCTGTGTTATGCAGGTGGTTGGACTAGATGACCTCTGAGGTACCTTCCAGCTCTCTGTTTCCACAGAGCCAAATGCACATCCAAAAGAATCATACGGTACGCATGCAATCTAGGTTACGGAGCAGGCCACAAGAACTAAACAACCAAAAACTGGCTGGGCAAAGCAAGACCAAATGCATGGGCCAACACATGTTAGACTTTTCCTGCTTCCTACCATTGACCAGACGGCTGAAGAGATCCACTGGTTTTAAGTGGACAAGAGGTTTTCCTGTTCATCTGTGTGTTGGGAGGTGGGAATGCTCTTGAACTGCAAAATGTAAGCCATCTCCTGTCTTTTTAGAAGAATAGTTCTTATATGCCGCTTTTCTCTCCCTGAAGGAGTCTCAAAGTGGCTTACAGTCGCCTTCCCTTTCCCCTCCCCACAACAGAAACCCTGTGAGGGAGGTGAGGCTGAGAGAGCCCTGAGAGAACTGCTCGATCAGAACAGCTTTATCAGTGTCATGGGGGGCCAAGGTCACCCAGCTGGCTGCATGTGGAGGAGGAGGGTGGAATCAAACCCAGCTGGCCAGATTAGAAGTCCGCACTCCTAACCACGACACCAAGCTGGCAGTACCTTAAGGGACTTGGCAGTCTTCAAGCAAAGGTTGGATACCACACTTTTCTTGGATGCTTTAGGATGCTTAGGGCTGATCCTGCGTTGAGCAGGGGGCTGGACTAGATGGCCTGTATGGCCCCTTCCAACTCTATGATTCTATGATTCTATGACTCTCTGCAGAGACCCCCACGTAGGACCAAACCAAGGGTCTCACTGGTCTCCTTTGCAGTTCCAGAACCTGCAGCTGGAGCGGGAGATGCGCCTGGCTTCCAACTACGCCCTGGCCAAGCAGAACCTGGCCCTGCAGCCACGCCTGGAGAACGGCAAGGCCTCCTTGGCCATCAAATACCAGGAACTGCGGGAACTTCGAGAGACATGTCGAGAGAAGCAGCAGCGCCTGGGTGAGACAACGGGTGGGGAGGTTTCCCCTCTCATCCTAATCCCTCCCTCGTACCCCATGCCCGCCGAGGGAATCATTATGGTGCCCACCCCGTGGCCTGTAGACTGACCTAAGCCCATTCTGCACGCACTGGATAATACACGTTCAGTGTGCTTTTGCGGCTGGATTTTCCTGTGCAGAAAAGGAAAATCCTCTTCGAAACTGCATTGAAAGCGCATTATCTAGCGTGTGCAGAATGGGCCCAGGATCAACCCAGCTTAGCTTCTGAGACCTGGGGAGACCAGGCTAGCCTGGGCTATCCATTAGGATCAATGCTTCTGTGTGCAAAGGATTCTTTAGTATGGAGAAGTTCTCTGTTATGGCCATTCACGCTTGCCTGTTGGAGTGACAGAACCCAGGCACCGGGCAAGCAGCCCAATGGCTCTTTCGGAGGCTGAAACACCCGGACCTATGTGGACAGGCGAGCCTGATCTCATCAGAAGCTAAACTGCATCAGCCCGGACTAGTATTTGGATGGGAGACCTCCAAAGAACACCTCGGGTTACAACACCAAGGCAGGCAATGGCAAACCACCTCCAAGGACCTCTTGCCTGGCTGCTAGGTGATCTTAGGTTCTCCTGGCTACACTGCAAACTTTGTACAAGAACGAATGAACAAATGAATGAACGAATGAACGAATGAACGAATGAACGAACGAACGAACGAACGAATGAATGAATGAATGAATGAATGAATGAATGAATGACACAGGTCAAAGCCACTGTTGTTCTAGATGGATTGGTAGGTCCCAGAAGCCTTACGTTTGGTCCATGTTGGGTGGTGGCTGATCCGGAAAACCTCCTCCCTCCCTGAGTCACGTTTGCCTGGGAGGAAGTGTGTTTGTGTGTGTGTGTGAAGTAACTGTGCAAAGACTAACACTCTTCTCCCTCTTGCAGGGGCCTGTATGGAAAAGTGGACCCCGCAGAATGCCGTCAGCAGGCTGCAGGCTGAACTGGATGGAGTGGAGGCTAAAGTGGAGGTGAGTCAAAGCCCGAATTACGGGGCCCGGCTCTCTTAGGCAGGGGTAGTCAACCTGTGGTCCTTCCAGATCTTCATGGACTACAATTCCCATGAGCCCCTGCCAGCGTTTGGGAATTGTAGTCCATGAACATCTGGAGGTCCACAGGTTGACTACCCCTGCTCTCAGGGATATGCCGGACCCCTGCCCGGCATTTCCGCTTTTCAATTTTGTACAGTAAGTTTCTAGCCCATAGGTTTACAGACACATAAGCAGCAGTCTAGGTGGGCTGGATTGTATCCGGTGAGTAGTAAAACGCCTACTGCCTCCTAACCTCCCAGACAAGAAGAGTAAAGCCAGTGGTATGGCTGACGTGTCACGGAAGCAGTGGGATCCCACTTCCTTTCCCTGCAGCGTACCGCACTGGCCGAGGAAGAAGAAGGGGGCAGGGTTTCTCTATTTTTTTCCTCCCTTGTCAATCAGTTTTGCTCCCACAGGGCTGTGTTATTCTCCCAGCCACGGTGAAGGTTTGTTCTGGATGTGTGCTTGGCCGTTAATATTATCATTTCAGTGTGTTGATCTGCTGCTTGAGCTAAAGTCTGGCTGTGGAGCAGACCGTCCCCCCTGCAAGGGAGACCTCAAGAGTGTTCTTCCTGTAAGAAAATGGCGGGAAAGGAAATGCTTAAAGCCCCTTCCCCCCAGGAGGTTCTCTTCCTGGATAAAGCAACCCTGGCGGCTACTTTTGCAAAAAGGTGGGGGGGGGGGGCGGAAGGTTATTTCAGTAAAAATCAGCCCTGAGTTGCCACATTCCCGGTTCTGATGCCATCGTAGGCTGATGCCCCAGGCCACACTCTCTGACACAGACCTAAGGGCTGCACACAGTGTGCGATCACAGCAGACACCCCCGCCCCGCCTCCACCAACATGGAGGCAGACCTGATCTCTACGTAGAAGGAGGCTCAAAGCGGCTCAAAGCCTGAAGGAGGCTCAAAGCGGCTTACGGTCACCTTCCCTTTCCTCTCCCCACAACAGACACCCTGTCAGGTGGGTGAGGCTGAGAGAGCCCTGATATCACTGCCCGGTCAGAACAGCTTTATCAGTGCCATGGCAAGCCCAAGGTCACCCAGCTGGCTGCATGTGGGGGAGCGCAGAATCGAACCTGGCATGCCAGATTAGAAGTCCGCACTCCTAACCACTACGCCAAACTGACTCTCAGGACCAGAGGGCTGAGTGAGGAGCTGCTGTAGGCAGTAGAGGCAGCAGTTAGTGTGTTTGTCCCCCCACCCGACCCCCTTGCAGATGACTGAGAGCCGACCAAGGCAATTGCGGAAACTTGCCCGGCACACCAGCAGACCCTAACGGGACCTTGACACTTCCTCCCTGTGTCCGCAGGAGCAGATGGAGCAATTCCTATGCTGGGACCTCCCCATCGAGACCTTTGTGGAGTCGTTCCAGCACAGCCGCATGCTCTCCCACCTCCGCCGCACCCAGCTGGAGAAACTGCAGGAGATCTTGAAGCTGGAAAAGGAAAAGACCCCGGAGCAGCCCAGCCCCAGCTGCGAAGAGCAGCCGGCCAGCCCCCCAGCTCTTCCAGCGCCTCCCACCATCGCCCAAGCCGCGCCGGCGCCCAACGGGCCGGCCCCCAAGGTCTTCCAGCTCCGCTTGGCCCCCGCTTTCTTGATCCCGTCGGAAGCCGTGCTTCCCATCCCCGTGGCGGCCGCTCCTCAGAAGTGCTGCCTGCCGACCCTGGCCACCTCGCACCCCAAGGCTCCCTTTGTGGGCTCCCCCTTGAGCCTGATTGGACACATCCACTTGCCGCAGGCCCATTTGCCGCACCAGAAGAAGAAGGAGCCCCCGCACCGGTAGACGCCGGCACGGACGGGACATTTCTGCCGGAGCCTCTGACACGAGCTACGATGTGCCAGAGTCCGAGGTGTGAGGCCAGCCTACCTGGGACTCCGTTCTCCCAGACTTGCCAGGAGCTGGGGGCTGGGGGCGGGCTGGGCTGGGGGGGAACGAGCCGGCTTCCTCTCCTCTCTGGCTGCTGAGTGTCATGTGATTTTAATCCCCCTCCTGTCCCCCATCCCCTTTAGGCAGCCTGGCGGGCCGGGGTTATAACGCGTTATTATAATTATAGGCAGCAGAGGCAGGGCTAGGTTTCCCCCCACCCACCCCCGGTCTGACAATTAAGGGAGGTATACTTAGCTTCATCCCCCCACCCACCCCAACCGTCGGGGAGCCTGCAAGCACCATGTACCCACCCGACGTCCCGTACGGAAAACAACATTTTGCAGGCTGCCGGCCAATTCATCTCTGATTTTTAAGCTGGCGGTAGGACGGCGACCCCCTCCCCCCTCCCCGCCTCCGGGAATTTCTCCCCGCCGCAGCAGGCCAGCGGAGCACAAGCGACTCCATTTTGTTTTCAGGCAGAGAAGCCACAGGGGAAAGGTGTTCCGGGGGATACCCGTAGCCCGCTGCGAGGGGCAGGGGAAGGGAGGACCGTGGGGGCAGGCTGCGATTCGGGAGGGGGGGTCACGTTTCGGAGCGGACTTGTCCTTCGCCTCCATCGTTCGGTTCATCCGTCGGAAGCGGGAGGGGGCTTCCGGGACGGCGGCCGGGGGCGCGGAGGGGTGGGGGTGGGGCGGCGGTTGTAAAGCACAGGGTATGGGGGCACCGGGCCCAAAGCTGTGCCACGGCTTGAGACCAGATTTGTACCAGACGCAGGCACAAGGTGTTAACAGGGTATGCAGAGGAGGGGCCGACGTTGCAGCTGCAACCATGGATGAGGGAGAGTCCACGATGCTGGGAGAGGCAAACGAATTATACCTGGCGGTGGGGGTGGGGGTGGGGTGGGGGGCATTCTCGAGCAGACCTTCCTTCTTTGAACTTGAATGTTTATGCAGCCACTTGATTGACGAAACCCTTCTAAGGAGAACTCTCTTTTAAAAAAACAAAACAAAATTAGAATTGCAGGATTATCTTCTCCTCTTCTTCTGCAGGTGCTCAGGGGTCGTCCTGAGCAGCTGCTGAAACTTGGGCTTGGTGCACCAGCAATCCCAGATGGTATCGAGGCGTTTTCTCCCACCTTTTCCCATTTGACTCGGGGTGGGGGGCACCGGGAGGCAGGGCAAGCTGCGAGGAAGCCGGACGGGGTGGGCTTCATTGCTTTGGCGAGGGCCCAAATGGGATCTGACTTGAGAGTCCCCCATCTGATTCCTCTGGCGTTCGTTTGAGCGGTCTAAACGGGAGAGTCCGAGAACTTGGGGCCCCCCGAGAAAATCAGTGGGCGATAGACGCAGGACGGAAATGGACAGGTGCATCCTCACTCGGAGGACGGCAGTGGACGGAGCGATGCTCATGAGACTGGCTTGAAGCACGACGTCACTGGTTTGTGGAGGAAAGGGCCCTTGATGGCTACTAGCCAGGGTAACTTAAGGGAATCTCCGTGGTCAGGGGCAGGAAACCTCGGGACGCCAGGGCTGGCTCGGAGGCAACAACAGGGCCTTGGTCGCTTGGGTTTGCTGGCCTGTCAGGGCATCTGGTCGGCCGCTGCTGGGCTGGATGGACCACTGGTCTGAGCCAGCGGTCCCCTATTCTGTAAAGAGGACTGACAGCGAGGGGGGGAGGGCACGGCACTGCGGAAATGGGAGCTTAACTCTTGCCTTCTGTACTTGAACTTAAAACTTCCAGGGAGGGGGTTGTGTGGAAGAGATACGTTTCCAGTCAGGAAAAAGCATGGAGAAGTAAAATCTGCACCCTTTTCCCAACGAGTCTGACCTGATCCGCAGCTTTTTGCTGCTTTTTGCTCACAGATTTCCAGGGTCGTTTGTGATCCGGTCCTAGCTTTGGCTGGCTTTTCTCTCGAAGAGTTTAACACATCTTTTTCAGCGTGTGTGTTGGGTCCCAGTAGACTAGCCAGCTTCCCAGGAGAGAGAAATACATCCTAAACTGCTTTGGTGAGCTCACCCAGAGAGGAGGCTGCCTATTTATCTCTGCATGACTCACTGCTTTGGCTTTCCCCCCTTTCCAGCCCACGGCTGGGATAGAATTCTGCTTCGTCGCTCTCTGTGGTATAATTGGATCACCCAATCTTTTTCAAAGCAGAAGCAGGAGTAGGAGCCAGAACAGTGACTCACAAAGAGGCACGGGGAGAACACTCCTCTGCAAGTCCGAACTCTTGCGTTGGCACCTTCGACAAGTAAATCTTGTGGCATCCTAGTCAAGGCAGCCTCACGTTTCAATTCAGGAGGGGGGGAAAGGGTTTTTTTTTTAGAAAGGCTGTTTAAGGCAAACAAGGTACCCGTGTTGTGTTTTTGTAACTTTTTAAAAGGTTTGAAGGCATCGTGTTTCAGAGTCTCTCATGAGGTCCCTGCCAGTTTAATTTTTAAAATCCGGATCTCAGACCTTGAAATTGGGCATCGAAACCGTTCTCCACGCACCTTCCCCACTGCCCCATTTCATGCGTCCTTCTGTCCTCATCCGCGTTTTGCCTGGCTTGGCAAGGCTAAAGGGAGAGAGACGGGCCTGTTTGAACTTCTCGCTGTGTCCTTCCTGGTCCGGTCACCGTCTTTGGGGCAGCCTGTAATGGCCGGGCAGGAAGGGAAAGCCTGAGAGGTGAGAGAGGATGGCCGGGGCTGGTCTTCCCGAGGAAGGGAAGGTTTCTGCAGCTGGTCATGACATTCCAACTGCTGAACCGACTGGAGGAAAAACACCCTCTCAAAGTCCACTTAGGTCAGCGGTGGGAGAGTCTGGGGATGCAGAACAGGCTTCTGGTGAGGTGCATCCGCAAGGCAGGGGATTTGGGTGATTGCAATAAGCCAAAGCCCCACCGCTGGGTCAAAGAGGAACCCAGAGGCCACGTATGACCCTTTTTAGCCACGCCCTCCACCCCAAACAAGGCTTGGGCTAGGCGGCCTGCCCTCCCAGGTCCATCGGGATGCTCCGCTTCTGCTGAGGACCATTTCCTGCCCAGATTCTGCCCTAGTTATGGCCATCTCAGACTGAAACAGTTAAGATAGAACCTTTGGTGATAGCTGTGGTAGAATCCAAGCAAAGCGGCCATGGTGAGAAATGCAGAGACGCCGCATGTGCTCAGGAGCATGGAGTGTACATGTGTCTCAGAGCAGAGCCCGGATTCTGCGGATGATCTGCGCTAAATTTCTCTAGTGTGAGCAAAGACCTGGGGGAACTCATAGCTCTCCTCGGCAAGGCCAGGGGGTCCTCAACAATTTGGCTTGGGTTGCTTTCATGTAGTTGAGGACCTTCTCTGCTTATTTCGGACCCTTCCCTTTTTTTCCTTGTAAGACCCAGCTGGGCACTCCGGATGCGGAGTTGAATGTAGGATGGGGCCAAGAATTCAGCTCCCGAGTAGTCCCCAGAGCAAGGGGCCATGGTGGGCTGTCGAGCGGTCCCCTCCCCAATTTAGTAACTTTTGTCTCCATCGCTTGAATCTGAACTTTCCCGGATCTTCACTTTTTTTTTTTTTTTAAAGACAAGCGATCAAAAGACATCTCGTTTTTTAAAAAATGTGAACGTTGCTTTAAAAAACAGAGACATGACATGCTAAATACTCATTTGCCAAGTTGAACGTTTTGTCCCCTGCTGGATCAGGCCCAGGTTGATCCTTCTTGTCCAGCATCCTGTTTTCCGCAGATGCCCCCCAGGAAGCCCACAGGCACGGCAGGCAGGCAACAAGTGTCCTGGGTTTTCTAGCTCCAAGCGACTGACATTCTGAGGTACGCTGCCTCAGAATGTGGAGGTTCTGTTGAGCGATCATGGCTCATAGTTCTAGAGAGAGACCAGCTTTTGACCTAAAGCGTGGGGTTGGTGATGCTGAGGAAGGAGAATACAAAGGTTTGCAATGAAATCGGTTGAATTGGCAACATCGGCCGGAAAGCTTTCACCCCGGATTTCGGTTCTAGGGTTCTGAAGGAAGAGAGGAGACTCTTGCTGCTGTGAGACCTTGATCCGTTTAAATGCATGCAAATTTAAAGTTGCTGATTTTCTGGCATTGATACAGATTTATTTTCCCCCCCCTCCAACTAGCCATGAAAACGAACCTGGTTTCCCACCTTACCAGGTGACCCCAGGGTATTCTTTGGGAATAAAAGGTGGGGTGGGGTGGGGTGGGGGTTCCCAGACATCCAGAAATGAACTCCTTCCACCCCCATCCCTGAATATGCCAACATCCTCCTAAGCCTCAGACTTGGAATGTAAATTTTATGACAAGTTTCAAGGGACTTGAAGGGGGGGGAGAACTCCAGATGGTCTCCCTACCTCTGAAACATCGGCTGGAACCCCCCCCCCTTGTTATTTCATGCACAAGCCAGAACTTTCCTTTTTGGGGACTTACTGCAGAACGTCACTCGTGGGACACTCTCCTAGGGTTATCTGATTCCGGCAGCTTCAAGGTAGACCTCATGCTGTCTTCGTGAACGTTTTTTTTTCATGTAATGTTTTTGGAAACATAAGTGTGGAAACAGTATATATATAATATATATATTCTTTGGAATAAATTTAAGTAATACATTTCTGTATGCAGCATTTTCAAAAGCGGGTTTCAGTGTTGTGGTTATTACTGCTGTGGTTGTACGACTGTGTGCAGTTTTGGAGGCCTCGCTTTGACCAGGCAGCGGGCAAAGCGGAGAAGGTGCAGGGGAGAGTGATGAGGATGACCCAGGGCCTGGGGACCAAGCCTGAGGGACTTGGGGACGTTCAGCCCGGAGAAGAGGAGGTTGAGAAGGGACACGGTGGCTCTCTTGAAGTATCTGAAAGGTTCTCACTTGGAGACGGGCAGGGAGCAGTTCCTGTGGGCAGCAGAGGAGAGGACGTGCAACAAAGCAGCACAAAGATATATTTGAAAAGTATCAGCCCTCCACAAGTACGGATGAATAAGATCTCCTTGCACCGGATGGCAGGTAAAACTTATACAGTTTGCACCAAGTGACCCTTAGCATTGACATGTTTTTACGATTAGATTTTTAAAAAATAAATTTGATCGGTTTACATAAACAAAAAGGAACTTGGAAAAACAGATCAGATCGTCGTACTGCATCCTGACTGAAAGCATTCTCGGGGGGGGGGACAGTTTCCGGTGGGAGCACGAAAGATGCTTTGCCAAGAGGTACTTGTGGGGCTGCTCTGCATATGCTCAGAGGCCCCCTTTTTAGAAGTTGCTTGGGCGGGGGGGAGATATACCACGCATGCTCAGACACTTTCTGACTTTGTGTCTGGGCCCCCCACCCTTGCTCTGTTCAGGCTCACAACCAGCTTGAGATGCCCACAGTTTTGAAAGCAAACGTTGGAGCTGACGCCCTCTGGTGATCAGTGCTGGCGCTGCAGGCTCAGGTGCCGATCCAGGTGAGAGTTCCGCCGGCGCCAGGTGCATCGGGTGGCATGGCTGCAGGGAGAAGCGTCATGGATCGGGGCCAGTCCCGAGACAGGAAAGTGCGGGTGTGGGATCAGGGCTTCGGGGGGCTCAGCCCCTGGCAACTTTGGGCGTTGCTGCAAGATGAGACCAAAGTGGAGGCCAAATAGGAAGGCAGCCCAAGCGGGAAGGTATCCTGGACCTTTGGCTGCTGTTTGCTTGTTAAGGAGGAAGCCTCATTGAATGCAGAGGGGTAAACAAAAGCTGGCAGTGCCGAAACCCCAACAAGTCCCCCAGTTGAACCCTAACCCCAGATGTGGGCTTCCCCTGTGCCCCCAGGGGAGCCATTTCCCCCCCAGGTAATATGAAGATATCCCAATAGACTGGGCTGTGGTGAGGCTGAGAACACCTGTAGAATGTTTAGATCACTATATCGCTTCTGAGATGCCTCTGGATATAAAGCAGGGGTAGCCAAACTGTGGCTCGCCAGACGTCCATGGACTATAAATACCATGAGCCCCTGCCAGCCTGTAAAGTCAAACCAGCAAGTCCTTGTGGACTTGAATATACAACACTTGGTTAGTTAGGCACAGGACTTTCTCCTCTCTCTCTTTACAAAGTTGTTTCTCTTGCTGATAAAACTCCTTTATTCTTTCAAGCAGCTTGGGGGGGGGGGTTCTCTCTCTTGCATATTTAAACTCTGACAACATTCAGGTGAGTGACAGGGCCGTACCTCCTGTCTTTCTTCCCCGGCCCTCCAATGAACGCAGCACGATGTCATTGCCATATGTCATGGTTCCTCTTTATTTAAACAGTTTCAACTTTGATCACTAGGGTAAATAGTATTCACTCCTGCAATCTGGTTGTTTACTGGAGGCACCTGGTTAGCCTTGAGATTCCCTGGTAAATCCTGTGATGCTTCTCACTGACCTAAACATTGTAAGACTTGCTGGGAAATGTCAACAGGGCCTTTTTCTTCCCGGAGGAATATCCTCCCCATAACCACCTGGCTTGGCACCACCTTCGAAATCGGAGTGGTGGAGCTGGGGAGGATCGGCAAATCCAAAACGCTTGTGAACATTCCGTTTCCTCCCCTTTGCCCTTCACGCTCATCCATTCATCTTGCTGTCCCCTTGTCTGCGGGAACAGCTGGAGCGAGTCCTGTGCCAGAATATCCCCACGGTGACCTTCCTCGAGTCATTTCTGAACAGCCTCCTGCTCTCCCATCTTCACGGCATCCAGGTGGGGGAGATGCAAGAGGTCCTCCTGCCCGAGGAGAGGGATCGACCTGGGAAGCTGAGGCCAGGGGGTGAGAGATTGAACAAAGAGGCCATGTTCCGCAGGTAAGGTGATCTTTGTCCCCTGAAGATCTATTGGAATAGCACGTCTCCAGCCACCACCTGGAGGTTGGCCATGCTACCTGCAGCCAACACCCTCATCAAAGCTTGAGACAATAAAATGGTCTGTGGACATCGCCCCCCTCAAGGAACCATGGAGTCTTCTGTGACTCAATCCAAGCTGGGCCCAAGTACTTCTGTTGACCCCGGTAGCCTTGCAATGGCCAGGCCCTTTCTCTACTGGGGACAACCAGAAATCATAGAATCGTGGAAGGGACCTCCAGCGTCATCTAGTCCAACCCCCTGCAGAATTCACAACAAATAATCAGTCCCATGGATGCTGTTCTTCTGCAGCCCATTTGCAGTTGACCCTGAGTGCGAGCTGGGTCCCAGGACGTTTTGCAGGTACCACTGTGTGATGAAGCCCCTCTGAAATGTCCCCCTTTCTCTTGGGCGGGGTGTGTGTTACCACAAAGCCAGTGTGGTGGGAGTGGCGAGAAGGCCAGGAGCTCAAGAACCCAAGGTCAAGAACCGTCTTGGTGGAGGTCACCCAACATTGCTCAGGGAAATACATGAGCGCTTGGGAAGAAGGCAGAGGGATACCCGTAAGAGAGGAAACCTCCACAACCAGAGCAGGGGCCTCAACTGCTGGCAGCCCTGGAGAGGGACCTGCCCAGAACAATAGGCTGGTAATTCAGAACCCCGATTGGCTTGGATTTTTCTACTTGCAACCCACCCAGTTCTGTGCTCAGCTTCCCTGGTGGGTGGCCTTGAGCTTCCCTTGTTTTCTCCACAATGACAGAGGAATGCGAGCGGCACATGGCACTGTTTCAAACACTTCATGTTCCGAGACAAAGACCTTCTCTCCCACCTCAGCCCCACACCCTTCCCTGTGCTGACAACAATTCAGCCTGGGTTTGCAACCATCAGTTGAGAGCCGGCTTGGAGTCGCGGTTAGGAGTGCAGACTTCTAATCTGGCGAGCCGGGTTTGTCTGTTGTGGGGAGAGGAAGGGGAAGGCGAATGTAAGCCGCTTGGAGGCTCCTTCGGGTAGAGAAAAGCGGCATCTAAGAACCAATTCCTCCTTCTTCTTTAGTGAAGGCCAGGGAGACTGCCTGGGTGAAATCCTGCTTGGGATGGCTCAGTGCATCAGGTATGCCACTGCTAGGGTTGCCAGCTTCCAGACTGCACCTGGATTCTCCTGGAAACACAACTGGTCTCCAGACTGTAGTGATCAGTTCCCCTAGAGAAAACATCCACTCTGGAAGGCAGATTCTGTGTGATGGTATAAATTTTAGGTGAAGTCGCTCCCCAAACTGTTCCCATCCGGAGTTGGCCACTCTAGGACTGGATGTACTTCAACAGTGATGTCTCTTCTGGGGGTGTGGGCAGGGGGCGTGGCCAGCTCACTTCTGGGGCACCTTAAAATCTGGAAAATTATTTCAGGGGCTGCTCTATTGTCAAAAGGTTGGAAAAAGCTGCTTGAGAAACCTGCTTGGATTTTACATTGCTATTGGCAGGAGTTATAATGCCACCAATGTAACACCGGAGCAGGTTCAGAACGTTTCCCATGCCATTTCTCAAGATTCCTCTTCGGTAGGCCCCTACTGTTCTCCTCCTGTGCCCACAAGGATGACACAGTCCAGCTCGACGGTATGGCAAAGGGGCAATCAGAACCGGGGGCCCAGCTGGCTCTCAGCTCCGTCTTTCAAAGTCACGGGGAAGGACATCACACATGGGCAGGCCCCAGACTGGATTCCTGACGGAGCACGTGGGGGGCTGGCCAGCCCTTTGCGGCACTGACCCTCCTGAGTGGGATTAAAATTAATCTGAGTGGCGTTACCCCTCCCCAAAGAAAGCTGAGCTTGCCCTGCCCCATAGATGCCCACGAGATGAACCAAGCAAAGTTGCACTTGGCTGACTCTCAGAGGCAATCTCCCTGCCTCTTGTTTCACAAACCCAGTTGTCTGGAATTCCTTGGGAGGCCCCACTTCAAGGGCAACTCCCCCCCACCCCAGCAAGTGGGTTTGGCTGCTTCCCTGCCCCCAGCCCAGCCCAGCCCCAGATCCAGCGGAGGTTGGCGAGAAGCTTAAACTGGCTGCTCAGATATCTACTTGGGGGATGGGGGTGGGGAGGGGAGAAGATTGAGTCTCCTTAGCTCCCTGGCTGTTTCCAGTTGCTCCCTGCTGTAGGCTAATAGGAAACCAAACCCTTTTCCCGGAGAGAGATGCACTTCCCATTTGCCAGTGGGTAGCCCTTGGTTACAGGCAGCAGCTGTCTCTTGGATGCCAGCCTGGCTCTCCCATTGGCCGGGAGGACCAGCCAGGTTCTCCAGCATGCTGATGGGCTGCCCGGTCGCCTTGGCAACAGCAGCATCCAGATCTTCCTGTGAAAGGCAAGGAGAGGTTTCGCAGTCCTGCGGCCCTCCTCGGAAGAGCCCAAGCCTCGCTTGGAGTGGGGAGTGTCGTCGGAAGCAAACAAAAGGCTGGGCGGTCCCAAGCGATGGGACCCTGGCGACGTTGTAGACAATGCCGGGGAAGTACCGCCGGCCGTGGGCACCTCTCAAGTTGCCCTTCAGCATGATCTGTGACATTGGAGGGGGGCTGGTCTACAGGCCGGCAGCACAGCCATAGATTTGGGGAGGGGGGCTGGGAATTGGTCGCCCTCTGCTAGAAACCGTTGCTCGGCCCCTTTCCTCTCTGAGACAACACTTATCTGCAGCGACAACCTGAGAGGGCTCCTGAGCATGTGCCGAGTGCTTGTCTCCAGCTCCAGGGATCATGGGGTGTGGCTCCCTTTGTTCCTCTACTGATTTTTTTCCCCTCCCGGTAAACTGGCTGCAGCGGGATTCTAGAGAGGCAGTGTCAAGATCCCCTAAACAAATAAGTGACTGCTAAGGTAGCCGAGCCAGAGGGGGCTGGAGGCCAGCAGGACAAAGAAGTAAAGGCAGATGGTAAAGGCAGTGATGCTGATACCCCCCCCCCCCCAGGATAAAATTATTTTCAGGATGGTGCCTGGGAAGGACAAGGGCCTCAGTGCAATGCCCTCAATCCGTTCTCCAAAACATCATTTTTTTTTCAGAACTGATCTTTGTAGTCTGGAAGATGAGCTGTCCTTCCAGGGGGTCCCCAGATCCTCCCTAGGGGCTGGCTTCTCTAAATGGCTACCTTTACCTGTATTTTAGGGTTTCTGTGCTACTCTGAGCTTATATGAACTTTCTCCCAGAAATTCTTCTCTGCAAATTCCATGTTCAACTCTTTGGCAGCATAGAACATTCCTCAAGATGTGCATGTGGCAGTCAACATTGAACATTATTTGTTCCCTGCACGTGCAGAGGTGTTCCTTTATTTTTGATTGTGGTCACATGTTCGGTATTTGATAGGGGACGCTGACCAGCAATGTTTCAGATCTGACAGCGAACAGCTTAAGCAATTTCACACACAACGGCAGCCCAAAATCCAAATGATCTACCCAGGCCAGACTTGTAGGGACTCACAAGGATTAAGAATCTCCTCCAGGCAAACCTGGAAGGAAAACTCTTGTCAGTTCAGAGACAGCTTAATTCTTTACTTTTCGAGAGCAGAAGTTAACTTGGCAAGGCTGTTTTATTTGCCAGAGCTTTTGATGGTCTTTAAGCTGCAGGCACTTTCTCAGGGAATGGGAAGTTAATGGGGTTTTATTGTATGTTTCTAATCCTGGAATTTTTAGCCACCTGGAGCCACAAGAGAAAGGTGGAGTTTAAATCAAAGAGAATGAACAGTGATTCAGGATGATTTAGAAGCCTGAAAAGCAGCTCACAAGACCGGTGGGTCAAGCTCCACCTTCCTTCTTTGGAAGTTTTAAAGCAGAGGCTAGATAGCCACCTGACAGAAATACTGATTCTGTGATCTTAGGCAAATTGTGAGTGAGTAGGCAGAAGAGATTGTGTAGGTGCTTGGCTCTTCTGGCCCTTTCTGGCATGTCCAGGGAAATCCTGATCAGCAGTTCACGGTCAAGAGGCGAATTTGAGCATGGAATTGGGGTCACTGTGGTTGGGCTGGTAGTTATGAGTTTCCTGCATTCTGTAGGGGGTTGGACTAGATGACCCTGCAGCGACAACCTGAGAGGTTGTTCAACTCTATGATTCTAAATCCTTTTCAGCTCTTTGCTTTGGTTTTATGTTATCATGCTTTTATTTTGCTCATTTTTTGGTCATCTTTGTTCCTTTTTCTCCTTTCACTGCTGAGGTTGTTTGATACCACAGGGATGATTTACTGTAGATTCAAGCGGGTCACCGTGTTGGTCTGAGGCAGCACAACAAAACAGAGTCCAGTGATACCTTTAAAATCAACAAAGATTTACTCAAAGTGTGAGCTTTCGAGTGCAAGCCGTCTGAGGAAGAGTGCTTGCACTTGAAAGCTCACACCTTGAATAAATCTTTGTTGGTCTTAAGCGTTCCGCTGGACTCTGATTTTGTTTTGTTCAGCGCTTTACTGTGTCATTGATAGTTTGGTTGCTGATTTTGGCAGGCATTCTGTAAACTGAAGGGCAAGGATTGAACCCTGAACTATAAACATCTGCCATTAGCAGTGAATGTTCTGCACTGTTCTTTGCTGAGAAAAATCTAGCAAAATCCACACTGGCTTGGCTATTTAAGCAGAAGACACTCCACAGCATGTCTGGTCCTTTTTCTATGGACAGTTTTCTCTTGTTATCCCTGTTTGACACTAGCAGATTTCCATGGGTGTTATAAAAGTGACCTGTCATCTGGGCCTGTGCCCATCTTGTTAATATCACGTTTAACCGAGCCACTTTCATACAATGGGAACTTGAAAGTTTCATGATGATAATGTTCTACAAGAAGGCTTCCCAAGAAAATTGAAAAGTTTCTATTGGTTAAGACTGTAGTTATTCCATAGTTAAATGAAATTAGCTTCCTGGATTTTGAAACGTTTACATTGTTGCCGGACTGCTTTCAGGTTCATGGTGCTGGGTACCATATATTTAAAGGCCCATTTCTCCCAGTGTGGACCCATGTGGCAATTCTGGTCATCCCCGCAGTCTCTTTCGGTCATCTCATTGAGGAAGCTGGGGAGTTGTACTGTTCCTATTGTCAGGTTTTTCTGTGGCATCTCCTGTACTTTGGAAGAACCGTTCCAAGTCTGATAGGAAGGGGCATACACAGAAGATCTTCAGAAAGTATTATAAAAACAGGAATAAGAACAGTATACGCAGTTTGACAGCTGTGTTTGATTTTTTATTTCAGATTTGTTTGGGGTATGCGTTTTTCCTAATTACCGCATTGTGACATATTTGCTTTCAACTTCCTGTAAGTTCTTTTGGGTCCTGTTACAGGAGGGTGGAAAAGTTAGAAGCATTGTGATTATGCTCTAAATAAATAAATAAGTTCAAGTACCAGATTTTTCAAGATGAAGAACAAAACTAGAGCAAAACTCTAGCTAACTGAGCGTATATGGTTCTTTTTCACTTTGGCACCACTGACAACCAAGCAAGATGGGGAATTTGCCAGGGTATAGCTTTGAACACCCAGGCAGCACTGAAAGAGATGCTGACTGACACGCTTGGGTACAGAGAAGCAGATGTGGCTTTCAAGTGAACACAAACCGAGGACGAATCCCACCTGCACTGCCTCTTGGAACGTAGTGTAAGTCAGGTTTGGTGTTCTGGGGGCCTCCCCAAAAAGCTAAGCCTGCTGTAGTCCAGGTGGAGGACAAAGCAGATATGGGACAGGTAATTGGTAGGCCCTTCATTTTGATGGAGCAATTCATGCTGGCACAGGGGATAACCAACCAGCCCTGTTAATAGAGTGTGCAAAAATACAATTAATGTTTTCTCAACGTGCAATCACACGTGAGAGATTAACCTCACTCAAGCTCTAGATCCACACACAATTGGTGATTTACAAACCATACCGAAAACAAGAATCATCTGCTTCTACAACAAACTGAAATACTAAAAAAGGTGCAGGCTGGGTAATGCAGAAAGTAGCCAAACACATTCGTATCCAACTTGTATGAGAATCTCCTTGCCAAGCGGCGTTTAGCATCTCATTTTAACTGTTTGTATTGGGTTTCTAATGCCTTTGAGTGCCCATAGGTGGCCAAAAGGCAGGATGAAAATTAAGCAAGAGAATCTGGAGTTCCATAGCTGAAAAGGAAGAGCAGATGAAATCCAGTCTGAATTACCAACAGAGTAATCTGAGCCTGAAGGAAACTCTTCTCTTTTGCACGCTCTAACTGCAGGATGAGACATTTATTTTCCCCTTTAGAGGTGTGAGGATAACTCATTCTCTCTGCATCCAGCTAGGTCCAGTAAGACAGACACCATGTCCTGCTTATTTAACAAGGCAAGGCTGTGGTGTGCTGTCCTTCCAGAATGCTAAAAGCAAAAAGAGCCAGCTATGGCCCAGAGACTCCCTCTGCAGCCTAACTCAGGAACAACACCCCATCGCCTGAAAACAAAGAGGCATTTTGACATTTTATGAGTTCCTGTGCTAGAATCAAGGCTTCTGATTGCTTGCTCCCTCTGTCATCAGCTTTCTGGGAAATCTTTGCAAAGAGCAGTGAAAAGACAGAAGAACACGAAACAAGGAACAAAAAGCAGGTTCTGGCCTAACCCTGATAAGGAAGGGGGGGGGACTAATTCTTTGACACTCAGAAGCCTTCTCACAATGCAGAATGCAAATTTAGCATCACCTTAGCATGGTAAGATACCAAACAGTTTTTAGCTCATTCTTCATGTCTTTATATATTAAAATCAAATCCCTGTACATTGTCTGAATCTCATCTCCTGATTGCACATAAAAACATGGTTCCTGCGTCACTGTACTGCAAACTGTCAGGCCAAAGTCTGAAGTCGTTTGCCTCTTTTAAGCAATCAATACCAGAACGCACTGAGTAGTGCATGCAGGTAGGAACTGGAACTTTGCTGACAAAGCTGTTAGGTATGGCTCTTCTGAAACTTTGGGAATGGAAAACAGGCATAGTGCCACCAATACAGTAACCATGAAAAAAGCCAGCCAAAATTCAATTCTACTGGGAAAGGGGAGAAGTTAAACAGACATAAATCCCCCTCTCCAGTTCAAGAGATTGCGGAACACTGCAGAGGTGATATCTGATAACCAAAACACTATGCTCAGTTTTGACACACAAAATACAAATAATGCCTTGTCAAAATGCAGTTAGAGGTGGGAGATTAAACCAGGCACAATAGGTGACTGACAAAACCAAATCCAGACTATGAATTATCAGCTTGTACGACAAACTGAATTTCTTTTTAATTGGAACCACTGTTTGGAGACGTTTTCTGCCACATTTGGGGTTGCTGGCCACAGTCCAAATTGTTTTGAAATGCCTGTTGTTTGCCCTGTGAGTGATCTACGGCCCCAGTCCAAGCATCAAGGGGTGATCCCATCCAGGATGGACTTAACTGGATGCTGCACTCAAAGAGATGTTTTCTGCACCGACATCCGCCACTGCCAGCCTTTGGGGAGCTCTTTTCCCCGTTGCTTTTCCAGTCCTGGGGTGGCTTTGCGTGGTCCTCAGGAATTTGGCTTTCTTCCATGACATGCTCATGTTTCTCCTGCTGCCACTTTCTCATCTGGCGCTAAAGGCAACGCCGATAGTAGCAAGCACGACTAGGACAACCACCGCGTCCTTCAGAGTCTCTGCATTCAGCTTGTCCTTCTCCCTCTGCCTCTTCAGCTCCTTCCGCATCTCCCGTATGAAACGCTCCCGCTCCAGCTGCTCGCCGTAGTGCTCCCGATAGAATTTGTCAAAGTCAAAGATGGGCTTGTTGGGATGGCGTAAGGGAGGGGCACCGGCCATGAAGGGGTGGCTCCTCCTTGGCGGCGGAGGCGGGCTGGAGGGGGCCTCCTTGCCCGAGGGCTTCCCGGCCGTGCGGACGTCCTGGCGGCTGAGGATGCCCCGGTCGTACTTCTTCCGCAGGGCCACGCTGCCCAGCACCAGGTAGGCCTCGTTGATGCGGGTGAAGCGCTCGGCCGCCTCCTCGCTGCCGGAGTTGCGGTCGGGATGGAAGAGGAAGGACTGCTTGTAGTAGGCCGTCTTGATCTGGGCCTGCGTGGCGCCGGCCGGCACTCCCAGCAGCTCGTACAGGCCCGACGGGGAGCCCGCACCGGCGCCTGAGCCGCCCGCAGACAGCCCGCGGGCAGCCCCGCTGCGGAGGGTCCAGCAACGGGTGGGAGCCCGCAGGCCCGGCCCCCTCAAGGCCATGGGCCGCCTTTCAGCGGCCCCCCGCTGCCCTTTCCCTCCTGACCTCCGCCATGTTGTATCAACACCCCCCTCCACGGCCGGCCGGCCGGCGACGGCTGTCAGGCAGGCGACCAATCGGAAGCACTTCCTGCTCGAGAAGGAGGCGGAACCCGAGCAAGCATTGGCCCAAGGCCAGACGGACGTTGCGCTGAGCCAATGCTTGTTAGGGACTGCGGGTCAGCGGGTCAGAGGGCGCCGGCGCGCGGAGATGACGTCCTCAGCGGCGCGTGCGGATGACGCGAGACGGGCGAAGATGGCGGCCAGCGGGAAGCGGCCGGAGCACCGAGGGCCCCCCGAGCTGGTGGGTCAAAGGAGAGAGGCCGGGCGCCGGGCAGGCGGGGTAGCTGCAAGGGGCTCCCTAGGCAGAGGCAGCTTGCCCCCGGTCAGGAGCCCTGCGGGGCAAAAAGACCTATTCGTGGCTCGCCGTGTTGGTCTGAAGTAGCGCCATGAAATTTGCATCCAGGGGCACCTTTAAGACCGACAAAGGTTTATTTTGAGGAGTGAGCTTTCGAGTGCAGGCAGGCTTCCTCAGACATTCATGCATATGAAAATGCACGCCTTGAATATGCCTTTATTGGTTTTAAAGGTGCCACTGGACACAAATTTGGTTTTGTGGCGGAGCCTGAGGGGTGCTGGCTTCGTGGCCTCCCACGTGGGACCTCTTGTTGTCCAGCATCGGGAATGGGCCGCTAGATTGTGAGAGAGTTTCCATTTGCTTCCAATAACAACTCTTTTCTCCTGTTTTGTTTCCTTCTCCAGTTCTACGATGAGGCTGAAGCCCGAAAATATACACACAAGTAAGACGGTTTGGGAGGATGGAGGAGCACTGGCTTTCCTCAGTTCGCTTTTAACATAACATAGCAAGAGGTTGGGGGTGGAGGCCTCAGGTAAACGTAGGTAACTTTATTGTACATTAAAGTGGGTAGCCGTGTTGGCCTGAATTATCAGAACAAATTTAAAGTCCAGGGGCACCTTTAAGACCAACAAAGTTTTATTCAAGGATGAGCTTTTGTGTGCACACACAATTCCTCAGATACAGTGTCATGTCATTCAGGGCTACCTTCTTCTACCCTTCAGCTCTCGGATGATTGACATCCAGTCACAGATGTCTGAACGAGCGGTGGAGCTGTTGGGTCTCCCAGAGGGCCGTCCGTGTTTCTTGCTGGATGTAGGGTAAGCTAGCTGCATGGGACTACCAGGGTGTTCACTTTTCCTAGAATTGCAATTTTTTCTCTGGGATCTTCTTTTTCCTGAGAGCTGACAGAGCTGTAGCCTGGATTCCTTATGGTTGTAGTTTTCCCTTTTTGACTGCTGCGGTATAAATTGCTCTTGGGGATGTAGCGTGAGTTAATTTTAAGGGACACGCATCTGCTTTGTGTTGTGTCTAACAGGGACAGAATTGAGCTGGCATCTTTGTAGAGCTTAATTTTTGCTAGAAAATTGATGTAGCAGATCTGGTTTTGTGTATTGCTTGGATGTTTTGCCTCTCTTATTTTGTGGATGGAGTAATACAGAAGAATGTAAATAACTATCTGCTGACTAAGGTGTTTTAGATGAGCAAGGGAGCAATATACCAGGTGTCCTTGTATTCCTATTGTCTTGTGTGAACTGCTTGTTTGACTGCTGATGAGAGATGAATAAACTGGTGCCTTGCATGTTCTCCTTATTTTTCTCCATATCAGCTGTGGTTCTGGCTTGAGTGGGGATTACATCTCTGAGGAGGGACATTGCTGGGTGGGCATGGACATCAGCCCTGCTATGCTGGGTGAGTACCTCCTGTTCTGCTCATCCATCAGACTTGAACCTGCTTGCTTTGAACTGGGATGGGGTTATGACCAGTGTGGAGATTGCAAGTCTGCTTTCTTTCCTCTGAACAGACGTGGCTATTGAGAGAGAAGTGGAGGGAGACCTGATGCTCACAGACATGGGTCAGGGGATTCCCTTCAGGCCTGGGACATTTGATGGATGCATCAGGTAGGAGTGAACTATGTGATTGCTTGCAAGAACTAGCGGCTGCAGCTTGGCCATAACACTAGCCTGTGCAAGTCATTGCTTGACTCTCCTATGTTCCCTGGTAGCATTTCTGCAGTGCAGTGGCTCTGCAACGCCGACAAGAAGACACACAGCCCTCCAAAACGGTTGTATCGATTCTTCTCTACTCTTTATACTGCACTGGTAAGTGTGGCCTTCCATTACTCCACCCCACACTGTTCTTTGAAAGTATGAGTGAGGGGGGAAAAAACACAACAGTGTATTGATGGTTCATGTGGCATCGAGGAAGGACACAGAGGAGCAAGTTGGGACTTGGGGCAGAATGTCATTCTTGTGCTGCTTCTTTCCTTAGTCTGATACTGACTTGCAACTTCTGAACCACACTTAGTACCAGGAAGTGCATCTCCCAAGAGAGTGTCTCATTAGCGTTGTTCTCTAGTGAGATCATAGCGAGTCTTGTGTGATCTGTAGCCAGGCTACAATGCTTTCAGCCAGAATGCTTTCAGATCATAGCTACCTTTTCTGTTTCTAGGCCCGAGGAGCCCGAGCTGTTCTGCAGCTATATCCAGAAAACTCTCAGCAGGTGTGTCCAGCTGTGGGAAGGGCATGATACTAGGCGAAGCCTGCTTTTTCTTGAGCTCATGTGGAACTGACAATGCTGAGCTTAACCAGACTGACTCACCAGTGTACCTTTTTCCCCTGCCAGCTGGAACTCATCACCTCCCAGGCCATGAAAGCGGGCTTCACTGGCGGCATGGTGGTGGATTATCCCAACAGTGCCAAGGCCAAGAAGTAAGTCCTTTTGGGGTGTCGGTGTGTGGTCTCCTTGTTTCTAAGAGAGGCCGCCCTAGTCATTTGAACCATGCAGTCAGAGATGTGTAGGCCCAGGTAGTAAATCATTGGAGAATGTGAGAAAGCCACTGCTAGCTAGCTTCCCTGTGTGGGTAAGAGTCATACCCCTTGAGAGCACTATAATTCTGGGGGCACAAAGGAGTCTTCTAAGGTCCTCTTGCCCAGTCCTTCACAGCAACTGGATTCTTTAGGCCTTGACTGAGCCCTCTCCCACTTAGGCAGGGGTGGCCAAACTGTGGCTCTCCAGATGTCCATAGACTACAATTACCATGAGCTCCTCCCAGCATGATGCCATGATTGTAATCCATGGACATCTGGAGAGCCGCAGTTTGGCCACGCCAGGATTTCTCACAGAAGGGGATTTAGCCTCCCTGCAGCTTCTGACCACAACACTAGGCCAGTGACCGAGAGCATGCGGAAGGTCCGTGTGTGATCCCCACAGGAGCCTGTCTTGCAGCAGGGCTGGGAAAGGTCTGCCCAAGGCTGGAGGAGATGCTGCAAGCACATGTTCTTGAGGTTTGGCCCCTTTTGTGTCCATTTCTCAATCTGATCTTTCGCTTCCTCCTCCAGGTTTTTTCTCTGTCTGTTTGCTGGTCCCAGTGCTGCTTTGCCCAAGGTAATGGGATCTGTGGGGACTGGGGTAGTGGGGACATTAGTGGGGCTGGCTTTAGTATACGTGGGGGTGTGCTGGTGACTTCTTGAAAGGATATGGGGGAGAGGGAAGAGCCAAGATGCCCCACTTGCACCCTTCTGGCCAGTTAGAAGTTGCCTGCACTGATGCTCAGAACTTTCCCAGCATGAGGTTTGCGACCACTGTCAGCCTGATAAAGTATATTCCGTGGGGCTTGTGGTCCAGACACATATGACCCTTCCTTCCAGAATAGAATGGTTTCTGTTCTGTTCGGCCAGCATTGCTTATTTTCAGTCCCCATCACACAGGATTATAGGCGCCACCTGTAGAACCGGAACACCCACACCCTCTGTCCCTTGGCAACAACGCTTGTGGGTGTGTCCTCTTCAGTTTGTCACACCCTCGTGTGCTACGGTGGGAGCAGGAGCCGCTTCCCTTACAGTAGGCCAATTAACATGCTTCCTTTTCAGGGCCTCGGCACGGAGTGCAGTAATGAAGAACCGGCACAGGCAAAATTCGTCTGTGAAAGGTACCGAGTGGGGAGACAGGAGATACACCGATGGGGTCGATGGTGGGCAGAGTCCGGGAGGCTTTAACCAAGGAGCAGGGCAGTTGAGAGCCCAGGGAACATTATTTCCGTAAACAAAGCCTTCAGTCAGGCTATTGTACATTTTGCCGGGGGGGGGGGGATGGGCGGGCTGGCGGACTGGAAGGCCATCTGTCCAGTTCCAGCCTCACGCACTGGTCATGCAAGAACTGTGTGGGGCATGAGAGGCAATAGAATGACCCTGTGGTTGGGATTTCATTCTTCCTCCGGGAGGATCGGGTACAGTTCAAGTTGCGTGCCCTTGTCCCCTGTGCCCTCCCCCATTAAACTTGTAAGGATTATGGTTCTCCACTCCCCCCCCCCCCAAATCAAGTCATGAGGGCAGCATGCCTGCAGCCACGTCCACCAATGAGGCGCGTCTCCTCCTCGGAAGCAGCCAAGGGCACCCCACGCACCCTGTGCTGCTTGAGCGAGAGACGGACAGCAACAGCCCGAGGACCATCGTCGTGGCAACCAGCAGCTTTGGGTTGCTGTGTTTTCCTGCCTCGCACATGCCAGGAGAGGAAGAGCCCTGGAGCAGCCCCTCGACACGTGGGGTTGACAGTTCTCCCAGCATCCCAATTCAGTCAGCCGTTCTGGCTCCCTGTTGCAGGAAGCAGGCTTGAAAGGGAGCAGCTTGGGGGAGGCTCCCTGGCGAGGTCGGGGCAGGGCCAGACGGAGCAGAGTCTGCCTCCTTTACAGTGTCTTCTCTGCCCCCAGAATACGGTTTAAGAACGCCAAAGGGCAGTCGGCAAAGAAAAGCCGGGATTGGGTGCTGGAAAAAAAGGAGCGACGGAGACGGCAGGGCAAGTGAGTACTTCCTTTTGCCCCGGGGAGCATCTGATTGCAACGCCGCCCCTTTTACTAAGTTCCCCCTTTGGCCCCTTCTGAAAACCCACCTCTTTTGCTTCACCCGCAGGGAAGTGCGCGCAGACACGAGATACACCGGCCGAAAGCGGCGGCCTCATTTCTGAGACCCCACCCCACCTTTGGGACTGCCTCTGTTCTGTGGAGCACGGAGCCTGACACTGGGGGCCTCTTCTAGGGGAAGACGCCGGCCAGAGCCCTGCCTCTGAACTTGCAGCTGGGTCCACGCAAAGGCTGTTTGGAGGGTTTTGTGTCGCATTCGTCTTGGCTGCTGCGGCCCTGCTTTCCAAAGCCTTTCTCCGGCCACGACGGCAGCCCTGCTGGTTCGCTCCGTGTGCTGCACGGATCGGGGGAGACATTAAAACTCTTTTGGAGATCCTGCTGGTAAAGAAGTCCAGAAAGGGGCCTTTAAAAAGATTAAAACTGTTGACTCGATGGCTGTCTCCTTGCAGATCTCTCGGCCTGGCTGTTTCTCCGTTGAGGAATTCCCAAGGCAATGCATGGTTTACCTAGGGGCTGGTTATGGTAGAATTTGCCCATTTTGGGGAGCTTGCATTTCTTGTCTTAACCCTGTTCTTTAACAAACTCTCCTGTGGTGGTCATAATCCTGAGAACGTCTCGAGCGCCGGCATTCTTTCCCTCGGCCTCCGATCACGTTGCGATTTTAAAAATTATTATTCTGGGATAAGTAGGAAACTTGCAGGACATTCATTGCCAAGGAAAACATGCCCTGGCTGCCGTTTGCATTTTTTAAAAAGAAACCCAGGGGTTTGTAGCCCTGGCGTGCTGCAATGCCACGCAGGTGAAAAGCCCCAGATGTAGACTCCTTGGGGTAGTAAAAAGCACAGCACAAAAACCCAGCTCTCCTTCTTATAATGCAAGGAAGAGTCAAAAGCTGCTGCACAGATATAAATACTTTTTATTCTACATAAATCTCCATCCAGAAAGGAAGCTTTTAGTATTTTTTTTCCCACCTGAAATGTGTTTTTTTTCCAGGGAGGGGTGAGGTTTGAGTCCACAGGAAGAAAAAGGAGGACTGAATGGAAAGAGAAGGCAACAGACAGTTTCGATTGCACCTGGACAGACAAGGAAAGAGGGAGGCTTGCAGTCCCACCGGGGGCGACAGGGACGTGTGGCTCACAGCACCGGGACACCTCCAGGAAAGGCCTCCGGAAAAGACCGTGCCAAAAATGTTCCGCTTCTCCCCTCTCTTCCCACGCTACCACCGCAGGAGTGCCGAATACTGGCAGCAGAAGAGATCCGGCCCTGTAGCCGCCTCTGAAGAACACTTCAGGCCCAGAGAGTGAAAGACCTTCCCGAAGCACAAACACACCACTGACGGCTCAGTTTCGACATGCGACAAAGGCGAGAGTAATCCGTTGAAGGGTGCGCAGGCCCCGGGGGTGGGGCAGCGGTGAGGGAACAGCCCCCCGGGAGGCTCCACTACTTAGAGGAAGAAAGCCGCAAAGGATGGAAAGCCCCTGAATGGGACGGGGGTGGGCGTGAGGAGCATCAGCCTCTCTCTGGCGAGTTGGAGCTGCCATCTGGGGACAGGCTGTTTCTAATACTCGGCTCTTGCCCCAGCAGCCAGTGCAGAATGCGGACAGGGCGACCCTCTCCTAACACCCAGCAGGCGCTTCTCGGGTCTCCGCCTTCTTTCTGCCTCAACCACTTGAGCAGCTGCAGGGGAGATGACTCTGCGGCATCAGCCACTGGATGAAAAACCATCCCGGCGTGTACGACAGCCCCAGTTTGGTGGCTCGCAGCCTCTCTCCCTGGCAAAGGGCAACATCCTCTCTATCTGAAACTAGGCGGCTCAGGGGGGCTGCTGCCCCACACTGTGGGGTCGGTGAACTTGCCCTCTCCCAGAGGAAGGTTCTCCACCCTACCAAGCCCTCCTATAACCCATAGCTTGAAACACCAGCGTGGGATCAGCGATACGTTCAGAGATTGCATCCAACTGGGATTTCACCTCAGGACCAGATAATGGGTTTTGAGATGGGCTTTGAAATGGGGAGTCAGCCCACCTTCCTCCCTAGGCGAGGGGAGTGCCCTGCAGCCAGGACCCTTCCCTCCCACCTTTTCTACATAGGGTGCTGTCTTGGCAGTCATCTTGGAGACACAAGCCAGCCGTTGGGCGCTCCTTAACAAGACCTCAGTTCCCGTCTTAGAGATGAATCCCTCCCTGGCAGGGGCATCGCCACTGGGGTAGAACGGAAGAGGGACTTCCTGACCAGCGGATTCTGAAAGGGGCTGCTGGGGTTCCCCTGTGATTCGCCTGTGTCTCAAAGATGAATCCCTCCCTGGCAGGGGCATCGCCACTGGGGTAGAACGGAAGAGGGTCTTCCTGCCCAGCGGATTCTGAAAGGGGCTGCTGGGGTTCCCCGTCATTCGCCTGCCCTGAACACGAGGGAGGTGCGTCAGTTCTTTGAAAAGATTGCTGGTGATGTGAAACTGCTGGAAAGCGACCCAGAGCCGCCTGGGGCGAGGCTGGCTGGCTGAGCCGCACCCCTTCACGTTAAAGACAAGGCCGTTGGGCCGCGGCAGAGAGTGGGCGATTTGGCACTTGCTGCGTTGCATATTTAAGCTCGGACGGGGGGAGCCGGCGGCATCGTCTTCGCACCCGAGGTTGAGTGCAGAAAGGCTTTCCCTCCTGTCGTGCGCCCAGAAAAAGTGGGCCAGGACGGATTGGCAGTGGCCAAAGAGAATCTGCTGGGCAGGGAGGGAAGGGGGAGGAAGACTCTTGGCACCTTTTTTCACTTCCCTTCTGGGGCGGGGTGCAGAGTCACGCTCCCCACGGCCGCCTCAGCCAGCAGGCACAGCCAAGGGGGTGAAGAGCTATTGAACTGGGCTGGACTGAGCAACGCTGCAGACGAGAGGCAGCAGGTAGGGCACTGGTCTTGCAGAGGGACATGTCAGCACTGGGCTCCGGCACGCACAATTCTGTAGACGGGGCGAAAGGCAGGTGCTTTAGAAACGCAGTCGTTGCTAGCCTGCTCCCGGGAAAGCAGTTTTTTTGGGGGAGGAGGGGCTTGGCTGCCATGCATAGCTCGAGTTGCAAACATGCATTGCATAATCTCTTCTAGTCACAACACCGGGGGACAGAAATGGGGCACGGTATGTTGACATGGCACAGAGCTGTTTTTGTACATGATGCGGCAGGGGAAACCCTGGGTTTGCAGCAGGATCCATGAAAAGGGGGGGGGGCGTAGGCATCAGTACAGGGGTACAAGACACAACTGTAAACATTTCCCCCATTCGTCTTTTGCGCTGGGAGGTATGGAAGTGAACCTGACTGTCTCCCCCCCACCCCCCACTGAGCAAAAGGCACCTCCTGCTGCAGTGTGTTGGGGTGGGTGGGTTGCCTCCTCTGCAGAGGGCAAAACAGGCGCAGATGGAAACCAGAAGCCCGTTGGGCGTACAGCATCGAAGCAGCTTCTGCAGGGCCAAGGTTTGATGCCCTGGTCTGCTGGCCGGGCCCAGTCTCCAAGCACAGGAAGGGCAGGGAAGTGATGTGAGCCACTCTGGACCCCCCCTTACGGGGAATGCTTAAGGTATAAATATCCAGATCGATGAAGTGGAGAGCGTCCAACGCAAACGGTGGAGAGGAGGGGAAAACCAGGGACGGTGGGTGTGCATCAGAAAAGCTAAATGCTCTCTCGGGCAGCAAAACCAAACTGCCCCTCGAGCATTCTTAAGAGGGAATGCCAAAAGATGACTAAGCTTGAAGAAGAATAGCAGCCCAGCTTGGGCAACAGGAGAGGGGGGCTCGCCTCCCTCCTTGGCGCCCCCTGCAGGCCAAAGGCAGGAAGCGACGAGATTAGGCCTGGGATGGCTGCAGCTGGTTTCCCTGGGCTGCCTTGACGCCAAGTCCCACTTTGGGAAAAGGGCAGGGAGGAAGGGTGTCTGGACTTCAAGGCCAGGAGGCGAGAGCGAAGGACATCTGCGACGGGGAGCATCACAGGACCGCCCCGCCCCCCGCCACTTCCCAGCATGCCGCAGCACCGCCTCTCCCCGCGCACACTGTACCGAACACGCAGCGTTAACACAGACGATCATGCATTGGAAATGGAAGTGCTGGTCGGCAAGGCTTCCCCGCCACGGCCGTGGGGGTCAGGCAGGACAGGAAGGGTCATCCCCCGCGGGCCGGCGATTCGGCCACGTCTCCTCGCCTCCTCTTTCCCAAAGACAAAAGTCCGGGCGGCGGCCTCCGCCTAGCCGAAAATCCCGCCGAAGGTGGAGGCGATGACGATCCCCAGCACGACGCAGCAGACGATGATCAAGATCTTCTTCTGCTCGGGGGGGGACAGGGAGACAAAATGGCCGCACCATCGTCAGCACGGGGCCCCTCAAGAATACTCCCCCCGTCAGAAAGGCCCCGGGGTTGGTCCTTGATGAGGCCCTCACCCCAGGTTGCTTGAACAGGACTTTTGTTTAAAAACGGGGGCCGGGCCTGAAGGAGGGGGAACCCAAGACCCTCCTCCCCTCCAATTGAGGTTCTCAAGAACAAGCCCCACTAACAACTTCATGGTGGGAGAAGGGGCAGGATACGAACTCGAACTCATCTGGAGGTGAAGCAGGAAGCTCATGGGAGAAGAGGGGCCAGATGCCACGCAGGAGTGCTTCTGGCCAGGACTTGGGGTGGGGGGCGGTGAATTTGGAATAGGGCTTCCAACTGAGTGTTGGGACATATGGGAGGGGTGGACCTTGGGGAAGTGGGAGGCCTTGGCATGGCGTAATGCGTTGGAGTCCGCCTGGCCAAGTGGCCATTTTCTCCAGGGGAACCGATCTCCTTTTCCTGGAGACCAGTTGTAATACTGGGCGCTCTCCCGGCCTCCTCGGGAATTTGGGAACTAGAACTTGGAGCCATATATCAATTCGGAAAATGCTCACCCGCCTGGCTTTGCTCTGGTACTTGACAGCTTTTTTGGTGTCCGACACGGCCCGTTCCACATAGTCCACGGCGTGCTCCACGTTGTACTCGATCCGGTCGATCATCTCTCCCTGCACAACGGAGGAGGAGGAGGAGGAGGCACAGAGCCGTTTCCAACTGCTCCCGTGTTACCTGTGCGCTCGCAGGAGATGCCTCTCACACCGGCCAGCCCAGGTGCATCCTGGGCCCCATTCCACTGAGGGCCCTACAAGACCTGTCGCGGGGAAGGAAGGCAGAGGGAAGTGACATCAGGATGAGCCGGTTGGTTTTAAGCTGGTTGGCCTGATGGGAAATCCAGGGGGTAAGAGGGGCTGCTTATTTCGCCTCTCCTTCCCAAATTCTTGAAAGCCTTCCTACCCGTCCTCTGGCTTGGCCCCTTTACGGCTAGCTAAGCAGGCCCGTCCCTACAGGGTCGCCGCAAGACAGCTGCAACCTGATGGCTTTAAAAAAAAAATCCGCTTGGATACATGGGGAAAGCTAAAACTGTTGAGGGTTTTTGGATCTGGGGCTCCCAAGTCCCATATTGGGCTGTGCTACCTTGCAGGGGGGGAGCTCCTGCCTCTTGGGGAAGGTGGGAGAGTTCTATGGAGCACGCGTGGGTCTTTAAACCTCCTTCCCTTGTTTTTCTCCCCGATGGGGACGCAAAGCCACTGACAAATGTCTTCCCCACCCATTTGATACCCATCACCATAAGGCTGTTAAGCAGACTAGGTGGCGGGGAATTCGAACCCAGATCTCCCAGTGCCGAGGCTGACCCTCCGACCTCTATTCCACACTGCCTACAGGGCAGAGGTGTCCAACCTGTGGCTCTCCAGAGGTCCATGGACTACAACTCCCATGAGCCCCTGCCAGCTGGCAGGGGCTCATGGGAGTTGTGGTCCATGGACCTCTGGAGAGCCACATGTTGGACACCCCTGCGAGAGGACAGTGCCTAGAGTTTGCCTAAGGGAGAGGCACTATTCTGTAGAAAGGGTGGCCCAAGGCCCCTGCGACAGGAAACTCGCACACACAGAAACGGACAGAGAAGAACGAGACCCAACCACTCCAGGAAAAGCCACCGGACGTTACAGAGGCACAGACGCCACCCAGCAGAGGGGGAGGACCACACCAGGAGGGCAGTAACAGAGGACCACAAGTGCATGCAGGGAGAAGAGCCCAACACCCATCCCTACCCTCGTTCACACAATCCCAGTCGGGGACTGGCAGGGTCCCGCGGTAGCCCAGTGCACTGAGGTGGGATATCATGTGCTCACCACCAGCATGTGTGCATGTCCTGCTTTCCAGGGGGATGCTACAGCTATCCCCCAACAGGGAAAAAGGTTTGCTGAGCCACATTCCTAGGCTTTTTTGGTGAAACTGCCCGACTTGGCTCTTTTTGGGGGGGGGGGGCATACAGGGGGAAACCTACTAGACCAGCCGAAGAACCCATGCTGGTCCCCCATAGCCACCTGCTTTCCGGAGAGACCAAAGAACAAGGAGGAATTAGATGCACATCTGCCAAAGGTGAAGCGATTGAGATTAGGCACACTTAGAAAACACTGTGCATGTGCAAAAATGCATTTCCTGGGCCTGCTTGCATCCCAGATAGGGCAGGGGCAGAGCTCCAACCTTGGTTGTCAGTCCACATTCGAAACTGCTGGCCGTTCCCCCTGAGAAACGACCTCGGTGCTGCGTGCGTCTCCTTCCTGGCCGTCTCCTCCTTTTCATTGAGCTGTCCTGGTCAGAACGCAGGGCTGGAGGTGGCATGGCTAGGTGGGGTCCTGGTCTCTGCAGCCACAGCAGTGAACCTGGCCTGGGACCATCTCGGAGCAGAACCCTCCGAAAAGGCCTGGAGCTTTCCCCGCAGAAATCGGTGCTTTCCTGGGTGATCCTGACTTACCGCTTTTTCCAGGCAGTTTGGGTGCTCTTCGGATCTCGCGGCAGATCCCCTGGTGGTTCTGGCAGGCAGGTCATCTTCCCTGAAGCTTGGAACAGGTGCAACCCGCCCCCCTTTGTTGGTAGCAAATACCCTTAAGACAAACCCCAAAGCAGGAGGGATTTGGGAGCAGATCCTGCCACCTCTCCTGAACCGATGGCTGCCAAGCTGCTTTGGGAGCCACATCCGCCCCCTTGCTCGCTCACTCTCTCTCTCTCTCCACAAATGTGCAGCCTCCCTATCCCGCTCTTCAGCTATTGGGTACTTCTGCACCCCTTGCTCTGAGCTGCACTGAAAGGACTGTGCATGCATGCTGCAGTTGCAAGGGAGCACACAGCAAATATGCAGGATGCTGTTGAAGGCCTAGGGAGAAAAAAAGTTCCTTTTCTTTTTAAAGCATTTGTAGCCACACCGTAGTTCACTTGTAGCCAAGTGAACTTTCAAAAGTTCACTCGGAGGTGTGCAGTCTCAGAGACGAGACGACTAGGTGGGGAAGGCTTCGGTGTCTGGCAGAACACCTGATCCCTCCCCATAGTTTCAGAGCCATGACTAAAAGATGCAACAGCACAGAATGCACAATGGCACAACCCTGTGGGGCTGCAGACTCCAATGTTTCTTGTGATAATCGGGGCTATCAGAACATCGGATTTTGAAGGATTTTTAACTGAATACACGCACACGGTGTAGGCTAAGGGCATTGGCACAATTTTCAACACCTTTCTGTCGTGTTTTTTTCTTCTGGTCAGAAGAGTGCTCCTTTTGCAGAGCATCCCCAGAAAGGTGACCTCCTTATTCTGCCCCATGGTATTTCTCGTCCCTCTTCCATGCTTCAGTACAGGGAAATGGATTCTTTATTCTGACTTTTTCCGCACGCTCAACTTACTCCTGGTTTTCTTGGGAGTCAATCCACGAGCACTGGAATCAGTTTGAGCGTGGTTATTCCGCACATCTGCGCTCCCTGTGCGTTTTCACATTTGTGGAGCCAGTGTATTTTCTTCCGCGCCATCCTTCAATAACGAGGATTTTCACAGGAAAGTGTGATCGTTGTCGGTGGCGTCACAGCATGGTGCCACCATGTTCTTTAAGAGGGCACTAAAGTATCGATACATCACAACAGCCTTGTAGCGATAAGCTTAGCAGATCCTCTGCATTCTTAGCCTCTTTTTTAAAATTCAGTTTCTAGTTCCTTCCCTCACCAAGATCTGCTTTTTTCCACCTTTTGCCACGAGAGAAAGGTTAGAGACTTCCTTTAAAAAAAAAAAAAAAGCAAGCAAGCTGGGAATTCAAAGAGCCTGCTAAGATTACCGGCATAATGCTCTAGCGCTACAGAAATATATCGATATTTTTGTGTTCTGGGGGGGGGGGAGAAAACAGAGCCACTTGTCTCCTGGAAGAGTGATTTTACCACCACAGTCCGATTATTTAAAAATGAGCTGCAGATGGGTGGGAGTGGGCAGAGCTCAGAAAACCAACAGAAACATTGCGCACCATGAAAAAGTCAACTTAAAATCGGCATCCAGGAAAAGATCGGGGGTAAGAGTGATCTCAAAAGAACCAGAGACAAACAAACAAAAAATGAAAATTAGGACATAAAAATGTGTGCAGAATAGGGGTAAACTGAAGCAGCTCTGGAGACAAAATGGACAGTAAACATCCCATGTGGAAAAGCCCTCTGACTGGAGATGCCTAGCCACTGTTCCCTTTCTTTGCAAAGCAGTCTAAAGCTCCTCTGCTTGCTGTGCATTCATGCGCATGAGCTACCAACTGCATGGCCAGGCACGTCCTTCCAGCCTCCTCTAATTCCGCACAGCTCTGTGCTGGATGCTCAGATGCCAGCGCACTGGATTGCCACCAAATTTTGCCTGGAGCAAAATTCCAAGGCAAATGTCAAGGTTCTCCTTAGGACCCAAAGGATTTCCAAGGAAGCAAAAGGATCTTTGCAAAGACCAGGAGTCTGTCGGGGCCGGTATGCACTGCGTATCCTGAAACTCATGCATGATGCTTGCAAAATGATGTGCCAGCGTTGAAATTGGCATGCAAGCTGGCCGGATGGATCAGGAATGAGTGGGAGAATGCAGGGGGGGGAGAGATAGAGAGCCCTAAGGGCAGCTGTTAAGTGTACAATGCTACAGATTTCTGAGGGAAAGCACTGCAATCTGAACTTGGATGCACTGGTTGGGGAAAAATCCTTCGGTAAGCTCTGCTGCTTGGACCCTGGCCTTTCCCTCTCCTGTTTCCTGCCCCTTCCAAGTCCACATCTGGGCTCAGCTACATTTGAGTGGGAACTCAAGAACACTTGTTTCTTCTGCAGATTTAACTGCAAGGTTTGCTTTATCCAGGAGACAAAAGGCAATGGGTGAACAGGGAACTTTCAACACAGCGAGGGCATCACCTGGGCATGGAATTGGGGTCACTGTGGCTGGGCAGGTAGCATTCTGCAAGGGGTTGGATTAAATGACTCTGGAGGTCCCGACTCTACGATTCTGTGATTCTCCATTGCTGTATTCTGGCTGATTTCACACATACCCCAGGGGGAGGGGAATACTTATGAGCAGGCTTTTTATCCCCTTCCTAAACGTAGCTCAGGGGTGGTTTTTCCCAGCTGGAAAATGGCAGGGGAGGAAAGCTCACCTCCCCAAGGAGACGGTGCTTAGGTTGGTGGCCGCACAAGGATCAGCCTTCGTCTTTCGTGCAGACAGAGAGAAGTTCCCTGTGGCATGCCCTCCGATTCACAAATGCCTAGCCTGGGGGGGGGGGCTCCCGGGGTGACAAAGATAAGGATATGGGGAGACACCATCCCTCCGTACACAAACATTTCAAACCCAACCTCGAGATTCTACGCCTGGCGATCAGCTTCCACGAAACCCAAGTGTGCAATAATGCCTGCCTGCAATATTTAGGATCTTTTCCTCTCCTATGGCCAAATTCCCCCTACCACCACTAGTGGGGGATGGAGGAGTGACATTGCCCAATCTAGGTTGGGAAACCTTTGGGGATTTGGGATGGGTCTGGAAGACAGTGGGGAAACATGCCACAGAGCCCACCTTCCCAAGCTTTCACCTTCTCCAAGGGAACCGACCTCTGTAGTCTGGAGATGAGCTGTCATTCCGAGGGATCCCCAGGTCCCACCAGGGGATTGGCATCCCTCCATATCACACCTCGGACGGCCTTGCAGACAATTCCACAGAAAGCTTCCTGGCCACTTTGTCTTTTCTTTAACCCACTCGTGCACAAAGGATGGCCAGCTAGGATAACCAGCGGGCAATTCTGGCTCGGCCTGGGCAACTGAGTGACGGCAGCTGACAAGAGCCACGTTCTGGCTGCAACAGGTTGTTGTGAATGCTAAGGATCTTGCAAAACCTCAGTAGACCAGAGACCTCGCCAGGATCCAGGAAAAGCCAAAATGTTGGATTCGGACACCCCCATGCCTGTTTCGATCTATGGCTTGCACCCAGCCTAGAAACACTTTGTCCCTGAAACCTTTCCTTTTGCTAGACCCGCTCGCCAGCATTGGAATAAGCCCTGAATCCACCCTGATCCAGCTGTTTGGCTGGCAGAAGCCAAGGGAAAATAGCCCCGTGAGCTTAGATGTAGCTGCATGTGGCCGTCAGGCCTCCCTTCCCGCCGCTGCCGCCACCACCACCACTGTAGGAGCATGCAGGGAAACAGCAGCCATGCACCACAGACATGCAATTGCCCCCAACACACCAAGAATTGGGCATTACCTGCCAAGGCCTGAACGCCCTTATCCAGGTGCACGTGGTAGCATGAGAGGGGGGTAGAAACAGGGTTCAGGAGGGGTCCCCGGAGAGGCGAGCCCAGAGACCACACCCACCAGGCAGGCCCTCTCCAAAGGGCAGCATCTTTCCTTCCCCGCCCGTCTCCCCTTCAAAAAACAAAATCTGAGACCTTGTGTTGCTCAGAAAGCCCGTTCCTTTTCATGGACACGGAACAAGGAAATGTGCAATATCATCTCCCGGATCTGACCTGGCTAAATGCTACCTGGGAAGAAGACGTGCTTCTGGCAGTGGTTGCCTGTAAGATTCAGAAGTCTGTTTCGTGTTTTAGATTAGGTCCGGGGTAGCAGAGTCTGGAGGAGTTCCAGCCCGAATTTTGCTCGGCTCTGGGTAAGCCAGCCAGGCCAGTGCCTGTGAGGGATCTGCTAGGCACTGGCTTCCTTTGTCAGCTTGTTCTGAATAAAGTTATCTTTGTTTGGGTCAAGGCAACCCACCTTGTAACTGCAGGTGACCACAGCATCCCATCCCGCCCATGATAACGCGGGTCTGGCCCACAAAGACACTTCCTGCAGCATCCACCATTTGAAACAGAAGGTGGGAAAGACCCTGGTTCTGCTCATCTAGCAGGGCGTGGCCAAGAGGCCACCAGGAGAACACAAAAGCAAGGTATCTCGCTTGGAGCTACTAGTATTTAGAGGTACACTGCCTCTGAACCTGGCGGTCACACTGAACGGTCTTGCCCCTTCCTCAACCATGAATGAGCCTCATCGCCTTTTTAAGCAGATGGCCCTTCTGGGGACAGCCACAACTGCAGTTGTAGAAACACTCTGCTTCAGCCAGTGTGGGGGACAGGGCATAGATATGTGACATGGTCCCCACGTTGCAATTCTCTCTGAAAGGAATTCCCCCTGACTCTGTGGGGTCTGCTCTAACAGGATGTGGCTCTTCAAGGTCCTGGGCTGGCCATGTGATGGGCAATTTAGCCCAGGCCTTCCTGGGGGTGAGCAGGTGGTCAGAGAGACTAAAGGACTTCACTGTATGGTGTTTGCGGTACTGTGGGGCCTTCCACTAAGGAAATAGCATCATTTGGGATCTTCAGGGCCTGCAAAAGCAGCACCAGACACCTTCTTGTTCGGCCCCCCATGGCTTAGGAGGAAACCCTGTGCATAATTAGCCTAGAGAATACTCAAGGAAGGTGGAACTGTACTTTTCATATACCCATATTTTGGTCTGCAGCTGTGGAAAGCCAGACTAGATCTAACAGGCTTCAGATTACGGGAGGCTAGCTTTCAGTTGAACATTCGGACAAACTTCCTGATGGTAGCGGTGACTCACCTCCTGCTGCTTGAGATTCAGGGCTCGAAAGCCGTTGCTGTTTTACCAAGTGGCAGGAGAATGACTAAATCCACACTGGGAAGTCCGGCAGGGGTTGAGACGCAATGAGAGGCTCCATTCTAAACTGTAGCTTACTTAGTTTGTATGTCGATCCATCTCTCAGGCCAAGGTGGCCAGACTGTGGCTCTCCGGATGTTCGTGGACTGCAATTCCCACGAGCCCCTGCCAGCAACATGCTGGCAGGGGCTCGTGGGAATTGTAGTCCACGGACATCTGGAGAGCCACAGCTTGGCCAGCCCTGTCTGAGGTCCTACCGTCGTAGAGCAGAGGCCTAACCTCTTGAAGGCAGGACCAAGTTCTGTCTCTCAGCCTGCACGCTGGGCCACGGTCCCCCCGCCCAACAGAGGGACTCACCTGGCTTTCCACCAGCATAGCCATGTCCATGAACATGTCGTGGAGCTCCCGGATGCTCGTCTCCAGCTTAATGATCTCGCTGTGCCGCGTCTCGATCTCGTTCAAGGCCTGTTTCGTGATGTTGGAGTCCATGATGATCTGGCCAAGGAAGGCAGAAGGTGAACGGAGGATGGGGATGGGATGGGCTTGGTCAGAGAAAAGCTGCCCATCTGGCCCAACTGGTGAGACACCCGCTGAAGCCCTGACCTGAGGGTGGGAGTTGGGAGAGCAACATTTGCCATACGCCAAGCTTCTTGGGGACTTATGGCGACCCCTCTAGGGGGTTGGCAGAGTTTGAGTACGCAAAAGGGGGCGCTTGAAGAAGAAAACAGTTTCATTTAAAAGAGAAACCATTTTGTGAAGGGGGGGGATCCTAATAATCTGCCTTCTTTATCCATTCTGCCTGTTCTGCTTGTTCTGGGAGCAAGCGGAGAGGAAATCTCCAAGTTAGCCAAGCAGGACATTTGGGGTTGCCTATACCCAACGGGGGCCAGGGGACCCCTGGGTTAGAGCCTCTCCCCTTCTTTTAAGGCTCTAAGAAACCAGGGGGGGTTGCCAGACTAGAGGAGAGAACAACCAGGAAGTAAACCTAGGGCCTCCCTTGCACTCCATCCCGTTTTGTCTCTTTTAAGCTGAGGCACAACTGCATATCCCATCCGACTGGCTTAGCCAATTAGATCTGGCAGATAGGTTAATATAGTATCATATGGTATCAGCCGTCCCATAGGTTATGGTTGGGAGATACCTGGAGGCTTTGGAGATGGAGCCAGGAGTAGATGGGATATGGACCTTGAGGTCACTCTCCAAAGCAGCCGTTTTCTCTAGGGGAACAGAACTCTTTAGTCTGCAGAGGAGCTATAATTCCAGGAGATCTCCAGGTCCCACCTGGGGACTGGCATCCCTAAATGCACAGGTTCATACTTGGGCCCTTCCTTATTGAAGTAATTAATTAGGGCATGGCCACACAGCCCAATTAAGAAAGGCACATCTCAAAATGCACATGTACATTCAGCCAATGGCCTCTACTGTAACCTACCACACCCGCCCCACCATCCCCATGATGATGAATTTCAAAGGCAAAGTAATTACCTACCCCAGAGGAGAAAATAGCTGGGTTTCCACTCTCAAGCATGTCCTCCAGTTCCTCGCTGGTGGTGGTTCGGCCAGCTGCAGTGGACACAGGCCAAGAGTTAACAGGAGGACAATGGGAAGGAAGAATTCTGGCTGGCTGGCTTGCTCTCTGAACACTGGAGAACTGTCACCTTCTCCCTTATTTAAGGGATGTTTTTAGCAGCAATCATCCCACCTTCCTATTGATCTGACGGTACGGATGGCAGAGGTGATCACAGGGTCCAGGTCAGCTGTGAATCCGCCCTCTTGAGATGCTCTTTTTAGCTACGTCCCTCCACTTAGTTGACGTTGTGTTGGACAATGTCAGACAAGGGGAGTAGCTGACAACTGCCTATCTACAGCATCAACCCGTTGGTTCAAACTTTTAAAAAAAAATTGTCTTGGAAGCACAGAAGCTTTGCACGGTATCCCCAATCCTCCATGTTTCCTGGTTAACAGGGAAATGCTCTTCAAACAAATTGCAAAGACGATCCAACTCCCAACGTTAACAAGAGAAAGAAATTTTACTTACAAAAGTAGAAGCGCATCTTACATGACACATTCATGTAGGTGCATTTAACTAATTGTGAACAGACTAACTTCCCAAAAAGGCTAACTTGCTACAGCTCCCAGCCCAGGTAAGACAGAGGAGAAGACAGGTCCTATTTAAGATGTAACAGAAGGCAAACAACAGCCAAAGAGTCTCACAATGTAGAGGTCAGGGCCAACTGACAAGTGTTCCTGAGTAAGAGAAGTCTCTTAACTCTTTCCCTCCAACAATTTAAGGGATTGTTTTTAGCTGAGAGCATCCCACCCTCCTCTTGATCCTTTACCTGTCCATACACCTGGCAAGGATGATTATAGGGTCTGGGTTGGCTGCACACTCCTCACAGGACAGACAAGGTGAGCAGGTGACTGCCTCTCTACAACATGCCCACATTCTGCATCCCAGAATCTTTGCTGTTTTGAGCTCTCCTCCTTGGGGGTTTTCTTATAGAGAGTAAAGCCCAGCGTGGGACCCCACAGATAACTACTAATTGCACTTTTGGCAAACGGCTGGGCTGACAGCCCAGGAGCCGTTGCCGGAAAAGCTGCTAATGAGGCTTCTGGGAGGTTTGAATGGCTCAGAGGAAGCAGCATCCCTCTAGGGGTAGTCAAACTGCGACCCTCCAGATGTCCATGGACTACAATTTGCTGGCAGGGACTCATGGGAATTGTAGTCCATGGACATCTGGAGGGTCACAGTTTGACTACCCCTGCTCTAGGGGGACAGCGGGAGAAAAAGGGGCTCATTGGCTGGATCCTCAGCAAATGGTACACAGAGAGAGAAGAACAGGGCACAGAAGCAATTATCAGGAGACACGGAACTACCAAAGGTATGGAAAAAGAAAGTTCATGGAAGCGGAAGCATACAGCGCTTTTTAACACTGGAGACTGCCCTCCCTTCCCTATCTGTCATACCAGAATATACTTCACCGCTATAGCTAAAGGCCGACCTACATGCGGATAAATAAACCCATGCGTTGGGGCCAGTCCGGCGACCGTTTAAGGCCCAGTCAGGAGCCACCAAGCAACCGCCAGCCAACACCGAGACTAGCTTTGCTTCCTTTCCCTTGGCTAGATTTGCTGCCAAGCCCCACAAGACAGGAAGGTGGGAGGCCTTTGCTCAGCGCTTCCGCTCTGCAGACGGCATTTGCAGCCTTCTCCTCTCCAGCTCCCCACGTCTCCCACTCAGCCCTTCTATTCTGGTCTCTCTCATCTGTGCCTCCGCCCCGCTACCTGTTAATCCAGCCATTGGCACTCCCACCCTTTCCCGTGGGCTGCCTGGAAAAGCCACACTCTCAGACAGACTCAGCAAGCCTCTCTGTGGTTCTCTGCCTCTAAATGCACGGCTGGCCAGTCACAATCCAAAGGCTGCTGATGCCACCCGCTCAGCTCAGAGGCTGAGGGCATGCCAAGCTCCCTTATGGGTGTCCCCTGTTCTCCTGCTCCCACAGGGGTCCCTGTTCCCCTGCTTCTCGGTGATGTTGCACTGCCAACTTGTCCTGTGGCCAGCCGCCCCCCAAACTACCTTCGTGCCGGGAAAGATGGACAACTTGTGTTCGGCATGATCCCAAAGTAATTTGCAAGCACAAGGGCCATTTCCACAAACGCAGCATCCACAAGTCACACCCTGTTGTTCCTTGTGGGGTACCAGGATGGAGGACGGATTTAAGGGTCTAAGGGGGACGGCTGCTTACTATACGCAATTCCAGAAATTCCCCAAATTGGAGACTGCCCCAATGACCAAGAGGGCCAGAAACTTGAAACTGACAAATATTCAGCTTAAATCCATCTGCAAATTTAAATGACCCGGTCAGTTTCACTTCCCAGTGGAACTGAGGGCCTAAGAAGAAACTTAGAGCTGAAGGTTGTATCAACAGCCTTTAAGGTTGTATCAAGCAGGAAATTCTAGCAGGAAATTCTAAGGAGCAGGAAATTCTAAGGAGTTTGGAGAGAGTCAAGGCTGTCTGATAGGGGTAGTCAACCTGTGGTCCTCCAGATGTCCATGGACTACAATTCCCATGAGCCCCTGCCAGCAAATGCTGGCAGGGGCTCATGGGAATTGTAGTCCATGGACATCTGGAGGACCACAGGTTGACTAGCCCTGTGATAGAGGATCCTCAACCTCTGCACCAAACTATATTTTCAAGACTTTGGTAAGGTGGGGGGGGGGGAGTCATGATGATTCATGGATGCTTTAAGCTGATCCCTCATGTACTAGATGGCCTGTATGACCCCTTCCAACATTACGAGTCTGGGATTAAACCGGTACAAAGCCAGCTACTTTACAATGACGGTGTTTGTGAGTGTTCCCGGTCCTGAGTCAGGGCTTTAAAACATTAAACCACTAACCCACATTGAGCCTCTCCTCCCCCCATGAAAATGTGCTATTCATATTGTGCTGCATCCAAATGTTAAGATTTCAAATCCATCCCCAAAATGGTGATTTGCAGGGAGGTCCTGCGAAGGAGGACAAGGACTGGGACAATTGAAGCCATTGCGTGCAAAACGGGGCCAGGCTGAGCTGAGCCTCTGGGATCCCACTCACTGATTTCCAACTGCCTCTGGATCCGTCCCTTGCAGCGCTCCCGATAGTCCGACTGGGTTGCGTTGTACTCTGACATCACCTCCACAAACTTCCGCGATAGGGTGGAATGCTGGGAAGGAGAAAGGCAGGTAGCAAGGTCAGGGGCCGAACCCTCCATGTTCGGATTGAGCACAGTGAATGGCTCTCCTTCCAAATGAATTTTGAGTCCAGTGGCACCTTGAAGACCAACAAACTTCTATTCAAGGTATGAGCTTCTATGTGCATGCGCCCTTCCTCAGATACAATTGTGCACACAAAGGCTCATACCTTGAATCAAACTCTGCCGGCCTTAAAGGCTCCACTGGACTCAAAATGCGTTCTGCTCCTTCAGACAAACACGGCGACCCACTAGGTTCTTTTTAAATGACTCCCAGGTTCCCCAATTGGGAAGGCATCTGTCCATTAATCTTTAATCTCGACATTTTTTATTCCGTGAATAAATTTCTTTTGCCCGGAGTTGAACCCTAATGAAACATGACCCTGTGACTTTAGCTTGTTATTCCTGTAAGGCCTGGGTAACTGGGAAACATCTCCAGTATGCTGTGTGCTGATCCATGACCAACTTTCTCCTTATCTACATGGTCTGGTTATTTCCACTGCATTGTCTGGTGGAGTGGGTTGTGCACACGAAAGCTTACAACTTCAATAAAATGTTGGTCCTAACAGTGCCACTGGACTCAAAATCTCTTCTGCCATGACAGACCAACATGGCTACCTACTTGAATTTAGGCCCACGAACGGTTTCGGTGTCAACCCAGGGCTCCAGTCCCAAAGTTTGAACAACAAATAGAAGGTTGAATCCTGCACTTATCCACCCCACAATCTTCCTTTTGGCTTATGCATTTGGACTCCTCTCCCTTGATTAAAGAGCAGTTGTGCTAAATGTCTGGACCTGTTCTATTTCAAGGAGATGGAGAGGCACAGTTTATTTATACTGCCCAAGATGAGACACCAGAACCATGTTGGGTTTTAGGTTAGTAACTGCGTTGGTCTGCAGTTTGATTCAAGTCCAGCAGCGTCTTAAAGACCAACGTCATTGCCCAGGTATAAGCTTTTGATTGTCAGTGCAACCCCAGCAAGGAACTTTCAAGGCAAGTGAGCCTTCCTTGGTGGTCTTCCATCCAAATATTAACCCTTAGTTTCTCGGGTTTGACGAGACTGGGCTATACCATGCTCCCATCCCTCCCAGCCTCCAGCATAGAAAGAAATTGGACCAATTTATGAAGGCCATTAGCCGTGATGGCTAAATGGAACCTCCATGGTCATGAGCGGTACACCTCTAAATAACAAACCCTGGAGATACAAACCACAGGACCGCCTTCATGCCTTCCCAGTTTGCTGCCCAGAAGTATCTGTTGGAAGCACAATGTTTGGCCTAGAGGCTCTCGGTCCAATCCAGTGAGATGGTTTTTACATTCAAATGGATCGAGTAACCCTGGATATTGCGGAAGGGGAGGGGCCGTTCTTTACAGTGGCCAGGCTTTCAACAGCAAGGACACGGTTTCCGCACACAAAGACTCCCTCTTGGTCTCTCCTCCGGGACCCCTGAAGGACTCACTTGAGTCTTCCTTATTCTCAAGTTGGCTGCCGACCGATTCAGTCCTTCCTCCTGTTCAATATTCTGTTCAATACCTGGGAGGGAGCAGGGGGAGAAGAACAGAGCCTATTTTCAGAGACGGGAGGGGAGGGGGCCCGAGAAACAGATGGGTCTCACTCGCTACCGACTTCCTTGCCTGCCAAACGCCCATTGCAGATGGGGCTAAAAATATCTCACCAGAAGGCACCAGCCACACAAATGTCCCCATTTTTTTAAAAAAAGGGATGCTTTTAACGGCAGTGTATTAAGCGCCCCGTTGCATTTGGTCAGCATCACCTAAAGGCCTAAAAAGCAATGTTGAGTGCTAAAAATATTAAGCAAGCAAAATCTGGGCCAGCCCATGGTGAACTCTGTGACCTGAATAAATTATGCAGATTGGCCCCTAATTTGCATCATTCTGCAGAGGGAGGTTGAAGGACCACGCTTTGCCACTATGGACTCAGCAGTTTCCCTGCTGTGTGACATGTTCACAACCCAAAGCACTAGAATCTTTAAAGAAAAATTAAAGTTAGAATGCTTAGAATATGCTTATTTATTCAGAGGCCTGCTCTGCCCATCAACTAAAACTGGGGTGGCTTGCAAAAGTATCAAATAATAAGTCAACGCTTTAAAAAGAATCGCTATCAATTCCAGAATGCTAGATGGTGCGTGTGATTTCACAGGCACAAAATAGAAAAAGAACAATGATTTGGACTGCTTTTCACTGCCTGAAGCGGCTCAAAGCGGCTTACAATCACCTTCCCTTCCTCTCCCCACAACAGACACACGCCAAGGCGAGAGCTCGGACAGGATTGCTTGGACAGGATAGCACTATCAGGGCTGTGACTAGCCCAAGGTCACCCAGCTGGCTGCATGTGGAGTAGCAGGGAATCAAACCCAGCTCTGCCTTGTGTATTCCTGGGAGACCCAGGTTCAAATCCTGACTCCCCATGAAAACTCACTGGAAGACCTCGGACTGATCAGTCTTTTTCAGACCACTGGGCCACCTTTTTGCTGCCACCCCTGCTCTTGGGTTGACCCTCTTGTTGGATAGCTCTAGATTGAGAAAGCCCCCTTTACATTCTCAAAAAATGGGCGGAAGCAAACTGGACCCACAAATGGGACTTTGGCAAAATCCAGCCACCACCACCCCCCAGCAGATACTCACTCTTGAGTTTGGAGCGGACTTTGTTAGCTGTCTTTTTGATATCGGACATCAACTCCTCCAACTCTTCTTTGGTTTCTGGAAGGGAGGAAATCAGACAAATTGCTGAACATTGGGTCACAAATGGGATCCCCTTGCCCTGCCCTGCATGTGCCAAAGCTTTTGGGGAAACTCAGCTGTATTTTATGCCTGGCTGCCCAACACAGCTCTCCGCTCCTAGGCAGTCAGTAAAATATGGTATTCCACCAGGAGCAGAGGGGATATCAGTAGAAGTATTCCAAGCCACAGAAATAGAGTATCAAAATCTTAACTAGAATTATGCCAACAACATGGAAAATATAACAATGGCCCACAGGCTGGCAACACTCACTTTACAGTCCAGTTCCAACAAACGGAGATGTCAAAGACTGCAGCAAAGATCAGACCAAGTTTGCAAGACCTGAGCAAGGCTGCTAGTGATAGGAAGCAGCTTTGTGGCACCTATTACACAATAAGCCTTTTACTTGATAGGTCACACGCTATTCAAGTTTGTCCCATTATCAATCATTTATTATTCAGCATTTGTTCGCTTTGAACCTACCCACCAATTAAGAGCAACATCCGAGGCCCCCATATTCTGAAGCAAGGGAAGAGGCAACTAGAGACAGGATTTCCTCTGTGGTAGCACAGCATGGCATCCTGATGATAGTGTTTTTATACTAGCATGTGGGAGAGCTAGGTTCAAATCCTCACTCCCCTGTGGAATCCCCCTGGGTGACCTGAGGCTGATCACTCTCTCTCGTCTTAACCTACCACACAAGGCTGTTGTAAGGATCAAATGGAGAAAAGGCAAGGGATAGCGTCAGCCATTTTGAGTCTTCATAGGTGGGGGGAACAGGGCAGAAATATCTAGAGAAATAGTAATAAAGAATAATCTCTAATCTCCCCCTCCCTCCTAAGGCAAGAGCTCCATCCCACTCCCTGGGGGGCTCGTTTGAGCGGCCCTTTCCAGCCCCTTTCCTCCCACCCCCCAGCTTCTTGCTGCTCCTCCTCTTCCCCTGGCACAGAGGCAGCAGGTGAGGCTGTTCTCTCCCCTGCCCTCCGGAGAGGAGATAATCATCCTCACCTGCATGGGGACGCTGAATGTCACCAAACGTAACCAGGCAACGCTGGCAGAGCGGCAGAGTCTTGGGTGGCACCAAGGATGCCATGAGGACACCCCCCTCAATGCTTGGGCTACTGTAAGGCCATGGCATTGCCCCGCTGGCTCTGATTACCAACTCCTGCAAGGAGAGTGGTGGAGACGGGGAGCAGCACCTAGCAAGGGGGAGCTCAGTGCAGATGCAGAGCTAAAGAGTCTGCCCTCTGAAGCTGTCATGTCCTCCAGGAGAACTGATCTCTGTCCACTGGAGCTAAGTGACAATGCCATGAAAACTCCAGGCCCCGCCTGGAGGCTGGCAACCATGACCCCAGGCCCGGTCTTCTCAGTTCAGGCCCCAAGATGGCCAAAAGGCACCTCTTGCCAAGATGGAGACATTCAAGCTCTTGCAGGCTTGGAACCCCTCATAATGCCACAATCCTAACCATAATTTGGGGCTAGCCAGGGAAATGCACTCTGCTTAGATTCAGAGGCACTCTTCACTGTATCTTCTATCCCACCGTTAAGGCCCTGCATGCTGCTTCAGTGCTTGCCCTTGGGATTTCTATTCTGCATTCCAAAAATAGCTGGTTGGGGTGGGGGTGGGGCCAAGATGCAGGGACCGAGACCCTGGTTCCATCAGAGCAAAGGGCTTCCGTCTGCATCCTCTGTAAACAGCTAGGAGGAAGCTGGTCTCCGTACTCGGTGGGGGGGTCCTTTCCCACTGCCAAGCCCCCTCAGTTTCCCTTTGCATCAGACAGATTAACGATCTGTTTGAAGTGGAAATTAAGCCTCAAGGACTCTTAAATCCTTCAGTGCAAGGAGGCCAGCAGTCAGGCGCACCTTAGCGGAGGGCTCTGAAATATTAATGCCTTTCTAAATGCACAGAAAGCTCAAAAAAATGTTGAAAAAGCCAAAAAGGTGTGGAAGGAATACAGAGGGTTCTAGGGGGCAAATCACAGGATGTAGGAAAGACCTGAATCTGCAGGGTTTTTGTTTCTTTTTGGCTCATGCGTGTGCCAAGTGCCATCAAGTCGAATTCCGGTGACCCTATGAACCAATGACCTCCAACACATCCTATCATTACCAGTGTTGCTTTCTCAATTGAGTCAATCAATCTTATGTTTCTGATTGTACGGAATCCTTTCCCTTGGGTCTTATAGCTTCTACACATTTGGACAGGTGGAACACATTCCCTTTTTTCACCCAACACGTGCCCGGTAGCATTTGCCCAGCCCAAAAGACCATTTGCTCATTTCCCAAGTTCATTCTTGCATTTCCTTGGGGCTATTCTTTCCACCCCAGTTTGGGGAAATCAACTTGGCTGTACTTGATCTGTCTTGGTCATTAATAGCATCACAAGGCCATGAAACGCGGGTAGGTGGCAGGACTTGGAGAGCTCCGGAATCTTGGGGGCTCCAATCAGGTTGGCTGGAGCGTGTCTTGCAACAGATGCAAATTCCCCAAAGAAAAAGAAGAAGAGTTGGTTCTTCTATGCCACTTTTCTCTACCTGAAGGAGTCTCAAAGCAGCTTCCAATCTCCTTCCCTTTCCTCTCCCCACAACAGTCTGTGAGGGAGGTGAAGCTGAGAGAGCCCTGAGAGAACTGCTCGGTCACAACAGCTTTATCACTGCTGCAGCAAGCCCAAGGTCACCCCAGCTGGCTGCATGTGGGGGAGCGGGGAATCAAACCTGGCATGCCAGATTAGAAGTCCGCACTCTTAACCACTACACTAAAGGCTGCCCTGCTCACTGCTTGAGCTCTCTGGCCTCCAGCATGCTCACCAAAGGCTACCAGGTCAAAAAGTGAGATGGCCAGTTTGCTAACGTGTCTGGGGCAGGTTTGGGAAGAGGGATGTTGGATGCCAGAAGTAGCAACTGAAGAAGGGGGTGCAGGGGGAAGGGGGTGTTCTTCTTCTCTGCAAACAGAGGCACCAAACTGTTCATGGTCAGGCTCCAAAAGAGCACCGACTGGGGTCAAAGGAGAGCAGAGAGACTGCACGGCCTCCTTGGCGATTTCTCCCCTGCATACAAACCACCCCACTCTCTTTGCAGGCATGCACAGTCAAGCCCAAACTTTCCATTTTAAAAGAAGGTTTTCAAATCATCTACCACCACCCTCTTATCAATGTTGGGTTTTTTTAAACAAAATCTAAAATCTTATCTTTGTTGACTATTTCTATTTGTCAACCGCTTTGCATTATGGTCGGAATTTGTGCGTAGGTTTTTCTCTCCCCCACAGGGGCAGGCTCTGCGTGGCATTTGTGGGACAGAAGTGTTAAAAGAAGGAGAAGGAGAAGGAGAAGGGAAGAAAAGGAAATATAAACACTCCCACACAATTTGGGGGGGGGGTAGGAGAGAGAAACAGATGATTTAATAAGTTATCTTTATCCGTTACACTCTTACCCCATTCTTTCTCCAGGGAACTCAGCATGCATACATGAAAGAGAAGGGACCCCACGTTTCCTTCCCCACTACAACCCTGCGAGGTAGGCCAGGCTAAGAAAGTAATTGACTGTCCTGAAGACACTCGGGTCTGAGTTTGGAAACACCTGGAGATTTGGGTGGGGGTGTGCGGCCTGCAGAGGGCAGGGTTTGGGGAAGGGAAGGTGTTCAATGGGGTATCATGTCGGTATAGCCAGCCCACCTTCCGTTTTCTCCAGGGAAACCGATCTTGGTTATCTGGCAATCAATTGTAACGGTTGAGAAAGCCTGCCTTATGGCATTGCATCTCAAGGCCCCTCCCCACCCTAAGCCCCACCCCCAAATCTCCAGGAATTCCTCAATCCACGGCTGGCCACCCCACTAAGGGAGGAAATGGGCCTCTCTGGCAGAGAGCAATCCAGAGTCAATGTCAAATTCATCCCACAAACATGTGTAAATTCAACCCCATGGGGTCAACTGACTTTTGTTGGTGGAGAAGAGCGGGAACGGTGCATTCACAAAACGATAACCCCCCCCCTGCCCGAACTGGGACTACAGGACCGAGGCAGACGAGAAGCTGGCTGGTTTGCAGCTGCAGCTGCCAGCGTTTATGAAAGCCCAGTCATCAGATGTGCAGGTGAGCAATTCTGATTCAGGTTGCTGGGAAAAACATATGGGGGGGAGCTGAATGGGACCTGTACTGGCACAGTGTTCTCCCAGCACAAAAATCTCTGCAGGAAAAGAAATTCTCCACTGCAGAGGGCCAAAGGGCTCGGGGGCATAATATCCGGGCAGTCTTAATCCCTCCCGTCTATCTCTCACGACAATAATGCAAAGTCTTTGGGAAGATCTAAATAAATCTGAGCCAAGAATAATCCCTTCTCTCAGTGTCAAGATTGCAAATCTTTTGCAGGGGTGCAGGGTTCCCCCCCCCATACACCCTACTCTTACTACAGAGTAGCGACAGCCTTTCTGTCTAGCTGGTAATAGCAAATAATGTCCAGGGCAGAGATTTGGAGGCAGGTGTTGTTTCGGAATCTCCCCTTTGAGGCACTGACGGGCAGGCAGAGCAGCCAGATCCAGGTTGGGAAACTCCTAGAGATTTGGGGATGGAGCCTGGGGGACAGCGATCTCAGTGGGGTACAAAGCCAGAGAGACCACCATCCATTTTGTCCAGGGGAACTGATCTCTGTAGTCCGGAGATGAGCGGTAATGCTGTGGGATGGCCAGGTCCCACCTGGAGGCTGGTGTCCCTAGGAATGGACCTCTGTGGTCTGAGATGAACTTTAATCCCAGGGGGTCCCCAAATCTCACTTGGAGGCATCTTGGATGGTGTGATGTAGCAGATCTGTGGCTTTAGCCATTGCCCATATCGTTGGAAAAGGGGAGGCACAATTGTCACGCAAAGCTCATGGAAACTGTTTTGTCTCGCACAAAGCGAATGTCCATGTTTTTAGCTTTTGTCTGGGAAACAGCCCATCTTTTCACACAAGTACCATGGAGCACTTGTGCTGTATGGGATTAGCATCCTTAACAAAGCTGCTCAAGGCGACATCCGTAGCACTGAGGCTTACCAACCTGCAGGGGGTACCTGGAGATCTCCCCTTATTCCATTTGAGCTCCAGACGTTTGATCTTGGAGAAAATGGCCACTTTGGAGGGCGGATTTTACAGCCTGGAGACCTGCTGAGGTCCCTCCCTGCTCTAAACCCAGCCACTCCCAAAATCTCCAGGAATTTCCCAACCCTGAACTGGCAACCCTAGCAGACCACGTCCTGTTGCGTCTCAATGACTCTCAGAGTTTAAGATGATGAGGTCATTGTGGCAAAGAGTGGGGAGCAAAGGGGCCCTGCTGGTGAGAAGGCAGCAGGAAGCTTGGGAGAAACCTCCGTGGGAGGACCAACTTGGAAGGGAAGGGAAAGGAGAAGGGAAGGGAAGGGAAGGGAAGGGAAGGGGAAGGGGAAGGGAAGGGAAGGGAAGGGAAGGGAAGGGAAGGGAAGGGAAGGGAAGGGAAGGGAAGGGAAGGGAAGGGAAGGGAAGGGAAGGGAAGGGAAGGGAAGGGAAGGGGAAGGGAAGGGAAGGGAAGGGAAGGGAAGGGAAGGGAAGGGAAGGGAAGGGAAGGGAAGGGAAGGGAAGGGAAGGGAAGGGAAGGGAAGGGAAGGGAAGGGAAGGGAAGGGAAGGGGAAGGGAAGGGAAGGGAAGGGAAGGGAAGGGAAGGGAAGGGAAGGGAAGGGGGAGGCAGGCAGTCAGCAAGCTGCAAAGTGGGCAGCCAGCTGAGGAATTGCTGGCATCCGTACAGGACTCCAGCAGGATTGTGGGCACTGAAAACGAGGGCAGCAGGCCAGGCAGTGGAGCCAGAGCAGCCAGCCAGCCACCGCACACACACACACGCACACATGCACACACACACACCTTCATGGTTATGGCGGCAAGAGAGTCACCCGCTAAGCCCCAGCTTATCCCCCCCAGATGAGGCAGACTCCAAGGTGCCAGTTTCAAAGCAAGAATGTGAGGATGAACTAAGGTCACCTGCTCTGGGTTGGGAAATACCTGGAGGCTTTGTGGGTGGAGGCAGGAATGGGTGGGATTTGGGGCAGGGAGGGACCTTGGTGGAGTAGGATGCTATGCAGGCCACCCTCCCAAGCAGCCCTTTTTCTCCAGGGGAACTGATCTCTGTTGGCTGGAGAGGAGCCGCAATTCCAGGAGATCCCCAGGTCCCACCTGGAGACTGGCATCCCTAGGATGAACCAGCAGCCCATGAGAGCTAGCCTAGGAAACGGACAGTCAAAGCTGCTTGGTGGGGTGTCGGAAGCCATGGAGCCGGCCAGGCCTGGCCCTTATTTACTGATTTCGTTTTACTGCCCTCCCTTGCCAGGATTCCAAGTGGATTACAGAATCAGCAAAACAATGGGAGAAAGGAAACGGGGCAAAACACGTTGAGCACGAGGCAGCCGCCAGATCCCAAAATGGGCGCAGTACAAACAAGGGGATGCATGCAATGAAAGAGCCCCGCTGCCCAATTCTGTTTGCTACAACCCCCTTCCCTTTATAAAACAGCCCTCTTGGGCACTCCAAACGGATCCAGCGCAAATAAAAGAAGCTTTCCGGGTGAATGGGGCCATCGCTTCTGCCAAAGTGACTCTCGCTTCTCCAGCCCAGCCTAGCTCCATCTCTCCACCGTACACCACGAGGCCCCCGGACCGGTCAGCCCTGGCTCCTCCCCTCGGCCTCGCTGGTGTTCGAAGTCTCCACATGGCACAGATGCAGCCGTGACCCTGAATTGGCTTCAAAACAGCAGCCAAACCTTCCCTTCACCAGGAACTCCCTTCAGTCCTGTTCGGATCTGCACAGCCACTCCAAGCTCACAGGGGTTACAGGAAGGCTGGCATCCCTCCAGGATCGGGATGCCATTCTCCAGGTGGGACCTGGGGACCCCCTGGAATTATAGCACATCTAAAGATTTAAAAGAATGGTTCCCCAGGATGGCGGAAACGGCTGTTTGGAGGGCGGAATCCATAACTTGATACTCCACTGAGGTCCTTCCTTGCCCCAAATCCCACCCACCCCTGGCTCCCCCCCCCAAAATCACCAGGTATGTCTCAACCCAGAACTGGCAATGCTAATTGGGGGACAATCGAGGCATGACCACGTTCTGCAGCGTGCCTTTGGTGCCCTCCTCCAGCGTAGCAAAAACTCTGAAGAACACTTGGGCATCCCTGCAGCCCCTACACGTAACCTCCCCTCCCCCTCCCCAGCACAACGGGGCGCGTTGCATGCCTAGCCGGGTCAGCTCTGGCAAGGGTGGTAGACCCAGTGGGGACCCCGCGCTCCGTCAGGCTTCCCAGTTCCCCCCAGTGAGCCACAACGTCGCCTTGACGCTGCCGGATGGACGGGAGCACCCCGAAAACCCCCTGTCTAAATTAAGGCCCGGATAATTACAGACCCGTCGGCTTTAAAGCGTATTTGTGTGAATCAGGCGAGGGAGTTAATTGATATTTACCCGACGCGGAGAGAGAACGCTCCATTGTTTGGAAGGGGAGCAGAGGGAGCCAGAAGCCAGCCACTACTGCGGTGAAACAGTTGAAGAGCTCCACTCGAGCACAGAGGGGCGGCAATGCCAGCACAAAGGCAGCCCAGCTCAGGATCCGGAAGCGAGTAGAACAGGGCTTTGGGCCAAGGCAACCTGGGAGCCCACGGAGGCTGGAGCAGCCTGACAGCAGCCCCTTGTGCCCACCTCGGTGGCATCACCGAAGTGCCACGTGGGCGGCCTCTGCACCCAGCAGGGGATTCGGGGTTGCTGGCTTACGTAACATCCCCGCTATCTTTCCGCCGCCCGGCTTATGAGGGCCCGCCCCTCTCCAGCGGCATCCCTGCAGCAAGGAGATGCTATCGGAGCGCGAGCCGCCACCGCGGGTTCCCTCCCCGCCTCTGGCAAGCTCTGCCGGCATGCCTCCCCCGGCCAGATGCGAGGGAGCTGCCAGGCCTTACTCACTCTCGTCAGGGTTGGGGGCGGCCAGGATGGCGCTGTGCTTTCGCTTCACCTCTTCGACGTTCTCTGCGACCTTGTCGATGTACCCCCGGATCTCTTCCACCTGGGGAAGCAAGAAGGAGAAGGAGGAGGAGGAGGAGGAGGAGGAGGAGGAGGAGGAGGAGGAGGAGGAGGAGAAGAAGAAGAAGAAGAAGAAGAAGAAGAAGAAACTGTTTTTTGTACCCCACTTTTTACTCAAAGCAGCTTATAATCGCCTTCTCTTCCTCTTCCCACAATAGGTGCCTTGTGAGGTAGGTGAGGCTGGAGAGCTCTGAGAGAACTGTGACTGGCCCAAGGTCCCCCAGCTGGCTGCGTGTGTCTCAAAGTGGCATCCAATCTTACAAAGCGTCCTATTATCTGTTTATTTATGTTACTTATATCCCACCTTTCTCCCCAGTGGGGATCCAAAGGGGCTTACATTGCTCTCTTCTCCTTCATTCTATCCTCACAACAACCCTGTGAGGTGATTCTATGGTTCTAGGTGGATTGGGCTGAAAATGTGCAACTGGCCAAGGCCCTCTAGCAAATCATATGCAATAGGCGGCGAGAGAGGAAGCCTGGCTCTCAAATGCATCTTGCTGTTGAAAATAAGATCACTCACTTGCTCGAAGAAATGGTCCATGAAGCGGTCCCGATCCACACCGACAGCAACTTCTTCATCGTCATCACTGTCCTTGGCCTGCAATACAAACAGCACCATTTCTAAAATTCTGCTCAAATATCCGAAAGCACCTGTGGAGAACACTGGCGGAAAGGAAACCAAAATAACATTGGGGTGGGGTGGGGGAGTTCTACAGCGTCCTAGCAGGTGCCTATTGTACAGTCCCTGTGACATCACCACAACTTGGATGTTACTTTATTCACTTTCATTTTATGAGTTTTATGACAGGTCCAAGGTTGCATTTTACTTCTTTTTTAAAGGAGGATTTACTAGTTTTGCCTTTGGTTCTGGAAGCCAACTCTGGTTATTTGCCTAAAAAATCCCCCCTCGCACATTATACCTGAACTGCGTTGATCACCTTTTAAAATCCTCTCATTCATTCATTCATTCATTCATTCATTCATTCATTCATTCATTCATTCATTCATTCATTCATTGCTGTATCAGCCTGTAAATCCCCCCAGTCCCAAGCAAGACACCAGAACCAGTTTACTGATCTTCTTCTTAGGGCGAACACAGACTTCAAAAGATCTATTTTGCTATTACATTTTAATCTCACTCTGCCACGAAGGAGCTGGTATTCTAACAGGTACATAGTTCTTCCTGCCTCCATTTAATCCCCAACAACAACCCTGCAAGGTAGGTTAACCTGAGAGGCAGAAAGAATTACTGGCCCAAGTTCTCACCCTTCGAGCTTCATGGATTTGAGCCTTGGTCTCCGCAACCACTTAGGCTGTCCTCTTTAGCTCCTGAGCCTCAGTGTCTATCTGGAAAAGGAATCTGGTCAATTTCAGGCTCCCTAGCTTGTCAATTTCACCTCCTAGACCCATGAAACTGACAAGGTTGCCCACTAAAAGATCCTTCCCACAACTCATAAATTAAAGCAGCCTTTTCTAATCTGAGTTCCTGAAATACATTTTCAGGCTTCCAGGACCCCCGGAAATAATGTCAGCTGGCCATGCCTCCCTGCCACACACCCCAGAAGTGGCATAACCATCCGCACCCTTTGCTCTTCTTTCACTCCCTCCCTCTTTACTCCCACTTTACTACTACTAGCTTGGTCTTATGTGGGTCAGAAAGAAGACAGCCGGGACCCCCCATGACATGTCACAACTGACTCCCCCCCTCCTGACTTTTACACCCACAGCCCACCCACCAAGCCCTCTGGGTGGGGACAGCCAGTTCCCTAGCTTGTGGCCAAGTTCATTTAGGCAGGAGGGGACCAAGGAGCTCCCACAGTCCCCCAGCGGTGGCCTCCTTGGGCCAGATTTAGGTGCAAGGAGTGCGGTATGCCTCCTCTGGCTCCTGATCCAGAGCAAAATGGAGTATAGAGAGGCTAAAGGGACTTCTTGGTCTTCCTGACCAAGTTAGGTGCTAGCTTCCATCCACGAACTCGTTCCCGTAAGATGAATCGTAGATGCAACATTACAGCAGGCTTGCAGGGGCACATGTGTAGGGCGGGAGGGGGTGGACTGGAGAATGTTTTGCATAACCTTAGGAAAATAAAAGAGGGTGCCTGCTGCAGCCCTGCATGAGCTCCTGCCCTGCTTCCTTCAAACACTTTCTATTGGGGGCAGGTAATTCTGCTTTAGGAGCCAATGGGACCCTTCAGCAATGCCCAGTACAGACAGAGATGTGGCCGAACAGCAGCACATGCAAATGCACATGGAGTAGGTTCCTCTGAGGACAGGCAGGGCTTATTCATGTGCATTTAAGTTCCAAGCTAAGGTCCTGGAAGATATGTTATTAGGCTCTTGGGGTTTTTAAAAAAGGGCTAGAAGCAGGCATATATTAAAGATGATTTGGGGGGGGGGGGCTAGCCTTTGCTTGTGCCATTCCTCAATGATACGCACAAAGACCCCAGAATTGCTTGTTGCCCCAGTGAGGAGCCACACATGCAGATACTTCTGTGTTTTCCACTCTTGGCTGGCTGAGTGGAAGAAAGGAGCTGATTTGTTCTATGGCGCAAGGGCAAAGTTGAAATCCACTGCTGCGACCCCGGTTTGAACCTCCCTGCCTTTCCGCCTCCGTTTTTATGTCGCAAAGATCCCTACCACAGCTCGCTTGGGTTCTAAAAGGCAAACTGCATTGACACGGAGGGGTTAAATAAGGCCTTCTATTTTAATTCAGTTGGGTAGGGAAGGACGTCTCCTTTAACCAGCATGAAGGCTCGGTGGCCAATCGTTTAGGCCAAGACTCAGATCTGTCTCAAAAATGTAGCATTAAAAGCAGACTAGGAGCGTTAGCGCTTTACGGGTGTAAAGCTTCGGGGACCGAAGGGAGCCTATCGCAGCCAAAGGAACCACGGTCCGGCCTGTCTCTTCTTGTGAGACGGAACAGGCTCGTGGCTCCCGCAGGCCTGCGCGGTGCAGCAGCCAGCGTGATCTGTGCTCGTGTCTCCATGCGGTCACGTAGCTCGAGGGAGAGCACAGAGCAGCACAGGGTGCCGCCTCCCTTTCCGCATGCCTTTCTTGCCCGTGATTCTCGGGGGCTTTCTGTGTCCCTGCAGAAAGGGATCATCCCAGGGCAGGCCACCTCACATCACAGCGACTCCGGATCACGGCTGACAGGTACCGTGGACCCTTGCTTGCTTCGGAAGACCCGATGTGGCCAGCTAAGTGAAGGTCCTCTCCGGCAGCCAGGGCGGATGCTCGTGGGTCAGTCTGGTGAAGGCCACCTTGGTCTAAAGCAGGGGTAGTCAAACTGCGGCCCTCCAGATGTCCATGGGCTACAATTCCCATGAGCCCCTGCCAGCGTTTGCTGGCAGGGGCTCATGGGAATTGTAGCCCATGGACATCTGGAGGGCCGCAGTTTGACTACCCCTGGTCTAAAGCAAAATTGAACTCATGAAAACACGTAGCTGCCTTATTCTGAGTCAGAGCATCGGTCTGTATCAGTCTAATCAGACTTGCACCAGCTTTCCAGGTTCTCAGGCAAAGGGATTCCACATCAACTACTGCCAGATCCTTTTACTGGAGATGCCAGGGATTGAACCTGGGGCTTTGGCATGCCAAGGCGATGTTCTACCACTAAGCCTTGGCCTGTGTCCTCCCCAAATTAAAAGAAGAAGAGTTGGTTTTTATAGCCCACTTTTCACTGCCTGAAGGAGTCTCAAAGTGGCTTACAATCTCCTTCCCTTCCTCTCACCATGACAGACACCCTGTGAGGTGGGTGAGGCTGAGAGAGCCCTGATATCACTGCCCGGTCAGAACAGCTTTATCAGTGCCGTGGCGAGCCCAAGGTCACCCAGCTGGCTGCATGTGGGGGAGCGCAGAATCGAACCTGGCATGCCAGTTTAGAAGCTGCCGCTCTTAACCACGCTACCCCACAAAATCGCCATGTTAACACCACCAAAAGGAGAGGAAACTGTGTGCCATCTTTCAACGTTCATCAGAACCCTTCATTAGACTGCATGTTAAAAACAAACAAACAAAACCAGAGAGCAGGGAGGATGCCTTTTTCAGGCTGACCGGACCGGGCGGCCTGCTCTGAGCGGGGGATCAATTTTGCATCTGGTAGTCGGCAACCATTCGCCAGTTTGGATTGGAAGACATTCAGCTGACATCACGGGGCTCAGGGTGTGGCTAGCTGGTATCAGACCGCATGCCCAGCATGTCAGGGACAAAAAGATGCAGCGACAAAATAAATGGAAGCATCCCATGGAAAATACAAAGGGGGGGGGGGTATTGTTCACAACCCAGCAGTCTCCTGACACCTGTGACACCCAGAGGTGTGTGTGTGTGAGTGAGGGGCTCTTCTTTCTCCTCCTTCCTCCCCCTGCATCGGTTACTCCCTTTCCTTTGTTCCCATTCCATCAGCTATTGTTTTCGCTGGATGCAGCTGCCAGGGCCTCCGTCAGGCACCCGGGAAAACAAGTCCATGGGTGGGAGCGCTTCCTTGCCAAGAGGCACCAGGGCTGGGCTCCCACCAGCTGATAGCATCATTCCGTTCTGGCAGGGAAAGAACAGCATGTAGCCTGACCCGAAGGATTCCTAGAAGCATCAGGTGACCCAGCAGGGAATGACGGGAGCCAAGGGAACATTTGGAGAGGGAAAACAACCCCCTGAACTCAGAACAGGTTAGTGTAGAAAACTGGCCAGGCCCAAGGTGAGAGAAGGCCAGCGCCAGGCCATTCCAAATTCCCCTGCCTTGAGCTGCAACAGGGTGCTCTGGGCTTCAGAAGAAGAAGAGTTGGTTCTTATATGCTGCTTTTCTATCCCCAAAGGAGTCTGAAAGCGGCTTACAGTCGCCTTCCCTTTTCTCTCCCCACAACATACTCCCTGTGAGGTGGGTGAGGCTGAGAGAGCCCTGATAATACTGAAGAAGAAGAGTTGGTTCTTATATGCTGCTTTTCTCTCCCCAAAGGAGTCTCAAAGCGGCTTACAGTCGCCTTCCCTTTTCTCTCCCCACAACATACTCCCTGTGAGGTGGGTGAGGCTGAGAGAGCCCTGATAATACTGAAGAAGAAGAGTTGGTTCTTATATGCCACTTTTCCCTACCCAAAGGAGGCTCAAAGCGGCTTACAATCGCCTTCCCTTTCCACTCCCCACAACAGACACCCTGTGGGGTGGGTGAGGCTGAGAGAGCCCTGATATCACTGCTCAGTCAGAACAGCTTTCTCAGTGCCGTGGTGAGCCCAAGGTCACCCAGCTGGCTGCATGTGGGGGAGCGGGGGAACAAACCCAGCTCACCAGATTAGAAGTCTGCACTCCTAACCACGACACCAAGCTGGCTCTTCAACCAGGGATCCTCAGAATTCCTTACGCCTCTGACTAATACTCCTGCGGCACATGTCAGAAAGAGCCCAAGGCCTTGCTTGGATCTCTGCTAGGAGGAAATTACACCAGTCTCGCCTGGGGACAGGGAAAGAGAGAGATGTGAGGCATTCCTGCGAAATCTCAACAGGTTGCCAACTCAGCACCTAGAGCAGAATCCATCTCCAGGCAGATCTAGGGTAAGGCAGGTGTGGTGCGTGCCCTGGGTTCCTCCTGATAAGAGGAGCCACTGAGCTGCTTTGATTAGTCAAGCCATCCTCAGAGAGTGAGAAAAGACACATCTAATCGAAAGATGATCAAGCTCGACTTGAGCTTATCCCAAATCTGGAAGGACTGCGGAAGTAACCTGAGGCCCCTGTGTCACCCAGAAGCGACATTGGCACGTCGGGGTCCTCAGGGGTCACTCGCCGTGAGTGCTACTTTCCATGCGTGCTGCATGCTGAGGACAGCCGGAGAAGGAGAAGGAGAAGGAGAAGGAGAAGGAGAAGGAGAAGGAGAAGGAGAAGGAGAAGGAGAAGGAGAAGGAGAAGAGTTGGTTCTTATATGCTGCTTTTCTCTACCCGAAGGAGGCTCAAAGTGGCTTACAGTCACCTTCCCTTTCCTCTCCCCACAACAGGCACCCTATGAGGTGGGCGAGGATGAGAGAGCCCTGATATTCCTGCTCGGTCAGAACAGCTTTATCAGTGCCGTGACGAGCCCAAGGTCACCCAGCTGGCTGCATGTGGGGGAGCGCAGAATCGAACCCAGCATGCCAGATTAGAAGTCCGCACTCCTAACCACTCCACCAAACTGGAGCACTTGGCATGCACTCTTCCCCCACCATGTGGACGCAGGAGTCTGAATCTTCTATTGATTAGGAGGATCCAGCTGACGCATTTCCTTGGATTGCTCCTTCCCCCACCCCGCCCCCAGCACAGATGCAGAGTGGGAGAAAGCAGTCAGGAACACCCCTCAACTCATTCGCTAGCTGCTGGTGACTGCAGCCCAGGAGATAACCAAGTTAGGAAGCTAGGTGCCGTCCTCAGGCACTCTTGCAAAGAATAGAAGAGCATCCGCACGCCACCCTCTGAGACCCAGCCTCTGTGTTCCACCCTGGGGAAGATGGAGCAATCCCAAGTTATCTGCACAACCACCCTGCGAGGGAGAAGCCCTGAAAGACACGGATGGCTTCATCTGCGGATGCGCGCTTGTGTCTGATTGCTGGAGTGATTTCGAGTGTCGGAGCCCCCCCCCCAGTTTCACTTCCTTTCGAGCCCCCTTTCCCACCCACACTAAATTTGCCTACAAGCGATTTCTTCAAAAGACACAAGCTGGTAGGTGCCCTTCTCCTTTCAAGCATGTATACCTTGGTGGTTGTTTGTAACACACCGATAAGCAACCCGAGACACTGGAATTATCGGCTTGATCTCATTTTGCATGCCACGTGCATCTCAGGCTCTTCAACAAGGCGCTAATTTGTTGGGGGGTGGGGGTGGCTGCTGGCAGCCAGGCGTGGAGCTTCCACCTCCCTCGCAAGCTAGCTAAAAACCAGCAAGCTGAAAGGAAGGCAGACCCTCTTGGACTTCCAAGCAAGCCCCCTGCCCCAACTCATGAGAGGTGGAAGACAGTGTGTGAAAAAGGAGGGACTGGTAGCTACGAAAAGCCGTGACCAACACCGCCCCCCCAGTCTTCCAAGGAAGGCCGGGCTGTACAGGCAAGGAGCTCGGCTGCATCCGTCCCCTCAGCCCTTCCCAGCCCGCAAGTGGCCGTCTTCTGGGATTGGGCCTGCTCTTCCAAGCTCCGGTTGGGGTGCGCACAGAACGACACGCAGCCGGCCCGGAAGCTACAACAGAAGGGCTCATCCCGAGCCACTCTGCAATCTACTGTACAGCAAAGAGAGGCTCCGGGGCAAAGACACGGACCCCGGCTCTATCCTGCTCTTCCAGGCGGGGATAGGCCCCTGGCGCTTTTGTTTCAGAAATGAAAATGGAGGTCTTGGGGGCCAAGCCGGCCTCTGTGGTTTAAAAATATTCCGGCGGGTTATGTTCTTCTGTCTGATCGTCGGGTAATCCTTTCTCCTAAACGGAAGGGATCTCTTGCTCCGCTTTGCCTCTCTTGCAGCTCTGCTTTCTCTTTTCTCGTGTTGTCAGATATGGGGAGAGTGTGGCTGGCTCCCTACAGCAGGGACCGGCCTCAACGAGGCAGGGGTGTCAGGAGGCTCTCCGGACATGCCAGCGTGGCTCAGGGGAGCACCCTGCTGCCCGCAGGTGGGGTGGGGGTTCCCCAGCCCTTTTCTTCTTCCCCAAAGCAAACAGCCTCTCTTCGCCTTCTTCCACTTCACTGCAGCAGCCCAGGCTCCAAACGGGGACTCACTTTTGCAACCCTTGAGAAGCAGCTGGCTTTCATTGTACAGACTACAATGACCATGAGCCCCTGCCGGCATGCATGCATGCCGGCAGGGGCTCATGGTCATTGTAGTCCGTGGACATCTGGAGAGCCACAGTTTGGCCATCTTTATGATAAGGCAATATTTGGCTTGGAAACTCCCAACTTCTTGAGATTGGGTCCAGTGCCCCATGGGAACTCCTTTGCGCTGGAGACCATGCCCTGCCCTCAGAATCCCAAAGGTGTCCATGCACAGTGTCCCGGAGCATAGGAACCTCTTTAGCCAATAGAACAGGTGCCCTCTTGGGTTGGTCCTTCCTCTGCCAGTACGGAGTTGTGCAGAACACAGAATGGGGAAATCACTCAGGGGTCTTCCTGGCTTCCTCCCGGACCCAAGCCACCTCCGTCACTTGCAGAAGGTGGAGAGAGAGAGATGCCAAGGGCTTCTCAAGCATACGCGGCTTTGTGGCTGAAAAGCACCCAGGCCTGTTCGTGGGCCCCTTGCCTGCCCTCCTGTGCTTCACGCGGCCCAACCGAGGAAAGAAATCTATTCCGTGTGACAAGGGAAACGCCCTGGAAAGCCCCTTCCTTTGCCGCCGAGGCAGGAAAAGAGCCGTCCCTGCCGAGGCGAGGACGCTGAAGCCGCCTCTTAAAACAAAAGGAGAGGGGGCGAGAAAGGAGGTGTGGGAGGGAAGAGAGGCTGGAGGCAGACGCAAAGCCATCAGGAGCAGACAGAGAAGATGCCTGGAGCTCGCTGCCTGTTGGAAATCGCAGGAGGGGGAAAGAAATCACAAGCAACTTGACCTATTTTGAATATTCAACGGCAAAGGACAAACTTCTCCGCCTGGAGAAAGCCGATGGTGGTCGGGGAGGGGGGCCGCTGCAGAGTACGGCGGCGAGGAAGGCTTATGAAACAGTGAATAGTGGGCCAACGTGGGGAGAAAATAAAACAGGAGCCCGGCGGCCCTTGAAATACGAGCAGAATACAGTCCGGCATGAGCTTTCCTAGGATCCAACGCATGCTTCATTAGGTGCACAGGAGGGGTTGCCTCTGTGGATACAGGCCAAGATCACATCCACCTTTTCCACCACCTGCTCAAGCGGTGATTTCATCCCACTGGAGGGATTCAGGATGCCATGGGGTTGCCTCCAATGCTGTGAAAACCCAGAAGCCTCCACCCACCACACATGGACGCATCACTGACCCTGTGGGACTCCCTTCCACCAGAAGGAGCAATGGAACTTCCATGGCTTTAAGAAATCATTAGGTGAAACCACAGAGGGCCCGCCCTTTGATAGTTCTCAACCCCGATGGCAAATTGGAACCTCCATGTTCAGAGGCGATGTTCTAGTGGGGGGGGGAGCAACAGAGGGAGGCTTTGGTCTCTGCCTCCCTGTTTGTGGTCCAGTGTGGGTGTCAGGTGGCCACTGTGGGAAAGAAGACAGCCAGCTAGAGGGAGCCAGCTTGGTCTGATCCAGCAGGGCAGTTCTCGTGTTCTTATGTGCCAGGATCAACAGGGTTAAGGGTCGGAGGGGATACCAAGAGGAAATATGAGCCGAGCTGTCCTGCAGTGGCACAGAAAACCGCTTCCTTTTGGTTTGAGAGCCGTGGCAAACCTTCTCTGCTTCGCGCTTGCCTTGAAAGATCCCTGCTGGGGTCAGCGCAGGTTGGCAGCTATTCGGTGGTGCCCCCCCCCCCTCTCACACACACACACACACTAGCCTAAGAGACGATGGAAGAAAATGAAGACATCGCTTTGGGGATTTTCATACGAAACTCTGTACCTTAGTGTCACATTTTTGGGGAAACAAAAAGTGCCAGAAATCTATTTGCACCTTCAGTCTCTTGCAAGCCTAGCAGAATAATTTCCAGAGCAGGTTTCCAATGCACAGTGACATCAGGTGCAAAACAATGTAGCGTACAGGATATTGCACGGGGCACCTGCCATTTCACAAGGAGTTCCACAAGAGGCATCACAAGAAGAGGGGCGAAAGGTCCAAGAGAAATATCGTCCCCTCGGAATCCCGGTGCTTTTGGACTTCTTAGCGTCTTCTGCAGGTCTGGATTTTTTGGGGACAACCTCATCCACTTTCAAATACTTAACACCCTCCTAGGCCAGATTTCAGACCATGAAACCAGGCCTCGCCAGTGTTAAATCTGTGGGTTCAAAGGAAGCCAGAACACTGGGAGTTCAATCAGCTCTTTAATTAGAACTCAGCATGGTTCAAGCAAAGACAGTACTAACACACACACCCCCTCCCCAGAAAACCCCCAACATATATACACAGGGCAAACAATGGATCTTCCTGCCAGTCTGCACTCTTGGTCAGTTTTAGGTTGAAGAAGAAGAAGGAGAAAGAGAAGGAGAAGGAGAAGGAGAAGAAGTCCGCACACCTAACCACTACACCGAACTGGCTCAGTTTAAACTGATTGGATCCATCAGACAGGATCTAGCGACGCATTGGCCAATTACACGCCTGCTTGGATCTTGCCTCGGACCTCAAATCCACAAACACAACAACCAGATTCGATCATTCTTTGATAACTCAGGGCAAAAGGCTGACGTGGGATCCACAGGAAAGAACAACCCTTAGCATCAGGTGCGAATTCACCGCACGTCCAATACTTCCAAGGAGCCGGGGGATTAGCCTTTAAATGTTAAACCCTGAGTGCCCATTAAGATGCGGCCAAGCAGCCTGCTTCCGGCTTCAATCCGTGCCAGCTTTGCCTCTCTCTCTCTCCTTCTTTCTCTCTCTCTCTCTCTTGGCTGAGCCAAGTGGAATATTAATACCCGAGAAGGATTGCTGTTAAGGTTGCTGGGAAAGTAAGCCTGGAAGAGTGGAGAAACGGAGCCAAGCCAGGAGAAAGAGGAGTTGCAAGCAATGGAGGTCGGTCTTCTGGATCTCTCCTCTGCTCATTCTTTTAAACAAACATCCATCACACTAACGCACTCGCCCGCTGAGCCGCATGGGGGTGGCGGCGGCCGCAGACGCATTCCCTCCGCTCGTGTATAGGCCACTAAAAGCAACGAAGAGCCCAGCTGGGTTGGAGCAAGAGCCACGCCCAGCCAGCCATCCTGTTCCCAGAAGATGCCTTGGAGAAACCCACAGGCAAGGTGCAAAGATAGAATCATAGAATCATAGAACCATAGAGTTGGAAGGGGCCATACAGGCCATCTAGTCCAGGGGTAGTCAAACTGTGGCCCTCCAGATGTCCATGGACTACAATTCCCAGGAGCCCCTGCCAGCGTTTGCTGGCAGGGGCTCCTGGGAATTGTAGTCCATGGACATCTGGAGGGCCGCAGTTTGACTATCCCTGATCTAGTCCAACTCCCTGCTCAGTGCAGGATCAGCCCAAAGCATCCTAAAGCATCCAAGAAAAGTGTGTATCCAACCTTTGCTTGAAGACTGCCAGTGAGGGGGAGCTCACCACCTCCTGGTATCTAGCCTATATCGTTGTACTTGTAGTTTAAACCCATTACTGCGTGTCCTCTCCTCTGCAGCCAAGGGAAACAGCATCCTGCCCTCCTCCAAGTGACAAGCTTTCAAATACTTAAAGAGGGCTATCATGTTCCCTCTCAGCCTCCTTTTCTTCAGGCTGAATAATGGCCATCTCGTTGGTCCCACCCTGGACTTCAGAGGTAGACCCTTCTCCAAACATGGAAGTTTCTTTTTCACTGTTATGGCTGAAAATTAGTGACTGACAGCCCCTGTGAATTTGCCATCTTAAAGCCACCTTGGGGCAAGGAGGTCCACCAGTTAATAACACTTGGGAAGATCTATTTTCATCATTCATAGAATCATAGAATTGGAAGGGACCTCCTGGGTCATCTAGTCCAACCCCTCACGCAATGCAGGACACTCTCACCCCTATCGCTCATCCACTGTCACCTGCCACTCCCTTGAACCTTCACAGAATCAGCCTTTCCGCCAGATGGCTCTCCAGCCTCTGTTTAAAAATTTCCAAAGATGGAGAACTCCACCAGGGGTCATTGTAACTCAGACGGAAAAGTATATGGGAACTAATGGCTGGCCATTGAATGTTTGACATATCTGGAAGGGGAGGGAGGGGGGAGAACAACCTAATGTACGATGCTGCCTTCCTCCAAGTCTAGGGTTGGAAATCCCGGGAGATCTACACCTCAGGATTGGGCCCCTGCCTCCAAGGAGCTTACAGTCAACATGGCAGTAAACAACATAGCTGTTTATAAGACGCACCCCAGGATGAGCACATTAGCACCCCAGAGCGACCATCTGTGTGCAGAAATTGCGCGCGCCAACACAGACTTAATAGCAAATCTCGGAACACAGGAAATAGCTAAAGGCAGGTTTTGAGATTGCTTTGCGGGTACTTGAGGAGTTGTGTTTTGACTTTGTAGGCTCATGAGTGACGCGAAGGGGCCATTGTCTGTTCCCTTAGAGAGAAGGAATTCAGTGTTCTGCAAGGCTCACTTTGCAGCAAAGGTCAGCCAGCACCGCCCAATTCTCACCTGCAAGGGCATCTTCCGGAAGCTTCATGCACCACAGGGAAGGTAATTCGCACATGGGGACTTCCACTAGTTTGTCCAGAAAGTCAGCCACTAAACTGCAATCACCTGGCAAAAACATCTCCAGAGGTAGCCTAATTTTCTCAGGTAAAGGCAGGCAGGTGCCTTCTTTGTTGTGGCCCCATGCCTGTGGAACTCTCTGCCCCCTGATGTTTACCTGTTGCCATCATGTCATTGGGGAATGGTAGAATCCATCAAACATGTGTTCCTCCATTGCTGATTTTACCAGGATATTTGCACCCAAGATATTTTGCCATTCCTGTCTAAATTCCCAGGCCACTTCGAAACATTTCTCCTAGCTGATAGCTTTACCGAAATTACTTTTAAGGTAGCAAAATATTGTGCAGCGGCATGCTCAGCAAGGCAGAAGAAACGGACTGGCTCCCAATAATCTTATTGCTGTTTTCTTATGTATAGATTTATACGCTATTAATAGTTTTTATCATCTGTTGTGTGAATGACAGCTGTGCATTTTGTTATGTCTGTAAGTTTGCTTGTCTGTATGTTAATCCTGGATCATATTAAAGCAACTGAGTGCTTGATTGATTGACTGATTGATGGATTAATTGAAACCTGTGGCCGTATTGGCCAGTGTTTAGGTGCCAGGGTTCGTTCTGCATTTGACTGATTTTTCTGCTGCAGTTTCAGACTTGTGTTGCTACTCCCCACCTCTGCTTTCTGCTCATTTGGTTTCCAGACTTGAAAATTGCTGCTGCCCTTTCTTGGCTCAAAGCTGGCTCCCCACCTCCCCACCCCACCCCACCCCACCTGCTCCCTTTGTGATTTAACTATTCCAATTAACATTCTGCATGCATTAGTTAATACTCACCTTTGATAGCTTTGAAAAACCCTTGGAAAGCGAGGGAAAGCACAGGGTGTGTGCATAACATGCCGTCAACTTGTCAAATCGCTGCTGGCTTATGGCGACCCCATAGGGTGGTCAAACTGTGGCTCTCCAGAGGACCATGGACTACAATTCCCATGATCCCCTGCCATCTGTCCCTACATAGGGTTTTCAAAGCAAGACACAAGCAGAGGCCATTGCCTTTGCCTCCTTCATAGTTTTTGTTATTTATAATCTTCCTTTCTCACTTGGGCTCAAAGCGTGAGCAATACAATTGTCAACCAGGGTCCCTTCAGTGAACCGTTTATTAGGAGTGATCCTGGAGCTTTCCAGTGACTTCCCATCCCAGTACTAACCAGGGCCCACCCTGCCTAGCTTCTGAGATTTGATGAGATTGGCCTAGCCTGGCCTACCCAGATCAGGGCAGAGAAATCAGGACACGTCTTTTTAAAAAGTTGTTGGCCACCCCCTCGGCCAAGTCCAAAGAACAAAAGTCAGCTTGAAAGAGGAAGAACAGCCGTGCATGAAGCGCATGCTGGTAAATACATGGTTAACATTTCCAAAAGCGGCAGAGCCTGTTTACTCAGAAGGAAAAGCGGGGCCAAACAGCACGTGCCTCTCCTCCAAAGGCATCTGTGTTTCTGCTGTTTGGGTATTCTCAAGAACTGTCATCCAAATGGAGCATTAGAGCCGGGCCTGAGCAGCATCTCTTTGGCATGCCAGAGGTTTGCACCGTGCCTTTCCCTCCCCTCTGCTCCCATCCCACACATACGGTCTCATCAACCATGAAAGAAAACATGCCATTTTCTTTACGGAATAACCTAAACAGACCCTGTCATGTTCATGTTCTTGCAGCCAAAGGCAGACCGGAGTGACATCCCCGTCACCTGTAATGTGAACCCATTCCTCCCCGCCTGCTAGAGAGAAGATGGAAAAGGCTTTGCTTCCTCCCATGGCCAGACATAGTTCTCTTCTTGCACGGTTGCTTTTGGCCAAACAGATCATGTAGGTTTTTTGAAATGCCACAAAAAGCCAGCTAAACCTGTTTACTTGGGAGGAAAGTGGGGAGAGGACGCATAACGCCAGGAATAATCTTTCAAACCGTCTTTGGCATTCACCGTCATTGCACCTGGCCCACAGGGGAGATGAAGCCTGGTCTAAAAGTCAAACCCAAGCAGAAATGCTTGCCCATCCCTGTCAAAGAGCTTCACTCCTTGGTCATCCCAAGCAAAAGAAAAAAAAGCCAGGTTTGCAGACAATGCCACTGACCTAAGATGTAAAACCTGTCAGGGCAGCATCCAGCATATTTCCATCTGAAGCCCACTGGGGACTCTCTGAGTGTACGCATCTTTCCATTCCTGTCTACGGTTTGGTCCCATTGGGAAAGCAAAGCAGAAGGAAGGAAGGGCAAGAATTCTGTGCTCGAGTCACCTGGATGCCTTGTGGCTTGGCTTCATTCATAAGCACGCCCCGCCCGAAGGACACAAAACAGGAAACAATGAGTTGAAACCAGACCCTTCCCCCAAGTGACACCGACACCAGACAACCTAAGCTACACTATGGAGAGTCAGATTATTGGCACATTTTCCCCATCTGGGGACCACGCTTCCGCATCAGGCAGAGAAAAATTTTTAACTGGAAATGCTAAGAATGGAACCTGGAACTTTCTACGTATGGAGCACATGTTGTATAAAAATTATTTCTTGCAAACTATGCAAAACTGAATGGTACAGGAGGACATTTTTGCAAAGGCAGTCGAGTTTTATTGTGTGTGTTACATGCTGTCAAGTGGCTTCCAACGGCCTCGCTCAGGTCTTGCAAACTGAAGGCCGCTGCTTCCTTGACAATGAAGTTGGGCCTTCTGGTTGCACTCCTGCCTTCACCTTTTCCTAGTATTATTGTCTTTTCCAATGAGTCCTGTCCTCTCATCGTGTGATCAAAGAATGGGCAGGGTTTCATTTAAATGGAATCGATTCAGGTTTGCTTTAGTTTGGTGCACAAGCCGTGGCCTCTAATCTGGAGATTTGGGTTCTATTCCCCACTCCTCTACTTGCAGCCAGCTGGGTGACCTTCGGCTAGGCACAGTCCTGTTAGGGCTGCTCTCACAGAGCAGTTCTGCCAGAGTTCTCTCACGCTTTTCTCTACCCGAAGATGTCTCAAAGTGGCTTACATTCGCTTTCCCTTTCCTCTCCCCACAACAGACACCCTGTGAGGTGGGTGAGGCTGGGAGAGCCGTGATATCACAGCTCGGTCAGAACAGCTTTATCAGTGCTGTGGCGAGCCCAAGGTCACCCAGCTGGCTGCGCGTGGGGGAGCAGGGAATCAAACCAGCCCAACTCACCCGGTTAGAAGTCAGCACTCTTAACCACGACACCAAGCTAGGGCTCATGGGAATTGTAGTCCATGGACGTCTGGAGGGCTGCAGTTTGACTACCCCTGGACTCTAGGCTATTTGGTTTGTGATGGAATATAATGGATTGGTACTTGCTTTTTTTGTATGTATGTATTTAGCTCTGTATGCTTCCTTGAGGAGGAAGGGTGGCTTGGAACAGCCTGAGCAGCTCCCAGAATCTAAGCAGGGTCCGTCCTTGGAAGAGAAACCACCAAGGAAGTCTCTGCAGAGGGAAGCAATGGCTAGCCACCCCAGCGTCTCACTTGCCTTGAAAGCCCTTTGCTGGGGTCACTGAAAGTCAGCTGCAATTTCACCTCCAGACGGGTCCCAGAACGCAGCCCAAATGCAAAGGAAGCTCTGTGTTCAGTCGTCGCAAAGTCAGATTTTGGTGCGGCTCTTTGAAAGGCAACAAAAATAACCTCGCGTCCCGAATGACGTTTGATCTGAATGTAAGTGAAATGAAGCAAGTCTTTTGCCTCGGGCTCTTTGGTGGCCCTGAGCATCAAAACACGGCCCAACACCCGATCCCCAGGTTTATAAGGGGCACACCCTGTGCCTGCCTAGAGGCACACCCCTCTGTTCTGTCCTAGGGCTGACCTCCAGGGAGGGGGAATGCCGGCTTCATGGCAGAGGCCCCGCATAGCAGTCATCTCACACCAAAGGACATTGCTCTCCCATGCAAGGGGTCCAGACACAGCACCTCAGCCTGCCATGGTGTAGTGGTTGAGAATGGGGGCCTCTAATCCGGGGCTTGATTCCCCGCTCCTCCTCCAAATGCAGCCAGTCCTGTTAGAGCTGTTCTCACAGAGCAGTTCTGTCAGAGCTCCCTCCGCCCCACCTACCTCACAGGGTGTCTGTTGTGAGGAGAAGAAGAGAAGGCGCTTGGAGACTCCTTTGGCTAGGGGGAAACGGGGTATAAAACCCGACTCTTCTTCTTTAACTGGAACATGGTGATTCAGGGGAATCCTGGTTTTTTGCTCTCCCACCCACCAGGTTTTTCACGGCAATCTCTCTCGGGATCCCTCAGGCGCTTCTCCAAAGCAATCCACCTCCTGGGATGAGCTCTGTGAACCCGACTGGGATCTCCTGCCAGAGCTGGGAAGCTAAGGATTTGGGAGAGCAATGACGCAGGGTCAGGCCATGGCAAACCACCTCGGAATATCTCTTGCGTGGCAGCCGGAGTGTCTCAGGATTGCCTGCCTGTATTACACACCTGCCATATGCTAAATAAGTCAATCAATAACCAGCTCCATGCCTGCGGGGCGGCGGGGGGGGGGTCTGTACAGTAATTTGCCTCATTCCAGTTCTCTCCACCGTTTGGGGGGGTAGCACCCCAAATTCACCCCTCATCTTTTCTTTTTTTTCCAAAAAAAAAATCTCCATGCCTCCCCAGGAGCAAAAGCTTCTGAACCAACCCTCCCCCCCCAAAAAAAAAAGCAACAGGGCACCACCAAGGAAACAGAACGGGGAGGGGGCACTATAATCTTTCCACACACCCCAACCGTCGGTTCTTCAGTCTTCACCCCACTCCTTCCTGCTCCCACAAACGCCCCAGGGGTGAACGCAGCGACCCCCCCCCCTTCCTTTGCCCCTTCCCTTCGTCTCCGCATAGAAACGGCTCTAAGGGGCTGGTGGCCATCCCGGGCCAGTTGCCTCTCCCCACCCCACCGCCATCCCTTGCACCCCCTTGAGCCCTTTTGCCCCCATCGACGGCGCGCCCGCCCCTCCGCTGGAGGGAGGCACCACCCTGGGGCCCCTCCTTCTCTTGCAAGGGATGCAGCCTCCCCTGGTCTTGGCTCCCTCCTTAAAACTCCCTCCCTAAAAAAGGAAGCCGGTGGCGCCTCGAGCCCCTAGCCCAGACGGGGCGTCCGTCCGTCCGTCCGTCCGTCGGTGCGGGACTCACCGTGCGCAGCTCCTGCGTCCGGTCCTTCATCGCTGCGGCTGGCGCGGCCGGCTCGCCTTCCTGCCTCTCCGGCGGCCGCGATCAAGGGAGGAGCTGCGAGGAGAAGGAGGCGGGATGCGGCGGCACATGCGCTGGAGTCGGAGGGAGGGCGGCAGTCGGAGGCCTCCTCCTCGCTCGCCCGACGGCCCCGGAGGCGCCCCCAGGGCCCTGTCCGTTTGCAAAGGGTTCCCGGGGCTCCACGCTCGCTGCCGGGAGAACCTTGCCCCCAGCCGGGCGGTAATCGCCAGTTTGCACTCGTGGCACGCTCAGAGGCACCCGTCGGACAGGACACGTCCTGGCTCTCTGCATGAACCATGAGGCTCGCTTTATCCTGGTGGTTAGGCCCGTCTAGGAAGGCCACAAGAGACAGCAGCGCTCATGGGCCTCGGGGGGGGTATTCCCCCCCCCCCGGAGCTGCTGTATAGACTAATCTCTGGGGAGGGGCCGGTAGTTATTTGAAAACAAATGCCGTGTCGGTCACGGTAATTCTCTCCATCGGTTCTTCAAGGAACAGGAAGGAACGCCAGGCTTGCTCAGAAAAGCTCTGTCCAAGGTGCTGGTTTTTCTGAACCCCTAAACCAGACTTTCTGGTTTCCCCAATGGCTGGGAGTTCATTCGTTTTTAAACATGTTTTTTAAATTGGTTAAACATTTATGGGGGAGGAGTGAACGGCAAAGGGTGTGGGTCGTGATGTCACTTCTGGTGGGCGTGGCAGGGAGGTGCCGCTGGCTGACATCACTTCCGGGGCTGCTCCAAGCCTGGGAATATATTTCTTGGGCTTCTTCACCGCCCAAAGGTTGCAAAAGGCTGCTCTACAGAGTTGGTTTTATTCTTTCTCTGGCTCCTCTTCCCCAGTACCTTTTAAAATATTTGTTCCTCTTGATCGATGCATTTCAGCTTCTTCTTCTTCTGCCATTGTGGTTGGCTGAGCCTCCTGGGGCGGCCATTTTGTGGTTGCCCCCACCGCCTTGTGTCGGAATTCCACAGGGGTCCACCATCTTGAAGACTTCTGCTGTGAGAGAACTTGTTGCTGGAGACGGAAGCCTATAGAAGCGTGGACAGCAAGCAGATGTGTTATTTTAAGCCGTTTAATCTTGTTGACATGATAAATGGATCCTTAAGCTAGGAAGGGAGGCTTTCTTGAGTAAGACATAACAAATTGGGAGACTAGTTATGGGGAGCCCCCCCCCAGAAGGGAGTTTGCTGGTGGATGAAAAAAATCAGGATCCATGATAAAGTGACCAGTTTTGCCTCATTTAATCCTGCTGTTGTGCCTTTAACCGCAGTGTCAGGAACCGAAATAATCTCATTGTTTTTTTCTTTTTTCTTTTTCTCCCCAGGGCCCAAAGATAAACCTGATCGTTTGCTATGGCCTGCCTCTCAGGCGGCTGTTAAAAGCACCACGAAAAGCTGACAACTCAACACATGGCCGAATTTCAAATCCAGGCTGCATCTGAAGAAATAAGCTCCGCTTGACAAAAAAAAAAAAAACATGCTAGAAATATACATTGGTAGTTCTAATTTGCTGCTGGACTTCTGTTTTGCTTTGCCATTTAATAGACCACAAGGGCTGCACATGTGTGTGTCAAGTGCCATCAATTATCTGCCTACCTGGGGAGACTAACCAAGGTAGCTGGCCATTGCCTTCCTCGGAACAGACACTGGGCTTCCTTGGTCGTGGTCTCCCATCCAAATACTAAGGAGGGCCAACGCCACTTAGCTTCTGAGATCTGAAAAGATGGGAGTAGCTAAAACAGGACTGCTCTTCTTTTAGAAAGCAGACTTGGGAAGGATTATTAGGAAGAGATTCTGCCACCTGCTGACTAAAGAAAAGGTAGCAAGTGAGTCAGGCTGGCTTAGAAGAACCTCTCCTTTGTTCATGATAGCACACCTTCGGCTCACATCCCACTCCTTCAAAGAGGTCTGCAGTTCTTTCGTCTTCTGCCCTTGAAACAGCTCTGCCAGGGAGGCTTCTGTCATTCCAGTGGACTCAATTTTAGCAACCTATACTATCCAGGCAGAAGAAGATGGCTTCCCTTCCTACTGATGCCATAAAACAAGATTATACATCCCCGGATAGTTATTAGCACTGCTAAGAAGGACTGTCCTGCATGGTAGGCTCTGGATGCCATCATGATGCACTCAATTTAATTGTAAAACCGTTTGTCTTGAAATGGGCCTTTTCTTGACCCAACATCTCTGTGTTGGCACCAGGGTTTTTGCATTTCCAACTATCACTTTCTTGCAACAAGAGACCTGTGTTGACTTTGAGGTCTTTTTCTATGGCTCGTAGTCAGGCCCAATGACCCTGTAGTCCAGAACACTGAACTTGTATTTGGATCTAAGAGAGCATGAGGTTGTACACGTTTTCTCTGATCAAAAATGCCCCCCCCCCGCTGTTTGTTTTCCAGCCCAGCAGAGCAAGCAAGCAGAGACCTGCATTGTGCATACTCTTTCCTCCTCCTACCGTGCTGTCTTTCATAGTTTTTATATTATATTGCTAATTAGATTTATATTACACTTTTCATCCTCGTGGGGGCTCCACCGGCAGCTTACAGTGCCAATGCCTCTTCCTGCCTTTATCCTTACGACAGAAACTATATGAGGTAGACAAGGCCACAAGAGAGCCACTGGGCCAAGGTCCCCTAGGGAGCTTTCACAGCAGAGTGTAAAATCAAATCTGCTTCCCTCAGAGCCTAGCCCAGCATTTTAACCACTATGTTATCACATCAGGCGCTCAATTATTTATACAGAAATATTATAATACCTGCCCATATGCAGGATGCTCTTTATAGGGCTCTGCAGTGGTTCTAACTGTCCTGGAACAGAACTGCGTCTATTTGGACCTCACATTCTGCTGCCTTATTTACAGTTGTACTGTTATGGTCTTAAAGCAGCAGGATTTTTCAAAACCTGAACAAAGAGGACATCTGAACCCCAAGACGACAACATATCTTTCCTCCTTACAGTTGTAGTTTAGGGCCAGTTGCCTTGGGAGTGCCACGTATGGAATTCCCACGTAAAATGAAGTACAGCCCTGCACACTGCAATGAATGAGGCAGAAAATATGGGCAGTGCCTCCTCCCTTTTGATAGAAATAGCATCATAAAGGAAAGAATCAACCATTCGCTCCTTCAAGCCTCAGGACTGGCGGCTACTTCGGCACGGAAGCCTGCCTTGCTGCCACGGCCTTAACGGCCACTGGAGAGCGTTTGTCCTTTTGATTGCCGCATTTTTATCGACTTGGTCTCCATTCTTCATTTTATTGACCGGGCTGGTTTTATTGGTTCATTTCCAGCCTCACGGTTTGTTCCTCCAGACTCCGTTTGGTTTTCTTGCTTGCTCGATAACGTTTCCCTGTCCCGGGGAGGCCTGGAGAGGTGGCATAGAGATGCCCCACAGAAACGAACCCCTGGAGGCACGGAACTGTGTCCCCCTCCCCCCCTTTGTGCCTGACACCTCCACATTTTGGGGGGGGACGGACACAAGGCAGGGAGGGGCACACAGCCACAGTGCCGAGGTCGTCTTCTGGAGCCTGCTCTGTGCCAAGTCAACCCTCCCGCATCCTGCTGACGCACCCCGAGGTCTCGCCGGGGGCCTCGCTACGTGGGCTGCCATGGCAACCGAGCGCATAATGATAGCTGCAGTGTGCAGTGCGTGTCCTGCCCGGGAAGGCCTCTTTGGCGCTTGCCCTCACCAGGGTGACAGGGCCATTGTGTTTTCCTGACAGAGCTGCCGCAGCTCCCTTTGACATCACACCCACAGCTGCTCCAGAGGGCTGGCCCGCCCCTCGATCCTTTGTGCCTCTGCCTGCCATCTGGCTGCTTCTGCCCTAGGTGCCCTCTCTGCCTCCTCACCAGCGGTGCCTCAGCGACACAGCCGGCTTGGCACCGACCAGGTGGGGGGGACTGATTTCTAGTGGCTGTCCGGAGGAACAAAACACGGGCAGAGAGTCTGAGCCTTAGCCTGGCGGGCGTAAATTCAACAGGTGAATTCCTCGCCCCCTGTGAAAATAAGAGCCTCGTGTCTTTAATGTCTGCTGCTGGTCATGGAGGCACAGAGTCCCCCTTCCCCAGGGAGGGGGTGATAATCCTAGAATCATAGAATAATAGAGTTGGAAGGGACATCGTGGGTCATCTAATCCAACCCCCTGCACTATACATCTTTCAACTGCTATTGTTTTGCAGGGCTGAGTGATTGATCAAGTATGGTTTTGTTTTGGTTTTTTGTTGTTTTTTTGTCTGTTTAAATCTTGTTTTAGAAGAAGAGTTGGTTCTTATATGCCGCTTTTCTCTACCCGAAGGAGTCTCAAAGCGGCTTACATTCACCTTCTTTTTCCTCTCCCCACAACAGGCACCCGGTGAGATGGGTGAGACTGAGAGAGCCCTGATATTACTAAAGAAGAAGAAGAGTTTGTTCTTATATGCCACTTTTCTCTACCCGGATGAGTCTCAAAGTGGCTTACAGTCACCTTCCCTTTCCTCTCCCCCAACAGACACCCTGTGAGGTGGGTGAGGCTCAGAGAGCCCTGATATTCCTGCTCGGTCAGAACAGCTCTATCAGTGCTGTGGCAAGCCCAAGGTCACCCAGCTGGCTGCATGTCGGGGGACATGGAATCAAACCCGGCTTGCCAGATTAGAAGTCCACACTCCTAACCACACCCAGCTGGCTCTTTCAGTCTGGACAGCCCAGGCTAAACCGATCTCATCCAGACATGGAAGCTAAGCAGGGTCCAACCTGGGTCCATGCTCATGACAGGGAGGCAAGCCATAGCAGGTCACCTCGGAACCCCCTTGCCTTGAAATCCCTACAGGTCAGCTGTGACTTGTGATTTAGCTTAATGGATTGTCTGTTTGTAAGGTGCTTGGAATGGTAGCAACGCAAACTATAAAGTCAATTTTTTAAAAATGTAATTTATTTCATTTGTGATACCCTGTCTTCCCCTCTCATGCGAAAAGAGGACCCATAGCAGCTTACACCCGGAGTACCATGTGCCATTCTGGAGGCCTCACTGCAAAAAGGACCCGAACAAAATTAGGAGGAGAGTGACGAGGACAATCTGGGGCCTGGGAAGAAAGAACTCCCCTTCCTCCTAACTATTTTGTCCAGTCTTTCCTTGAGTCACTGGAACCTCACTTTTGCTTTCGGTGCGTGCCTGCCAGCTCCTGAAATATTGTTTCAGGAGCATATGCCTTGTGTCTTAAACCTGTACCCCACGTTTGCCCACAAAACGCCCCTTCAAGGTGGGCTGTGCAATTCCTGCTTCAGAAGACACCTCTGATTCTGCCTGGCAAATCTCTCCGGGGATACCCACTCTCTGTGGCCTTACTTCATACTGGAAGGCTGGAAGGATCCCCATTTGCTCCTTCTGTTGTGTTTTTCACCCCCGGAGGCCAGTCAGATGTTTTCTCCGCGTCAGCTCATGCAGCGTTGCTATAATCTCGCTTATATTTTTGTCTCTTAATCTTTGTTTGCTTGCTTGGAAATGCTCTGGAGGTGGGGGGGGGGTACATTAGTGCTGGGTAAACAAACAGTATAATTCTCCGTCCAACACGCTCCCAGCAGCTCCAGTCAAGGCAAACAAAGTCTGTTTGGCCAGCTCAGGGGCAGGGGTGCTGGGGAGAGGGTCTGCAAGGACAAGAGGGGACAGAAGGAGCAGAGCTCCAGGGCTCAAAACAGGTCCAGCTTGCTCGGTGGTCTTTGGCAGTAGCTTCTCAAGTTGCAGGTAATCATCAGGTGATTTTTTCTTTTTTCACAGCAGGGACATCAAGACGGTCACTTGGAACGGCAGCCGTTCATCTCGCTTGGATGGAGCACAGCTACAGGAACTAGTGTGAAAGCTGCCAATATGCTAGTTTGAAAGCTGGCAATATCCTGTCCTGTTGTGCCTTGGAAAACAAGGAGTTAACTCCCTCTCCACCAAAGTCTTGCGCCCTCCCTCGGGGGTGTGGCCACATCCAGTTTCTCTATAAATGCAGCTGCAGGGGCGCTGTTAGAAGGTTTGGAGCAGGCGACTGGCTGGGAGCAGAAGGCGTGGCTGAGCCAGGCCCTGCTAACTAAGGTGTGGTGCAGCAAGGTACACAGATGTCGAAATCAACGCCAGTCCTGCGGACGCACTGACAGAGGGACCGCTAGGAGACCCCCTTGGCCTCATCTGCGTTTGCCCACCATGACGGCCACCCAGCCTGGCTTACCGGGAGCTTACCTGGAACCACAGATGGGTCCGACCCCAGTCTCTGACTCGGATTCGGATTCCGACGGCCCGGTCTCCAGCGACCCCAGGCCCAATGCTGGCTCTGAAGCCAGATGCCAAGTGATCCATAGTGGGCATTTCATGGTGTCCTCCCCACACAGTGACTCGGTGCCCCGTCGGCGCCACCATGGGACCGAACCGGAGCTCCCTGATCCCCGAAGCATCGACCCCACCATCACGCGGCTCTTTGAGTGCATGACCTTGGCATACAGGTGAGTCCATCGCCCTCTCTCCAGCTGCCGCTGTCCCTTCTCACCTTTGGGTCGAATGGCACCCCCAGTCCGGCATGCTTTTCTCTTAGGTAGCTTCGAGGCTGCTCTCTCCGGAAGAGAAAAAGCTGAGACAGGGATCCAGGGCTTGGCTGATCACAGAGGAAAGCGTCCGGAGAAAACAAAGCTTCTGCAGGGACTGATTGAGCGGGTCTGTTCCAGCGTGGGCACACCTGTCCCGTGTACTCTTTAACCAAGTTCCTGCTTTCATTGCCTCCCTTTTGGCCCTTTGCAAAGTCCGAAGTAGGGGAAAGGTTGGAATGCACAGCCAGCATGGGATCCAGAATACCATCCAGATCTGCCAAAGAGTGACTTCCCGAGTGAGTTTCCCTCTCCCCACAAAGGGTTACTCGCAGCGTCTGTCCTTAAACAGGCCTTTTCCATGTCCCTTCATGTGCCCAGCTCACAACTAACGTCTGCGGCCTGTTTTTATGAGGAAATCTCTGCTGGATTGGCTTGATCTTGGCTCTCTCCGGCCCAGCAGTGGCCAGCCAAATGCTCCCCCAGGGAGCCCACAAGTAGGGGGCAAAGGTGATGGCCATTCTCCACCAGAGCTAGACTCTGGGGATCATCTGTGCGGGAACTTTGCTTTCACAAGAGTTGAGGCCGGTGGCTGGATTCCTCCCCGTGGTGTTGCAACCAGCACACACACAGGACAACCAGTCCCTGGCCATACAGCGGAGCCCCCCTCTGATTTGCCAGCCTCCCAGGTTTGGATGCTTAAATAACCCTCCCATCTCTCAGGTGTGTACGCTAGGATGCACGGAGGCCCGGTTTAAGCCCCCACTGCCCTCGTACTAAACTCAGTTCCCTCCCACTGCTGAGGATTTTGAACTGGTCATCCTGGAGATTTTTGTTTTGACTGAAGTCAAACCTACTTTGGTATTTTGGACCACACAGTGGCCTACAGATATTGCTCATGTTAATCCACATGGGCAGCTTATTGCATATCGTTTAGGATAATTAATACAGGTGTTCAGGAGAGATGGGAGGTGTCATCTAGAACAGGGGTAGTCAACCTGTGGTCCTCCAGATGTTCATGGCCTACAATTCCCATGAATCCCTGCCAGAAAATGCTGGCACGGGCTCCTGGGAATTGTAGTCCATGGAAATCTGGAGGACCAAAGGTTGACTATCCCTGATCTAGAGTTTTCAGGTCTGGTTGAAACATACCTGGAGATTTTGTGAGGGAGGCTAATTTTGGACAGGGAAGAACCTCAGTGGGTTATAATGCCGGAGCCCACCCTCCAAAGCAGCCTCTGTCTCCAGGGGGACTAATTGATCTTGGTCATTTGGAGATCAATTGTAAGAGCGGTAGATCTCTAGTGCAGGGGTAGTCAACCTGTGGTCCTCCAGATGTCCATGGACTACAATTCCCATTCGCAGGGGCTCATGGGAATTGTGGTCGCAGGGACTCATGGGAATTGTAGTCCATGAACATCTGGAGGACCACAGGTTGATTACCCCTGTTCTAGTGGATACCTAGGGCCATTTCGCACGGCTTCAAAATAGCACAATGGTTGCTAATTGGAAACGCTACTAATTTGCCATAACCCACAACGTCGTAGACAATCTGCAACAATCCTGAAACCGACCCGCCAAAAGCGCTTCATTGTGGCGCTTTCAGGGGAATCCAGAAAAGTGGATTCACCCTCCGGATAGCGATACACTCCTGCAACCAATCTGCAACACTAGCGCTAAAGACCTGTGCGTTACCATTGTTGCTGGTTCTTCAAAGTCCCTCCCCCTGGCTCTCTCCTCCAAACTTCCGGCGAAGCGATCGCCATTTTTTTTTCTCCGAGCGAGCGGGGATAAACGCACCGGCGAGCCTCTTTCTGTTTAGAGGCTTCCCTGGCTTCAGTCCTTCACCTTTAGTCACTAAGCACAAACCACTTAAAAGCCCGTTTGCTGAAATAAAGTCCCTTTATTTTTTACACATAAATTCAGCCGAAAATCGAGCCCGTGAGAAGGGGGGGGGGAAATTTTTTTTATCACTCGAGGCAGCGTGCAAACGATCATACAATCAAACGACAGCTCACATTAGGCAGCTGGATGGGTCTCTCCGTAGCAACGAATCTACACAGATTCGTTGCTATGGGTCTGTTTTTTTTTAAAAAAAACCTTTCTTAAAGGGAAAGCGGCTGTTTGGGAGCATGCTAACGGCTGCCCATTGGCTGCTTGACGGCCAGGGGCGGGACGAGCTTGGCAATAGCGCTTCCTTTCTAGCGATTTCTGCCGAGACCGGAAGCCTGTGGGAAACGCTAAAAAACGCAACTGATTCCACTACAAAGCCAGGTGTGCAAAACGACGAATTCCACTATTTTAAATGGCGATTTTTCATTCCGCAAACAATTTGCAACAAAGATCCCCGTGCGAAATGGCCCCTAGAGGTTGGTAACACTGTGGTCATCCCCCTGCTAGATGGCTGCCAGTCCTCTCATGTTCTAACTACCGGGTATGCCTGAAATGTCCCTGTAGTCTGAATGTGCAATCCAAGGATGCAAATAAATGGAAGCCATCATGTTAAAAACCAGTACGTGCCTAACTCATGGCTCCCGAGTGATAGAGGCAAATGGGGAATTTATGGCCTATCTGTGGGTCTCTGGAAACATCTGCTTAGCTGCTGTTATTTTAGAAGAATGAGCTTTATTTCTTCCAGGGTTTGGTATTTCTAGGATAGGGCTATGGAAGGCCCAACCTCCCACAAACGCTGGCAGCGTTATTTGGCCTTCCTTCTAGCTTCTGCGACTTCACTGGGAGAAATCCACTTCCAAGCATCCCCAGCATCATTAACAATGAGAATTGTGCTTTTGCTCAAATAAAGGATCTTCCATTCGGATGTTCTTTCTTTGAGCCCCCCAAAATCTTGAGCTAGACCTTGGTGCCACTTTGGCAGTGAATTAGCCTCTGGATTGCGAAGGAAAGAACCCCTGGAACCCCTACACTGCATGGGCACCTGGCGCCAGCTTGGTGTCGTGGTTAGGAGCGCGGACTTCTAATCTGGCGAGCCGGGTTTGATTCCCCACTCCTCCCCCACATGCAATCAACTGGGTGATCTTGGGCTTGCCATGGCACTGATAAAGCTGTTCTGACCGAGCAGTGATATCAGGGCTCTCTCCGCCTCACCCACCTCACAGGGTGTCTGTTGAGGGGAGTGGGAAGGGAAGGTGACTGTAAGCCACTTGGAAACTCCTTTGGGTAGAAAAAAGTGGCATATAAGAAAGAACTCTTCTTCTTCTTCAGTAATATCAGGGTTCTTTCCGCCTCACCCACCTCACAGGGTGTCTGTTGAGGGGAGAGGGCCACTTGGAAACTCCTTTGGGTAGAAAAAAGTGGCATATAAGAAAAAAACTCTTCTTCTTCTTCAGTAATAGGGCTTTCTCAGCCTCACCCATCTCACAGGGTGTCCGTTGTGGGGAGAGGAAAGGGAAGGCGAATGTAAGCCGGGTAGTAAAAAGCAGGGAACAAAAAAACCCGGCTTTCCTTAAAGGTGCCACTGAGCTCAAACTTTAACTTGCCTTGTGTCCAGTAGAGCCTGGAGTATGTCTCTCCCGTTGGCAAGATCTCAGAGGGAGGAGTTTGGCTTTCCCAGCAGCAGCGACTGGGAGCAAAGGGCAGCCTTGAGCTGCCTGGATGTTCAAGCAAATACGCTTTTGGCTCTTTCAAGCATGGGGTTTGGCTTGCTTTGATTCTGTGGGCTTCTAAGCACGTGCAGAGTGCTTTCCCCTCTCCCAGTGCTAGCCTCTGTACTTCTCACTTTAGAAGGCCAGGCTCTAATTGGGCCACTGTTGCAGGCGCTTAAATATGCACCACGGGTTAAGGAATATTTTGAAAGCTAGATAGAGAGGATGGGGGGAGGATGGGGCCGCAATGCCATCAAATCCAGCCTCCAAACTGCCAATTTTTCCGGGGGAACTGATCTCCATAGTCTGGAGGTGAGCTGTGATTCCAGGGGATCCCCAGGTCTCACCTGGGGGCTGGCATCTCTCGTGGGGTACAAGACCATACAAGCCCGCCTTCTAAAGCAGGGGTAGTCAAACTGCAGCCCTCCAGATTGTAGTCCATGGATTACAATTCCCATGAGGTCCTGCCACCGTTCGCTATGGGAATTGTAGTCCATGGAAATCTGGAGGGCCGCCGTTTGACTACCCCTGTTCTAAAGTATCCATTTTCTGCAGGGGGAATTGATCTCTGCAGTCTAAAGGTGAGGTCTAATTCCAGGGGATCTCCAGGCCCCACCTGGAAGCTGGCATCCCTCCTTCCAAACTGGACTTTCCCACAGTACAGCGACCTGTGCAGAAAGGTGTGTGGAGGAAGGCAGGCTCCTCCGAAGGCAACGCTACAGTTCCCTGCAGCCAGTAAAGGGCGCTGCAGCTATCAGAAGCATCAACGGGGAAGCCAAGGCCACGCGCAAAGAGGCCGGGGGGACGAGCCCAGGGCGCTCCCCTGCACGGCCGGCTCCGATTGGTTGCGCGCCTCGGCCCACGCTTCTCTCGCACGGCATCCTGAAACGGCGCCGGGTGTTTTTCGGCAGGGAGCGCGTCTCTGGCCCCAGCCTGCGGCAGCTGCGTAATCTTGGCCCGCCGCGAGGCTGGCGAGGGGCCTGGAAAGGCCCGCCCCCCTCTTGGCGCGCCCACTTGGCACCGGCGGCGTGTTTGCCCTGGGTCCGGGAGACGAGTCCAAATCCCCCCAGAGGGGTCTTCTTGCCCCTCTTCCGCTGCGTTCTGAGTTGCCCTCTGGGCACTTTTGCCAGGCTCTCCTTCGCTGACTGTGGGGTGAAAACTGCCCCGGTCCCTCCCCCCTTTCCTTGGTCAATAATATTCGCCGTTGCGTTCACTTTGGCAGCTCTTTATCTCTGCTGGTTTCCGCGCCCGGGTTTGCAGGCTGTGTGTTTGCGTGTGTTTGCGTGTGTTTGTTTGGTTTTACAGGAGGGTGTTTTGACTGAGTTGTGAGCTGTGTTGAAAGCCCAGTGCGCTGGGAGGCGGGGGCTAGGTTTGCCGGCTCTGGGCAGAGAAACATTTAGAGACTGGGGTCTGGAGGGACCTCAGTGGGGTACAGAGCCTTAAAATCCGCCCTTCAAAGCAGCCCTTGCCTCCAGGGGGTTATTTATTTATTTATTTATTTAGATTTATATACCGCCCTCCCCGAAGGCTTATGTTGTCTGGAGATCTCCAGGCTCCACCTGGAGTATGTATGTATGTATGTATGTATGTATGTATGTATGTATGTATTTATTTATTTATTTATTTATTTATTTATTTATTTATTTATTTACCGCTCGCAGCAGTTCACAAACAGTATCAATAAAAAAATTCTCCCCCAAAACAGTAAAACAATAAAATATAAATACAATGATGGCGGAATTTTAAAAATTGCTCCCCATATCCCGGGCATGGATCTTTATATGTAACGGCTGGGAGATGGAAACAGCCCCCTAACAAGTAGGAGCGTGGAGGGAGGGGAGGGTATCTAATACCCCAGGGATTCCACCTGGCCTCAACCGATGCCTGGCAGAAGAGCTCCGTTTTGCAGGCCCTGCGAAATTCAGAGAGTCCCGACAGGGCCTGCGACAGAGACAAAACTCTGTTTTCCAGGACTTTCCACCCCAGCTGGTGTTTACTAGCTTTCCCATCCAAAAGACGAGGGGGGGGGGACAGGTCTGAGTGTGGGTCTGTACACAAAGATTAGTGAAATGGGCACAGGCCTGATCACGCCGCTGCTGCAGCAATGCAAAGCAAACAGCCGGTCAGCTCTCTCCGGCTCCCTGGTGACAGAATGGAAAGGCAGCCTCAGAGCTGGTTAACGATGCCTGAGATGAATACGCTCCTTCGGACAGATGTTCTAAAGGATGTTTTTATCAAGGCAGTCCCTGAACAGAGAGCTGGCCCTCGAGCTGGGAGACCTGCTTTGAGATTCTTTTATGTGTGGCTTTTAGGGTTGCCAACCGCCAGGTGGGGCCTGGAATTCTCCCAGAATAGCAACAGGTGTGCAGACTGCAGAGATCAGTTCCCCAGGAGAAAATGGCTACTTGGAGGGCATTACATCCCCACTCAACTTTATCCCCTCTCCATCCTCCATCCTCCATCCTAACCACCCCAGCCTCTGATTTCTGGATCTCCAGGAATTTTCCGAACCTGGATTTGGCAAATCTGGACCAGCTTTGTACAACTCTGCATTTAGGTAGCGTTGTGGGGTGTTTTGAAGCTTTTTCTTCATGAATATGCCTTCCTTACAAGTGAAAACTTAAATGGACTACAGGGAATGGTAGAGGACAGGAAGGCCTGGAGGATCATTGTCCATGGGGTCGTGATGGGTCGGACACGACTTCGCACATAACAACAATAAGTGAAATGTCCCTGGCAGGCAAAATCATGAAACCTCAGCTATATCCTGCAATCCAACGCGATGGAGAGAGCAATTCTGCTAGGACGGGTCAGTTGCAAAAGGAAACCTGAACATGGTGGTTAGATATGATCTATATGGACACTGGCCAGAGCATTAGACAACTAAAAGAAGTGGTGCGAGATTGAGCTATTAAAAGATACAGCTATTAAAAGATACAGGAATCTTTCTGGGGATGGGGGGGGTGGGAAGGGGGGTGATGGCAACTCAGTTTTTCCACTTCCACTCAGTTTTTCCCACTTCTTCCACAGCCCCTCCCTTGCCACCTGCCACCTTATTTCCCCCCTCTTATTTTTTGTTTTTTTTCAGTGACAATCTGGTCTCCCCCAAGTGGAAGAATTTCAAGGGCCTGCGTCTGCTCTGCCGGGACAAAATCCGGCTCAACAATGCCATTTGGAGAGCCTGGTATATCCAATGTAAGTTCTGGGCCTGGCCGGGGTGGGTTAGAGGTTACATTCCTTCCCTGCCAGCTTTGACAATCCCAGCAGGCAGATTTTCGTTTGCACATAGAACCAAAAGCTGGTGGTAGCTTCAACATTGTAATCCCAAACCTCAGAATTTCTCCCTTTCCCATTTTGGTTCTGAAATCTGGATGTCTGCCTTTTAAAAACGCCCAGGATCCCATCCACCAGGAAACATCTGGATATTCTTGAAACTTTATACCAGATTATATTAGAAAGTGATTCATGTGGGAGCACAGTTACCATGTGGAAGGATCCGTGGTCTGCTGCAGAAGCTAATATCAAGCCACATAATATTTGAGACACCATCACTGGGTCAGGATTTAGATTGTTTATTTTCCAGATGCTGTATGGTCTTGTGCACCGAGGAAGGCCTTTGTGTTTGAAATGCACATGGTCTGGTGTTGGTCATTGGCTATTTTCATCAGCTTTGTAACAATTCATGTATAGCTTATTCTTGACGATTCTTAATGTCGCCTGATATTCAGGCCCTATGTTTTAAATTTTTAAATATGTTATTGTGTACACCATATAATAAAAATGTCCCCTTTGATACAGCCTGACCCTTGAGGCATTTTTAGTATATTTTGGGTTGAGTTTCCCCCCTTTTTTGTTTGGAAACTGCCTGTACCATTCTTGAAGGACGGAGCTGGTTAAGTACTTAAAGGTAAAGGGATCCCCTGTGCAAGCACCGAGTCATGTCTGACCCTTGGGGTGACGCCCTCTAGCGTTTTCATGGCAGACTCAATACGGGGTGGTTTGCTGGTGCCTTCCCCAGTCATTACCGTTTACCCCCCAGCAAGCTGGGTCCTCATTTTACCGACCTCGGAAGGATGGAAGGCTGAGTCAACCTTGAGCCGGCAGCTGGGATCGAACTCCCAGCCTCATGGACAGACATCTTCAGACAGCATTTCTGCTGCTTACCACTCTGCGCCATAAGAGGCTCCACCAGAATTGCATGGGGTGCTCCCGTATGTATTTGTGACTTAACTCTGTGCCACTTTTTAATAAAGGACTCACAACAGCCAGCGTTTCGGCTGCTGAAGCATCATGGATTATTAACCGACACCTCAATTATCTGTAATATTAAGCTCTATGTCTCCAGTTATGCAAATAGGCCTTCTTATTCCGCCTCTTTGCAGAGCTTTCTCACAATGTTGCCGTGGTTTGGTTTTTTAATTATAGCTAACCCTTCCCCGTAGAAGAAGATTCTGTTTAATTAAAGTATGGGCAAGAAAATTGCATGCCAAGTCCAAAGCCTCGCGATAATTTTATAGGCAATTGGTAAAAATGACCTTTCCAGATGGATTATTCCTGCCACCTGAAGCTTTGAACCTACCGGTTACAAAAAAGGAAACTGTGAATTCATCTCTTGGCAAGCAAGGAAAGTTCCAGCTTGTTTCGTTGCTGCGCATGGGAAGAATATAGTAATGAGTAGGAGGCAGAGGTCGTGGGGAGAGCAGAGAAAACATTTTATTGAAGAAGAATGATGTTGAGATCTGATCTTCAGGAGATACCGGCAGTCATGAACGGATTCTGCTGGGGGAGAGGGCATCCAGGGTTGGCTGTAGTGGTCTTTTTTTTCCACCTTTGCACCTTAAGCAAATTATTTAAAGAAAAAGGGCTGGGTTTTTTATACCCCACTTTCCCCTACCTGAAAGAGTCTCAAAGCAGCTTCCAATCGACTTCCCTTCCTCCCCCCACAACAGGCACCTTGTGAGGCAGGTGGGGTGGAGAGAGCTTTGAGAGAACTATGACTAGCTGATCATCTAGTGCAGGGGTAGTCAAACTGCGACCCTCCAGATGTCCATGGACTACAATTCCCATGAGCCCCTGCCAGCATTTGCTGGCAGGGGCTCATGGGAATTGTAGTCCATGGACATCTGGAGGTCCACAGGTTGACTATCCCTGATCTAGAATTTTCAGGTCTGGGTTGGAACATACCTGGAGATTTTGTGAGGGAGGCTGGTTTTGGACAGGGAAGAACCTCAGTGTGTTATAACGTCCATGGACTACAATTCCCATGAGACCCTGCCAGCGTTTGCTGGCAGGGGGTCATGGGAATTGTAGTCCATGGACATCTGGAGGGCCGCAGTTTGACTACCCCTGATCTAGTGGGTTACACATGGAAGAGTGGAAAATCAAACCTGGTCTCTCCTGATGAGAGACTGCCGCTCTTCACCTCTAAGCCACGCTGGTTGCGGTGCCCTCCCTCCCCATGCAACAGAGAGAAAACTGAGAAGTCTAAATGAACATTTGACTTGCTGGGCATTCAAAACGAACCATGTTGGATTCTCGTTCACAGATGTGGCGCGCCGGAAGAGCCCAGTTTGTGGATTTGTCACCCCTCTGGATGGCTCGGATGAGCACCGGAAACCAGAAGTAAGCACTCTGAACTCATTCACGTCCCTGGTGAAACCCAGGAGGGAGACTTGGCTGCATGTCAATTTTCCTTTCTTTTGGCCTTTGGAAAGGATCATGGACCAGGTTCTGCCCTCTGCAGGCCACGAGACTTCTTGGTGGATGGCGGAGTGGGTTCCTGACCCGTGCCAAAAGCCGATTTGGAAGTAGCAGTGAGCATACACCACCAGGGGGCTTTCATGTGCTTTCCTCTGCCGTTTCAGGCACACTTTGGGTTGTGAAGATATGCCTTAATCTGCGATGGGTCCAAGCTGTCACCTCTACCTTGGTGCTGGGGTGCCCAAACCAAAACACGAGAAGGAAAAAAAAAATCTCTTTGCAGCTTTCAAGCTTGTTGCAATAGGGAGGTGCATTTTGAGTAAACCTCATGAAAATACACGAGGCGGAGCTTGTTCCTGTTTGGAACTCTTTCTAAGAGATTGTTTTTCCTTTGACAGGCAGTCGTGCTCGAGGGGAAATATTGGAAGAGACGGATCGAGGTTGTGATGAAGGAATATCACAAGTGGCGCATCTACTACAAGAAGCGGGTCAGGTTTTGCCCTTACCTCCTCCCATCCTCATCCTACCCCATCTCCGAAAGGTGAATCCCAAGAGGATCCCTGATTAGCTGGTCCCTGAGATTTGAAGCCATGTATTCCTGCTCAAGGATCCCTGATGAGGCAGCTCCTGAGATAGCAGCGAATGACCCATCAGTAAAGAACCAGGAGAATGCAAACAAAACGGATTATGGGGAATAGCTTTATTCCAACGATGGATAGCCGTCAAATGATGAATAACAGGCAAAACAAGTCCCTAGGTGGATACCTCGTTTTCAAAGGACTTCTTCAGTGGTTGTATCCAAATTTTCTTTATCAACAGAATATTCACATTCTACAGATAACACATCAGCACCAAGGTTCTTTCACTTTCAATACGACCTGGGAATCTAGAGGTGCTTTGCTGTAGGTTGAGATTACTAGATCCCCAGGTTACATCATTTGCATTCTCCTAGCTCCTAAGATGAGCCTCTTGTGGCGCAGAGTGGTAAGGCAGCCGCCTGAAAGCTTTGCCCATGAGGTTGGGAGTTCGATCCCAGCAGCCGGCTCAAGGTTGACTCAGCCTTCCATCCTTCTGAGGTTGGTAAAATGAGTACCCAGCTTGCTGCTGGGGGGTAAACGGTCATGACTGGGGAAGGCACTGGCAAACCACCCCGTATTGAGTCTGCCATGAAAACGCTGGAGGGCGTCACCCCAAGGGTCAGACATGACTCGGTGCTTGCACAGGGGATACCTTTACCTTTACCTTTAGCTCCTAAGATAGCCCATTTCTTAACCAGTTAATGTTCTCCAGCCCTGTTTGTTACATCGTTATCCCCCTACCCTGTTTGTTTCTCCGCCAACGCCATCTTCCTGTGGTGTTCCCTCTTGCAGCTCCGGAAATCCAGTCCAGATTGGGAGGCCCACAGCCCAATACAGGTGAGTGGGGGCTGGAAGTGGCAAAAGGGGACGGCAGCTCTCAGGTTGGCAGAATTTGGCCTTGGCCACAGGGGGTCCGCCTCCCAAACAAGGCAGGGATCCATCCCTTGCCAAAGGACCTCTGAGCAATCTGCCCTTTTTCCCGCTCAGGATGATGGGACTTGGAAGCCGCTGGAAAACTGGTGCGACCAGCTCTTCTCCAATGTGGTCCCCATGCTGTTGAGGGACAAGAAGGAGGAGCCCGAAGGAAGGCAGCTGTTTGATCTGGACAGCTTCCTCTCGGACATCTCCGACACCCTCTTCACCATGACCCAGGCCCCCTGTCCTCCTCAGCTGCCGGCAGAAGAAGGTAGGTCCTGACAGTCACCTGTGGCAGCAGCAGTTATTTGCACTCGTCTTATAATTCTGTTGTATTTCCACGGTCTGGGCTTTTTGCCCTGCCATTGTTATTGAAGAGGCAACAGGCCCTGCCCGTGCCATTCTGAAGATGGCTCTAACGATGCTGGCTAAATGGAACCCCCCCCCCCTCCTAAACCTCTTGATTCTCTTATTTTTCTTCAGCCTATACTGGCAATGCCGACATGATCCAGCCGTTCCTGGCCCCGCTGCAGCCAAATCTTGACGATTTCATGGAGATATCTGGTAGGAATTGCCTGGCTCAGACATCATGGAGCGGAGAAATAGATGCCATGAGTGGGGGCAGAGAAGGGAGGGAGGGAGTCAGATGAGCCAGTAGGGCACAGTAGTCAAAATGTCAGATCCCAGACTCTTAACCTCACTTCATAAGAAAGGAGCACCAACCCCTTAATCACCTCTTCTGTCCTTTTCTTTCCAGTTCTGCAAGGTCCTTTTGGAGATCTGGCAACCAGAACTGTGCACAGTATTCCAAGTAGTAGAGAGCAACTTGAAAGTTTGCATTACTGGATAGTACAACAACAGAGAGAGCTGCCAGTTATTGTCTGAGTGCTGAAGGGCAAGATAGGGAGAATGGAACATTGCACCTCTCTCACACACACATACACACACACACACGTACACACAGCCTTCCCTTGGGCTTTATGGGATATCATGTACCCGGGGATGCTATTTGCTTCCAGGCCACCCCATCTCTATACAATAAGCCTCTAATCGATGGGCAGAATATTTTTCGCCGGGCCTGTTGGCAACTATAGGCAAAAATGAGGTCCAACCCCTTTCCTGCAGTTCCCCAAATATAGCTGGTATTACAGGAATACGAAACTGAATTGCGGTGCTACAAAGAGAGGAAGGAAAACTCAGCTCCAGAAAGGGGAAATTTCGGGGGAGGCTTGGCTAGGGGCTGAGAAAAGAGCGAGGCGGGGGGGGGGGATGAGAAGCTATGGATTGGCTGGCCTCTCTCGTCTCTGATCTTTCGGCCAAACATGACAATATTTGGGCCCTACAGAAGAGAGAAGAAGCAGATTCCTGGTTTGTGTGGCTCCACTGGGCATCCTTGAACCATCCCTTCCTGACCATAACTTGCAGCTAAGGTGGTGTAGGAGAAGCTAAAGGAAAATGGTTCCCTTATGGGTAAGGGCAGGATTCTATTTGTAGGACTGAGTGCAGAACACAGAATGGCTGTTGTCTGGAATGAATTGGAAGATGAAGGAAGGTGGGTCTTGTGTAAATACAGGGAGCCATCACCTAGATGAAGCCATCTGAGCCCGTCGTTAATCATTGCAATGTAAATGCCTCTCAGGTTTTTACAGCAGCCTGTGGTTCTAAAGACAGGTTCGTTCTTTGATCGGAGATCACACCTGCATATATTGTTGCCAATGCCTTCTTAGGCTTTCCTCCCTTTGTGAATGAGACCTGGGAATGCCTCTTCTGCAGAGGGGCCGGCTGTAATGTGTGGCTGCATCATCACCTAGTCCCAGCGGGTGCCAATGGTGTCCTTTTGAGAGTTTCCCTCCTTCGTAGAACAGAATGAGAATGGGAAAGCCTCAGGTGATGCAAGAACTCATAATTCTCTGTATTTAACAGAATATAAACTTCTGTCCCCTGTTTCACCGGTAGCATCTTCTTAACAGAGAATCATTTTTTAAAAATCAGTCCATTTGACTTGCTCCGGTTGTACACACCAGAAAGACAATGAATGCCACAAGTTTCCTACCAGGAGGGAGACAAACAAGAGTGATTGTGAATGCATGCATTGGATAAAATTGCCAGTTTTCCCTCCCTGAACAAAAATTTAAGCAGGTGAATTTTTTTCCCCTGGTGTGGATGTGAAACTATGATGCGGACAGGGAAATATCACCTACCTTATTAAGATCTGTAGATTGGATGCAGCTAAAAAGCTGTAGAGGTGGGGCCAGTATAAAAAGACGATGACTGATGACTGCAGGATTGGGTTTTCTTCTGACTCTTGCTTCCAAATGCAGAAGGTGGCTGCCTCTGGGCATGTACAGAGCTAATTCCTAATTAGCTCAGGCATCTGACTCATGGTAGGGCTGACCAAACGTTCTCTCTTTGTGTCTCCGTTCGTATTTGTTGCCATTTTGTCCGCCGTTTCACGTCTCCGCTTTCTGCGGTTTGTTTTGTAGCTTCCTTTTAGGGATCCACCCTGCCTATTTAATGTACATGGTAGTTGTATGCACAATGTTCATCATTAATTCCTACAATTTATATATATAGCAAATGGTGATTTTAACGGCACTCAAACCATGCTGAAAAAGGCACATGTTTTATTTTAATTATATTGTATTATTGCGGTCCTACCCTGCCTCTCCCCAAACTCTGAAGACGTTTCAGAAGTAGAAAGGGGTCCAGGATGCTGTTGCCAGATTGCTGGTGGGAGTGTCCTAGGCTCTGCATATAACACCAATCCTACAGCAGCTGCCTGAGCTCCCAATTAGTTTCCAGAGCCAATAAAGGTTTGAATCATCCAGGACATAAAAGCAGGAATTTTAAGGAGAAGATTCTTTGCAAGGAAATGGAAGGAGGCAGGAAAATAAAAACTCATCAGCTCAGTTCACAGGAGAAAGAAGTGGAATCAAAATGGGGAATGTGTGCCTAGTCTGCACACATAGGATAATGCACTTTCAATGTGCTTTGGCGGCTGGATTTTCCTGTGCGGAACAGGAAAATCTACATTGAAAGTGCCTTGAAAGTGCATTGCCTACTGTGTGCAGACTAGACCCAGGATTGCCAATCTGCAGGTGGGACATGGAGATCTCGTGGCGTTAAAACTGACCTCTAGACCAAGGTTCCTTGGAGAAAATGACTGCTTTGGACAGGGGAGTCTATGGTCTTATGCCCCTTTGACGTCACTTCCCTCCCCTAACGGTGTTTTCGCCATGTTCCACCCTTGACATCTCCAGCAATATCCCAACCCAGAGCTGGCAAAACTAGCTGAAAGCGCAGTTATCAGAAGTTCAGAATCACCTCCCAGTCTCGGGTATTTCTGTGTCCTTTCCAGGGAGATCTTTTCTCCTTCTGAGATGTGACACTTCAACTTAGATTCCAAGGCCTGCGTTCTTCTCTTTCCCATTGCTGTGTGTTGAGGGGGGGGGGCTACAAATGTCTCAGAATTGCCCTCCCTCTCATTTTTCTCCTCCTGGGCGTTCCTTCGGCCCTCGGGAAGTTTGCTGACAGGAGGAAGGAGGTCCGGGGTGGACGTGAGGCCAGCCCCGTGGAGGCGGCTATAACTGCAAGGTGGTGTCCGTGGACAGGTCAGCACCTCTGTCCCCAGTGAGTCTGCAGGCCTGCTGCCTGTCAGTCACAGGGCAGAGCCCCTGGCAAATGAGGAACCAACCCGGACAGGCTGGAGAGGAGGAGAGGAACGTCCGGCGTATGGGGGAGGCCAGATGGCAGGAGCACAGCAGCCCAAAGGGATGGTGACCGAGTACCACTGGCCCGCCACAGCAGGTAGGAGATAGGGGGTGCCCGGTCTGCAGGGGCAAGGGGTAGGGGCGCCAGCTTCTAGTTGGGACCTGGGGATACTCTGGAATTACATCTCATCTCCAGACTACAGAGATGGGGTTCCCTGGAGGAAACGGCTCCTTTGGAGGGTGGACCCTGTAGTATCATACCCCACTGAGGCCCATGACCTCCCCATGCTCCATACCCCATAATCTTCAGGAGTTTCCCCAGTAATGGTCTGGCAGCTCTACTCCCCAGTCCCCTGCCAATGACCAGGGGGGATCTGACAACCGTAGCGAGGGGGGGAATATATCTCCTTGCTTGTCCCCCTGCCTGGACATCCTTCCCTCAAGTCATCCAGAGATGACTTATAATTCTAGGAGACCTCCAGGACCAACCTGGAGGTTAAGCAAACACAGCAAAATATGATAAAATCAGAGTCCAGTGGCACCTTTAAGACCAACAAACATTTATTCAAGGCGTGATCTTTCGAGGGCAAGCAGACTATGCATTCAGACTTTCTCACACTTGCACTCACGCCTTGAATCAATCTTTGTTGGTCTTAAAGGTGCCACTGGACTCTGATTTTATTGTGCTACTTCAGACCAACACGGCTACCCGTTTGAATCTATCCTTACGGAAGTCACAGCAAAATGTGGAGAGCAACAGGCAAAATCCAAAAGAGACACACAAAAAGGGACTGTCGTTGTTAAAGGGCAGGTAACAGTTACTGCGCAGTTTTTGTTATCTCAGAACAAGCTTAATTATGTTTCACACCAAAGAAAATAATCAATTATCACCTGTGTATCAATTGCTAGGTAAAGGTAAAGGTATCCCCTGTGCAAGCACCGGGTCATGACTGATCCTTGGGGTGACGCCAGCAAGATGGGTACTCATTTTACCGACCTTGGAAGGATGGAAGGCTGAGTCAATCTTGAGCCGGCTGCTGGGATTGAACTCCCAGCCTCATGGGTAGAGCTTCAGACTGCATGTCTGCTGCCTTACCACTCTGCGCCACAAGAGGCTCTTGTATCAATTGCTATCTGCCCTTTAAGAACAACGGTACCAACCTGTAGGTTGGCAGCCCCAGTAGGGGGCAGTTCCGTGGCCTAGAGAATAGGGAATAGACTATGTTGTGTGCATGTGTAATGGAGCTGTGGCAGATGATTTGAGTAAGGGGCATGGGGGGGGGGAATGGAGCAATGTTGCGGGGGAGGGCGTCGTGTATTTTGTGGGAAGCCGAAAGGGGGAAGTGGTCAGTCTGTGTGCGGAGAAGGGCGTAGCCTATTTTGAGGTTGACAGGGAGAGGAGGGATTCAGGGTATTTCTGTGGACATAGAGGTGGGGTAGGAAATTGGGGTGTGTATTTGGCATATTGCATAATGGGGGTATGTGAGCGCAAATAAAGACTGCAGAGAAGGAGGGAGTGCTTATGCAAGGGTGGACAGGAAGGGTCTCTCTTCCAAGTGGCCCCTAAAACATACAGGGGGTTCATCTAATAATTCCAGAGGGGTTTCCGTGTTCCATGCGTTGCAGCAAAAAATTAAACAGGAATCCAGCGAGATGTTACAGGCTAACTAAATGTATCCCAGCATAAGCTTTTGTGAGTCAGAGCCCACTTCATCAGGTGCATTGCAGTGTGTGTGCATGATTTCTAAGTACCCTGAGAGGCCCCCCCTGAAACATGCTTGCTAGCTTCGGACTGTCATCTACGTCCCTTAATTTTCCTCTGAGCCACTCTCTCTCATGATGGTCGTGCGGATGGCATAGCACATCCTTTTCAACAACTTTGTCAAGGCAACCAGATAAAAAATATTCAGGAGTTGCACCCACCTGCATGAACCGACCTTTCATTTTCAGGCCTCCAGGGAACTGTATTTTGTCTTACTGCTGGTCACCTGAGAGCCAGTTTGGTGTAGTGGTTAGGAGCGCGGACTTCTAATCTGGCATGCCGGGTTCGATTCTGCGCTCCTCCACATGCAGCCAGCTGGGTGACCTTGGGCTCGCCACGGCACTGATAAAACTGTTCTGACTGAGCAGGAATCTCAGGGCTCTCTCACTTCACAGGGTGTCTGTTGTGGGGAGAGGAAAGGGAAGGCGATTGTAAGCCACTTTGAGACTCCAGGTAGAGAAAAGCAGCATATAAGAACCAACTCTTCTTCTTCTTCAGTAATATCAGGGCTCTCTCAGCCTGACCTCCCTCACAGGGTGTCTGTTATGGGGAGGGGAATGGGAAGGCGACTGTAAGCCGCTTTGAGCCTCCTTCGGGTAGGGAAAAGCGGCATATAAGAGCCAACTCTTCTTCTTCTTCTTCTGGAGGCAATCTTTACTCACCAAAGGCGATTAGGCACGCTTGTTGTGAAGGCACAAGTCAGAGACGTATTGCTATAACAAAACGGATCATCTCTGTAGGTGGAAGTCCGGATGGAAGCTGTTCTGAAGGATTAAGAGATGAATACTAGATACGAGGGAATATCCCTTGCGTTGCCCTCAGCTCCTGGGAAGGTGGTCTGCAAAGTTCACCCATCTTAGGCCCAGTGAATTAGGCAGTGGGTTGGGTGAATTAACTGTTTCCATAGAAGGTATTACAAATGCAGGCGCCATAATTTGGGGGAGGAGGGGCCTTTGTCCATCCTCTGCTAGAGATGCAAGCAGTAGGTGCGTTCTGAGAAGAAGCATTCCCTTTCTCATAGCAGGGAGCGCCCCTTCTCAGATGGCAACCTTATCGAAGAGGAATGGGAAATGTGCTCCCTCCCCCTTTCCAGAAGCGTTGTTTTATTCATGCGAAGTCATGCTGCTCCGATTGTTTACTTGCCACGGCTGAGCTTTAAGGGGACTTAAAAGGGATCTGTCTGAATGTCAACAAAAATGAGTAAAGTACAAACTTCGGATGGGGGGGGGGGAAGCTTCGGAGAGGTTGCGGTTTACGAAATTTCCACTCGAGACTGAGGAAGCAAACAGGCTAATAATGAATGTGCCCTTCTGAGCCTCAAAAACGCTGAGGCAGCGTTTTGTACCGTCTGATCCTGCGGAAGCGAGCGGGTTGTGATGGAGGGACAGGAAGGGAGCACACACCACGGCTGGGTCACGGGGCTCAGCTTCGGGAAGGCCATGGGATGTGGTTAGCCACAGGCTGCACGCAAGCTGAGAGGGGGGGGGGGGCAAAAAAAAAAGCACATGATGAGATGGGGTGGGTGGTTGGCGCTGCTAGGCTATTTCGTGAAACCCTGGGGTTTCTCCAATTGGGTGGGAGTTAATTCTAAGGTATTGTTTAATTTTGTTAAAAATATATCAGGTGATATGAGCATATATGGTCCTGTCGATCTCCCCCCCCCCCAAAAAAAAAAAGATGGCCAATGGTGGGCCTGGAAGGGGTGGGGCCCAGGTGGGTATTTACATGGCTATGCTCCTCAACCATATTCTGCATGATCGTTCAACTTCCAGGGTTTCTCAAAGCCTGAAGAATGTTTCAGGGGTTTCTCAACCATTAAAAGATTGAGAAAGGCTGCTCTAGACCTAGCAGGATCATTGAGGTCACCTAGGGTTGGGAAATTTCTGGACCGTTGTGGGCAGATCCTAGGAAGGGTGGGATCCGGAGAGGGGAAGGACTTCAATTGGGTTATGATGTCCTTCAAAGCCGTCATATTCCCCAAGGGAACTGATCTTTGTAAACAGGAGATTGGTTGTGATTTTGGGAGATCTCCAGGCCACCCTAGAGGTTGGCAAACCTAACTCAGCCAAAAAGCTAGTTTCTAGGGGTGGGTGGGGAATAAGTGGGAGTGGCTTATGAATTGCACTCTCTCACAGGTGCATGAAAAAATTGTCATGACACTGAGAGAAGGCACGTGTTCAGAGGTCCTGTCATCTCTGCTTCGTGTTTAGTGGTTGAACAATGGAAACATCTGTAGCATCTGTTTCACGCTGAATTGCCAGGTTCGTCAAAAAGCGTACGCACGGCTGAAAGCCACGCTCCCGCAGCCATTTAAACCCCACAAGGCACAGAAGCAAAACGGAGTGCCCAAAAGGCTGGCAACCATTTCAGCTTCACAGGGGACAAGGGTGGCCACCCCACTTCCAAGTGTGGGGGGGGGGGGAAGCAAAATCTATCGCTGAAATGGCTTGTAGCCATTTCAGCCTTATAGCAGGGAGGGAGGGCGCACCCATCTACTTCAGCCTGAAATGTCTGGCAGCCATTTGGGGGGGGGGTCCATTTTGCTTCCCCTCATTTGGAGTAGGGGGAAGCGAAACAGAGGCATGTAAACCCCTGACGGACGGACTGCCCTGCTCAGTTGCTAGGTAAAAATGGCCCAAACCCAACCCGATGAAAGGTCTGGGAAAAGTTTTGTGGGGGTACCTCCCCAAACCTCGGTTCAAGAGGGCATGAACTCGCCCAATTTGTAGGGAATTGGGGGGTCATGAATTGGTCCATGCTCTTTCCTATTTGTGACGGTACGTAGTTTGTGAACCAGGTATGTCACGAAGCACGAACTTTCACAAACCACATTTTCCCAGTTTGTGCCCATCACTACAATACCTAACTGAGGAATAGGCCGCATTGTGCACATGCTCAGGAACACTCTTTTTGATCTTAAAAAATATGGGACCCTGGCATCTCTCCCATGGACACAGCTTCCAGATCAAGCTACCAGTGTGAGCTCCAGAACCTTTTCCACTGTGGAGAAAGAGACTAGCCCTGTAGAGGAACAGGGAAAGCGGGCTCCAGCGATATCTAGTGAGGGCAACAGGCACCCCAACTGCTGGGACAGGCTACATAACCCCTGAGGATTTCTTGCTTAACCCTAGAGTTCCTTGGAAGGCTGGTTGGGACTCCCTCCCTCAGGCCATGAAACTCTCTTCCTAGCTCTGAGATCCGTGACCAGCTCAAAGAAGCCAAATGGAAATGTAGGAAGATTATGTTGTAAATTCTGGGTGGGCCGATCTTGAATGTGGCAATGCTTTCCCCCCACACACACACACACACACCCATATCCGGAGCACCCCACCCTGCAGTGGTCAGCGCCCCATAATGTTGACGACAGGTCTTTTTGTGGCCTGGGCTTTTTGTGTACCTCCACCCAATTACAAAGTGGTTGGGCAATTGCAGGGGGGACGGAGGCAGCATGTCTTGTTGGCCAGCGTGGCAGGGGGGAAACAAACCAAATACCACCCTCCTTCCTTGTTTTTTTGGCGAGATTTATTGTCGAGTCATGCCTAAAAAGAAAAATCCTATCTATTTCTGGCTGCCTGGGACTGGATTGCTCCGGAAACCAAAGGCCCAGCCAGGACTCTTTTCGGAGCTCAAAATTGCCAGAGAGGAGCAATAGAAGTGGTGATTAAAAGGATGTGTGCTGGAGGCAAGAGGCCTGAACTGAAACCCTTGCCCAGCTCCCGAGCTAAGATCTTGGTCACTGTGCAGATGGCGCTGCCTCTCGGCTCTGATTTCATGTGACTTTCAAGTAGCTTGGAAGCTAAAACGAGGCGGTGTTCTCTGATGACCTGGCCAAGGCCCTTGGGAAAGGTCGAGTTGTGCATTTTGCAGTGATGACCATGGGCCATCCAAGCAGTTCTGGGGTTTTTAAGAGGGCAATTTGGATTTGCATGATGCTATGAGATTCTGTCTTCTTTCTCTGCCCCTCTGACCTACAGGCCTTGATTAGTATCGATCTATCCCAGCTAAGAATTTTAAAAAACCCTAACTGGTAACAGTTAGGACCTACAACGTTTGAATATCGGTATTGTTGTTAAAATGATATTACTTTTACTGTGCACAATTTTTAAAAAACTTTACAGGAATTAAAAACATACGCATTTTGGTTCTTATAGGGCCTTCTTCAAAGGTCTGGTTTTAACACACACCAGTTCTTAATACATGAAGTAATAAGGAAACACACCATTGAAAATTTTGAGCACTCTTTGGAAGAGGGCTAATGACTGAAAAATAGACATCTTCTTTCATTAAGCGACTCTGATACTTTACAACTCTTACTTTGGAGCTTTTATTGGCTGCTGTACATATTTCAGATGCTAAGAACTGGGGTGTGTTAAAACCAGACCTTAAAAGAAGGTAACGTCTTGGTCTAATTGTCCACATAGTGGTTTGCAATCGCCTACAAAATGGACATGTTTGTAATTTCTTTAGTAGTTTTTTAAAAAAATTGTGCACAATAAAAGTAATATAATTCTAGCAACGATACAGACATTCAACCTTTGTAGGTCCTAACTGTTATCACTTTTTTGGGTTTTTTTTTGGGGGGGGGTCCAGTTCTAGTCCCCCCCCCAACACTCCTGTGCATTCGGAGAGGCAAAATAAGGTGTGTAAACATATGTGTGGATTAAAGTTGCATCAGGGATCCATGTTGTAAAATTGGGAATGTTTGGGAACACAACGTCCCCAGCACGCTCTGACTAAAGATGCTCTGGCTGCCTAGATTTCTTCTCCAGTCCGCGGCCGCTGTCGGCACATCCGTCCCTGAGCTACCCGGAGCAGCCCTGCTTTGTTCCTGTGCCGGAATCCCTGTATAGCAGTAGCAGCGACCTGTTGCCCAGTCCAGCTGAAACCCTGCTCACCCAGGGCACGGCCAATGCATCAGTCCTGCCCGGCACCCGCCTCCAGGTGTGTCAAGTCTCTCTGGTGTCTCTTTTGCCAGCTTCTGTGGCCCCTTTGTTCAGAACGGGCTTGCTGTCAGGTTGCTGACCTCTGTCTCTCTTTCTCCTGGGCCTCTTCTGCATGATGGATAAGTTGATGAAAACTCAATAAATACATCACTGTTTTTATTCAAGGAGTGCACTGAGCATTGTTGGAAGCAGAGATGCTCTGTATTCTTGGTTGTTGGGGGCCAACATTGGGAGGGCTGGTTTACCTCCTGATGGCAAATGGATTTCAGCCACTGCATGATGCAGTGTCGGACTGGATGGGCCATTGGCCTGATCCAACATGGCTTCTCTGATGTTCTTATGGCAACAGTATCCGGGGCATTGTTTGGAGACTGTTGCAAATTAGCTGCGAACATGTTCTTCCATTGGCAGGCTGGGGGGGGGGGGGGGGGGAGAGAGATGAACATTAGCAGAATTCGCCTTCCTCCTCCGTGTCCTCACAGTGTCCCAGCATCCTTAGGGGCTGAGCTGAAAAGCTATGCCTTCCAGAGCATGTTTTGCTTTAAGCAAACTCAGGATGTAGAGGTGGGGTGGAGTGGGGGGTTGTGCAGACTGTCTCATTAGCAAGAACCCCCTGTAGACATTGGCTCAGTCAGATTTGGGTAGTGAACCATCAATTATTTGTTAATACATTAATTGCCATTTCAAGGGTTTAGAGGCGTATGTGGGGCCATCCCTGCCTGAGCTGATTCTCCCATTCCTGGCCTTTCGGGTAGCTTTCTTGAGTATTCAGCCCACTAGGAAACGGGGTTATTTGCACAGACACCAAACATCTCCCCTCTTTCTTTTTCAGCCTTCAGGTTCCTGCTCAGCCCAGCTGGATTTGCCCAACCCCTTCCTCACCCCTGACCTCCCCCCAAACCCTCCTCCTTCGGCCCTTTCCAGTGGTCTTGGCCCTGAGCTGAAACAGAAGCCCGTCTTGCCCTATGCCTTTCCCGGAAAGTGGCTGAGCCCAGAACCCTACAGGTCTTTCTGCCCAGCCCTGCCCAACACCCCGGGACTGGGCCAGGACCTGGCATGCTCCGCCCCCTCTGCACCTTGCTCCAAATTCCACTATCCCCCCTCCACGTTGCATTCCACGTCCTGCTTTCAACAAAACATGTCAGTGCCGGGCTACAGCCTGGATCTGCCTTCAGGGTACCACGTTCCTTTTGGCGCCCTGCACACGCAGGCTGGCGTGGCTGGTAGCCCCATGTTTGGCACTGGCAGAGGACAGACGCAGTCCGGGAGCAACAGAACGAAGTCAAAGGTCGTCAACTCCAAGAGCAAGAGGCATGCAGGGCTCCCCATGGCTCAAGCTGTGCCAAACCCTTGCCTGACACAGCTGCTGACTACAGGTAAGTGGGGTGAAAGGGGTGCCAAGGAAAGGGGTGTTGGGAGGTGGGGGTCTTCCTGATGCCCAAGTGGGGATGTGGGGAGGTGCCTCAAGTCAGCCATGTGCTGTCAAGGCCAGACTTGGGGATGGAGGGGCATCTTGCGACTCAGTAAAAAAGGTGAAGGTAAAGGTATTCCCTGTGTAAGCACCAGGTCATGTCTGACCCTTGGGGTGACGCCCTCTAGTGTTTTCATGGCAGACTCAATACGGGGTGGCTTGCCATTCCCTTCCCCAGTCATTACCGTTTACCCCCCAGCAAGCTGGGTACTCATTTTACCAACCTCGGAATGATGGAAGGCTGAGTCAACCTTGAGCCGGCTGCTGGGATCGAACTCCCAGCCTCATGGGCAGAGCTTTCAGACTGCATGTCTTCTATCTTACCACTCTGCGCCACAAGAGGCCCTTGCGACTCAGTAGGGGTAACCAAAAACCAGGATGTAGCTTTACATTTGTGTGTGTGTGTGTTTTAAGCGCTGTGAGTGGCTTCTGACTTATGGTAACCTTATGACTTAATGACCCCCATAACAGCCCCTCATTAACAGCCTTGCTCAGATTGACAAAAGCAAGAGTCCAGTCGCACCTTAAAAGACAAATAAAATTTGTGGCAGAAGAGGCACTCCCAAGTCACTGCTCACTTCTTCAGGTCCAAGAACAGCGAATCCAAAAGTGCATACCCTGCCAACAAGCCATGCTCAGGCTTTGCCGACCGAGGGCCATGGCTGCTAGTGTTCATGCAGATTTTCATTATGCTCAGGAGTAAACCTCAGGAAAGAATGGTCCTACTCCATGGAGGCTTTTTGGAGACTGTTCCGTAATTCTGCCCTGTTCTCTAAGGACAAAGCCACCCTTCTTTTCTGTGCCATGCCAAGAGGCACCCTGGGAAGGGACAGGTCAGGCCCCATGTACACAAATGTTTGGACAAGTGAGCTGGACAGGAGTACGTGTGCTGCTGCATTTGAAAGGGCTTGCTTTAAGGGCGCTTTAAGTACATTCTAGGTTTGCAATGCAGACGCTGCAGCTGCTGGGAACACTGGCATATCCTGTTTTCCTCTTCTTCCTTTTCCCTCTTGCAGCTAAACCAGAGCCAAAGATGGAAACTCTGCCTGCCCCCAATCCCGCCTTCACCCCCACAGTACCGGAATCCATGGTAATTGTCAGCTGGGGTGAAGTCAGGTTATGGGAGTTCTGGTGGGAAGAACGGGGCGTGGGTGCCGTGGCTGAGAGTGGCAGCACCTAATCTGGAGAACTCGGTTTGATTCCCTCCTCCTCCTCCTCCTCCACATGCAGCCAGCTGGGTGATCTTGGGCTTGCCACAGTTCTCACAGGGCGTCTGTTATGGAGAGAGGAAAGGGAATTATAGCTGCTCTGAGACTCCTTTGGGGGTATCCTTTCTCTTCTGGGTTCCAAAGAGGATTAAGAGGAGGAGCTGGAAGGGTCACGACTGAAGGCATCTGTGCTTGGCTATTCAGGAATTTTGAGAAGTGCAGATGGAGAAACGGATGCACTCCCAAACTGGGAGCAGTGGGAGGGGAGAAGCTGCAGTGAATACACAAGGAACCCCTGGCGTGCAGCTAAGCAGATGTGCAGCAGTGGTGTAAAGTGGGGTTTTCAAGGCAAAATACAAGCCACTTGCCATTGTACGAGCAAACAGATATGTACATGAATATTTAACTTGTATCAGCTGGGCAGCAGAAATGGAGCTTCCGAAGAGAAACCACAATTGAAACAGCGGTGGTCGTATGTGGCAAAATCCAAAAATCAGGGAATACCCTTTATAAGAATCATCAGAGTCCAAAACAACAAGTTCCCTCTACTCCGGATTCCAAGAGTGGTTAGCCAGATACCGCTGCAAAATCCTTAGAGTAGGACAACCCTTCCCTGTTGGTTGTCGGCATTCAGAGGGAAGACTGGCTGCGAACACTCAAGCTGCCTTCTTATTAGATGTCACAACTAAGAGGCAAAGAAACCTCTATTATCCCTTGCTCATTAGGAAGTGAGATACATTCATGGTCATTGCTATATCCTGGGGCTATGAGTTCCGCAGACATCCATGCCACAATATATATATATTGTGGTATATAAGTATGATAAATAAAATAAAAATAAAATAAATAAAATACATAGAAGCCATGAGAGCTAATATTTTCTTTCTTTCCCCTTTGCTTCCACAGCTACACAGTGTTTGCGAGGGACCTGCTTCCTTCCTGCCCAGAATGACCCAGATCAGCCCCCGACTTTCACCCGTCTCCAACCCCTCACAGCCCGCTCCGACCACGCCACCACCACCACCAGGACCCCTGGTGGTCCCCAAGACAGAGAGGCTCTCCCCTACCCCAGTGTGCGGTGAGCCCCTCGGAATTGGTATCTGGACAGTAAGAGGTTCAAATCCAGGAGCCTGCTTATGCTGAACATGGAGAGGGAAGGCACTCTGAGCGTGCTCAGATGCAACCTGTGCACGCTGAAAGCAATTAATAACAGAAACTTCTTCTTCCTGCCCCAGGTAATAATCGGAGGATGTCGGGACAGGGTTCCCCAGTGACCGCTGAAGCACTGAGTGTCAGGATTTCGCCCCCTCATTACTCACCCAGCCGGAACAGGCTGGAGCCAAACAAGGTCAGTCTCATCTGTCCTAAAGGTTAAAGGTATCCCCTGTGCAAGCACCGAGTCATGTCTGACCCTTGGGGTGACGCCCTCCAGCGTTTTCATGGCAGACTCAATACGGGGTGGTTTGCCAGTGCCTTCCCCAGTCATTACCGTTTACCCCCCAGCAAGCTGGGTGCTCATTTTACTGAACTCGGAAGGATGGAAGGCTGAGACAACCTTGAGCCGGCTGCTGGGATTGAACTCTCAGCCTCATGGTCAGAGCTTCAGACTGCATGTCTGCTGCCTTACCACTCTGCGCCACAAGAGGCTCATCTGTCCTAGAACTGCCCAATTTTTTTCTCTCCCCAAGATGCAGAAAAGGTTCAGAGGTCAGATTTCAGGTCATGGTGGAGAGTCCAAAGAAGTGGGCGTTGCCCAGGTGAAAGGTCACGGCTTTGTCCCCCGTTGCAAACCAAGAGTGCGCCTTACCCTCCTGCTCCTCTACTACCGCAATACGTTACCCACCACCAGCAAATATGTGAATTTTCCCTGTGCTCGACTGAAGCCATTTTTCACAAAACCTGTAGTTGGTCTGAAGGAAGCCTCCTTCCACTGGATCAAGCAGGTTTTGAAGCACAGGGGAAAAACTGAATCGTTTGTTAGGTCAGACCAGAGATAATAATGTGATGAACAAGAAAGGCAGCAAAGCTATTCTTGGGCTGCTCTCCCTTTCTTGGGGGGAAAAATCATCTTCTCCAACCTAATAGCAATTCATATTACAATCTTAATTCTCCCCTTCGTTTAAATTAAGACCACACTGTGTGGGGGGAGTAAAGCCTCTAGGGGTGACCTTCCCAGTTCAGATAGAGGTTCCTTTAGGGGAGGAGAGGGAGTATGAAAATACCCTTCCTCTCCCACAGACAGAGAGCCGCCGGATCACCCACATCTCGGCTGAGCAGAAGCGCCGGTTCAACATTAAGCTTGGTTTTGATACGCTGCACAGCCTGGTCAGCACCTTGAATTCCCAGCCCAGTCTCAAGGTGAGTTTGGGGGGTGAGGTTGGTATGAGGCTGCAAGGACCCCTTTTGAAGTCCTTGGTGATGTCCTCAGGGTATGCTCCAGGGACCAGATTCCTTTGGGTTGGGAAGGGAGTGGCCTTGAAGAATTTGCCTATATTGAGGTGTAGCATGAGATTGGGGCTGCTAAAACCCTTCTCCCCAGATTACGAGCTCCTCCTGGAACGGAGACCATTCTGAGAAGGAAGGAGCCAAACGGCAACATTCAAAGGGTTTCGATGCCCTCCCTCTGCCCCATGCTCCCGATATTCTGCAGGTCAGCAAAGCCACCACCCTGCAGAAGACAGCAGAATATATCAGCAAACTGCAACAGGAGCGAGCCACCCTGCAAGAAGAGGCGCAGCGCCTGCGGGATCAGATTGAAGAGTTGAACGCCACGATCAAGTAGGCCGGCAGGAAGGGGAAGGTGGAGTTCTGAGGTGGGCGGGGGGGGGGAGAGCTTTTTGAAGAGTTCTGGACTCTGAAGAGGGCTGCAGAACATTGTATGTGCAATGAGCAGCCCCACGCAGTGGAAGCCTGCAAACCACGGAGGACCTTGGGTGACCGATCTTTGCGCTCAGCCTCAGTTTCCTCCACCCCTTTAAGAGAAGAGAGCTGGGTTTTGGTGCCCCGCTTCATTGTTTTATTGTAAACCACCACGAGTCTCTTTGAGAGAGGTGGTATATAAGTCCAAAAATAAATACAAAAAAATAATTTTAAAAATTAAGAATAAAACAATAAATAAAAGTAAAAATAAATAAAAATAATAGATAATAAATAAATAAATAATAAATAATAAATAAATAATTAAAAAGAAACAAAATCAAATAATCAATCAATTAAAATAAAATAAATAATAAATCAATTAAAATAAAATAAATAATAAATACATAGATGAATAATAAATAAAAGTAATAAATACATTAAATAGTAAATAATAACTAAATACTTGGAGTCCCAAAGTGGCTTTCACTCCCTGTTCCCTTCCTCTCTGCACAACAGACATCCTGTGAGGTGGGTGGGGCTGAAAGAGCTCTTAGAGAACTGCTCTGCAAGAACAGCTCTAAGAGAACTGTGGCTGGCCCAAGTTCATCGAGCCGGCTGCCTGTGCAGGAGCGGGGAATCAAACCCGGTTCTCCATCTTACGGGCTGCCGCTCTTCACCACACCACCCTGCTGGCTCTCTTTCTCCTTTCACTTCTGCCTTGTGTCCTTCCAGCCTGTGCCAGGAGCAGCTGCCCGCCACAGGGGTGCCCATCACCCGCCAGCGCTTTGACCAGATGCGGGACATGTTTGACCAGTATGTGCGCTCGTGCACCTTGCAGAACTGGAAGTTCTGGGTTGTATCCTTTCGGGAGAGGAGGGATTTACCTGGACAAGGAGTCTGCCAGGAGCAGGTGTCAACTGCAGAATCAGGCAGCCGTTTAAAAGCTTCTTGAAAAAGCCGATGGGCACTGGATGGGAGGCAGGGTGGAAAATACCCAAAGATTTTGGGGGTGGAACCTGAGGAGCGTGGGACTTCAAGTGGGCTATAACGCCACAGAGTCTGCCTTCCAAATCGCTCATTTTCTCCGGGTGCACTGACCTCCAAGGAGATCTCCAGTCACCCCTGGAAGTTGGCAACCCTAATGGGGATGGGGAGGGTATGTGAAGGGGCAGCCTGGGAGACAACCAGCCCCCTACCCAAAGTGCATTGCCCTTAACTGCTCACCCCGGATCAGTTCAGCATCATCATGAGACCCCTCTTTGAGTCCTTCAACGGGATGGTTTCCACCAGCAGCATGGAGAGCCTCAGCCAGACGTCCTTCGCCTGGCTGGACCAGTACTGTTCCCTCCCAGCTCTCCGGCCAAGTGAGTAGTTTCTCCGCTTCCCATCTCCACTGCCCGCCAAAGCTGCAGGTGGCTGGGCCCTTCCTGGTTTCCTAAAGCAGACACTGAGATAGGACACACGCAGAGCCACAGGTAGAGAGCCATCGAATACTGCTGGGGAACACATGAGCAATATATCCAGCAGTGAGATGGTTGCTGCACATGCTCAGTTTCTGAACGCTTCTGGATTTCGTATGTGCTGCCTTCTCCAGAGATCTATTTGAAGAGGCTCACCAAGGGATCGCAGACCCTGGAGAGGCAGCCAAACCACTAGGTCCGTCTCACTAAATGTTTCCCCCCTCCCTCTTGCTTTCCCAGCCGTCCTGAGCTCGCTCCGCCAGCTGAGCGTTTCCACTTCGATACTGAGCAACCCGGCGGGCATCCCGGAACAGGCCGCCCAGGCAGTGACGGGCACAGTCCCCAACCACAGCTCCTCCTAATGCCAGACTTCTAACCTGAACCCAGGAGGGGGGCACGACGGCATCAGCAAGGACTGTGTGCAGAGTGGATGCCTGGTAGAGTCACCCCCTGCTGGTTGGGGCCAGCTCCCAGCCCGGAAGGGACCTTCGCAGCGACTTTTTCGTTCTGAGTTCTTCTGAGCTGCCTTGTTCCTGACTTTCTGGAAATCACTGTGTTTGGTTGTTGGGAAAACAACCCAGCCTTTCTCTTCTCGTTGATGCTTTTTATGTACTTTTACTGTGAACAGCCAAAAGGTCCAGGTGACCCAAGGAGGCAGGGGGGTGTGCTTGCCTGGTGCTCCCTTGACTTGGATCCCGTTTTCTGGGAATGAGGTCGTACTAGCGGCTCTTGTTCACCAGAGAATCTCACCTGCCGCCTCGAGCTGAAGTCACGCCGAGATTGCCACTGCTTGTGCTTTTAACCCACATTTCGAAAGTGTTACAAGAGGCAAAGCCAGCTCCTCTGCTTAAAAAAAAAAATAGACATTCTGGCTTAGCCTTGTCATCATATTAGAAAGTGTCACAGTCTGGGAGAGGGACTGACATCTGGGGAGGGCCCACGGAGTACGTAGCCTTACTCCTGCAGTGTTTGTCTGGAAGACCACCAGTGCAGAGTAGCCCTCTAGATTTTCTGGGATGCCTCTCTCTAGCACAGGGAGGACAAACAGCCCAAAATGCTTTTTCGCTTCTCTGAGCAGCAGAAGTCCCAGGAGTTGACTTTACAAGTTTTGTAATAAACTATTACAGGAATTGAACCTGCATGCCAAGCAATGGCTCTACAACTGAGTGTTACTATACTGCCTTTTTGCACATGCACATAAGGCCACGATTTTGCACATGCCCAGAAGGCCACACCCCCTAACTTCCTAGGGGGTGTGTCCAAACAGTGCCAGACTTCATCATACTACTGAACTGGCGAAGAGGAGCTACTTCAGGGGCAAACTTACATCAAGCACCTTTGGGGTATGTTAGAAACTAAAGGCAATGGTGCAGGAACCTGGAAGACAATCCCCCCTCTCCCAGTTCCCTTTCAACAGATGCACTGCCAATTAAACCCACGCTCTAACATGCATCCTGGCATTATGGCTGCTTGCCACACTCCTCTATGGAATTTTTGAATTATCCAGTATATATATCTGGGATTCCAGCCTCCAGAGTCTCTGCAAAACATGGCAGTGATTATAGCCACTGAGCTCCCCCAGGGGGAAAAATTGGGGAATGGAGGCAACATTGTACACACACAGATATCTCAGTAATATGGAGGAAACCTTGGGGGGGTTGTTCATGAGTATACACAGAATGCATATGGAGGGCTCTGTCCATATATCTGGACACTTCCCTCTCAAGACAGCTCATGAATACAGAGGAAATAAAGGTTCTCTGATTTATTTGATTTACAGAGGAAACTTGAGGTTGGGGGCTGCTTAATGGCGACATTCACATTATATGAGAATGTAAGAAAAGCCCTGCTAGGTCAGTCCAAAGGTCCAGGTTGGCCAGTTACAGGCCTCTCAGCTGTCCAAATCATTTTCTTTTGAGGCCTCCCTTCACCAGAATTTTTTAAAATGACACTGTATTGTTTTATGAGAACCACTCTGAGCCTTCAGGGAGGATGGTATATAAATATAATAAATAAATAGGCTTCCTCGGGAGGTGGTGGATTCACCATCTTTGGAAATTTTTAAACAGAGGCTAGACAGACATCTGACGGAGAGGCTGATTCTGTGAAGGCTCAAGAGGGGTGGCTGGTGACAGTGGATGAGCGAGAGGGTTGTGAGTGTCCTGCATAGTACAGGGGGTTGGACTAGATGACCCATGAGATCCCTTCCAACTCTTATTCTATGATTCTATGAAATAAATAAAATAAAACGAGCTGCAAAACTTACCAAATGCCAAAAAATTAACAAGCATCTGGATTTGAAGCCCTCTGTGTGCTCTCCTCCCACAGTAGCCCGGGCTAACAGGCTGCTGCAAAACAAGGCACACAAGCTCACCTCGCTAGAGGTATACTACTCCTGATTATGGAGGTTCGAAGTATCCAGCATAGCCATTAGCCCCCGAGGGACCTCGTCGCGCTCACTGATTCGTCTAACCTCTTTCCAAAGCTTTAAAACACTCATAGCTGGTTACACCCACGATCCTTGCGAATTGAATTGCGGGCCAGAGAGCGCAAACAGCAACGCGAGCAGCTCCGTTAAAACGTCAGCGCCGCAATACGAATTACCTTCCAGCAGGGGTCGCTGTAGCATGGGTCGCTCTCAGTTTACGCGAGCGCAAGAGCACTCCGTCCTTCCCTGAATAAGCAGCTATAGCGTTACTACCAATTGCAAAGGAACCAGGGCTGAACTC